>NW_017728992.1:187031816-187044294 GCF_001723915.1 Gavialis gangeticus | reverse complement strand
AGGTCCCTTCCAGCCCTGATGTCTATGAAATCTATGAAACCTCTGTTTGGGGTCATGTACTCATGGCCTCCTATTTGGGTCATCATCTCTTCCCCTTCTTTCCACTTCCTCAGCGAGCCCAGCATTGCCCCTCTCTCCCTTCTGGGGCGTCCCAATCTAGGTGTCTCGCCTTTCCGTGGCCCTTCCTGTTGCTACTGTCGGGACCCTCCCAGCGGGGAGCATTCCTCCGTCTTCCCTACTGTTCCCAGTACTCCCACCTGTAGTGATGAGTGTCTTCGCTCACCCTTCGCAGCCTCCCTTGGTGTTGCTGCTCTCGCAGGTTGCAGGGGTTGCTTTCAGCTTACCCCCAGCGTTGGCAGATTACTCCTTGCCACTGCTGTCGCTGCTGGCATCTGAAGCTTCTTCTGTCTCCTCCTCCACTGCTTCTCCGTCCCTGGGAGAGTCCCGGTGTGGGTCCGGCATCCCTGCACTCCCCAGATGCACACTCTCTCTCCCTTTTCCTCCTCCACCAGCCATTTTTATCACTGCTGGCCGGTGCCTGCCGGTGACATCATTGGCCAGCCTCAGCTGAATAAAGATATGGCTAACAAGCTGCATGGGTTTCTCTCCCTGCTCCCATGGCGTCGCTGCTCCAGCTGAGGGTAAGGAGTGTTTTCTTGTTTTAGCTTCTGTGTTCATTTGTTTCTCTTTTCCCTGTCCCATCTGCCTCCTGTAACTTTCTTTTCTTGTTCGGGGTCCTTCCCCCCATTCTCCCCTGGGACAAATGCCAACTAGTTTGAATTCCTTTCTCTTGTAATAAAGACTGTGGATAGTTCCATACTAACATGTTTTATTCATTATGAACTTACACTGTGGTTGGACCCCAAGATCCAATCAAGATCAGGGCTCCATTGTACCAGCTGGTATCCAAATACAAAGGAAGACCCAGTGTGTTCCCAGAACAGCATTCAGGTTAATTTAAGAAAAGATAAATCTAGTAAATATAATGAGGAAGAGAAGAATAAGGGGTTGTAGGCAAGAGCAGCAAGATCATACCGGTGTTCTGTACATGGGTTCATTATGTACCTAACAAACTTTTTAAGACTACATGAGACAGGGGGAAGTGGAAAGTCAGCAGAGGGTGAATTAATAGAGGCAGGAGGAGGGAAAAGCAGAAGGGAGAGATGCTGAGAAGTAAGGAAAGGGAAAATTGCTGAAAAGCAACAAATTTGATGTCAGCTTTGATGCCTGGAATTAGCAAGGAAATAAGTTGATTTTCCGTCAAATCTTGACTTGTTTTTACTTCCAGATTGGACACAATATGGGCGACACCAATTCAAGCAGGCACGCACTTGCCACCTGGATGTACTCCATTTCTGATTCCATTTAGAGATCCAATTATAAGAAACAGAGCTGGGACTTCTGTATCTTTGACTCTGTTACCATGGAAACCAGCACTAATTGTATACATCACTAAGTTTTAAATGTATTCAAATTTAACACATTACTTTGAACATATTAAGGTTGTTTCACTCTCACCTAATACTTCCCAGTTTGCCTCCTGGCTTACTTGGCTTATAAGCAGTTCCACTCATAAAAAGATACAAGTATGTAGGTGAAAATTACATTCATTTTCTTTTATGTAACCAAGGAGTAGGGTCATGTAAATGTTTGATCACCCACTCCCTGCTGCTGCTATAATAGAATGTGAAGGGTTGTTTCATACTAAAGATGTGTCAATGCCACAAATACAAGAGAAAGGAAATGAGATGAAGGGCATCAGTGTTTTGAAAGATGTCGCCCGCTGTGTAGGGCACACACACACTAGCCACACTGACTGTATAAAGCAGGAGCTGGTGGGAGTGCCTTGGGAGCGCCCAAAGCTGCTGCTCTTGGGCATGATAGAAATCTGCCTTGTGCACAGCACTGAAGGCTTCCCCACGGGGTCCTCACTGCCTCGCTTTGAGGGCCAATGCATGCAAAGTGGGAGTAAAAAGGCAGGGCTTTTCCCCTTAGTGGTGCAGAGACGTAGATATGGACCTGAGAGTGGTAGGCACCATACAAACACAGCTCAAGAAAGACAGCCTCATGCCTATCCTCATGGCACTCTCCAGTCCTCCTGTTGAAGTTAGGCCACTAGGCAGCTAACAGTGCAAGAGTCATGGGGACAAAGAAGGAACAGGCAAGGAGCCTGACTGTAACATCATGGGGCAGCATTCCTGGTGGTGGGGAGAGTCCTGGGTCCTCATCCCTGCTGCCAGGGGTTTACATTTTACATTTACATTTTACTTTTATAATGTAAAATACATTCCTGTCCTGGCTCCGGTGAGAAATACTGCACCCCCATGAGCCCCAGAGAAACCCCAGGACCCCCGACGAGCTCCAGCCTGCCCCAGGTAAGCAGGGGCCCATGGACCTAGGCAGCTGGGAGTGGCCTAAGTGGGCTGAGGAGGGTCACACCCTGCCCCGGCCCCTAATTCACCCAGCCCCCCCAGGGAGCCCATGACTGGAGCCTTGCAAACAGGCCATGCAAACAGGCATGCTCCTAGGCCCGGTGCACAAGTTAGCATGGGAGTTTGCACAGGAGGGCGAGCAGGAGGGCCCGAGGCCCTGCCTGTGAGCCACCCAGGGTAGATAGTCCCAACCACAGTCAGCCCACCAGTGGCATGATGTGGATGGGCATGTGCCACACCCCAAGGGTCCCCTTAGGGCCTGTGCCCCCCCCCCCGGCACCTCAGAGACCACCACCCAGACAGAGCCCCTGGCTTTCAGCTGCGGGGGCTGCCTGTTGCTTTTTCAGGCTCTGCAGGCCAGGAGCATGGCCACCTCCCCTTGTGAGCTCTGCTCCCTACTTGGGTCTGTGGCACGCCAGTGGAGGAGCTCCAGGCCGCAGTCCAGAGACTGCGTGCCATCAGGGACTGTGAGCAGGAGATCAACTCCTACTGCCAGGCCCTTCTCCCCCAGGAGTCAGAGGGTAGACCACGGTCTCCCTCCAGGACAAGGGAGGACCTGGGGACCTCCCTTACAGTCCAGCCCAGGGGTTGGACCAAGGTGATCAAGGGCCCCAAGGCCCCCAACCTGCTGGAGCTTTGCAACAGGTACAAACCTCTTGCAGCCCCAGCAGAGCCTGCTGAGTTGCCAGCTCCCACAAGCAACTCAGGCTTAACTGTAGCTACAGCCCCCACTCTCCCCAAGACAGAATGCAAAGTATTTGTCGTGGGAGGCTCCATCCTGACAGTTTACACCCAAGGATACTCAAGGAGCTGGCAAGCATCATAGCTTAGCCCCTGGCACGAATTTTTGAGAACTCCTGGTGCTCTGGTGAAGTCCCCGAAGATTGGAAGAAGGCCAATGTTATGCCTATCTTCAAGAAAGGGAGGAAAGTAGATCCAGCAAACTACAGGGCCATCAGCCTGACCTCTATCAGAGAAGAGCCACGCGCATGATCAGAGGTCAGGAAAACAGACCTTATGACGAGAGACTGAGAGCCATGGGACTCTTCAGTCTAGAAAAGCGCAGGCTCAGGGTGATCTGGTGGCCACCTATAAGTTTATCAGGGGTGCTCATCAGGATGTGGGGGAACGTCTGTTCACCAGAGCACTCCAAGGGATGACAAGATCAAATGGTCACAAACTCCGCTGCGACCGATTCAGGCTGGACATAAGGAAGAACTTCTTTGCTGTACGAGCCCCCAAGGTTTGGAACAGACTGCCACCAGAGGCGGTTCAAGCACCCACTCTGAACGCCTTCAAGACCCATTTGGGTGCTTATCTTGCTGGGATCCTATGATTCCTGCTGACTTCCTGCCCCTGGGGCAGGGGGCTGGACTCGATGATCCTCTGGGGTCCCTTCCAGCCCAAATGTCTATGAAATCTATGAAATAATTGTTCTAGGAGAATGGCAATGTAGTCTAGTGACAACAGCATTCCCCTCAATGGAGAGATCTAGAGTTTGGCCCCTGCTACTAGGGTTATTTCTATTTTTTAACTAATGACTGCCTACTGTAAAATTCATAAAGGAGCCCTAGAAGTAGTCACTAGAACTGAGGACCTCCATCTCCCAGGTCCAATTGATTCACACCTCCCAAAATGTCTCTATTTTAGACATTAGGAAACTGAAGTGTAAGCACCTCTAAGACTGAACTGGATCTGGCCTTTGTGCCCTTGAGAAATACTCCAGTATTACAACTGTGAGCCTATATCTGCTAGTATTCACTTGGCATTCATAATATACTAAGACGACCCAGGGGTTATCCACAGACCAAAAGCCACTGGCCAAACAAGACAATTCCTTCAGCAATACCAACATGGGAGCTGCCATAAAGAAAGCCTGTTATCTCCGAGTTGTTGCCTGTAGTGAAGGCTGAATGGGGGGGAAAGGTGAAGGGCCCAAGTGTAATCAACCTCTGGTAGCTGGGTAATCATCCAGGCCTGAAGCCCAGGCTTCTGGGCCCAGAGGCGTGAATGTCTAGTGTTTGAGCTGTACGACCACTCTAGCAGCTCACATCAAATAAACTTCTGTATTTCCTGCTTAAAGGAGGAGAACATGCCCATATCGGTATCGAGTCCTATGCACTAGTATTCTTCAAGCCAGACCTGAAGTAACAAAATCTAGACCTCTGAAGATAATTCAGTCCTCCATGCCCATTAAGTCTTTGGCCTCTTAACTAAGATTACCGGCAATGTGCCAGTTATGGTAACAGACTTGCCATGAGTCTGCTGTGAATAGACCCAAGGCCACCAACTAATATCACAATGACCACCAAATAATCATCCACTGAAATCCTCGTTCACTACTAGCAGGCAGTAAACTCAAGCCAGGGACACAGGAGCAAAGAGCTTCCAGTGCTTGCTGCTTACCCACCAAGTCACCCAGTCACCATAAATATGGTGGAGTCAGGAGTGGACTGGCCAAGTTCGCCAGTGACACCAAACTTTAGGGCAAAGCATCCATGCCAGAAGACAGGAGGGCGATCCAGGCTGACCTGGACAGGCTCAGCAAATGGGCAGACGAGAACCCGATGGTGTTTAACACTGAAAAATGCAAGGTTCTCCACCTTGGGAAGAAAAACCTGCAGCATCCTTATAGGCTCGGCAGTGCTACGCTGGCTAGCACTACGGAAGAAAGAGACTTGGGGGTCATCATTGACCACAAGATGAACATGAGCCTGCAATGCGATGCTGCGGCTAGTAAAGCGACCAAAACGCTGGCTTGCATCCATAGATGCTTCTCAAGCAAATCCCGGGACGTCATTCTCCCCTTGTACTCGGCCTTGGTGAGGCCGCAGCTGGAGTACTGCGTCCAGTTTTGGGCTCCACAATTCAAAAAGGATGTGGAGAAGCTTGAGAGAGTCCAGAGAAGAGCCATGCGCATGATCAGAGGTCAGGAAAACAGACCTTACGACGACAGGCTGAGAGCCATGGGGCTCTTTAGCCTGGAAAAGCGCAGGCTCAGGGGTGATCTGATGGCCACCTATAAGTTTATCAGGGGTGACCACCAGGATCTGGGGGAACGTTTGTTCACCAGAGCGCCCCAAGGGATGATGAGGTTGAACGGTTATAAACTACTGCAAGACCGTTTCAGGCTGGACATAAGGAAGAATTTCTTTACTGTCCGAGCCCCCCAAGGTCTGGAACAGCCTGCCACCAGAGGTGGTTCAAGCACCTACATTGAACACCTTCAAGAGCAAATTGGATGCTTATCTTGGTGGGATCCTATGACCCCAGCTGACTTCCTGCCCCTGGGGTAGGGGACTGGACTCGATGATCTTCCTAGGTCCCTTCCAGCCCTAATGTCTATGAAATCTATGTCCTCTTGTAAAGGAAAATACAGCACTGTTATACACACACATTCTTGTCTGGGAGCAATTTTTAGTTATATTGACAAAGCAGACTGCAGCTGAGAGAGGGAAAATGAAAGAGAGAGAAAGCGTGCACATGGATGCATGCACCCAGGACATTTTATCTGACTGACTAAACGTATCAACTACAACACCTGGTATTTCTTAGAAGATTTTAAGATGGAGTTAATCTTTGATCATTTATTAACTTAAATCAAACACTTTGCATTTCATAATAAAATAGAAACTGTTCTTTTAGAATGTCACTTCTGGTAGATATGAGAAAGAAAAAAAGAGTACCTTTAAAAAGTAAAAGCCAAGCAAAAAGTCTTCTGTTAAATGGCCACAGGCAAATCGGCTTTAATACAATCTGGTCCCCATACGAGGCTCTCTCTATTGTGTCCGATAACACCCATGAAATCCAACAAGAAAGGATTATTTTAGGCTGTAAATTGAAAAGTAAAACCAGGTCAGTCATTGAAATAGTCACCTGGCTTTAATGGTATATGATTTCAGGAAGTGGTTATCTGTATCTGTGTGGTATTGTCGTGCCAATATGGTAAACCAAGCTAGATAGCCATTTTAATCAGCTGGGCACACTATGAACAATGTTAATTTCAGGGAGGATTTGGGACTAAACACATATTTGAAAAGATGACATAGTGTTCCTTTAAACAGAGGTTAGATACATAGGAGAAGGATGTGCCCTAGCTAAAGCACAGGCCTTTCCCTGTCTCTGCCCCTGATTTGCTGAACAACACTGAGAAAAAATCATTTTTCTCTGTTTACCTGCTTTTAGCAAGGTTTCACAGATAAATATAACAAAATGGATATGATAATAGGTACCCCACAGGTGCTGCAAGGTGTGACCGCTATTTCTAAAGCCATTTAATAGCCTTGCAAAGACTTGTCTGTTTGTTTATATCACATTATTCTAGATTGTCATTAGGTATTTTGCAACAAATCAGTCCTATGCTATATAGCAAGACCTGCTTTTGTTAATTAACTATGGGCCAGGGTCAAAGCACTGCCTGTTTGGGTCACTGACAATTTGGAAATTAAAGCAAGAGACACATGAGCAGGTAACATGGAGACACTCAAGCTATCCAGTTTTAAATAAAAACTATGAACCCATGACGCAGCCCTTTAAAATCGGGGCATCAGATGTTTAGTACATGGGCTGGATTCAGCTCACAGAGGTGGGTCATCCAGCCTGCAGGACTTGCCTACAGATCCAGCCAACAGGGCTTTTCACCGTGGCTCCCAGAGCCATTGTGCCTGCACAGCCAGCAGCCAGGAGGTTCATGTTACCTCCTCCACTGGCTCCACAGAACATCCAATTTTCAAGCACCATTCAGCAACATTAGTCCCCTAGGAGCTGGCCACACCAATACAAATGCTTTGGCAACAGCAGTGAGAAGTCCCAACTCATTTGTGTTTGGTGCCATTGCCCATGCTTTAAATCAGTGGAAATTCACCTCATCTGGTGGCATTTTACCCCTGGACAAATGAAGCACAATTTCCTCCCAACGTGCAGCTGTCAACAGAGTACAATTTGCTCATCTCTGAATGGTTGCCACAAGGTTTATGCCTAGAGCTTCGTTTTTCACGACTGAGTCCATGTGCCCAAGGCTGAAGAGAAAACAGAATCAATACTATGTTTTGAATAGCCAGAAAAGGAACTCGCCGTACAGTTATAACACTGTGTCTTCTTCTAACCTACAGCTCCAGAACAGTGACAGAAGCTAATCCTGCAAACTCACTACCTCAGTAAGACAGATGCTCAACCTGCAGTCCACGAGCCAGATGTGGCCCACGGTGCCATGTCATCTAGCCTGCTGGGCTCCCCGGGGATCAGAAATTTGGCATCCAGGGAGCAGTGGCAGCATTAAGTGCCACTCCTCAGCTGCATCTGATAACACCCATGAAATCCAACAGGAAAGGATCCTTTTAGACTGTAAAATGAAACACAAAAACCAGGGCAGTCATTGAAATAGTCACCTCTTGCTAATCACATTATTTCAGGAAGTGGTTAAGTCACCAGCAGCCATATTTCTGGACCCACGGGGAGCCTGGCAGCACAGACAGCTTGGCCCTGTACACTAGATCAGGCACACGGAGCCAGACTATGGCAAAGTGGAGGCAGATGCTGGTATGTGGGGCCCAATTTGCGCATCCAAGGCTTGATCTGGATGGTACAGGGACCAAGCCAGGGCAGCATGGGGTCCAATCAGCATGGCATGGGGCCCAATCTGGGCACACAGAGACCAATTCAGGAGCCATTCCCACAAGAGATCTGGCCTGTGGGCTGTCCCCACACTACTCGTTTGACCTATGGGACCAAAAAGGTTGAGCATCACTGAGCTAGAAGATAAGCAAAGAGTCTGTAAGCCAGGGTCTGCAGGTTCATTTATACAAGGATTTTGTAGCCCTTCAAAATGGCAGCTAGAGTACCTAAGCAACTAACACTATGCACTGCCCTTTTGTAAAGGCACTCTGCATGCCATATTCAAAGGACTCAAAGACACTGACTGTATTTCATAGCAAGATTTTTACCTTAAGCAAAAAAAATGTGCTTGCACATTTAATAGGTGATCAAGTCCCAGCCTCAACTATTTATCTTTCCTTCATGCTCTCTTGATCAATCAGAATACTAATGGTCCAGATACCATTGCACCTCTGAGGCAATGAGACCGCATTATAAAAGTAAACATGTTAATGGATTTTCAGGATCTCAACCAGGTGAAATTAGATCTTGCCCAAGTGATACCTACTCAAAACATAACTGTGTGCGCATTTTCCCATTTCTCCTACTCACGAGACATCTCTCTGAAAATCAGGCCTGTCAGGGCTCGACAAAAGGATCTATCCAAAGAGGATCTCCTTTTTCATAACAGGAAAGGGATCATCCTCCATGAGCAGGAATCCCCTGCATAGAAATGTCCAGTTTAGATTATTTTTTCTTTAGCCTATTGTTGTCATGGAATAATACAAATGATGGTTTTAGTCTAGATAAGTAACAGCCATCTGTGAAGTTAAAGAGAAACAGGAAAAGTTTATCTTCCTTTTAGCATTTTCCATCCAGTGCTGGGAGGGAAAAGAGGGGAAACTTGGCTGTGAAGGTCCACTGTCATCCACACATCTTCAGAACACACCCTACCAATTATCTCAACCATGTCAGACAGCAGTTAATTTTGCATACAATGAACCATTTTACTCCAAAAAACCCAACCAAAACAAACAGTCCCAATAAAATCTCCTTTTTTTCAAAGCACAGCAAGGCTGGATCTCCAAAATCCTTATTTCCATCATTACAAACCATACACTGTGCCGTACTGTGTGATGTAGTTAGGTACTTCATACTGTCACCTGCAGTATGTCCTACTATAAAAGAGAGAGGGACCATGCTTACTTGAAACCCAATTTAGATAATGGAATCTTAACTTTCCATTCCAAAAACTTACCAAAACCTATTGCAACAAGAGGCAGTTTCAAGGAGGAAAAAGTAGGTAGCGAGCCTTTAGTGGATGGCTGTGTTACCCATCTGTGAATTCCCATTGCTGTGCATAATTAGGAAGTATTTACATATGCTATTGCATTTCACTGTTCTGGGATGCTCTGAGCGTGCCAAGCTACAGTACTATAAATCGTGCTGTAAAAGCAGATGGAGCTCCTTGCTCAGTTAAAACTTACAGTTAGGCATAATTAAGAGCTGCCTGTGAAGAGTATTCTTTATTCCTCTAACAACTTATCAAGGTTTTTATATTGCATGGCAATTCAGGAGACAGACCCCTTTTCAAATGTGTTAGTAATAAGCATTTCTATGCTGTATCTCACAGAAGGCTCAGCCATTTTCCTATAAGTCCAGCTTCCCACCCCGTAACCAGACGTGGCATATTCCTTCAGTTTTCCTCCCCTTCTTGGCCTTTTTTAAAAAATAATGATATCCTGTGCATTTCTGTAACATCTCTCCTTCAAGTGTCTCAATGTACTACCATAATACTCATTACTTAATGAAGTATACTAATGGTCCCACAAAATTGTATCCCTCCTTTTCATTTGTGGAGGCTGAACCAAAGAGACTGGGGTCAAGATATTCAAAAATGTGTCCAGGAAGTCAAGTGTTTCCTTGTTTATTTGGTGGTTCCACTTGACACTTACAGCCTGGTTTTCAGACATGTTAAGACCCAGAGGTCCACAGTGAATACTCACAGTGCCACTGACTGTCAGGCTTACCAGGACTCAAGTTAGGTAGCCACACAGAGAGATGCTCCAAATATAAGCTGACATGTAAAGTTTTGGCCTGTTCTGACTGGTTCAAGTCAACTGAGTGGCCCAGATCTGGCCATGCCACCCCTGTTAGTAACTTATCAGACTGATTCACTCATTTAACCAACTCCCAGGATACTTAAACCACCAGAGTCTGACCAGAATTCAGACAGTGCCCTGGACTTGGGGTCTCCAGGCACACACTTTGGGTACAGGCTCACTGTCAAGCACCGCTGTCTGAGAGCTGGTCCAACCGCATAGCCCATGGTGCCAACTCCCAGAGTCCCCTGTAACCTAAACATTCATCTAGATGGAGCCATCCATGCATGCTGGGCTGCTGTTTCACTTTCCAGAATCAATGGTGAGGCCACAGCTGGAGTCCTGGGTCCAGTTTTGAGCTCCACAATTCAAAAAGGATGTGGAGAAGCTTGAGAGAGTCCAGAGAAGAGCCACGCGCATGATCGGAGGTCAGGAAAACAGACCTTATGATGACAGGCTGAGAGCCATGGGGCTTTTTAGCCTGGAAAAGCGCAGGCTCAGGGGTGATCTGATGGCCACTTATAAGTTTATCGGGGTGCTTATCAGGATCTGGGGGAGCGTCTGTTCACCAGAGCACCCCACAGGGTGATGAGGTTGAACGGTTATAATCTACTGCAAGGCCGTTTCAGGCTGGACATAAGGAAGAATTTCTTTACCGTCCGAGCCCCCAAGGTCTGGAACAGCCTGCCATCGGAGATGGTTCAAGCAAATTGGATGCTTATCTTGGTGGGATCCTATGACCCCAGCTGACTTCCTGCCCCTGGGGTAGGGGGCTGGACTTGATGATCTTCCGAGTTCCCTTCCAGCCCCAATGTCTATGAATCTATGAAGCAGCAGGGGCAAAAAGCCTGGCTAGTTTTAAGACATAATCTGTTTGATTTGCTGAAGGGATGGCATGATGCAGCCAACAATAGCAAAAGACCAGACTTGATAACACATGATGTCCCTTCTTATATAAGCAGGTCCCACATACAGGCTTTGCACAGAGATTCAGAGCACACCATTGTTCTTTCTATCATAACACAAGGAAATAAAATCCTTTAGAAAACACAACATTTCCATGTGTGATGCCCTGTTCTCCAATCCTGCAAGTCCTTCTGGAGGATCCATCCATATTCAAGATAGCAAAGTTTCTTTGCCCTCAGACTTCTGAAGTCACTTCCTCTAAGGAGGTACAGCCTTCGGGGTGAAGCACCCCCTACAAGTAGGCAGCAGTTCATCGTCTGCTGGAAAGGGAGCAAGCTGCAACCCAGGATTAATAAAAGCCAGGGAGGAGCCACAATGAGGATTAAAAGCTCCAACAGCTGAGTCCAAGCAGAGAGGGGAAGGCTGTGATGTTGCTGGATTGCCCTCCTCAAGGTCTGAAGAAAGACCAGAGGTTTTGATTTATCTGTTTGGTTGTTGCTTCTACGTTGGTTATTTTGGTTCTTTGGGGACAAGTTTTCCCCATCTGAAAATAAACCGGCTGGAAATCCAAGCCACGGCTTACGGGCCTTGAGAGGGAAGCTGGGTAAGTGACCCACTTACATTACCTTCTTTTGGAGCTAGTGACACCCCTTGCTTCCACCCAAAGTGCACAAGTCACGCTGTCAAGTGATCTCTCTGATCGGCCCCAAGAAGTGATCAGGGGACTTCATTCCTAGGTGACTTCTCTCCTGATAAATCACTTTTCCCCGTGGAAGCTATTCTGTCATTTAGAACAATTACATGTCAATGACAAAGTAAAGTCAGTGACCTTCTACCACAGCCATGTGCCAGCATCCTTCCAGGACTGTAGTCCAATATGGAGGGGAAAGGACAGCAGGGCAGTGAAGACCAGACTCATTCCAAACAGAGCTTGCAGCCTGAGCAGACACGTATGGAGATTAGTCTCAAACTGAACTGCAGTGCCATGCACTAGAAAACAAAAGGAGTACTCCCCAGAACATCACAGCGAGGCACTGGCGGAATTGGGAATAGAAAAATTAAGTCTCAATCCCCAGTTGCATGCTTTAAATGCCAGCCACATTCTGTCCCTTAAGAAAACAACCAGCTGCATAAACCATTTCAAAGACTGCCAGGAAAAACAAAAAAACAAAAAAAAAAAAAAACCAGAAACCAAAATGTATAATGACTGCACATGGAGCCATCATCACATCCCCCCTATAATCATGCTCTTTCCTTGCTCCTGGGGCGATCACCTGTCACTTGTTAGCTATTCAACTTGACTTGAATGTGAGAATTGCCAGATTCACATTTAAGCTCACAGCTTTGTCTCCTTAACACAATGTCTACAGAAAGCTTTGTTATGTGCTTTGCTAGGGGGCCTTGAGTCTAAAAAGGTTGAAAACCACTGATCTGTACTTAACACTG
>NW_017728992.1:187020775-187026816 GCF_001723915.1 Gavialis gangeticus | reverse complement strand
GGGGGCGGCTCATCAGTACATGTCCCAGGCCCACTGTGGTGGCTGGGTGAGCACTGGTGTTTGCACACACTGGCTCAAAGGTTGGGACTGCTTTCTTTCTGGGGAGTGCACAATTTTATGGCATGATCTGCAGCTGACAGAAACTGATCCACTCAACAAGAGGAAGGGGTTGTGAAGCATTAGGAGGACAACGCAAAGATGGACACTTGGGCAGAACTCTGACAGATGTAATCCTCTGGGATAAAGAGCAAGGCAGTTCACATTGGAAGGAACAATTTCAGCTAGCTATATCAAAGCTTGAAAGTGTCAGTCCACCAATAAGGAAGCCACATGTCAGCATCTTTCCTTGTTTCCTTGGACCAATTACTCAAAGGCATTCCCTTGAGATGCCCTTAGCTTTGCAGAAGGCTTCCAAAGCACAGCTAAAGGGGTGGCACCGTGAGCAGCCAATTCAAGTCTGCCTTTTTTGCCCTTTCTCTCCATCTGACCCTCCGTGCTTCAGAGATTTCAGATGTCAATCAGCTCTTCCCCCTGTCAACAAGATGCAAAGCTGCCATCCTACAAGAAGTCTCCCATCTCTTATCCATCACCTTTTCTCTTCAGGTGAAATCATCAGCTCAGATATAGGTGTATACATGATGAATTTTCACAGTCCTATAGTTCACATTTTTATTGCTATGACTCTTTCAGACAAGAATTTCTTAGAATGATATCTTTTACGGTACTAACTGCACAGTTGGGATATAGTTAGACAAGCTTTTAAATGCAAGGCATTCTTCATCGGGTCTGACCTGAACAAGCCAAATACAGTACAGTAAAAAACAACTGTAGGAGAGGAGGAGTGGGGGAGAGACAAACTGCCAGGGGTAGCAGATGGACAATTAGCAAAAGAAAATAAGCCAATTCCTGGGAGATCAAGGCCTATCAAAAGGGAAGATGGTCATTCTCACTTTTCATGCATGGAAAAAATTCAGGAGTAAAGTAGATTATAATGTGCCATAAAAATCAACATCAGTGTTAAATTCTTGGTTCTTAGTGCCCAGCCAGCTTAAGAGTCTTTGTTCCCAAGTTTGCCTTTTGAAGGTGTTAGGTAGATTTCCCTTGAGTACATACATGGTGAGATCAGAGACAGAGTAGTTCTTCTGTAAGATATATGCTCTTATGGTGTATGTGTATCTCTGCCCTTTATAATTTCTGTGAGAGCAAATTCTGGTGCATAGTTGCTCTTTAGTTTCATGTAGTTGCCATGAGAGCATTTGGTGCATTGGATCAGGAATATCTCATTTTGGGAAAGACATGTAGGAACCATGGATTCTGGTGGTTTTGTCACAGAGGTGTTGATAGTAGTGGCGGTAGAGATGTGCTGACAAGTTAAGTGTAAACCATTATGGCGTACACCATCAGAGTTACGCCAACTCCCCGATTGGAAAAGGTTTATTTACTAAAGCTTTTGGTTGATGGAGCTGTTTCCGTACCTGGGGTTTTTCCACGCTGGCCACATTGTCTATAAGATTTAAATCAAATCCTAGAGCACCTGCACATGTGCCAGACAACTGGTCTAACGTGTTTTAATTAGCATGCATCAGAGCAGACTCGATTAACTGAGTCTGCTGGAGCATGCTAATTAGCACACTCCAGCAGCCTCCACATCACATGTATTCAGTGTTCCCACGCTTCAAAATGGCAGTGGGGAAGCTTTAACTAAACCTCATTAAACAAGCTTTAAAGCACCCCTGCTGCCCTCTTGAAGCACAGGACGCTGAATACACAAGATACTGTGGGCACTTTAATTAGAGCAGATCCTGAGAGTCTAATTAAAGTGTGCACATGTAAAAGACACCCTTAGTTTGCCTGGTTTCTGGAATAGGAACACTCACTGATATCTAGGTTTGTACAGCATACAGCAGAATAAGGCCCCAGCCTCTCTGCCCCCTAAGCACCAGCCCCCAATCTAAGCACTAAATATAATTAAGTGCTGCTGTCAGTGCTTCACTGGGGTCATCTCTTTTGCCAGGAATCAGTTCAGTCCCTCTCATGAACCCCTGCTCTGAGTCTCCCTCCCACTTCCATCTCCTGCTGTTCCTTTCTGAGAAAGGTCACCTATCCAAGTTTTGGTGGACTTTTTTTTCCCTAGGCCAGCCTGGAAGACACTGAATTAGTTCTTCAATGTGCTGTTCATCATCTCTCATCTCTGACACAATACCCTTTACCTCCTCAGTCCTTTCCAGAACATTGATTAGAGCTGCTCGCTGGACCATCAGACATCTTTGTCTAATAGCTTTATTCTTGTCCCACCAAGATCTCTCTAGGGCATGGGTTACACTAAATAAAGAGACAGAGCTGCACTGAGCAACAGAACAACATTTAGCTATCTTTTCTCCCCTTCCTCCAAAAAGCATCAGTAATTGGGAAAGAAAGAGGACCTACGGGAGATGCCTCACAAAACCTTAAATATTTTTGTTTAAAGATCTGAAAGAAGACAGTGTTGGGTGGAGTGATAACATTTATGGAACATATGCTCTCCCACTTATGTCACAAGCATATTTATCAGATCCTGCTTTGCTGACATTTCTCAATCCAAAAATATCAATATGAACTTTATTGGGTTTCAAGAAAGTCAGTATTCAGGATAGTGCTCCCCCACTGTGCAAACATGGGTACTTGTTGCTTCCATGAAAGCTCACAAATAATCATAAGATACCTAAAATATGGCAATGGACAAGAGGAACAGCCTCAGGTTGGGAGGGCACCAGAAAAAAGGAGGAGAGAGAAATTTTATCAGCTAATTTTCTTGGGAAGAGAGAAACCTTTTTAGTAGCTCATTGTTTAGCAACTGCCTCCAACATTGCAGTATGATATAAAACATTAAGTAAAATATAGCACTAACCTACTTAACCATTTAACAGCAATTAGGGCAGAATCTGCTAATAGACTCATTGACTGGTCCTCTGACAGTGATTAAGAAGGAACAGCCATGAAAAGTCCCCCTTGTTCTGCCAGGTGAAAATCCATCTAAATATTCCAAGATTCAAGTCATTACTTAAACCAAGGAAATATGGGTAATATTTAACACAGTGAAACAAATCAAGCTTGTTCTCCAAGGATGTTTTTTTCCCCCCATTTCTCCAATTTACATCAGCTAAATACCTGGCCCTCTGGTTTTATTTCCAAGACCTACTTCTGCTTCTAGAAGAGATCGCTTTTTAAGTCAATGTGCACATTTTAGAAGGGCTATTTCTGTAACTTCAAAGTAAAATCATGTAATGGCTGATAAATTTCTGGGACTTACTCTGTCATCTGTGGATCTTTGATCCTGTGGAAGATGCTTTAAACTAACATCCATCTATTTTCATGTTGCTTTGTTTCCGGGGGTTCAGTCGGGCACGCCGCGTGCTAGAGGGCTGCACTGCTCTGAGTTAAAGAACAGCAGGGATGCTGCTCGTCTGGAGTACAAAGAGATTGGAACTAATCACCAAAGGAAAGAAACATTTGGCCCTGTATTGTGGCCTCTTAAAGCTGGTTTTCATTGTAAAGTAAAGTAGTGCTGTGGTCAGTCTGATAAAAAACAACATTAAAACTCTGGTGAATCAATCTGATGCAGCCTGTACGTGTTTACTGTAGCATGGAATGCAGCTATAAAAGGATAATGATGGGTTATGTCCAGGAGACTGGAGGCTGTTCTAAAGCACATTTAAGCTCATTTAAATCAATTCAAAACTTGGAGGTTTTAAACCACAGTCCATGTCTGAGCCCTGGGAAGCAGCCTGACTCACCCAGAATGCACTGGTAGTTGTCAGGAAGTGTGTGCCAGATTGACAGACGTACCATTCCCCAGGAGGATTTCACGCACGCTCATCACTGCTGTGCCCTGCTTTGTTGGGGGTTCAGAAGGGAAATAATCCTGGATAAGAAGGGAAGAAACTGAAAAAAGACAATGAAATGGACTCAACCTAACCCTGTGGGCACTGTAAGATTTGCCATTGTTGGCAGACAATAGACAGAGAGGCCCTGTGATTGCGATCCATTTCCTACGCAATGGTATTTGTTCAACATTACTCCAGAAGGAATTGAGTGCCCACTAATTAGACAAAACAATTTTCATTCAAGGACAAAAAAGTTCATTAACTACCCTAGAATTCATGTTGCTTGGTGTTACCTTAGGCCCTTCCAAAACACTAAACTGAGTAAAACTGAAAAAAACCTTTTTAAACTTAGGAAATGACGGAAGGCATACTCCCTTACAGCCTTACTTCTGCCCCTGATCCCCCAGAGATATCCAGCATGCCTCATTTCAGCACTGCATTGCATAGGTGGTGTTAATAGTGGGACTTGTTGCCATAGAGAATGTCAGTAGCGAGGTAAGAAATGAGTGTCAGTGGATTTAACGATGGATAGGTTAAACTTCAGTGTTAGATGGCATCATGTTATGTGAATGCAAAGAACTGGACACAATGGCCCAGGAGACCCCCTCCAGTCCTATGTTCCTACAAGTTGTACAATTTAGCAAGTGTGTTCCTACGCGTCCGACTGTAGGGAAGGCAGTACAGTAATGGCAGAATGACCAGAGGTGTATTATGGGACTATTGGGGAACTGCTCAGAGAATTTAAATTAACTTGATGTAGAGTTCAAGCTGTATGTGAGTGTACCACAATTCTTCATTTCCTGAGGTTGAAAAGTTTGGAGTTCTGTTAGGCTCGATATTCTGAGAGAGCACCAACAACAGGCAACTTTACTAACTCTGCATCAGCTAAGGATTTGGCCATTGACTTTCCAAGGGTTTTTAAACAGAGGAAGAAAAGGCATTTGTGGAAGCTGGTGATCATGTACACACTTGTAGTTATTACCTAGGTTTGAAGTTGGAATGCTATGGTGGATGGCAAAGGTGACACCCAAATGCTTTTTTCTTAATCACTACAGTGTGGGTGCATCTACACGTGCATTAATGCACTTTTCCTAATGCAAATTAAATTTAGTACCTCCGGGCATTTGAGTCGGGGGGGGGGCTTTAAATAAAGCAGCTCCAAGAGCCACTCTAATTAAAGTGCCTGGAGCATCTCATATATCAGCATCCCTGCGCTTCAAAATGGTGACGGAAGCATTTTACCTAAAGCTTGTCAAATAAACTTTAGTTAAAGCATCCCTGCCACCATTCTGAAGCACAGGGACACTGATACATGAGATGCGGAGGCTGACCAGAGCAGCCTCCCAGCTCATGTATAGACACCCTCCAACATGAGGTACTAAATAAATGTGCATTAGGCTGCGCTAATGCACAGTAGTGCAAGTACACGCTTTTTAGGTGATGCTTAATGCACAGTAACCTATTCTAGTGCACATGAGTGTATTAGCATTTTTTTTTTTGCATACCACTTTAATGCACACTATGCATTGAAGTGCATGTGTAGATGCACCCTGTTAGAGTGCAATGGGGTGCATGCTTTGAATTGTCTGGAGCAGATAGCTGCTCACAGTACTGGGGAAACAAACCACAGACATCATCTAGATCCCCAAATCTTGACAGACTCACTCCAAGTGATTACAGTAAATGTGAACACATGAAAGCAGGTGCTATCCACCCTCATAGAATCTCCTGTAACATGCCCCCACCACCTTTTCCGGATCAACCTCCCCTTACTATGCCATTAAGCTGTCAGTATTTTAGCAATAATAAGCATGTAAAAAGTTGTTCCTTGTTGTCTGATGCCCCCTGCTACTGCATATATGAGCATCATAGGAAGCAGGTGGCAGAGTGGGGGGTGGAATCTGTTGTGTACTCAAGGTAACAAAACATTTGCTCAGCCTGTCGCATAAGATTTCTTACGAAAGTGAGCAAGTACTGAAGACAGAAAAAAACTGAATGTGTCCAAACAAAAAGGCTTCCTACACCACCCAAGCATGGTGCCAGTATAATGTGGGAGAATAAAGATTAATGAACCAGAATTGGTGCATCAGAAAGGATACCTAATTGAACCAAATAACTAGAGGACAGGCTATATCACATACCACCCCTTCTTAATTTAAAAGCAATGCCAGAAGAACG
>NW_017728992.1:187010266-187015775 GCF_001723915.1 Gavialis gangeticus | reverse complement strand
TGAACCAAGTAACTAGAGGACAGGCTATATCACATACCACCCCTTCTTAATTTAAAAGCAATGCCAGAAGAACGAGTAAACTGAAAGAAGTGATCCTTGCCATCATGGCTTGCACTACACCATTTTCTGGAAACCCTGGATCTACTGTTGGGCTTTCATCATCCCACCCCAAAAGAGGTCCCAGACCAGGACAGAAAGAGGGTACATAGATGATCAATACCTCCATCAGTGTTGGTTACAGTAGAAATGCTAGTGTAAGGCATTCCTAACTCTTTCACCCCTCACTTTAGCTGCTTGTACACACCACGGGGGTTTACTTCAGTTTAATTCTCCCTAAATTGAAGCAGTGGGTTTTTAAAAACACTGTGTCAAGTTAGGGAGAATTAAACTGAATTAACCCCCCCATGGCATGTACACAAAGGTTGGGCCCGATTCTCACCTGCCTCTCTGGGTGGGGGGAACAAAGGATGAGCTGCCGGCAGGCTGAGTGGTTCCTGACCTGCAGGGTGGCGGTGCTTCCCCCCCACAGTGGCTGCGGCACCCCCCCGGCGGCACCCGCCCACAGGCACCCAGCCTGGGCAGTCCCAGGGGACACCGCAGCCGTGGAAGGAAGCACCCCCCACCTCCCCACAGCCACAGGGAGAAGCATCAACCTTCATGCAGCTCAGGCAGGCAGGCTCCGGGGGGTGGGGGAAAGAAGATCAAGCATGCCACTTTTTTTTTTCCTTCAGTGGAGCCTGCCTGCACGGGCCGCTGCCTGCGGTATGTGGAATGTACCATTAAGCGGCCTGCAGTGGGATGGTCCAGTCTTTCCCCGATGCCCTGTGGATGCGGTTTGTTGGTGGTGGGTTGTTGTAGTTCTCCCTGCAAGCTGTGAGTGTGCGTGTGTGGGGGTTACAGCTTTCACCTGCAACTAAAAATAAATAAATAATATAATGGAGCATTTCACACCTCCACCAGCATTATCCTTTACTGGAAATCTTGGGGAGACCTGGAGGAGATGTGAACACAAGGTTCAATTATACACTGCAGTCACAAAGCCTGAGGAAGAGGCAAAGGATTATAAAATTGCAGTCATGCTTCACTGCTTTGGGGACAAAGCCCAAGAATTTTACAACAACATGCAAGGGGTGTTTGTAGATCATAATAACAAAACCGACCCTGATAATACCTGCAACCAAGGCAGACCTTGTCAAACTATACGCAGACATTTTCAAAGGGTTGGGCTAATTTCCTGGTACCCACCACATCTATATTGACCTGGCGGTACCACCGGTGGTGAATGGGTGTAGAAAAATTCCCTATGCAACCCTAAGCAAATTGAAGAACACCCTTGCAATGCTGGAAACTCTGAGTGTCATTACGAGGGTGACGAAGCCCACACCCTGGGTCAATAGCTTTGTCATCACACAAAAGAAGGATGCTTCACTACGACTTTGTCTAGACCCACAAGACCTCAACAAAGGCAGTGTTGAGGCAGCACTTTTCTATCCCCACTGTCGAAGATGTGCAGAAGAGCTTGTCAAGTAAAAAGCTGTTCACCATTCTTGATGAAAAGGACGACTACTGGCAAGTCAAATTGGACAAGGAATTGGCAGAGCTGTGTACCTTTAGCACCCCATAGGAATGGTGCCACTTCAATTGTCTTCCCTTTGGTATTAAGTCAGCTAGCGAAGTATTCCAGCAGAAGAATCACGAGTGCTTTGGTGACATCACAGGAATCCACATCATCCGGATCATCACGGCACCTGTGCTCAGGTATTTTAAACCAGCAGAGCAGCTGGAAATCCAAGCTGACACATCCAAAGATGACGTAGGAGCAGGTGTCTGTTTCTGCAGAAGCTACCAATCACATATGCTTCGAGGGCTCTAACACAATCTGAGTGAAATTATGCACACATTGAAAAAGAACTTCTGGCAATTGTCTTCGCCATGACGAAGTTCCACCAATATGTGTATGGCACCCAAATACGGGTTCAGTGGGCCACAAACCCCTGGAAGCAATTTTTGCAAAACCCATAGGAAAGGTTCTAGCACAGCTACAGAGGATGCTGTTGCAACTCCAAAAACATGACATCCAGATTCTCTATACCAAAGGCAAAGACACGTTAGTGGCTGACATACTTTCTAGAGCCACAATGCTCACCCCTCCCCCTGAACCAGATCCTTTCTGCTCAAAAGAGGTGGTTCACAGACTGATGGAAACTGAGCCACTCAGTGGCCAGTCACTCCAGCAGTTACAGGAGCAGACAAAGGCTGACAGGTAACTACAAGCCCTTAGAGCCAAACATCTTAATGGATGGTTAAGCAGGCAAAAACAAGTTAAACCTGAACTAAAGCCTTACTGGCCTCTCAGAGACCAAATCCAGATTCAGGATTATTTGCTCATGATTGGGCCAAGAATAATCATTCCATGCAGTACAAGGACCACCATGTTGACATTGCTTCAGTTGCTCCATCAAGGCATACAAAAGTCGAAAGCACAGCTTGACAAATCATGTATAGTGGCCCAGATGAACGGTCACATTGAGCAATGGATTGCAAATTGCACATCTTGTCAAGAGCTCTAACCCAGTACTCAGAAAGAGCCCATGATCTCACATGACATCCCAGATCTGCCTTGGCTAAAACTGGCAACGGACATTTTTGACCTATGGGGACAGTCTTATTTGATAATAGTCAACAATTACTCCAAGCACCCTGAAGTTTTGCACCTGCCCGACAAGACAGCTGCCACAGTAATAGCCAAAATGAAATCTGTATTTGCTCTCCATGGCATACCTAAAGAAACTGTTTGTGATCACGTGCCATTTGTAAGTCACATGATGAAACAATTTGCAACTGACTGGGGCATAACCATCACCCATTTTAGTCTGGGTTATCCACAATCCAATGGTCAGGCTCAACACACGGTTCAGACCATCAAATCAATGTTTAAGAACACTTTGCAAAATGGCTCATATCTATATCTGGCTTTACTCAATCTGAGGAACATGCCAATTACTGGTCTTAAGTATGCACCAACGCAGCTTCTAATGGGGAGATTTTTGCGCAGCACCCTCCCTGCTACAATGACTAACCCTTAGACTACCGTCGAATGCCTCCCGCAAGTTGCAAAACCTCCAAAGGCACCAAAAGATGCACTATGACCGCATGGCTGCATTCTTGCCACCTCTACAAGAGTGGGAGAAAGTAAGGATGCAAACAAGTACAGGTTGGATACTGGTGTCCATTAGGACAAAAAGGGCTGAACCACATTCCTACATTTTAAAATTCCCAGCGGTAATATCTACAGGAGAAACAGAAGACACTTGAAGAAAGATTACTCACCAGCAGAACAAGTTGATGCACTTCAAGAGACGGCAGCAGAACCAGCATCAGAAGTAAAACCAGACCCCCAAGAGCAAGAGTTTTTTTACATTTCAGAGGATCCACCAGTTCCCACAGAGACACTCAATGACACCACACAAACTAAGAGTGGCTGTGGTGAAGTTGCCTGTGAAGTACAAGGACAATGTAATAGGATAGCGGTAAAAGCTAGACCCCATCGGTGAGCCAAATTCTAGCAACCTCTGGCTCCATGATCCCGAAATGTTCCAAGTTAAAGTAGCAACTGATGACCATTTAACTTCTTAAGAGGGAGCTCCCAGAGTAAAGAAGGGGGCTGTGGTATATGGAATGGGCCTTTAAGGGGCCATCAGTTTTCCCCCGATGCCCTGTGGGTGTAGTTTGTTGGTAGCGGGTCATTGTTGTTCTCCCTGCAAGCTGTGAGTGTTTGTGCTGCTGAATCCTGTTCCTAATAAAGATAAAGCTGTTTGCCATCCCACTGGTCTCTGCTGAATGCTGACTCGAGGACAGAACCCCACGAGCATGGAGGTCTGAGTAAGTACCCCCATCCCTGAGCCGCACGGGGCCTAGTGCTTCCCTTCACGGCTATTGCAGTTTTGTTAGGTAATAAACTAAAACACCTCAGAGGTGTTTTATTTTGCTATGTCCCAAAGTCATTTAACTCACAATACGCCGTCAACAGTGTAAACAGAAGGGCCATTAAAGCCCAAATGCGCTGCTGCCTGCGTAAACAAAAATGCCATTAGAGTGGTGCAAAAGGGCATTTAAGTTGCTTTAAAGGCCAATTTTGTGGTGTGTACAAAGGTCCCGTGTCCTTTTTTTCCCCGCACCTTAATTATTTTTAAGAAGGCCTAAAGGAAAAAAACATGGCTTAGCTAGCCAAGACAGAGACTTCAAAAGTAGCCGTAAGGGAAAGGAGAGCAGGGAGTATTCAACCACCTTCACAAAGTTATCTCTGGGTTTGGCAGGAGCAAGCAGGCAGGACAGGCTCAACAACTTCCCTTCCCAATAGCAGGCAAGCATTGGGGGAAAGCTTAAATGGTAAATAAGACTGTGTCCTGGGCCTGCCGTTCTCTCTGTGTGAGGCTGCAAAAGTAAGCATCAGCACCAGGAATTGCATTTTTTTTTCCTTTTGCTGCTCGTTTTTCTCCCCTTTGTGTGTTTTTCTTATTTAGTCTGCAAGTAAACAAGATCATACTTTAACAACAAGGACAAAAAAATCAACAATTTTAGGCTGTCTTCACTTTTTTTTCTCTCCAAAGGATACTTAATGCCATCAAGAAGACTGTCAAACAGAGACTTTTCCTGATAAAAATATTTCCACCTAAAGGAAATAGAAGTGTTGTTAAAATAAAAGCCTCATTTTCTTCCCTTCCTTTTTTCCTCTGTCTTCAGTTAGAGGTTAACAAGATTTTTTAATGGCGATTGTTTGTCAAGGGCTCTTTACTCAGACTCCTGCACCTCATTTAATGTTTAGTGTGGTATAGTGACAGGCAACACTACATGGTTATAGTTAACACCTTTGTCTCTCTGGATCCACTTCTTCCATTAACAATAAACACCACAGGTCACGCAGTCCTACCTGGGTTCTGTTGTCTGAGCTGTATGCCAGGCCCCCACCCCCTACTTGCCAAACCCAGCTGCCTTCCCCACCTCTGACCAAGCCCCCAACCAGGTTGCCCCTCCCCTTCTCCCATACCTTCAGTCACTTCTCTCCACTGTTTGCAAAGGTGGTGTGTACCTTAATTTAGGATTTCTGCCTCTTCATAATTTAAAATGTGGGTTACCTCTGGGGCCTGCTTCAAACTGAACCAGGGAAAGGGGCTCCAAACACTTTAGGCAGGCAGAGCCTCTTCAGAGCTTGGCACAGAGATGGGGAGAATGGTTCAGCCTCTCCAGAATAAAGGCCACCACAAACGAAAGATTCAATTTTATTTTGCAAATAGATAAGTTGTGCCAAACACTACCTGAGGTACATGTTGAGCAGCTGAAATGCTTTGGAGCGTGATTAGAATCATGAACGCCACGCACCCCCAGAGGCTGGGGGGCCACGGCAAGCTCCTGCAGGCAGCGATGCTGTTGGTGGTGGGAGCGCGGTGGGGGCGAGTGGGGAGCTCCCGCAGGCGACTGCAGCACTGTCGGTAGTCGGGGGGGGGGGGGG
>NW_017728992.1:187004856-187005266 GCF_001723915.1 Gavialis gangeticus | reverse complement strand
AGCACTTAGTGGTGATCAGCGACCACCTGCAGACACCATCAGCAGCAGCCAGTGGGAATCGCAGACCGCTCACAGACACTGCCTGTGGTGTCAGCAATGAAGGGGAGTGGAGGGGGGCAAGCAGTGACCACCCACTGGTGCTGCGGGCAGTGTCAGCAGTGCCTTTTCGCAAGGGAGTGCCCTGCCACGCCCAGGGGGTGTACATGCACCCCCTACATGTCACCACTAATTAGAGTCATAGTATGACTCCTTGTGTGTGTGCAACACCACATTAGGAGATATTTTCTAAGCTGAGGACATGCTTGGTGGAAGACTAGGAGGGAAACTGGAGGAGTAGATACATTCTGGGAACTCCAACTTCAGTGACAGAAAGTTGGGAATGGTGCCCCTACCCTGTGCTCCCACCATAA
>NW_017728992.1:186996958-186999856 GCF_001723915.1 Gavialis gangeticus | reverse complement strand
GAAGTTGGGAATGGTGCCCCTACCCTGTGCTCCCACCATAAGGCACCCCAAGTTTCAGAGCACACCAAAAAGTCAATTTTCTTCTTCAGCAATCCCTTGATAATCGAGAACGATTATATTCCATGAATGTTCTACCTGTGGGTCCAAAGATGGCTGATGAGGCTAATGCTGGATCAGCAGACTCTGCTGCAACTGGGGCACGTGTTTCTGTGCAGGGTGGGTGGCTCTGGATTCTTGATTCGGTCCACAACACGCTGTTTCTGTTGTTCCTGCTTTTCCATCTCCTGTTGTCATTGTGAGGTTTCATAGTATTGAGATTCTTACAGCAGACTGTTCCTCCATTTAGGGTGGTCCTGAACAATAGTCTTCCTCAAGTTGGTGTTAATGTTGCATTTTTTCCAGTTGACCTTGAGGACATCCTTGAAGCACTTTCATAGATTTAACAGATATTAGGGCTGGAAGGGACCTCGGAAGATCATCGAGTCCAGCCCCCTGCCCCAGGGGCAGGAAGTCAGCAGGAATCATAGGATCCCGGCAAGAAAAACATCTAGGTTTCTCTTGAAGGTATTCAAAGTAGGTGCTTGAACCACCTCTGGCAACAGGCCATTCCAGACCTCAGGGGCTCAGACAGTAAATAAGTTCTTCCTTATGTCCAGCCTGAAATGGTCGTGGAGGGGTTTGTGACCGTTCAACCTCGTCATCCCTTGGGGCACTCTGGTGAACAGATGTTCCCCCAGATCCTGATGGACACCCCTTATAAACTTAAAGGCCATCAGATCACCCCTGAGCCTGTGCTTTTCCAAGGTAAAGAGCCCCATGGCTCTCAGCCTGTCATTGTAAGGTCTGGTTTTCTGACCTCTGATCATGCGCATGGCTCTTCTCTGCACTCTCTCAAGCTTCTCCACATCCTTTTTAAATTGTGGAGCCCAAAACTGGACACAATATTCCAGCTGCAGCCTCACCAAGGCCGAGTACAATGGGATAATGACATCCTGCGATTTGCTTGAGAGGCATCTACGGATGCAAACCAGGGTTTTGCTTGCTTTACTAGCTGCAGCATCACACTGCAGGCTCATGTTCATCTTGTGGTCAGTCATGACCCCCAAGTCCCTCTCGTCCGTAGTGCTAGTCAGCGAAGCACTGTCGAACCTATAGACATGCTGCAAGTTTTTCTTCCCAAGGTGGAGAACTTTGCATTTTTCGGTGTTAAACACCATCAGGTTCTCGTCTGCCCATTTCCTGACCCTGCCAAGGTCAGTGTCACGGAGTGGGGCCTAGGAGCGGCCGTGATCCCGCTAGCGCCCCCTACCGTGTCAAGTAAGCAATCCAGCACCCTCTATTCTCACCCGCCACGTCTTTGATGAAATGTACTTTTGTATATGGGAGGCTGCCTTCGATTCCCTTGTACACAGTGTATGCTAATACTGTTCCCCGTTCTATTGGAGTGACCCGGTGCACCCCCAGCCTTATGGGCTACGCGTGCCTCCAACCTCCCTTTTAGCATGCCCCAAGCCTCACAGCTCTTCCAGACGTTGTAAGGTCCTGTTCCTTTCTGCATCTTGCCTAGCGCCCCTGGGCTTGCCACGCCCCCGGCGCTTCTCTATTTATTAGCCCTATCAGGCTTACCAATGATGTTCTTCCCCGCTGGGCTAGGCTGCCTAAGCCTTGCCTGGCCATTCTGGGTTCTGTCCTCAATTTATGTCCAATTAGGCTCAGGCGGCCAAAGCCTTACCTGGCCCCTCTGGGTTCCTGTCAACTATCGGTGTCTAGTTAGGCTCAGGCGGCCGGAGCCTCACCTGGCCCCTCTGGCCCCTCGGGTTTCCCAGCACAGTGGAGCCCCTCTGGGACTCTGTCCGGTCCACACCCCTCTCGGGGTGTCTGTCAAGGATATGAGTGCCCCCTCCTGGGGCCAGGGTCTGATTAGGCTCTGGCGGCCTAAGCCTTTCCTGGCCCGTCTGGATTCCTTGGGGTCCACACCACCGTGGAGCCCCTCTCGGACTCTTCCCCGTCCGCACCCCTCTCAGGGTGTCTATTAAACTATGTGTGCCCCCTCCTGGGGCTTCTTTCTATCTGTGCCCTCCTGGGGCTTCCTTCGAATACACGCCCGCTCCTGCGGCTTCACCTTGCCTTTGTCGGGCTCTCTGTAACCACGGACTCACCCTCCCCAGGCTCATCTCCCTAGCAACACCCACCCGGGGCTTCCGCTCATGTGGCCCCCTCTCTCTCGTGGCCAGACGCGAGCCTCCCTCAGGCTTCTCACTGGTGCTCCTTCAGTGGGACTCAGGTGGCCTAAGCCATGCCTGGCCCCGAAACAACTGTGCCTTCCCTGGCACCCTATTAGCACCCACCTGAGGCTTCCACTTGTGTGGGCCCTCCCCTTGGGGACTGACACGAGCCACCCACAGACTTTCCACTGGTGCTCCTTCAGTGGGACTCAGGTGGCCTAAGCCATGCCTGGCCCCGAAACAACTGTGCCTTCCCTGGCACCCTATTAGCACCCACCTGAGGCTTCCACTTGTGTGGGCCCTCCCCTTGGGGACTGACACGAGCCACCCACAGGCTTTCCACTGGTGCGCCGTCAGTGGGGCTCAGGTGGCCTAAGCCGTGCCTGGCCCCCTGCCCCTTTGCTAGGGTCCTCTCCCCTGCTCGGGTCTTACAAATCTCACCCATCCAGGGATGGGGTCAATTCCCCCATCTGCTGCACCGCCTCGGCGCCATACAACCGTGCCGTGCCTGGCACAACTGTCGTGCCCACACAGGGCACTAGGAACCCCCCAATATCCTGGGGAGTTCCCGTGAGGCCTCCTCGCACCCCTACAGCCTCACCTAGTCCTCTGGTATTTACACAACGAACTAAACAGAACCATAAGCACACCGGCTGTAACTCAATAACAAGCT
>NW_017728992.1:186985409-186991958 GCF_001723915.1 Gavialis gangeticus | reverse complement strand
GAGCCTTGAGGGACCCCACTGGTCATAGGGCACTAGGGCTGTGTGAGGCTTCGGACAGAGCTTCAGATCCGGAGAAGATCCGGAGACCTACCCACAACAAACCCATGCTGGCTATCCCTCAGAGTTTTGCCATCGGCCAGCCCATTAAGAATGGCCTCTTTGATGATTTTTTCTAAGACCATCCCCAGGATGGAGGTCAGGCTGATGGGTCTGTAGTTTGCCGGATCCACTTTCCTCCCTTTCTTGAAGATAGGCACAACATTGGCCTTCTTCCAGTCTTCAGGCACTTCACCAGAGCTCCAGGAGCTTTCAAGGATCTGTGCCAGGGGCTGAGATATGATGCAGGCCAGCTCCTTGAGTACTCTGGGGTGTAAATTGTCAGGGCCAGCTGACTTGAAGGTTTTCAGCCTCTTAAGGTGTTCTTTCATGAGGTCAGCAAGGAACCAACCTCACTTAGGCGTCCCTGTCCCATAATTGGCAGGGGCATCCCTTGGGACTTGTGAAAGACCAACGCAAAGTACCCATTTAGTAAGTTGGGTTTTTCCTGGGCATTGGTTGTTAGTTCTCCCTTCTGGTTTAGCAGGGGTCCAATGTTGCCCTTGCTTTTCCTCTGGCTTTTTTTTTTTTTCATATACCTAATCTAATTTCTCACCCTCGTCTTGAGCGTACACCTTGACTGAGCTGGGAGAACAAAACTTGCTTCAGGAGTCTGGAGTCAGACATCCACATGATGTGGTGAGCCCAGGGAAGTTGATGTTGAATGATCATCTCCTTGATGCTTGTGGTGTTTGCTTGCAAAAGGCCACTAATGTTGATCCATCTTCCCACTGGTTTCAAAGGATCTTCCGCAGGCAGCATTAATGGTACTTCTCCAATGACTTGAGGTGTTTCCTGTATGACATCCATGTCTTAGCTCCATACAGTAAGGTAGGGATCGTAACCACTTGATTAAACTAGGAGCTTGGTTTTGGATCTGATGTCATGATCTTTGAACACCCATTTCCTTGGGTGTCCAAAGGCTACACTTGCAGATTTGAAGCAATGTTGGATTTCTTCATTCATGTCAGCCTTCTGGAAGAAATGGCCTCTGAGGTATGGGAAATAGTGTCCTCCAAGGCCTCGCTGTGAATCTGAATTACCGAAGCTGGGGGCTGCTCATTAAGAGCTTGTTGATGAAGAACCTTAGTCTTCTCAATGTTAAGTGACAGTCCCATAAATTGTGCGCCTTGGTAAAGACATCAACAATTCCCTGAAGGTCTGCTTTTGAGTGAGCACAGACTACAGCATCATCAGAGTACTAGAGCTTGATGACTTAGCTCAAGGTGGTCTTGGTTTTGGCTCAGAGTGGATTGAGATTAAACAGTTTACCATCCATTCGGTAGTTTATTTCCAATCTGACTGGAAACTTGTTGGCGGTCAGATCTCAGTAAGGAATACTGAGAAGAGTGTTACCGTGATGATGCAGCCTTGCTTAACTCCCAGTCTTAACTTCAGAAAGATCTGCGATAGATCCATTATTGAGAACCACTGCTCTCATACTGTCATAGAGCAGGCAAAGAATGGTGACGAAAGGCAGATTTTAACACACCTTTAAACAGCGCTGTTGTAATCCTGGTGGTATGACAGAAGTCTCCATATGAGAGAAGCATGGTTTGTTTGGTGAGCTTGGTCCAACAAGAGATTGCTTCACCAAGCAAACCTTTAAACAGAAAGAGGTTTTCTGAGAGGGGTGAAAGGCCTATTCATCTCAATCCAGTACTCCTCTACTGAATGACTGCACCCCATGGAGATGAATGCTCCTCTCACAGCTAGACAAAACTCTTGGTGTAGAAGAGATATCTTTTGTTAGACCAACAAAATAGTAGCCAAAAAATTCTTTCTTTGCAAGCTTTTGGGCCCAAACACCCTTCATCAGGCATTTTTCACAAATGGACTTCGAAACCCAAGGGAACCTCACCATCCTTTACCTCCCCTGTACAAGATGAAGTTTCTTTTCTTTTCTACCTGGGAGAAACTTTATCATCTTCTGATTTTCCTTTGTGTGTTTTCAAGCATTTGGAAAATCAGACCCAAACAGAACGAGGTTTTCAGGGAGGCTTGAAGTGGCCCGTTCATCTCAGCGTGATCACGTTTTTCTCTCAGTGAGAGCATGTCATGGAGATGAATCCAGTCTGAAACAACAGCTTGGAGGGGTCCGGCCTGCTCTACTCATCACAGTGGGCATTTTCAGCTGCTCCCTCCCTCCCACTTTATGCTAGCGCTTGTGTATCTGTGCTACCCATGCCTTCCTATTTTCAGCACTTGTGCTTAACAGCATGCTTCCAGAGGGCCTGGTCCTAGCTCCCCACACAGAGAGGCAAGACTTCCCCAGCAAAAGTGGAGGGCAGGGGCTCAGATACCCACATAGGCCCCAGCACATGCCCAAGAGAAATGCTTTGTCCCAACCCCACGGAAAGGACAAGGGACCCCTTGATCTCCTTTAGGGAGCAAGAAAAAAGGGTATCACACACCATGGGCAGGGCTCCCTAGATCCCAGCTTGCATGGGGGAGTAGGGAGAGTGACTCAGGCTTCCTAGAGGGGCCCTTCACATCCCATCTCCCATGATGAAGGACAGGGAAACGCACACAGATACCCTCAAAGGGACTGTCCTACCAGCCTTAATCTACCCACAGAAGAGGAGAATGTGAGGACACAAAGTGCCCTCTGCCTCCCCCCCACATTTAGCAAGGCTAAATACGCTTCCCTATATAACCCCTCCCAACCCACTGCTAAGGATCTCAACCTACCAATTCACTTGCATCCCACCAAACTGCTCCATCCCTCAGGTACCCTTCTCCTCCCTGCTAGCATCTGAATGTATCATTTATTTTCTTCCTGAAAATACCTTGAGGCCTTTCTGAAACCTGCTTTTCTCCAAAATTACAAAAGAACTTTTTAAGAGTCAGATTGTGATAAAGTATCACAAAGTGATAAAATTTTTCCAGATTTTTGTTGACTTGAAAATGCCACTTGTTTGGTCTAGGGCAAGTTCAATGACTATCCTTTGAGCTGTCCTGGATCACGTGAAAAATGCCTGGGTCCAGTCTTACGTTCTTGCATACACAGCAAAATGTCCTCAGTTCCTGAGTTAGGCCTGTGCCTGGATTGAGAGCTTAATTTTGTCCTAAGCACCGTTTCGCTCCCCAAAATGGGTAGTAAGTACCATGTATCATCTGTGTATTGTGATTGAGACCATTCTGCGCATAACACATTTTGATCCCTATCTGTGCACCAGAAAAGCCAGGCATCAGTCAAATGTCAGCCACAAGAAAAGCTGGATATTTTAATTTGGGGAACAGGCTATACTATATCTGAGTTTTTGGTTGTAGCCATGTTGGTCTAAGGACACAGGCAGGAAAGGTTCTTTGGATAGATGTGATATCATTTATTATACCAACTGAGTACTTGGAAGAAAGTGCTTTGCAAGCTTTAGGGCACCCTTCATCAGGCATAATGAGTCTCTGAAACTCCAAGGAGACTCATAGGGAGTCTCTGCTGCTCCAAGGAGTCTCAAAACAGCAGAGACTCCCTATGCCTGAAGAAGGGTGATTGCGCCTGAAAGCTTGCAAGCAACATTTTTCTAACCACTCAGTTGGTCTAATAAAAGATATCACACACTTAGGATCTTAGGAACTCCTTGCTTAGACGACCCCATACTTGGAACCCTAACTCAATCCTGCAACCCTTCCCTCCCCCGACTGCCTCCAGAGTCTCACCAAATGTCAGGGCAAACTGAATACACGTGTGAATTTTAGAGCACTTAAAGGAGTGAGCCCTTAAACGCTGAGTCCTTGAGTGAGTGTGGGAGAGATGCTCAGAGCTAGGCACAGCTACGTCCTTAGTGTATTTGGTTTACAGTGTATGTTTAAAGGTCTCAGTAGGGATTTAAGCCTTATTGTGCTGGGCACAGCACATACAGTAAGAGAAATGTAGTAAAAGAAATGTTCCTTCCTCAAAGACCTTACAGTTAAAACAAAAGCCTGGAAACAGGAGAGGAGTGGACAAAGAATTGTGTGGGGTGTTTTGCTCAGGGTTAGCAGCAGAGGCAAGAATTAAACCTAGTTCTTCGAGGGGTCACTCCAGTGCCTTGTCCATCAGATCAGTCCTACCCCTGTTTTAGCTGGTATAGTGTCTTGAGCACCCCAGAAGGCTTCCCACATGTCTTCCAAGGCAAATATCAATCCATATATTTCCCCGTCTCTCCCTTCTCCCCCTCCCCCCCGCCTCGAATTTCATTTGCTAGCAAAGGAGCTTTATCTGTCAACAGGGGAAGTGCCAACTGAAGCCATATGACTGTGCTGGCAGGCTGCTTAGTGTTGTACCAACTTTCTCACTAGACACACTGCTGCTTTCTTGTATTCACACTCTTCCACAGCATTGACAACAAGCTGTCATTCTCCGACATCCCAACTAAGCCTCCATATCAGAGCAAAACAACCCTGCTTGACTTCCAAAGCTACTTCTTCCTCTGGCAAACTATCAGACATATTTGGTATATGAATGTCAACTAAAGCAAAAGAAAGGTGAGACTGTTAGCTGGGCTTTTGGTCTTAGTTTTCATTTGCAGTCCCTTTTCTAGTCCATTCTTTAAAAACATTTCTTAAATAGTCCATTCTCCCCAAATGCCAGCAGCATCATTGCTAGGGGTCCTGATGCCAGTTTCCCACCATCACTCTACATTCAATCTCATGCTTGGATGCTTTTCAGCATCTCTGGGCACAGCTTCTGATTTTTCAGAGCAGAAAAAGAGATTTAGCTGTACACAATCGGTTAATTTTCAGTTCTGTGGCTAAGTCATGCAATGGTTTGAAAATTTCAACCAGATATTTAAATCCTTAAATTTCTTCCTTCCTTCCTAAGAAAAATACCACCCAAAAATAATGTAATAAAGATGTTTAAATTAGTTCCTTGGACTTCTCATCTCCTTACATGTCTGCACAGTGGCTAGTACAGGGGGTTCTAGTCTACAATGCAGCTCTTAGGCATGGCTGCAATACAAATAATAATTTACTATTACTATAGTTTACTACTACTTTAAAATGAATCCATGCAGAAGTAACTATACCAGCTTGCACTGCTTTATGCTTTCAGCCCCTATTTTAAGTGTTATGCTTAAAACTTCCAGTTCGTGGGCTGGAATTTTCAAGAGCGTCTAAGGGTTGGGCATCCAATTTCCTTAAGCTCCTTTGAAAAAAACAGCCCTGGAAATTAGCTCATCTGTCTTTTTCTTCCCTTCTGCCTCATATTTCATTTGTCTCCATTTCTGTAGTCCTTTGAAATTATTTCACATAATTTTTAGCTTTTTTTTTTTTTTTGATGGTGGATGCGGAGGGAGGAGACTCCTTTTCCCCTCTCCTACTGCAATCTTTTTAAAGAAAGGACTTAAGAAACTTTTTAGAAAGAGTTTTATTTTGTAGATGCCCATCCAATTAGCGGTACTTCTTTCTTCATACTTCTCCTCCTATGATGTCTTTTCCTTCCCTCATACTTAGCCACTTCTGCAGCACTCCTGAAAGCACCACTGAGAAGCATGTGCTGCCTGCCACTTCCCTCTCAGCACATGCCTAACCCAGAACTGAGTCAAGAAAGTCACCCTGCAGGTGTCCCCTACTGCCACTGTCACACATACTGGAAGGAGACCTTGAAAGCAGAGCTAAAGGGTGCTTTCTGCACAGTTTAACTACCCCATTTCTCAGTCTGGAGCATGCAGAGTAGGATCGGGTAAATGGGACATGCTTCTTGACTGAGCGTCAAAGCAGCAGCAGCAGACACATGCTTTAATGTCTGCTAATCTCTCCAAGGAGAGAGATAATCATCTCCAAAGAAGTGCTGAAACCCCAATTCCTTGGGCCATTTAAAAGAAGACTAGACAATGGACTGGACAATATACTGTAGAGAACAACCTTCCATTGGTGAGTAATGGTCAAGTTGCTTAGATACTATATTTGATGATAGGTTGATGGATTAGATGATTTTACAGGGATTTCCCCATCTCTCTCCTACACTCACTCAAGAAGACCTTCATCACCAGGAGAAATATATCACTCTGGACAGCTCTACCAGCAATCCTGCCCTGTTGTACTTTCCTTATAACACCAAGAGTTTTATAGTTCAGTCAGAAAAGAGCAATCATTTGGCTGGCTTGCCTTGCTTTTTACAAACCCAGGCTGGTTATTGCATTTTTTTAGTGTCTCGTGAAATTTCTCTTGAAAAATTAATTCAAATTGGCTCAGATAACAAGTGCTGTCATAGGCCCTCGGAAGCAGTCTTAAATAACAGGTAATCAGGGGGAGGTGGACCCTGCAGTGCTGCACGGATTGCTCTAAGGTCCAGATTTACGTAACATCTTCATTAAGGAGGTTTGGGTGTTAATCAGAGCTTTAATGAAATTTCCATGATGAATGGTAATGAAGTAGGAGGTGCTGTGCAGGAATTAGAGAGCGAATAGCCCCTGTAAGGACCTGATATTATACAAGTAGTTCTCTTGCAGAAGGGCTTGGGGGGGGTGT
>NW_017728992.1:186970317-186985343 GCF_001723915.1 Gavialis gangeticus | reverse complement strand
TATCCCCCGTAAGGGCCTTATATTAAAATATTGTTTCTTTTGCAAAAGGGGGGGGGGGGGGGGGGAGGGTGGATACAGCCTGATATTACTTGCAAGTGGATCAGAGTCTTCTCCTTACAACGGTATAAAATCAGGAGTGGAATGAGTAAGAGATCAGTCAGACCCACAGTCACAAGCATCCACAATTAAGTAGCACATCCACAGAACGTGAACAAGTTCTACACCACAGCATCAACCTGACTGTGGCCCTTTCCTTGCACTTAAAAACAAAGACTTCAGCCATGTGCTTATCCCACCATTAATCGCACTGACGACAACCTGGGAAAAGTTAAAAACTCCATTAACAGGCCCACCTATAAAGGATTTAATTTTCCTACTCAAATAGTCACATTACAGAGAGATTTCTTTTTTTCCATTTCTTGCTATAGACACAGAGACACTGAAAATAGTCAAGATTACCGCTGGAAATACATTAGCTGATGTGCAAACACTTCCTCATTAAAGCAGCTGCCCCAAGAAGGAAAAGAGGCTTTTTGAAAAGAAAACTTGGAAAAAAGCTTAAAAAGTAGTAAAATCCTATATGAAGGGCAGAGGAAAAAAAGCTTTAAAATGGTTTAGAGAGTAGTTCGATTTTGTACTGAATAAAACCCATGAGCAATAACATCTTCAGCATTTCTTCTGCATTAAGTCTTACCTGGCAACTTCAGTATTACAAAAACACAACTTAGAATTTCAAACCTGTCTAAGTCTTCGTTAAACACTCCTCAGCCCACTGGCACAAGCTAAAAGCAATCCCACTGAACTGCCTTTATGCTAATTTATGCTAAACCTGGGCTGCCACCCAATTAAACCGCAGCTATTGACATCCATTTTCATTATTAATGCAGAGCTGGATTTTCAAAAGTTTCTTTTCTGACTTTGCACAAGTCTAATTGATTTTCAATCCAATTTGTGCTCCCAAAGCACATAAGTGGGTTTGAAAATTCCACCTGTAATTATTAAACTATTTCCAGGGATACGTCTCAATAAGGTGACCGCTCCAATTAGGCAGAGAGCACTTTAATGGGCGATGACTGAACACTCAATCAATATGGTCAGAAAGCATATGTCACTGTAGTCGTTAAATTCATCTCTAACCAGTGTTTAATGTAGAGGTGCAGTCAAAAGATGAAAACTGTCATTCCGTCATTATGATCATGACAGAATAAAGAGTGGAAATCCCTGGCAAAAACTGGTATTTCAATGGCACTTTCAGCACAGCATTTGCCGTCCCAATTACCAATAAATATAGGGTCTTTCACCCAAAAGAAAAATCAGGGCTACTGCATGCAGAACAGACTGAGCACATTGTATGCTCTGTTTGGCATGAAGCATGCACTTATATAGCAGCAATGTTTCATCTCTTTACCACCAAGGGTTTGACAGGAGAAGCAGTGAAGAAATCCTATTTCTGGAAGCTAAAGAGCTCCATCTGCTGGTCAAGGATACCACCTGGTGGTTCAGTAATGTAACCCAGAGCAACTACAAATATTCTGTACAGTCCAACTGATCAAAGGATAACGCTATAGATCTCTATTTCCAGAGCGGACTGAAAAGATTAAACCAGGAGTTCAGTTCTCCAAAACCTATATGCATAGTGGGGGGAAGGAAGGAATCTCTCAGGTGTTTGCTGTTATCCAGAAGTATTGCTTTCCTTCCTTTCATTGCTATATGCACTACTCCCTTTCCTAGAGCTCATGCTGGTGGATGTCTCTCTGGGGAAGACAGGGCAGCTGTAAAGACTGAGCAGCACTGTGAATAAAGCTTGCAAGATAGGATCCATAGGATTGGAAGGGGATGCCTAGATCCTTGACTCCAATCCAGTAGAGTTGGATGCATTGGAAAAGTCATGCCAATGATTTCCACAGTTGACTCAAGAGTAAGAAAGAAGGCCAGCAGCATCTAAAAAAGTGGCCCAGAGATACAAGAGGTTAGCAGCAGAAATAGATATGAAAGTGCCTGTATTATCTAGAGCAGCAATCTCCAACCTTTTTAAGTAGGAGAGCAACTTTGGCATTGAAAAGCAACCCAAGATCTACTGTGCGCTGCTGCCACTCCCTGCCCTCCCCCCACACCCAGCAGGTAAGTCTGTGGGGAGGGAAGGGGGCGGAGGCAGATGGAGACAGAGGGAGAAAAAATTATTTGGGGGTGCGCCTCCCCAGTGGGTGTGCCTCCCCAGCAGGTAAGTCCCACCCGGCTGGGGCCCCACTCAACTTACCCTTGATCCTGCCTCTGCAGCACTGTCCCTCACCACAAGGGCCTCAGTCTAGCTCCCACCCCTTCCCTCCCGCATGGACTGAGCTGCTGGGCATGCACGCGGGCACTCAGTCCCCCACCCCAGCCTCAGATCGACTGCAAGGGCTCCAAGATCTACCGCAAGCGGCTGCAAGATCTACCGGTGGGTCCAGATCCACTGGTTGGCGACCACTGATCTAGAGGAAGCGCCTCCGAAGGGCAAGGATACGATGACAACCCACAGATAGGAAAGTCTTGGGGAAAACATACAAGAGTAGCCTTGCAGGCCCAGCAAGAACTGGAAAGGGCTCCAAAGGTGCAGCTGAAGTATTAAGTAAACTTCCCCACATCCCTGTGCAATCTCATGTCTCACTGACCTGTGTCCATGAGACACACGTTGCTACTGGTAGAACTACCCCGCTGCCTTCCAACAACAGGCCTGCAGCTTATGAAACATGACACAATGACTAACATTTTTGGCAAGGCAGGGATTGCCCCAGAACTCAGCTCACTTTGAATAAACAAGAAAAGGCCAGTGCTAAAGCAGCAGAACAATAAGCTGTGTCCTGTCGAGAAACAGAGCAGAGACCAGCCAGAGCCGGATCTTCACATGCTCCCTTCTAAGTACAAAGAATGTACTCGGGGCTCCTTCACTCCCTTCTTGCCTTCTGCTAAGTGCTACAAGGCATGTACCAAACATCTGTACCTGCTGGAAAATGTGGGAAAGCACACACTGTTCTGATATGAAACAGCCAGCGGGGGAAAGACTTCGATGTCAAAAATGGAAAGCCCTTGTGCCACAGGCAAGTAAAAGTCTCTTCAGTTACACTGATCTTGGCCAAACATTGGCATCATTCCAGTTTTGCCTGGGAACAAAAGCATGAGCCATTTGAGAACCAGCAGTACTCAGCTACACGTTGCCGTGGCCAGGCTAGTGAAGCGAAGCAGTCCAAAGTTTCCTGTTTCTCTACCATAATGCAGCTGCTTCTGTAGCAACAGGGGAGTGGAGATGCACTGAAAAACACAATGCTGCACATTTTACAAAATGTGTTTTGTTTCTGCTTTTTTTTTTAAAGCAAGCCTCTCAAACCTACGGTGTGGCTGTTCTGCTCTCATACTGATTCTTGAAAGAGGCCCTGAAACAAGAAGATAGCTGGGTATTTTGAATGTGCATGCAACTTGCTGGGTTAACTAAGAGATGTGTTTATTTCCCTGGCTCAATAAAGTGAAGAGGAAGATCAATGCTCCAGAACGGTACCCAGAGCTTTGTACTGCTCAGCATTTCATGAGGGTAGGGATCCCATACAATGTGAAGAGGCCTGACTTTCATTGAGATACCAGCTTCAATTTGCAACCATGGCTCTGGGTCTTCAAAAGACACAGCACCAGAAAAAGTAAAAGTCTATGTCCTGGCTGACAGTAATTTCTGAATATAATTCAACATCTTCCATGTTACACCTCACTGCAGCCCGTGAAGCCAAAACGTGTGTGTCAGAGTGACGTTCGGTACTTGGCAGCAAGCCTGGAGTGAGAAGGAAGCATGCATGCCCTATGGACCCAAAACTTCATGAAGCAGCAAAATGGAGAAGCCTCCCATGCTGCACAGGCATGACTAGGAATAAACCAGATTTCTGGTAATTCTTCATTCAGTATCTGACACTACCGTAACTTTTCTATCATGGGTGCTAATCTGGGGGCCTCAAACTTTTTCAGGTTGTTAGTCTGATGGAGCCCAGGCCTGACTTTCATACGCATGCTAAAGCTCAAAGTGTGACAATGGAGTCAAGTAGCTCAGCATCTCTGCATCACCAGCTGCGTAGCCAGGATCAATGGCTTTTCCTTTCTGTTTTTGAAGATTTGCTCCTAAACAGCTGCCAGTTTAGTACCCAGGGTCCCAAGCAGGTCTGGATGTCTTGTATCTTCCCTGCTACTGGTATTTGTTTGGGTGTATCTACACCGACTATTTTTATACCTCAGGGCTGCAGTATGGACATATTCTAAGTCTAGTACAAAAGGGAAGTGGTTTTGTTCCATTTTTCAGCTGATCCAAAGTGATGTTCAGCTTTCACATTGTAATCGAAAGTCCATGCATCACACCCCCCACAAATCTGACTGGCTGCTGAACTAGGCATATGCAAGACTTGCTGGCTGGCAAAACTTGTGCCCTCACAGAACCTCCTTTATTACAAGCTACACTTCTCTGCCAGATTTTATGCACTGGGAAACACTTCACAGCCACTGATAAACCAAACATTTTGCAGCAGGAACTCTATATACTTCCCTCCTCTGGTAAATTCCTCTCCTCTCTTGTACAACTCCTCATGCTAAAGCAGAAATACTGGGAAATAAAATATACAAAAAGCCTTGTTGTGACATTATTAGAGTCCCTGCAAACACATTGTATCTGACCCAACTACAGATAAGGAAAGAAATTAAAAGCCGCATTAAAGAATATACACCTAACTCCTCCGTATCCAAGCATGCATTTTATCATTAGCACAGCTACCATTCATCAGCACTGTAACTTTAACACTGACCTTTGAGCTATACCAGGTGTCCACCGGCCTTTTTAATAGCACTTCCACTCACAATCCTTTACCAAACTACCACTGAGAGGGCACAGGGAGGGAAGAGTATAGTAAAGTGTATGCCGAAGGACAAAGTGGGGCAGAGTTAAAGTTATGGTAGATGGTCTGTACACTACAATAACAGGGCTGTGTGCTTGTGGGTGGAAGTGTAGTAGGGAGAGTCACTTTTTTTCCTTGTTTTTCTGGGTTTCTGGGGCTTGATGCAACTTAATGGGATTTCACTGTATGGCTGCATAAAATGCAATAAGCATGTATAATATAAGGCTTGGAGAGAGTGGAACACAAGAATTTGTTGATGGCCAGTGGTACGTTGGCCAGTACACTATGCTTACCCGATATACTCCTCCTACAGAAGCAATTAAGTGTGCTAGTGCATGTAGAAATCCCAGCAACTGTTAAGCCAGGTTTTTTTTCTATGTGTATTAGTTGCCTCAGGGTCACATTCAGAAGACTGTGCTCACTCAAAAATACTAAACTTTTACATCAAAGTTTGTATATCCCAGAATCTGGGACCAGTTCTGACCTCAGTTCCCACCATGGAGATAGACCTTATTACCCCTCAGAAGTCAATGGAATTACATTACAACCCATTAAATGAGAGATCTAAGTCAACTACTATATGATCTATCAGGTAGGTAAGGGCACTGATTTGACTTTTCTTGGACAAACATGGATGGACCCTTACATCTATCATGCTGTCCCAAGCTCTACTGAGACATCGAGCAATACCGAAACAGGTGAGCCTTATGCAGCTCCACATTCCTGAGCTGATGCAGCAATTCCAGAGTCTCCTGGCTTTCTACACTGACCGGCTGGACTTCCCACAGACTCCACCTGCGCTCTGTGCCTCTACCCTTAATAGGCAGCAGGAGCCAAAGCGATTTCAGCCCTTGGTGACACTGGGATATCTGGCAAGATGAGACTTCACTCCTCAAATATGTGTTTGATACATCCATCTGTTCAGCTTTAAAATAGCTTCCAAAATCCAGCAAATTCACAAGTCTAGCACAACACATACTGTGACTGGGGCTACAGCTGCTGTTCTCTACAAACACTGAAGGTTTAAGATCCTGGTGTCTCCAACTTCTTTTATTTGGTTAGGTGTTTTTTTAACAATTGGTAAATACAGACAACAAGTAGCTGCAAAAGCTTCTCTCACCAACTCCCAATACCAGCCCCAAGGATGCTAGAGGGGAAAGGGAGCACTTTGGAAGAAGTGCTCTTGGTCTTGTTCTCTCAGGTTCTGGCTACAGCCAGAAAGAAGCAGAAGTCTTTTGCAGATGCCAGCCTCGCACTGTTTATGAGCAACAAAGCCAGGCTTGGAGGAAAAAAATGACAAGACAGCGATCAGTTTTCTCTAGGGACTGGATCTACCACAAACCAAAACAAAGCAGCCACCTGACAGCTGTGATGGGCTGCAAAGACATCCAGTGGTGTGACTGGCAATAGATTAACATTTTCTGTCCTGAGTGTTCAGCATGAAGGTACCAAGTTCCTACTCCTTTTTTTTGCCTTTTTGGACCCAAGTACCAAGCCTTTTCTGGCAATGGACTTCATGTCTTTCTAGTTTTATTTGAAAAATGCGGAAACAACTTCAGCAAAGGAGGGAACATTTGAATAGTTCACTATTCTGATAACCAGTCTAAGCAGAGCTATTATATTCTTTTTATTTGGTAAGATAGAAACAGATTGAAATACATTTTGGAAATTCCCACTTTGATAAGGGAATCCCTATTTTAGTCAAAGCTGGTTACTTTGACTAAGTTGTACTGAGTTATGAGTCTCTTTGCCATGCAAATGACTGGCTAAAAGCTACAGTTACCCTCACCATATCAGAAGCATATGACAAAACAGATAACCTTCTTCCTACATGGAAAGGGCATTTTCCAAAAAATCAAAACACCCTTCCTCTGGAAGGCATGCAGGTTTCATTGGAATTTCTTGCGTCTCATTTGTGCAGAGCCAACCTTAGGGAAAATGGCGCCCTGGACGAACTTGCATTTTGGCACCCCCCCAAGTCACCAGCACTGTGTGAGGTATGTGCATGGGGTGGGGAAGGAGTGCATGAGTGAGGGGCACATGTACCCCAGCAGCTGCAGGTGATAGAGGACCCCATGGACTATCGCAGGATAGCACATATGCTCACCCAAGATGCTGGCCCAGTGCCAGGTGGCAGGACTGGGGGCAGCAGGGGCTCAGCCCAAGGTGGCAGGTAGAGCGGGTAGGCAGGGATGCCCACACGGGAAGCCCAGCCCCAGTGGCAGGGCACTGCCACCCATACCCTCAGCCTTAGCAGTGGTGGCGGTGGCTGGGGGAGTTGCAGCTTGGTCTCCAGCCCCAGAAGGTACATGATGGCGAAGCCCCTGGTGTGCAAGATCAGGCTCCCCAGCCATGCCATCTTCTTGGGTGGGTGAGTCTGTGTCTGTGTGTGACTCCATGACTACAGCAGCCTGGGCTGTGGCCCACACCACCCACCCATAAGGCCAGCTATGCATGTGCATAATGAGCAATGAAGCTCATTCAACTTCCAGCATGAAATGTTCCAAGAAGAAACTTAAAATAGCTGCTATACTTTTAAGCAAAATATATTGCTCAGGCAGTTTGAAAAACAGTCACAGCCAATACATGATGTGTGTAAGTGTAACACCTGCCTGGCTGCAGAGATAGGAGGCTGGGCAGGAAAGCAATGCTACAGCCTTAACAGAAAGCATTGGAAGGAGCTTGCCTGCAAGAACTCTGAAAAAGTGCAAGCCTAAAAACTATGCATGCACCTCATTGGATTGCCAGCACAACGGTGGGGTCTGGTTGGCTGTGTCCAGGATATAAACACAGCAGATAGCGGGAAAGAGAAAGGAGGGGGAGGATCCATTTCCCAACTTGAGGGAAAGGATTGGGACAATCTGTCCACCCAGGAAGGGGACTAAAAGCCTGCTCTGGGGAGCCAACACACCAGAAAAGACAGACAGCCTATGGTGCTCATTAAGGAGCTGAGTCCCCTATCTTGGAGAGGAGCTGTGCAAACTCAGGACTCAGGTACCCCACGAAAGGGAAGGAAGGAGTCTGTGCTTGCGGTTGGGTCACAGCCATGGGAGAGTTTAGGCTGCAGAAACAGGGGACCTGCCAGTAAAGGGAAGCAGTCTCTATTAAGCAGCCCTAGTTTCACAAGGAAAGGGAACGTGGGGAGGCATTTAACTTCATAGTGCTTGTAAGAAGTTTGTTTACAGGGAAGTAATCATCTTGCTGCCATCCAGACAGAAGTTTCTATTTGAAAGAAACACTGGGACCAGGTGCCCTACTTCTCAGATGCCTGCAGGAGCCACACACTGCCATCTGGTGACCACTCATAGCGACAGAAGTGTTGCCATTTATTTTTATTATAGTGAACTGAATTCCTAGTGGAACTGATGTTTAGAGTCTATAAGCTGTGAATGGACATATATTGATAGGACTGTTGTACGTGGGATCACTTGTTGGACATGTAGCATGAACTGAACTAATGTAGCTGATGTTAACATAGAGTGTAATAATAGTGAAATGTAACCATGTTAGTCTTGTCCTGTAAGCAACTTGAAAACTCCATTTTGTATCCTTCTGCTTGACATAAGTGAATGAACTCTGCATGGCCTTTATGTATGACTGTGTGTGAAAAGGTGAATGGTGAGAGAATGGCATAGAGACAGGAAAAAGAAAATGTAACTGTTTATGTAAGCAACAAGGTGCCAAATGTGTAAGTTACCAGTCAGTAAACTAATTAATAGATGGTTGAAGAATCACTTTGAGGCCTAGGGCAAAAAGGTGATAACAAGGAGAAGGAATGCACACATCCTGCCAGATGGGCAGCAAGGACACTCCAAGGCTGAGATACCAACTTTGACAACCAAACTGACCTCAGGCTGAGATAAGCTGAAGATGAATGAAGAACAACTACAAAAACAGAAGCTGGGTATGGAAAAACTCCAAAGAATGGAAACAAAGGATACCAACCCCTATAAAAGAAGACTTTAAAAATGCCAAGTTAGGTGAGCCTCTCTCTCAACTGCTGCTTCCTTGGGGCACAGACACATCTGTTTCACCCCGCTCCAAGCTATTATCTACAGGATCTTTCTCTCTCTCAGTAAGGCCTGGGCCGGCCACCCAGTGCCATTATTGACTAACTGCTGCTGGTAACTATAATGTCTGAATAGAATGGTTGTTTTGTGTTTGTGTGTCTGTGTGTAATGATGTGCATGATGATCTGTGTGTGTCTATATGAGTGGTGTGTCCAAACCTCTATGTCTAATTCATGTAATCAATAAAAGTGGCATTTTGCCTTATCCCCCTTTATAAGGTCTCGCTCTCGATTTGGCAATTGGAATTTAAAGTAACAGATGGACTATTCACTAATGTTGGGTTTATACAAAATATTTTGGTTATGAGTTTTAATGGGTGTAGTTGAACCTATGTAATGCATATATGTATATATGAGCATTATATTTGTTCTTAATCTTTTTTCTTCTTTTCTGTAAATAGTTGTAGCTAAAATAAAGAACCCTATCTGTTACTCAGGCTGGAGTGGATTCTTGGGAAGGTGAGAGTGAGGAACACACTTTTTTGGGTGGGGCACCTCAGCCTGCTGAGCTTCCTGAGGGAGAGCCCAAAACTATTGACACCCTGAGGATCTTGAATCTGGTATAGCGGCTGGCCCTGGTGCTGGGGAAGGGTTACATGAGGAAGGTGCGGTTGAACATCCACTTAATTTAAATACAATTGACCTACAAGAGAAGTAACAATACAATATAATGCATCAGGAAGAAAAATCTCAGACAAAAATATACACTGAACATACTGGGTGGGGATGATGTAAGGATATCCTGACTTTGGGGTAGGATATGGGAAAAGAAAGTGACAGTACTTTTATATCTGTGACCATTACACCCATGCATATGTGAAAATTGTCATTTGAAATCCCTCTGAACATGCATCCTCTCTGTTTTGGTTCTGGGATCCTATTGACTGCATTTCTCTTGCTAAAGAATCAAGTTGCTTTTAAGTGCAAGACAAGAGCACTGATTCCCCAGGTTTTGTTTCCTCATAAAGGGCTTGACTGCACCCAGCCCACACTAAACCGGTAGAGGGACATGCTGATGTCTGCTTTAACTGTAGTAGAAATTAGCTCTGAGTATTCAACTGGAATTTGAACCTGGTAATGCACCAGTTCTTCCAACAACTGTAATCTCTGGAGACTATAAACTCTTCTGCCATTAGGACACTGCACTAAAGTAATTCATTGATAAAAAAAAAAAAAGAAAGAAATCACTATATTAAGAAAATGATGGAGAATTCACTGAAAAGTGAATGGGACTGAGCTAGATTTCAATTTAAATGTGTCTTTAACTATAGTGGTCTCCTAGATTAATCAAGACCCTTCAATGCAGTCACATGTTTTAAAGTGCTATTTCAATTATTTTAATATGACTTGAGGGAACAGTTAATAGTGCTTTGGGTGGGAAAACGTTAATCAGAAAGACATGTATTCCTTTTTTTAGCAGTAGCATATTTAGTAACAGAAGTTATACTGTAATCCCACAGAGCCTGGTGCACACTGGACATGTAATTGAAGAACACTGGTAAGTGGGAACTGATTCCACCTAAGCCCCAATTCAACCAAGCATGTAAGAAATCTGGGTCTCATTTACAAAGAATTACTATTGCAAAGGAGTGAAATCATTTGTATAGTTTTGACAGTCCTTGCAAGGTGTAACAGGGTCCCATAAACCCTACTACTGAGGAAACAGAAGGCCGCCTGAGGCCCCATAGACTGAGAGCAGTCCAACTGAGGCCAATTCAGGGTAAGACTTTGAAACAAGTCTACAACAGAATAGTCCTTCTTGAAATGAAATACTACTTAGGAGCATTTTGCTTTTGGTTAGGTTGGCATGGGGACAGTGCTGTGTGAGGTGGGAGAGCGACTGGACAGTCTGCTTGCCATGAAGCCACCAGGTCCTACTCTGTATCCTAGGGTGCTACCTGGTCCCCACTGGGACCCCCCCCCAGTCTCCTCTGGGAACCTTGTACCCACAAGACACAGAGCCAGGCTTATTCCCCCTACCCCTCCATGGTACCCCTGCCAGATCCCTACCAGTGGTCTGGGCTCTCTGGCTCCAGACCCCTCTACCTCCCTGCCTAGCTGAAAGCAATGTAGGCAGAGTTTGGAGCTGGAGTGCAGATGTCCAGTGGCATGGCTTGGAAGCCCCCTCACCCCTCCCTACTAACCTTTCTGTTTGGGTCTTGACTCTCATGTCCCTTCCCCTCCTCCCTACCTCCCATCCCTGCAGGGAAAGATCCAGAGAGGGTGCCGTTGCAGAGTCGCACTCCACTTTCAGGCCACACCACAGGAGCAGCAGCAGAAAACCTTTTTAACGTCCCCAAATCAAGTAAGGATCCCCACTCCTTTCCCATCTGTGCTGAATGACACGTTCCCCCCCTCCCCTCCCCTGCCCACCACTGCCACTGTCTCCAACTGCCTGGAGAGCAAGAAGAGCTCCAGAGCCCCTCCTGCCCCATTTCACATGGGCTGTGTGTGGAGCCAGGCTTGGCCCAGGAGAGTGGCAATAGTGGAGGCAGGAAGGTTCCTCTTCCCTCCCTGATCCTCTGGGTGTTACTTGCTAGCCCAGAAGCAGACTCAAGGAGAGGGAATTTACCTGCCACCGCTACTGTTCCCAGCTAAGCCCAGCTTCCCATGCTATCCATCTGACATGAGGCAGAAGTGACTCTAGACTCCCCCCATCCCCAGAGCAGCCAGAAGGCAGCAACGGTGATTGCTGGGGGTTGGGCGGAGTGCAAGGGGAGAAGGGATTGTCTACTAAGCATAGAGGGAAAGGGGGGCAGAATTTTTACCTTATTCAGGGACTTTAGAAGTTCCTGCAGCATGGTCTGCCCATCTGAGAGGGGAAGAGCTGGAAGCATGGGTGCAGCCACCACCACAATGTTTCCTACAACCCTCCTTCACAAAATCATGGATCTGCCTATGCATCCCTATAAAGGAAATGGGAGGGGAAAAGTGAAGAGCTGAGCTGCAGAGCACTATAGGCTCCTCTAATGCTGCCTGCAAAGGAGGCTGCAGAGGCTGAAAACATTCAGGCAGAGAGCAGTTTCAGCCAGAGATGCACATGCGGAGCCAGTGCGCAGGGGAGAGTTCCTCTACACACACACTCCAGGTAAGCCTGGCTCCATGGGTTTGGAGCTGGGAATCTGGGTGCTAGCATCTCAAGCACAGATACCACAAGGAGAGTGGGACATGATGATGTTATCAGGCTGCTTTCTGCAGCCTCAGTAGTAGAGAGTTGCTCCCTTGTACAGACTGGCTGTTCTTTCCCAAACCCTCACATGCATTCTTCAGCTCAGCTTCCCTTCATCTGTTGTCTGGTGGCTTTTTCCTCCCTTTTTATTAGTGGGCCCTCTCCCTTCTATTCTACCCTGCCCTCCCACTGAGGAAAACAGTAGTATTAACAGCTTATGTGTTATAACTCTTTGTCTTTCCTGACTATTTAGACTGAGCTCTTCAAGGGAGGGGCTCAGTTTTTCCAAATGTTTGTCTTAGTTCTAGCACATGGGGTCTAAAAGAATGTCAGGGCCCTAGGAAGGAGCATAATACAAGTGAATGCGAAAATACAAATTGCAGTTGTAATTCCCACCTCCAATTTTACTATGTTTCATTGTGTTGAAAGAGATGAGAGATAGCCTAAAAGGGATGAACTATCACTGAAGTATTGTTATTCTTTACCTTCTTGATTCTTGGGGTAATGATGTAATCAATACATCTTGGTGCTCCTACCTAGGATGGCATACCTGTGCTTTTATCATGACAGACACAAACTAGTGCTGTTCATGAGCAGGAAGAATTGGAAGTCCTTGCACAGTCACAGAACTATAACATGATCAGAAAGCCGAGATTCGGTGGGAGCTCGCATGACTAGAGCACTGTCATGGATGGATACAAAATGTTCAGGGACGACAGACAAGGAGGAACAGAAAACGAGGAGAAGGAGTTGCACTTCATGTAAAAAAAGCCATATGATTGCTCAGAGCTCCAATATGAAATTGGAGATAGTCCTGTTGAAAGTCTCTGGGTGAGATCTCAAGGGTGATGTGATGGGTGTCTGCTATAGACCATCAGACCAGGAGGAAGTGGTGGGTGAGGCTTTCTTCAAACAGCTAGTAGAAGTTTCCCAGTCACAAACCCTGGTTCTCGTGGTGGACTTCAGTCACCCTGACATCTGCTTGAAGGGCAATACAGCAGTGCACAGGCAATCCAGGAAGTTTTTGGAAAGTGTTGAGGACAACTTCATGGTGCAAATGTTGGAAAGGGCAACTAGGGGCCATGCTCTTCTTGACCTGCTGGTCACAAACAGGCAATAATTGGTGGGAAATGTAGTAGTGGATGGCCACTTGGACAGCAGTGACCACGAGATAATCAATTGAGTTCAGGATCCTGAGGAAAGGAAGGATGGAGAGCAGCAGAGTAAGGACCCTGGACTTCAGAAAATCAGACTTAAATTTGCTCAGGGAACTCATGGGCAGGATCCCCTGGAAAGCCAGTTGGAGGAGGGGAGAGGAGTCCAGGAGAACTGGCTGTACTTTAAAGAACCCTTACTGAGAGTGCAGGAACAAACCATCCTAATGTGCAGGAAGACTAGCAAGTATGGCAAAAGACCAGCTTGGCTTAGCAGAGAACTCTTCAGTAAACTAAGTCACAAAAAGGAAGCTTATAAGAAGTGGAAACCTGGATAAATAGGGAGGAGTATAAGAGCATTGCTTGGGCATGCGGGGATGAAGTCAGGAAGGCCAAAACACAATTGGAGTTTCAGCTAGCAAGGGTTGTAAAGGGTTTCTACAAGTATGTCAGTAGCAAAAGGAGGATCAGGGAAAATGTAGATCCCTTAATGAATAGGGAGGCAACCTTGTGATGGAGGATGTAGAAAAGGCTGGGGTGCTCAATGCCTTTTTTGCCTCAGCCTTTACAGGCAAGTTCAGCTCACAGACCACTGACCTGGCAGCACAGTTTGGGGAGGAGGTGAGAAGCCTTCAGTGGTGAAAGAACACGTTAGGGACTATTTAGAAAAGCTGGAAATAAACACATCCATGGGGCTGTATGGGGTGCCCCCAAGGGTGATGAGGGAGTTGGCTGGTGAGATTGCAGAGCCATTTAGCCATCTTCTTTGAAAAGTCATGATGATCAGGAGAGATCTCAGATGACTTGAAAAGAGCAAACATAGTGCCCATATTTAAGAAAGAGAAAAAGGAGGATTCAGGGAACTACAGACAGTCAGCCTCACCTCAGTCCCTGGAAAAATCATGGAGCAGATACTCAAAGAATCTAGGGACAGGCATTCTAAAAGCCTGAGCCTAAATTGATTCAATCTTTGCAGGTTACTCTAACCTGGCTAAGCTAAATCAGTTTGTAACCACAAAGACACCACAGACATGCAGGCACATACCTGACGTGGCCCAGACTAGAAGCTGGGGGGCGCTAGAGAAGCCCTCCCTCCTCTTCTGCAGGGCTGAGCTGAAGGGGCATGGCCAGGCCCCAGCAGGATTAAGGAGGGGTTCCACCCCCGCCCCCCACCGCTTGATAACAGAGCATTTATCAGTTCTGTTATCAGCATTTAATCACCCCATCAGAAAACAAACAGCCTCTCTCATTAGTTCAAGCTCTCCTTAAACAAAGAAGGAACAGAAGGACATTATCCGCTGAGCTGTTGATTTGCTCCAAAAAGCCCTAAACTGACACTGCTGTCTGCTACAGCACGGACCGTAGCCAGATGTGGTCTGCTTGCTAATGGTTAATGGTGAGGTGTCTGTGTAAGGCAGAGGGGATGGGGGATCCCTGCTTAGCAGGAAGGGGGAAAGCAGGAGGTCAGGCAGACGCTCCTGTGCCTGCAGTCTCTGCTGCAGCTGCAGGCAGGGAGCAAAGGGGAGGGGCCAGCCCTGCTGTGGAGCAGAGAGCAGGAAGTCAGCAGGGATCATAGGATCCCAGCAAGATAAACATCCAAAGGTAGGTACTTGAACTGCCTCTGATGGAAGGCTGTTCCAGACCTTGGGGGCTCAGATCTTCCTTATGTCCAGCCTGAAATGGCCATGGAGAAGTTTGTGACCATTCGACCTTGTCATCCCTTGGGGCGCTCT
>NW_017728992.1:186968025-186969530 GCF_001723915.1 Gavialis gangeticus | reverse complement strand
ACAGTCTCCCACAACATTCTCACAGGCAAGCTAAGGAAGTGCAGGCTGGATGAATGGACTATAAGATGGATATAAAACTGGCTGGAGCATCAGGCTTAGAAGGTAGTACAATCAATGGCTCGATGTCTAGTTGGCACCTAATATCAAGTGGAGCCCCCCAGGGTCAGTCCCGGGCCTGGTTTTGTTCAATGTCTTCATCAGTGACGTGGAAGATGGCATAGAGTGCCCTCTCAGCAAGTCTGCAGATGACACCAAGCTGGGGGAAGCAGTATATATACTGGAGGTAGTGTTAGGATTCAGAGTGACCTAGACAAATTGGAGGATTGGGCCAAAAGAAATCTCATGAGGTTCATCAAGGACAAGTGCAAAGTCCTGCATTTAGGACAGAAGAATCCCATGCACTGGTACAGGCTGGGGGCTGACTGGCTGGGCAGCAGCTCTGCAGAAAAGGACCTGGGTGTTACGGTGGGCTATCGCTGAATATGAGCTGAATATACAGCTGAATATGAGCCACCACTGTGCCCTTGTTGCCAAGCAGGCTAACAGCATACTGGGCTGCATCGGTAGGTGTGTTGCCAGTAGATTAAGGGAAGAGATTCTTTCCCTCTATTCAGCACCGGTGAGGCCACATCTGGAGTGCTGCATTCAGTTTTGGGCCCCCCACTACAGAAAGGATGTGGACAAATTGGAGAGAGTTCATCAGAGGGCAAAGAAAATGGTGAGGGAGCTGGGAGACATGACTTATAAGGAGAGGCTGAGGGAACTGGGCTTATTTAGTCTAGAAAAGGGGAGACTGAGAGGGGATTTAATAGCAGCCTTCAACTACCTGAAGCGGGACCCCAAAGAGGATGGAGCTGGACTGTTCTCAGTGATGGCAGATGACAAAACAAGGAGCAACAGTCTCTTGTTGTAGCAAGAGAAGTTCAGTTAGATATTAGGAAAAACTCTCTCACTAAGAGGGTAATAAAGCCCTGGAACAGGTTACCCAGGGTGGTGGTGAAATCTCTGTCCTTGGAGGATTTTAAGACCCAGCTAGACAAGCCTTGACTGAGATGATCTAGTTGGGGATGGTCCTGCCTTGAGTAGGGGGTTGGATTAGATGTGACTTCCTGAGGTCCCTTCCAACCCTAATTTTCTATGATTCTTATCCCTATATTTTGCATTAATCACTTGTACTTGTGATTATTACTGTTGAGCACTACTGATTACTACTGACACAGCATTTGCATCAAACAAAAGAGTCATAGTGAAAAAAATACCAAGTGTATATTTTGAGCATAAGGCTTCTAACTAATTTTTCCATTGCTGTATCTTTAAGGGGTGAAAAATTACCTCTTTAAACACCGATAGTAAAAAATAGTGAAATATAGAAACTACAGTCTGGTGGATTACACCAACTTGTTTTCGTATTCTTTATCATTGCTACATCTGCAAGAAGATTACACATTGTAAATGCTGAAATGATGTATTCCTCATACCCAGCAAGGCAGGGCACAGACTTCAGT
>NW_017728992.1:186953522-186963025 GCF_001723915.1 Gavialis gangeticus | reverse complement strand
GCAGGAAGATTACACATTGTAAATGCTGAAATGATGTATTCCTCATACCCAGCAAGGCAGGGCACAGACTTCAGTTTTACATACAGTGTAAATTGCACCACTGCTCGCACCCCCTGTTTTGGGGGGGTTGTTTTAACACAGAGAATGATCATGATGCTTCCTTTCTGCTCTGGTCATCTTCTTTCCTCTGCCTACTAGGATGCCTCTTGTTAGCTCAAAGCTTGTCTATCACTTTCCTTTTCATCTTAACCGGAGTGTGGCTTCCACAGTTCAGTCTCTCGTCTCCAGAAATCATGTCCCTGAATTGTATTCCCTGCCATCACCATTACTTCCTCATAAATGCTTCATAGACTGAAGTCCTTGATCTGGATATATAGTTTTCTTTGACCTACATCTCTGACAGCATGTTTTAATGTAGTGTTAATTGTTAGTACATACCTCAAAGATTCATGACTGACGCTGCAAATTTTCCACCTCCCACAGTTCCTTTGCCTGGTGTGTGTTTATTACAATGCTTATAATACAGCCAGGTCTCAGTGAGACATCTAGCCAATTCTAATCCATATATTCTCATCTATGTATGTATGTATATAGATGTATGTATGTATGTGTGTATAGACACACACTCTTTAAAAAAAAGAGTTCTGCCCGTTCATATCAGCTGAAGAGCTAGATTTATATGAATAGTACATTGGTGCATGTAAAGTGTATGAGAAATTCCAATTTGCATTTCCATTACTTGTCAATTGTCATGGAGCATCAAAATGAGAGAGCATATTGCAAAGACCTCTGCACAAGAAACCTAAGCTTCAACTTTATCGCCGTCTTTCCTGCCTTCTGAGGGCTTGAGTTCTCCACAAACAAGTGTTGATACGTTTTTGAAGCAGTATCAGTCTGCACGCCTTTTACCAAAGGCACACAGGCAGTTTGAACACATATCAAGGGGTGCCAGAAAATAAAAAGGGGCTGTGAAATGACATGACAGCTGGGATAACATTCCTTCCTTCTTTTCCTTGGCTAGTTACAATTTGGTGGCTATTGGCTTTCCAAGCTATTAGCTTTTCTGATCATAGAGGCTGCATGAACAAGGGAGCATGGACTGACTAAGGACTTTCACAGGTAAAGCACAACCCACAGTGGGGATCTCAGGAAATGACCACAGATCTTAACCCACAACTTTACGTGAAGCAAAAGCAATATAAAACCATGGATAGTTGGGCCCAGCACTGTCCGGCCGCCAGTTGAGTTGCGTCTGAGTTGACCTGTGTGCCACCGAACTAGCCTTACTGATAGAGCCTGAGATACACATAGCTCATAGCACCAACGCCAGCCACATGCAGCGCAGGTCCCAGACGGGCTGGGGTATGCAATGTATAAGGCACAGCCCTGGACAGCCTTGTGTGGGGCAGGCATCCCAGAGTGGGCGCTTTGGGTACTGGATCCGGCAGGAGGGGAGGGGCAAGCAGGGGAGTCCATGGGTCCAATCTGCCCCATGGACCAGCCCTGCCATTCACCCAGCACACAGGGCCAAACGCATTTCACACCTAAAGGAATGGGAGTAGGGAAGGAAAAGACCAACATCCTTCTTGTGGCCTCCAAACCAGGATCCACAAGTGCTCCATTCATTCTCTTTGTAATCATCTACCAATCTCAAACCAGCATACCCACTGATTCTTCTCGAGATCTTAAAGACCCTGGCAAGAAACTGCAGGTAAATTATGCATCTTAGATGAGAGAAGTGAGACAACAGCCCTAGCAAGTCAGAGAAACAGGAACTACTGACCTTCTGCCTTACATAAGCCACTGAGCACCTCTCCATTCAGATTTCCTTAGCTCCCAAGGGAGGACAACAATGCTCACTTTCCTATGCTACTGCATGAGGATGTGGCAAGGATTAACTAGTGTTTGTACAACATTTTGAAAACATAACACAATATTATGCTACTACGAATCTTTAATCCCAAGCTATCTCTGAGTTCAGTGGAGCTACAACAGAGATGAATCTGGCCTATTATGTCTAAGCAATATTACTCGCCACATAAATTACAGCTGTTGCAATAGTTTCCTAATGGTTTGGTATGCTGAATCTATTGTGCAATTATTCTGCGAAACAGGTAATAAAACTGCCTCTGACCTTTCTCTGTGGGTGTAGAAATATTTCATTTTAAAAGATTATGCGGTGTTTCAAAGCAACTGTTAAGGACTGTTCGTATTAATTGCAATATCACCTGTTCCACATACTCTAATTGTCTCCCTATGGTCCATATGTTTCCTTCTTAAAAGAATATTTATGGGAATTTCCTAGTTAACACGCAAAGAATAACATCAAATCACCTTTTCTAGTCTTCTTTTGAATTGGAACAGATTTTGAGCTCCCCCTACTGTCTGCAATTTTTATATGTGTGTGTATATACACACACACACACATAAGATGTATAATATATAATGTAGAATATAAAACATTCATTTTTAAGTCACAAAATTAATACATTGTGAACAAGACCTGGTGTGTCCATGCTAAACTAAATGCATGTGTTTCTATCTGATCTTAAAAACTAAACAGCCCTGGCCAGGCTAGCATTGTGCTGAGAGAACACCTCAAAATCCAGGTTGTTGTAGATAATAGGGAAGAAAAGGTGGCCAAACACCCAGAGTAGTTAGATCATAGAAACCAAGTAAGTGGAAGTCTTTATTTGGCATCACTGATGCCAATGAATGGGAATATGAGGAAGGTGAAGACCCAAGGGGCAGTATATTCATTTCTGTGAAATGATCAGGAACCAGCTCAACCAAAAATTCAGGGTCTTTACTGTTTAGAGATTTCCCACCCCTCCCCCCACTCGCTCCAAAAAATTGACTCATTTTTAACAAACTTCACCTGAATAACCCATTCCTCCATGTTCCTATCACACTCTTCTACTGGAGGATTGAACTTGCTCTTCCAAAATCCACCACCACGAAGCCTGCATCCCAAATCTGCTCTCGGATACATACCCACAATTGTCACTGGCTTCAGTGAAAAAAACATAGGTATATGCAAGGATGAAACTGGGTCACTCATTTTCCACTGGAATTTTATGACGTGGAGGTTTCCCCAACACCCGAGCACAGAGCCAGAGCCACCCCTAGGGGTGTGGGGGTGTGTGGGGCCCGGGGCATATCAGCCTGTGTGGGGTCTGTGCGGGGTGGGAGAGGGATAGCAAGCAGCCAGAGTGCAGAGCATGGGGGATGGCGAGCGGCCAGATGCAAAGCCAGCGGCACATGGCAGCCATGCGAAGTGGTGACACCCTTGGCACATGCTGATGACTGTATGGTACTGTCCGCGGGGCCCCCCCTAAAGTTCAGGGCCCAGGGATGGTCACCCCAGTTTGCCCCCCCACAACGGACAGCTCTGCATAGAGCACAAAGATTCTGCGTCGTGTGCAGTCTCTGACCCAGGTGGCTACCCAGAAAAAGGAGTAAGTACCTAGTTTTATAACAGCTAATTCTATGCAAAATAAAAAACAAAATAAAACACTGCTGTTGAGTGCAGTGAATACTAGATAAATTGTAATATTTATAAAGCTTTCAAATTAGGAAAGACTTTTTTTTTTTTTTGAGGGGGAGAAAGGGAAAAGGAGCGGTAAGAGGATGCTAAAAATGAGAAAACCAGTTTGATGTTTTTGAGTCAGAAGGGTGGAAATTTTCAAGCCTTCCCAAAAGAGCTCTCAACCTACAGGCATAGTCTAGTCCTGATTTTTTTTTTACGATAAGTCCACACGTGGAGAATACAGCTCATGGTTTAGTAAGCAGCATCAGTGACCACATTCATAAGCGAAAGCAGAAGCTAGAGTTGAGTCACTCTCAGCTTCTCAGGTTATGGTTCAGCCTTCGGTATTTCTGCCAATCTGCCTTCTGAAAGCTCCATCTGGGAGCTGGTCTGAATGTGGGCTGAAAAAGCATATTGTTGGCGCTGATGAGTGAAGGTCTGTGCTGAGATGATGGAAACTTGTCAAGTACTTTTCTTATCGGTATTTAACTCATCGCCTTCTTTGTCCAGGCAAGAACAGGGTTTGTCTGAATGCTTCGATGTCCAGAGCGGAAGTGAAGTGGCTCCTCTGGGTCATTGATGAAAGTTATATCGTTCAAGTTTGCCCAGACAAAGATTGCTTCCATTGCTCCTGTTAACAGTATCCCCAATCTTGATGTTGACAATTGAAGTCATCTGCATATAAGGTCGGCTGGGCAGGGATGTGATTGACAACATGGCAGAAGAGGACTTGTATATATTGGCAATGATGATGTCATTGACCTGGACAATGCTCCATTCTCTCTTGCACTCTGGGAAGTGCTCTGTCCCTTGGTAGCGTATGGCAGGTGGTTTCTGATGAAGGTAGCAAGGCCATGGATCCTGCTGGCTACAGAATCTGCAAAGCTGTAGCCTCAGAGCTTCATCTTCTGCCACTGCTCTGTATGTGTTTCTTGTAGAAGGACTGCGTGTCGCTTTATTTCCCTGGTGATGCATTCCAGCACTGATTGCTTAAGTGAGGTATAGTTTTCAACATTAGGTTGAGGAACAGTCAAGCTTTCCCCTTGTGGATAGGAGAGGTTGCTCCGGCTCATCTTGTAGTTAGTATATCAAAATTGGAAAGTATGGTATATCAAAATTGGAAAAATTGGAAGTCCAGTTGCCTTTGTAGTGAATTTTACTTTTGCTATACAGCTACTCACAGGAGGCACCCCAAAAAGGTAATCACTGTCACCTCCAGCAAAACTAATGAGAGAGCAAACCAATAAGAGGATCCACCAGAAACCAACACTGATCAAAGCTACAATACCTTTACAAACTGCCTAATTGAAATAGTCAAACTCTGTGTGCCTATAAGTTAAGTGCCATGCTGGGACAAGCAGCGAGAACAGCTCTAACATCATCAAGCAATGCAATGAGCCTGCAACTGTAAAAAGAACAACAAAAGAGTTGGCTGCCACATTGAACAATATAAAAAAGGAGAGATGGCTTACTACCACAGAAGGATTGGAGATGACCCAGTCAAGCAGAGAAGCATGGAGCACCATTAGCTGCCTTACCTGCAAAAGCACCGAAAGACAACATTGTCCTGTGCCAGCAAATTGCATTGTGAAAATACTGCTCAACAGCAGCAAATACAAGGACCCAAGCAAGCAATGCACAGAAATGATGAGATACCTGACTCATGAACAACTTAAATCACCCAACGTCAACTTCAATTTAACAAATCCCATCTCTGGCAAGTTTAATGCAGTTATCAAAGTGATCGAGACTGGCCAGGCTGCTGGACCAAATAACACATTCCCAGAATACGTTACCAAGCTCAGAATCGCAATGAAAAGATGGCTTCAAAAATTCTTATATAAATGTCTCAAAAGTAACAGACTTCCAACAATCTGTAGAAAAGCTGATGTCATTGTTATCTTGAAACCCAATAAACGAGTATCATTACTCTTCCACCTGGACAATTGTTGAGTCAAGAGCACACTAAATATCAGAGTAGCCAAACACACCCTTCCCCACGAGCATACCCCAACTTACCTAGGAGTCACATGAGATCACTCCCTCACCTATAATATTGCATTCAGAAGGTCAGCAGTATAGTCACTGTCCGGTCTGCTGCCTTTACATGTGTAGCCAGCCCACCACAAGGTACCAACTTTAAAGTGCTCAGAAACACTGAACTTACAGTAGTATATGCCCCGGCAGAATACTATGCTCCTGTATGTTCAAGAAGTCACAGTAAAAATCTCAACACTGTACTTAACAGTGCACTGAGACTCATAACAGACTGAGATCTGGATACAGACACTTCAAAACAGCACTTCACAAAGTGAATATCTTGGTCAGCCCCCCTGTGTGAATGCGGGATCCAACAAACAGCGCAGCACTTAACCGAAAACTGCAATCTTTACAAATGTCCAGATGGGGCAGTTGGAAGCCGCACATTGAGCGATGATACCAGACAGTGGCTCATAAATCTGGAAGTTGGTATCCGTCGCCATACGAAAAAGAGAGGTTATAGTTAACAAAACAGTAAGCGCGCAGCAGGAAAGATCAATTTTGCTTCATGGCTTTAAGAATAATTAACATATCAACTGCAAACTATAGATAAGAAGAGAGAAGAAATTCACCGGGCCAGAACTTGAATAAAATAAAACCGAGCGCAGTTAATGATTTAGGGTGCTTAGCCTGACACATCCTAAAGGGATCAGGTTCTCAGGTGGTGTTGATCACCTGCTCTAAAGATCACACTCCTTTTAAGTGTTTCAGAAAGGGTACTCAAAACAATCACAAGGCAGCTTTTCAGAATCTGTGCAAGTCAGTGGGATGTAGGCTGTGAAGCCATCTCAGAAGGTGAGACTCAGTCTCCCAAGACACATAAGACATGCTTATTAGGACTGTACAAAACAGCACTGTGCCCATCTCCGCTCAATGGCCTGATCCCGTGCTGCCTTTGCCTGGGCAACTGGTCTTACTGCTTGTCATGGTGTGCGTTTTCCTGTTTTTGTGCTAGTTCACTGTACAGTTTGAATGGTGTCTTTCTGGGTAAGTTTTGGCATATTTTGTTGCTGTTTTCATAGTTTTGCCTGGTGTTTTTAAAAGAAAAGCCCAAGTATGGCCAGTTTTCAAACCAGATTATCCATTAAACGAATGAAGAAATGTATGGGGATGATGCCCATTGGTAAGAACAAGGGGTGGGAGCCAGGATGCTTGGGTTTTAGTCTGAGGTCTACCACTTAACAGCAGGGGGGAAAGTCACTCAGTTGCTCTATGCTTCAGTTGACTCATCTATCAAGCAGTGTAGTAATAGTCAGCTCTACTGGCCTGAATCCTTTAAGGTCTTGTCTATACTGTGCTTTAAAGTCAGCCTAAGTTATGCAGTGCAGCTCTTGGCTTATTCTGCTGCACTATCAGTATAGCGAATAGTTGTATCAATCAGTTAAGTGCCACAGCAGGTAAAAACTCTAGTGAAGGTGAGGCCTATAACTTCAAGGTGGAGGTATATGCTTTCTGTGCTCTAACAAAGTATAAACAGAAACTTAACACAGACCCATGCCCAGTTAAGAGCAAGGCCTGGCCCACTGCAGTAAGAAATAGTAAGGACATTGTCCACATCAAGACACTTTACAACAGTGTTTAGCAATACAAACTGCCGAGACACTGACCTTGCTATCATGAGTCAACTATCTCCACAAGTATACGTGCTAAAAGAAAAGGGCATGAACAGTGGGCAACCAAGATCTTATGGGTAGTTTCTATTTTGCTAAACAGCCCTAAAAAGCTATGGTGTGTTGCATTATCCATTACATTGTAGCTACAGAACATTATAGTCATTTTCTATGACAAAACCAACGACTCTGGACCAAAACCACTAGCATTTGGATCTCATTACTGGAAGCCAGGCTTTCCCTACTAAAATAAACAAAAGATCTTTGCACCCAAATGACATCCAAAGCAGATGAGTCAGCAGTGCATTATAACTGTTGATTGTCAAAGCTTGCCTCACCACTTTGAAACTTGCCATTATTAAGTATCAGTGTTTATTTTACATCAGTGTGGTAAGCTGCTTGCAGACTGCTATGAAGTCAAAGTCACTACCCAAAAAAAGCTTAAACCCTAGTGAAGCTATCAGTGAACTCATCCATCACTTTGTTGTTCTGCTTCTCTTGAGAGGAATTGTACTTGTGCGAGATCTTTATACCTGTCAGAGCTTATAGGCTCAAAAACTAGCTAAGATGTATTCAATTATTGCAAAAGTCATTGTATCTTCAGTCATATGCTTCTCCCACCTTAACAGTCACTCCATCAAAGATACAAATAATTTACTGGAGCAAACATATTCTCCTTCGTTCTGTCTATGAATAAACATACCTATTCTCAACTTCGTGACAAATAGCCGCATCGTGGACAGTGGATCCTTTTTCCAGATGTTCATTCTTAACAGCCTTTGCTCGTCTCTGTCTCCCCCACCCATGGCACTCAGTGTGCTTCACAAATCGTTAATTGAGAGCCTCAAAGTCCTGGTTGAGTAACTAGTAAATGGGCATAATGAAAGACTGATCCTCAGTTTGGGCCGGGTAAAGCAAACTCTCGACCCCAGTGCAGATCAGTGGCACATTGAAATAATTCAGGAAATCAGTAGCAGAGAGAGATATAGGAACACCAGTGTCCTGTGACTTCACCAGCAAAACTAGCCTTGCTTGCACCACCCATCCTAAATTCGGTGCTCTGTTTAACAAGAACCCACCTACCTGAAGCACAACGTGGTGACAGTAAGAGATGTAGCCACTTCACATCTCAGAGGAAATGCTTCAGAGTCATTCAGCCAGAAGTGATCAAAAAGCTCTGGATTTTTTTTTGTTGTTGCCAAAAATTCTCAATGACTTCAACTGCATAGAGGCAGGTTCTGCCTTTCAGACACTGGCTTGTTGAGGGGGCAGCCCAATATAAGTCCTGCGTGACAGAGCAGAAATCCTCTCCAAGACCCTTGGTGTCCAGAGCAGGCTGAGCAAACTGAACTGTTGGTCAGGGACCATCAGAGCATCTCCACCTTGATTCCTTTAAGAAGAGCATTCAGATCTCCTGAAAACTGTGACCATAGACTCAGACATTGATTTGGTCTTTTCCCGATCTGCACTTTTGCTGTTTATTGCTAGCTGCTCTTTCCTCTGGTTTTCTAAATGGCCTCCAGCCCCTGCATTGTTTATGAGCTAATTAGACTTTAATAAGTCAGAAAAAGGGCAGTTTAGGAGAATTGATTCCTGTGATTGATTCCTTTAGATACTGGTGAATATACCAGGGGAAATAAAGTGAAGGAGTGATCCTGCTCCACATAGCGAGGACAGCCACAAGCTTTTTTGCACCAGCTTAGCCATATGGCAAGCCACAGACAATTAAAACAGCCATACTAGTCACTACAAACATATTAACCAGTCAAAACTTAGTTAACTGGGAAATAATTCCTCTTAACTGAGGGAAAAAAACCCAGACTAGCATAGCCATTCCCTTGATGGAGGAGGTAGGAAGACCAACACTTCAGGTACTCAAGGTTTGGAAGGTAAGGACTTGTATAAGCAATGTAATATGCCTAAATGTTAACCCTCTGAAAGAGGAGGGTACAGATAAGCCCATAGACCATGCTTTGCATTTGCCCACATATATGATCCTAGGTAAAAGAGAGAAATCCCTGCACCAACTATCCTCAGTACTCTGCCTGGAGAGCACGCAGGAAGAGTTGGACTCAGCCAGAAATGCAATCTGAGAGCCACAGGCAAAACAGGCGTTGTGTACCATAATGCGTGGCACTTGTGTGTGTGTTGGAGGGGTGGGGACACACTTTCTGCTCAGGTTTCTTCAACTCATTAGATAAATGCAGTAGAACAGCACAGTCATTTTCCCATAATCTCAGACAGGTAACCCATGAGTCACGATCTGTGAAACTAGATGTGAGATTCAATTTCCTGCACACCAGTAAAGAAGAAATATCACTCAG
>NW_017728992.1:186939776-186948522 GCF_001723915.1 Gavialis gangeticus | reverse complement strand
AACAGGCTTTGTGTACCATAATGCGTGGCACTTGTGTGTGTGTTGGAGGGGTGGGGACACACTTTCTGCTCAGGTTTCTTCAACTCATTAGATAAATGCAGTAGAACAGCACAGTCATTTTCCCATAATCTCAGACAGGTAACCCATGAGTCACGATCTGTGAAACTAGATGTGAGATTCAATTTCCTGCACACCAGTAAAGAAGAAATATCACTCAGGTAATTGGCTTATTAAAGCAACAGAGCAGAGGATTTATATAACATAATCCAGCCCTGAAGTAGACTCAGATTGGTATTCTCCTTCAATCAATTCTATTTTCAAAAAAAAAAAAAATCAAATTAATTCATTTATCATTAGCATGCAATTAGCTTTAAACCATTAGCTTCGGTAGAAAGCAGAAACCAAGTGATTATACATGCAAATCAGCAGTGCAACACAAAGTAGATGTTTCTGTGTCAGGGGCCGTAACAAGCAGCCCAGCCAGGACTAATTGCCCAGTGGGCTAAACCTGCCAGGGATATCTAGCAGCCCCACCATGGCTGATGAACCTGCAGGATGCTTTCTGAGCATCCTGGTGGACTGCTGGGGAGAGCAGCCGCCTCCCCATGCAGTTCCACCTGGGGCAGCAGGCTGCAAGCCAGCCAACAGTTCTGCCTGAAGGGCTGCTTCCTCCCTGGATCCGGCTCTCATGATTTTCTAATTTCTGACCCTGCTCCCCTCTGCTTCTGGATGCTGCCTGGTTGGAAATTCCCCTTTGCTTTGGAAACTCAGTCTCTGACTCCAGCAGCCTGATATGGCCTGTGACTTGGATTCTGCTCCAGGAATTCTCCATCGGTTTGGGAAGTTTGGACTCTAGCTCCTGTTTCTGGGCCTCCCCTGGTGGCCTGCCCACTAGGCCAGACTGCCTACATCCTGGTCCTTATGCTGCTCAGGTCCCTGAGGAACTTGGTTTGATGGGGGTTAGCAGAGTGACTCAACACCACCAAGAGCATTGGGCTCCGTACAAAATACAGCAGCAGCCAACACTTTCTTTGCAAACATGGATGGAAGTGGTGATGTCTCCCTTCATACAGTACCACAGTGGTTAAAGTATTCATACCAGAAGTGGGCAACAGGGGCTCTGTTCTTCAACTCAGCCTGATGGCATTAAATCCACATTATTTCCCACCAGGTGATGGTCTGTTCTGGGCTAAGGGTGCTCTCCTGTTGAAAAATCAAGAGTAAGCATGATTCGTCAGCCCAGTAGCTAGAGCAGTCACTTGGCAGGAGAGAAACCTGGGTCTTATCTTTGCTCCCAGGACTCCCTGGACTGACTCTCTATCCCAGTGGTTTTCAAACTTCTTAAAGTCACAAAACCCTTTCACATCATGTCTTCTGCTGTGGACTGACTGATGGGGAGCCAGGTGGCCCCGCTCCATAATAGCAGTGCACCATCTCCTGGACTACTCTGCCATTAATCTCAGGCTCTTTGCAGAAACCCCTGATGACCTATCGTGGGACCCCCCGATTCCACGAAACACACTTTGAAAACCACTGCTCAAGCCCATGATAAAATATCTGATGGCTAGAGTCATGTTTCCTTTTTCTTTTAGCAAGCACAGTATAGACAGAAGTTAAAGAGAACACCCTCATGCCTAGAACAGCCTGCAGGTGAGGACGGGAACCCTTAGTTTGAATCCCTTCTGGCTGAGGAGGGACTTGATCTTGCTAGCTAAGTATTCTTTACTATTGCTAGTATAAACACAGGAAACACCACCAAGCCCATCCTCCCCAGCTACATTTTAAAAGAAAAGTGAACCCTGCACTATTCTTAGAAAGAAAAGGTGCTTGTGCCTTCACGGAAGGCTCCTGGCTTGATTCCCCCGGAGAGAATGGAGGTGCCTCCAGGAACTGGAAGTGAGGGATCTGGGGGAATTTTAATCTATGTCCATATCCTCACAGCTTCCTACAAACTAATTCTTGGCAGTGGCATACTGACTTTGAGGACTTTGGGCATCTCCCTGCTCTGTACTGGCTTGTTTTAAATCCCATTTCCAGACACCTCGCTCTCCCCGTGCAAAGTACAGGAAGCTAACCAGCTTACTGAGGGCCCTGAAGAATATCTACACCGACCACTCGAACCAGCTCCATGCATGAGCCCACAAAGTCAAGGAACTGACAGATTAGCACAGCTCTCAGTGCATGCACAATGAGCCTGAGCACTATGCTGGGGTGTGCACTCAGAGCCATGCTAAGTCATCTGCTACCAGGAGGCACAAGGAGTGGGTGCAAGTGGGCAGGGATTATTTCTTGATGTTGTGCCCAGTCTAACCCAGATGTATCTCTGCATTTCACTCCAGTGTCCAGGCACCACCAAGACATGTGGCCCTGCAACACTTAACTCTTAGGATCCCAAGTCTTTTACTGAATCTAGTCCTTAACATCTTGGTGCCCGAATTATACAGCAGTTATGGAGCTTCATCTTGGGTGAAGGCAAGGACTGTCCCAGCATTTCTTATGCAAAGCCTAAGCACAATGGGAGGCCTCTAGGTATCAGTGCAATGCAAAACTGCATGGCAATGACTGTATATAGCTACGGGGAGGATATTATTTCAGATTTGTAAGAAGGAAGTTTCAATAAAGTTTGGCCAGATTTGTCCTAAACATCAAAGGCGAAAAGTGAATGGAAATGTGCAGAACCATAAACCATTTCACTTAACCCAACAATGACCAGTAGAAGGGCAATTCTGGGAGTATTTCTCTCTTGCTTTACCCTATCTTTTTTTCTCCTGGCCTCCTTTGTTATGTTGTATAATACTCTAGAGAATGACAGTGGTGTTCAGTACCTCCTCTTTCTAGTGAGCTGCTGCATGGGATCTCTCCTTCCATGTGAGCAGTGGAAGGCAAGTTAACATGAACACTAAATCACAGACTTTTTCCTTGTGCGTGGGGATGTTTCTAGTTATTAAATCTCACAACAGCAGAGGTAAATACAATAACTGCATGACTCAGACTTTGCCTCAAAGGTCATTCTCGGTTCCTATCCCAGGCCAAAAAGGAAGAAGGAAAAAAGTATATTTGGATATTATATTCTTGTTCTCCATTTCACTGTGAGGTGAGTCACCCTGCCAGTTAAAAGCTATAAAATGACAAACATTGGTAAATAAGATAATATTAATGACACAGATGACTCAACTGAAATAAACACATATCAGTCACTGCTCAGCAGGCTCTAAGGAACTTAAGAGAAAAAAAAGCCCTACTTGAATTAAAGACAGGATGATGAATTCAAATCTGCTATTAATAAATATTCTTCTGTGACAAAGCATTCCACATGGCATTTATATTTCATTATGTCCTATACAAACTAAGCAAATGGAAACATTACTCATCAGCTATTGCAGAAAGTTTGTCCAAAAGTTGAGAGAACTCTCTCGTATTTTTCTAGGGCGATAAAACAGCTTCCGAGCTCTTTTTAAAAAGCACAAGTTTGCATTTATACAAGGTTCAGTTGTGTCTTTCCTCTCCCCCATTTATCTGAAAACTGTACATCCATTCCCAGTCTCTTTTAAAGCTAATTGAGTCCTTAACTGAATTACTAGGATTCAGTTATTCACCAGATCTCCAGTTCAACAAAATACTGAAGCACGCATCTCTAACATTAAGGGTTATCACTGAGCACTGTTTATCCATGTCCCCACTTGCACCTCATCAGCCTATGGTGAGGCAAGTCTACAATACCTTTTAGTTTGAAAGTGGGGCCCTTTAGCTCAATCTGCCGGTTAGTTCCAAGGATTGAGAATTTGTTCCTTGGTGTCAGAGACGGTTGCAGCCATCACAAATGCACAGAATGACTTTGATGAGACTGCTCATATTGTTAATTGCCTTACTGAATTAGGGCCCGAAACGAAGGGATTTGAAAAAACACACAACTGAACTGTAATGTGATCAACATTACACTCTACAACTGGGTGCATACTATGGCCCAGTGATCTACAGATACCGTGATTTTGCAAAGAATCATTAATAGCCCCAAGCAAAGTTAAGAGGATACCCATCCTCTAAATTTTCTTTATTTCTAGTAGTCTCACCTATCCTAGGTTCAAGTTCCTAACATACCATACATAATACGATGACATTTGTTGCCCCTTTTCAGCTGAATTTAAAAGGATGATTCCAATTTAAAAATGCCAAAGCTACCAGAAGCTTGAACACTACACGAACCAGTTTGCAAGGTGTAGCGAAGTTACATAAGGAAAAAACACAGTGCATTCCCATTTTAGCTCCCACAACTCCATCTTCTTTGCAAAGCACGGTGGATCAGACTCTGCTTGCTGATACATGCATATGATTGTAATGGAAGAGATGTTTGTGCCACGAAGGTAGAATTTGCATTTATGGTACCTGGTTTCTTTGAACTGTTACTTGCAGTTCACTTTCCAAAGCAATTCAGTTTGTTATGTGAGAGAGATACGTGGAATAACCTCATGCTCACCTTTCTTTCCCTATGAAAACAAGGGTGAACAAACTTTGACCTGATAAACAAGTTCCTCTTTCAGCACCCATTATGAAAAGCCTCCCGGGACAACATAAGGTGATAGAAACCTGGTGCTAAGAATAAAGTACACTAAATTTCCACCTCAATCTTTGTGGAATTGGGGTAGTGGCTTGTGCCCTATGCCATAACATACCACATTCTGATCTACACTGTGTAAACGTAGAGAAGGTCTTATGCTCTTATGTCATAAAAGCTTAAATCTGGAGTAATTCAGCTGAAGCCACTAGAATGTCTCCAGATTTACATTCATGTGGATGAGAACAAAATTTGACCCAATATGATTGTGGTCAAACAAATATAACATAAGCATCAAGGAACTTAAGAATCCCGGGTATGAGGATGGCTCAAGCCAGGATCTCTGATTCCTGATTGGGGCGTTGACTCCTTACTAGGCCAGACTCTGCAACTCACTTGTGCTCAGTGGCTTCATTCCTCCTCTGTAAAATGGATATTTTTATTTTTTCCACACTCCACTCTCACTTGGAAGGTCCTCAAGATAAGGATTGTCTCTTGCTTTAAGTTCATACAGCATTTACACAATAGAGGCATTGATCTCATGGGCTAGGGACAGAAGTTACACGCAAACCGATGTTAGTGACTGAAAACTAGTTTAAACCTGTAACAGAACAGAAGTTCAGAGCACATAAACCTCTTTCAAAATGGCTGAAACTGGTTTAAGATAAACCTGGTTGGATTTAGTATCAGACTTAACTGGTTTACCTTAAATTGGTTTCAGCAACTTCTGTCCCAGATCCCCTCCTGACTCAAGTTAAGTCACAGACCCTCAGGATCCCAAGATGCTTTGCAGCCCTGGGCTGTGTGGTCTGCTTCAGTGGAGCAGGGCTGGCCCTACAACCCAGCTGTCACAGAGCTAGGGCACTAAAATCTCTGCTTTCCAGCCTGCTTTCTGCCTCTGCCTCTCAGCTTGGTGGGACGGGGGTGCAGGAAAATGGACTTCCAGCCCCGCCTAGCCCCAGGCTGTACAGTAAGGGGAGGAAAAGCCCTTGTGGTGGTGGATTTTTTCTCCCCCCCTTCCAGCCCAGTGAGCTGGGATGGGATGAGCTCAGCTCCACCCTCTCCCCAGCTTCCACCTCCTAGAGGGGGGAACACACCCCTCCCCACTCCCACCTGGCACTCCCTCCCCCAGCTGGAGCCTGGGGGTGAAGCCCCCACCTGCAAACTTTTCACGCCCCCAACAGCTCAAAGTCAGGCTTGGATTGGCTCATCCCCGTCCCCTCCTCAGCCTCCTCAGTGGGGGGTGGGGAGGAGGAGGCAGAGAAGGCAGGTGGGAATGCGCTCCCCCAGTGAGATCTGCCCAGCATGGGTGGGGGGAGGCAAGGAAGGCTTTTTGTCTCCCCACAGCTCAAACCAGGCTGGGATTGCCCTCCAAGCAGACAACCAAGGAAAGGGTGGGGCTGGGGCAATCGCAGCCTGGCTCCAAGCTGTAGGGAAGCAAAAAGCCCCCTGATGGGTGCTTTCCCCCCAGCCTTGGGCAGACCTTGGCTGGGGAAGACCAGGGCAGGGGGGAAAGTGGTGTGTTTCCCTGTCATCGTGCCCCCCACCACCCTTTCTTCCTGTCCCTCTTGGAAACAGATGGCTTGGGAAGGAGGGTGGCTGGGGTGATCCCAGCCCAGCTGGAACTGTGGGGGAGGGGGTGTAAATAGCCCCTTGGTGGGAGCTTTTTCCCCATGCCAGGCAGACCTTGGCTGGGGGGGAGGAAGTGTAGGAGATGGGAGGAGGTGGTACATCTTCCATACTCTCAGAGGCGGGCAGCTGGGGAAGGAGCAGGGCTGGGGAAATCCCAGCCCAGATCTGGCTGTGGGGGATGTGAAACACCCCCTGTTTGGAGATTTCCCCCTGTGCTGAGCAGACCTTGACTGGGGTGGATGTGATGGTGAGGGGAAAGGGCAGTGTGTGTGTGTCCCCATACACACTCCTGTTGGAGACAGACAGCTGGGGAAGTGGTGAGACTGCAGCAATCCTAGCCTCCCAGCTCAAGCTGCAAAAGGGTGAAAAGGCCTCTCAGTGGGTGCTGCCTTAGACAACCTGGCCACGAGGAGTGCTGCATGTGAGCACCCCCATGGCCCGCGTCAGTGTGGGCTTCTGCCCACCCTGGCCACCCAAACACTGAACATCAGCTCAGTTTGTTATCAGTTCAATCCTCACAGTTTAGACTGAAGAGTGAATCAATTCTGCCTTGGGTTTTTTGAGCTTCTGTACTTAGCCATAAGGCCCGGAACTGCTACTATAGCAAGAGCAATATCAAACAAAGCTGTTAATTGCAAATGGCTACTTTGTAGGGTAATTGCCTTTTCCTTTCTTTATCAAATTGAATTGGATGTTAAGGTAACTAGCAACAATTAAATTGGACAATCCCTTTTTAACAGCACCCTCTTATAACATCTCATTCACAACCTGTTAGAACTTACTTTCCCCAAATGTAATGAAAGCCAATAGGATAATCAGGTTCCAAGGGGTATTAGACAAATGCATGGAGCACACTTCCATCTGGGGCTACTGAACACAACAGGACATGACCTACTGCCGGTGACTGGGAGGCTCTAACAAGGGATGGATCATGTGTCACTCACCCCATTTCTAATATTTTTCCTCTAAAGCATCTGCTCCTTGCCACTGTCAGAGACAGGATGCTGAGCTAGATGGACCTTCAGATGGACCTGCAGGTCTTCTCTTGACAGATGAAATGTGGTGGCACCAAGAAGTAGAAAAGATGCCCCTCCACCAATTGCCACTGTTGAATAAGATTAAAAGAATCATGCCAGTGCTGTAGTATGTTCTCTCCAGTGACAAATCTTAGAATCACAGACTTAGAAAGGACCTCAAGGGTTATCTACTTCAACCCCTGAGGAAAAAGCCAACAGGCCAGCACTAGCAGAGGAGGGCTGGACTCCATCATCCTCAGGGTTGCAGGCCTAGCACTTTTGCATTGCACCACTTTGCTCAGTACTGGGACCAGCATGAAAAAATAAAAAGTGATTTACATGCGTGGATGTACAGTACATTCATGCTAATCCTAGCATGACATAACTGTAGCATTAAAAAATTAAGCTGACCTCAGCATTAGTCAGCCTAATCTAGACTGGGACTCAATCAATCCCCCCTCAGCTCTTCTCCAGAATAAATAACTTTAGTTGTCTGAGCTTTTCTCAGAAGCCCCTGCTCTCCCCAATTCAGAATGATCTAGGATTTGTATGCAAGAACAGGACTTGAACTCAGTCCTCCCATATCCCAGGTGAGTTTTTGAGAACATCTGCAAAGCACAGTGATCACCCTACGGTGAGCTCCATTGTCTGTGAAGCAAGTGCAAGTAAGACGGCTGCATGCAAGCAACAGTTCCATATAAAGGTCTTAAACCCTATAATGTGTTTGTAATAATCTATTATTACTGTCTTTAAAACATTTTATTCCTGATGGTTCAAAACACTCTTGGCACTGAAATCAACCATTTTCTATTGGAAACTAAGGATAATTTGCTCTAGGGATAAAAACTCTATAAAGTTTATCCATGCAAATGGTCCTCATCACAACAATAATGGGTTAGGACCTTGGATTGGGGGTGGGGGGTGTTTCCCTCCTCCTCTGAAAAAGAACACCTCCAACAACACAGAGCCCCTTAGCAACGTGCTCAGGCATTGAATCGGTTCTGAGTCAGAGGGAAAAAATGTCATTTAATGACTCACCAGCATCATTTATGCTGCACTGTGTGGTGCTAAATAATCTAATCTGCTTGTCTATTTGAGTGCCTTTAAAGAGAGTAAGCATGCAATGTAAAAGAGCTTTCAGTAGGATACGTGAGTGTTAAAGGCTGACTCCAACTCCACGGAAAGGTTGCCATCAGAGTTGGATCAGGATCTGAATGTAATGCAGAGTATTTGGAAACGCTTTACAGGAAAAAGTAGTTTGCAAAAAAAAAAAAAAAAATCAAGAGACAACAGTTATATCAAAGTCAGAGGCTTCTGGGTAACAGTCTGACCTCAAAGGACCTCTGCTCAGGTAATCTTTGATATCTGAACGTGCGCATTTCACACTGTTATCAATTGAATTCTGCTTATCTAGGAAAAGCATTATACTGCCAGCAAAATGCGTTTTGAAGAACTAAGAGCAAAGGTGTGCCCTCCTGGTTCTGAGCTGAATTCATTAAGCTTCCTGCAGATGGCACTGCTAAATTTTAAAACAAAAAAAAGGAAT
>NW_017728992.1:186905621-186934776 GCF_001723915.1 Gavialis gangeticus | reverse complement strand
TTAATTCTGCTTATCTAGGAAAAGCATTATACTGCCAGCAAAATGCGTTTTGAAGAACTAAGAGCAAAGGTGTGCCCTCCTGGTTCTGAGCTGAATTCATTAAGCTTCCTGCAGATGGCACTGCTAAATTTTAAAACAAAAAAAAGGAATTTTGCTAACTCTGACTAAATTCTCAGTCATTTGTTAATCTTATCTAAGTGGAAAAATTAAGCCATGTAAGTCATTTCCCTGTCAGAGTAACATGCCTGAAGTACTAGACACAGAATCCAGCATTCCCTGTTATCAGTGAAGGCAAAACAAATGCAAGATTAGGCTCTATATTCAATGGGTCTGAAAGTGTAGTGCTTTTCAAATAGGAAAGGAGACATGAATGAAAACCCAGGACCTCACTTCACCTTAGCATTGCAATTTTAAGTGTATCCTGCCCACATGCCCTTATACATACATTAGAAGCATCCTCTAACCCCACCACTAAGCATGTCCTCCTCTTCCAGTTTGTGGCACATATAAATACTCCATGATACATACCCTTCTTTTAAGCCAGCAGTACTGCAACTTGTGATGCTGTCAAAGGAGAATAATATATGCGTGTCCCTTGGGTATTCAAATTTTAAGACCACATTTTGCCCTGGAAGGCAACTCCTTGAATTCTATTTGAGCCACATACGCCCCAATTCAAGACAGCATAGGCTTAAACCCACCGCAGACATGTGTTTAAGTACATGTAACATAGTTAAAAAGACTTTGTTACACATTTTAATGGGATTTAAGTGTGTGCTTAAGTGTTTTCTTAAGTGGAGATACTTTCCTGATGGGCTCCATACATCAAACCAAGGAGAGAATGGGATTGGACTGCAGGGGTATCCTCTGATTCCACCCCCTGTTCTGGTGCATTAAGAGTGGCAATAGAGCTGCTTTATTCCACTGCAAGCCTCAGCTAACATGCTTTTATCATAAAAAAAAAAAAAGCCTTATCACTAATGGAACTGTGACTATGTACCTTTCGAAAACCTTTGAAGACCTGAGTCACAATGCCCTGGCATGACTCAAAACCAGCCCCATCCAAAGAAAGCCCCTTCAGACGTGGAGGCTCTAATTCTGATCACTCTTACCCTAACATAAATCAGGAGCTAAATCTATGGCATTACACCAGTGCTGAGTGAGACCCACTACACTCTGATTTAGGAAAAAGAGGCCTTAAAAGACACAGGTCTAATGCAGAAACAGTTCAAGGTGGCTTACTAAGACTTAATTATGGTAATGACAGATCAAATATAACCGTGTTCACAAATCGCTCCTGGGGCAGCCTTTCTGTTCTTACAGTGGCAGACAGTCAGTGATTAAAGATAGACTCTCACGTAACTTGGGATTTGTTGTTTACTTAATTAAACAGTCATATTGGTTAATCTGACAATGCAACATGAAAAACAAAAAAGGCTTAGCCTGAAAAAATACCTGAACATCAAAAGAAAAGGAAAGTTAGAAATTTCTCTTCCGAACACTTAACAGGACATGATTCTCCTCTTTCTTCCTCTCGTAGCAAGCTCTGACTTCTGATCAACCTGCAACCGAAGGCCATCTGCAATATCAGCTGAGAGAATGAGAATCCCCCCAGATGTGCAGCACGGCCTCCCATCAGGAAGACTGCCTGTAGAGGCAGCCTCGTGCACAGCAAGAATTGACTCGTTGTCTCGAGCTAGTGGACTCTGGCACATGGGGATTATTCATCTCCTGAACAAGCTATAGGCCTCCCAGCTCTCAGCCCCTGTACAATGCCCAACCTCGCATGCAAGGTGATGAGGGGATGGGACTTATTCCTCCAGATGGCACTGAGGCAACTTCAAGCAGCCACCAGGAAAACAGTTCACACTCCTGTCTTCAAAGACTGATGGATGCCAGGTCCTTCAGGTCAGTGTGTACAGGTCCACAGAAGACAAGATGTCAACAGCCTGCTTAAGGGCAGCTGTCTTGCTCATACCATGTTGCGTGGAATCGTGGCTGGAAGCGTGAATGCCAAGACACGGCTCAATATTTTTCTCCATATATTGTCGTCCTTTATCACTGTCCAATTAGTTTTTGGAATCCTACTAGACTCTTGGCCTCAATTATGTTATAAAATTGATTCTCTTGCAACAACTTTGAATTGAATGTCCTTGATTTTCTGATAAATAAGCTGATCCCTTGTTCCTTAGCTGCACAGAGTCCTAGGATACGGACAATCAAACCAACTAAAGCAAGTTAACAGAGAGAAAAGAGTTACACAGAGAAGCTAGCCTGTGATAACTGCCCATGTACTCACAGTTACCTTGGGATAAGTGAAAGCTAAACCACAACAACTCAGTCCCAAGTGTCCTCGCTATTATTATCACTTACTGTCACAAATGCCCCTTCCAGACCACATGAGCAATGGAGAGAAGTTTGCACTAACTACATCACATCCCTTCCTTTGATAAATAGAGGATTTCGGTAACGAGCTATAAAACCACCTCCTCCTACCAGCATTAAATTCATTTGAAGAGCAGGAAAAAGAGCAAAAAAGATCCATATCTCCTTGGACTCTGATTGCACATGCTTAGGCTGACAGTCTTTAAACCCCAAGGACACAGCTTGCTTTTCAAGGTGAAAGCTCTCCAGAAAATGATGCCTGTGCATCTTGTAAACTTGTATTTGTACTAGCACTCTGAGGCTCAAAGCCCCAAGAAGTTATTTGACTTACAGAGGTCTGGCACTGTCAATTGCTTGAAAGTTCATTCATTCTCATGAGTACATACATCAGCTGAAATGGGTTTCAAAGGACTGTTCATCAAAACTGATTTACAGGTACAGTAAACAGGCACAGAAGCACTTCAAGCAGTGAGACAACTTTTATGGACCTGGACTGCTTTGGTGTCGCAGCCAGGATAGAAGCTTCTGTCAGCAAAGTTTGATTCAATACATGTTTGGCCCCGGGAACATTTCATTTCCTGTAAGTATTGCCAAGAGCGTATAATTTTTTTTTGATACAAGAGAAACCTGAAGAGCGCATACTAACTGCAGATGCTTCCCCAGCCTGACGAAGGGTATTTATACCCGAAAGCTTGCAAAGAAGAATTTTTCCAACTACTTGAGTTGGTCCAGGAAAAGTTATCATACTTATCCAAAGAACCTTATCTACCTGAAGAAAGTTGCATTTCACCCTTGAACAGGACTACTAAATGCCTATGCTGTCTGACAGAAGGCCAAGGTATCAGTGCAGGTGCAGTGGAAGGGCAAGAGAGCACAGAATTACCTGGTGCCTGTAGCGCTCTTGGGCAGGAAACAGACAGGACTTGGCTGCTTGTACGCCAGGGCCACATCCCCGTGAACAGAAAGGTGCATTTCCCTGAGGACAAATAGCAGTGGCACATATTTGTGCCACTGCTAGTTATCCCCGAGCCTTCCCCTGCATGCACACTTTGGTGCACATAGATTGCCCCAGGTAGGGTAGGAGGGGCTGGCCCCAGCAATGTTATCTGGGGTCCTGGGGGCCTCCCAGGGCAGCAGCACTGGTGATCTGAGTGTGCAGAGTCTGGCCAGCAGCCAGAGTGTGGCTTTGGCCAGTCAGGCTGTGGTTTTTTGGCAACACATGCTGCAGCCACATGTGCCACCCCACTTTTTTCCGCTGTGGTTTTTTTAGATACCAGGATCTCCCGGTATCTAATTTTGCTGCCATACCGCAAATACGCAGTGCAGCAAACAGATTCATGAGCGCCGCGTGCGTTTCATGGCACCTCAGAAGGCTTCGAGGTGCTGCAAACTGCACGTTCCTGCTCATGGACACGCGGCCCAGGACAGCAATTGAGCAGCCTGGCTATGCTACGCCCCTGTGTACAAATCCCTTCTGGTGAGGTTGTGCGGGCTGCCTGTAAGCTGATGTCAGAGAAACCACCTCTGAGTGGGCTTCTTATGAGGTACAATATTTCTGCTTGCAGTTGCGTACAAAACCTCTTCTTCCCAGCCCAGCAGCTGGTGAGCCATAATTAGGGACCTACCGAATTCATGGTGGAAGCAGGGTGCACTGTGGTTCCTTTAATCTTGCAGATTCCCCTGTGTCCCCCACCCCTGCTGATTGGCGAAGGGGCCCTGGTTGCAGCTCACTCCTGATTAGTGAAGAGGTGAAAACGATGGTTTTAAATATGGTGCCTTTTTTGCTTTCCAACACTGACTGGCTGAGAGGCCCCGGACACCCCAGCTGTTTGCTGCTAACTAGCAGGAAGGCAAAAGCAGCACCATATTTAAAACCACAGTTTTAGTTTCCCTGCAGATCAGGAGGGAGCAGCAAGGTCCTCTGCTAATTGGCAGTGGGGGGGGGCACCAAGGGTGAGGTGCACGTGGGGGAATATGCAAAATTAAAGGAACCACCGCATACTCTACTTCCACTGTAAATTCGGTAGGTCACTACAGTAGGTCCCTAGCCATAATAGTCTCCTGTTTATAGATCATCTGCTGGGCCAAGAAGCAGCAGGAACACCAGTTAGTCAACAAGACCTATTACCAAAGCTACTTCTTACTCTTTGTATAAAAGCTTGAGTAAGGGCTGGGTAAGTTGCCTGCTATCCCACTTTTGATGGGTGTCGGGGAGGATGTGGCATCATCTTTTTTGCTTTGTTTTTTTTTAAATGACCTGTTACGTATCTCCAAACCAAATACCTGGAGTACATCCTGAGATCCCTATTCAGGCAAACGACCATCAGTTTCAGCAGGCATTCTGCCCAAATAATGACTGCAGGATTTGACCCTTTATAACTAATCTAATTACAGAGGAAGCAGGTGTTTGCTTAAGTAACAGACTACATTCTTCCCTATTCAAAGAATGTGCTGCCAAAGCCTGAACTATTCAGATGCTTCCCAAGGACTCATCTTCTGAATGGCTCAACACACCTTATTTAAGTCTACTCAAACACTCTTGCTACATTGATCGTGGGGAAGAAAGTAGAGAAATAAGATGATAAGCTAATGCCTCATGCAAAATGGGGTCTTATGAATGCCTGTCTTTGAAACTGTAAGCATCTCCTATATCACTAAGATTGCAGCTAGAGCTTTGTCAGCAATAATAATGCCTCCAGGTCACTTCCTCGAAGAATCTCAAAGCTCATTACCATGTTAAATTCATTTTAAATGGCGTATAGGTGTGTTATGAAACCTCTACTAGGAAATCAACTAAAGGTCAAAATTTCTGCTTGCAGACACATGCACACAATTGCCACTGCACAATTGCCACTGAAGTCACCATGTGTAGACAAAACAAGAGGCGTGTGTGCACGAAACTTTAAAGCCGGCCAAATGCTTTTGCACCACTTTAATGGTATTGGTGTTTGCACACCTCGGCGGCATATTGCACCTTAATTCCAGCTGCTGTAGGAAATTCAGCAGTGTAATGCACCTTAAATAACTTGGGGCACAACAAAATAAAACTCCTCCAACGAGGTTTAGTTTGCTGCCTCTACAGCTGCAGAGTGAAGCACTGGGCTCTGTGCAGCTCCACAGCTCTGTAGGAAGCCCTGCAGGCAGCCTGGCAGCAGCCTGGGAAAGCAGCTCCACCCAAGAAAAGCGGCGAGCCTGATCTTTCCCCACTCCTCTGGAGCCTGCCTGCCTGCATGAGCTGCACAGGGGCCCAGTGCTTCCCTCTGTGGTTGCGGTGCCCCCCAGGACTGCCCAAGCCGGGTACCTATGGGCGGGTGCCACTCGGGCGGGTGGGGGGCCTCTGCTGCTGCAGAGGGAAGCCCCAACCCCCCCCCCCACACACACACACACACACAGCCCGGGGACCGCTCCTCCCGCTGGCAGCTCACCCTTCCCTCCCCGCCGGAGAGGCAGGTAAGTCAGCGGGGTGTGTGCATGGCACGGGGGTTCAATCAGCCCTAAATTGAAGCAGTGTTTTTTAAAACCCACCACTTCAATTTAGGGCCCTTGTTTCATCTACACACGCCCACTTATGACTTAATTCATCCTAGTGTTTGGCACAAGTATTTTGCTCTTCCTCTCTGTGCCACAAATATTTTGTACTACCCATATATTATAATATCCATGAAGGATGGATAATATACAAGTAAAATTTTTTCTCTTAACGGCTGTTTTGGATACTTCACTACTTGGATCAAATTGCATATCAAGGTACAGTTAGGTACTATAATGGCACAACGCCATGGCCTACAGCGGTAACAGAGGTGTAAATTATTGCCCCATAATTCATGCCCTGTCATGCTTCATTGCTTAATTATACTATTCTGATTACAGCAGAATATTTTTTATATTGTAAGTCCAAGGCTGACATCATTTTGATTAACACCTTGTTTATTTGATTACATAGTAACACAATAACATTTTGAATTTGGAAAGAAATCAGGAAGCCCTTTCAAGCTTATTCAGCTTCCTAGCTAGCATGAATAAGTACCCTGTAATTTCATCCTCTTTATTTATAGTGCAAACAATGCTTTAATGTCCTAGAGACTGGAGCAAGCAGTAAGATATGGAGATTTGCAGATAATAGGAAACCTAAGAATCTTAGGAGAAAGACACTGGCTATAGTGTCTTGTACTGTTATGACACTTGGTGTCATCCTAAGCCTTCCATTTCTGATAATTTATTTATTATGCTAATCCCTAGAGATTGCACCACTTAGAGGTGTTCTAGGCACACTACAGACCTCTAATAGAGAACAGTCCTTTTTCCAAAGAGTTCACAGTCTTTAATACTGATTCAAAGGGCTGAAGCATTAATTCCCTTACTGTAGGCTTCATTATCTTATATCTTCGTGCAACACTGATTCTAAATAGTGTCTTTATAGCACACATCCCTCCCCCTCTTTTGTTTAACTGGAAACGTATGGAGTTGTAAAACTCTGCAGTTTGTCTCTTCAAAGCTTCACCAAATGTAATTAAATTAAGCCTTAAACTATGCTAGTGAGATCAGCAATCTAGTATTAATACTATACTTCACAATAGAAACTGAGTCACAGAAGAGTTAAGTGACTGACTTGCGCTAGGTCTCACAGTAAATCACTGACAGTGCTGAGATTAAGACACAGACATTTCTAGTTCCCAAACCGGAGATTAGTTCACAACATCATGCTGCCTGTCTTAGGTCCATCCACTTTTCTTGGGGATGTCAACCTTAGCGGGGGAATAGAAAGAAGAGAATGGTCACTGAGCCATCAAAGCTTGTCAGGAATTTTCTCTCAGACCAGTTTCCCCATCAGACTGGGTCAAAACATAGATGGAAGCCAGACTACTCTGGCTTACCCACCACCTTGTTTTCCTGCCAAGTTTATGACTACCCACTGACTAGGAGGCCTAACGCTTTCAGCTTCTTCAGTTCTGAGATGTCACAGATCTTGAAGACCCAGGCCAGAAATATTAAAAAGACAAACTGTTTCAAGTTAATCCAAAATGCCAACTTCTGGACATGATTCTTCCTTAAAGTCTGACATACCCCTCTTCTTGTGCCAGCTTGGAAACTCTGGATCCATGCAGTTCTAAAAATGACCTCTTACCTGTCTAGATTCCCCCTCAGTTGAACATGGGATTGTTTATTATTTTTAGTTTGTAAGGTCACCAGAAGCGAAGACTAGTTCCTATACATGTAAAGAGTATGCTGGGTAGTTTAGCTGCTCTACAATGTATTTCTCACTCTAAACTCAGGGTGAGCACTGTATGTTCTTCAACAGCTGTAGTGTTCTACTCCGTAGGTGCAACATTTCAGAAGTGAATGAGCCATCTCACCTGATACATGGATAAATATATACCTTTCCTATTTAAAAGGCATATCGAGATTCAGAAAGTTACTACGCGAAAAGTGCTTTGAGTTTCTGAAATGAAGTGGGGCTTCAACAACATCAATCTGCAGTAAAGTTCAGTCACTTCACATGGTCACGTAATGAGGAAAACATTGCTACCAGAGACAGCTCACACCCTGCTTGACAGACAGGTTATAACAGATGTACTTAGACCAATGATTCCGAATCTCCATTAAGCCATGGGCAATAATTTTGAGAAAACACAGGCTGCATACTCACATTCAAATAAACTGGGAGAATTCTCTCAGGTTTGTTCTCCTGGTAGAAAAACTTACCCAGGGCCACATGTACCGACATTCAATTTCTGAGGCCCTGAAGAGTGGAGAGCTTGCAGTGCTGACACTGTGCATCTCAGCATGCTCTGGAGGCTCCCTTAGTCTGGCTGACAACAGATGGCAGTAGTACATAGGGCGGCCCTGATTGGCTGACCCAAATTGCCCATGGTCGGCTTGTGTTTCCCTCTGGCACAATGTGAGGATTATGAAGGCAGCGTGTTCTGCTCCCTGTTGAAGCACCAAGAATCCAGCGAGTGACACATTGTCTTCCTTGGGGAGGGGGGAGAGAGTGCTGGAGGACTAGGTTTTCTTTTGAGAAAAGCCATAGAATGTACAGATATTCACTTCCCAGAAGCAACTTTCCTGGGAGCGATTTAATCCTGGTTGTTCCCAAGCCATTTTTCTCCTGAAGCAACCATTTTTACTCTGGGTGGGAGAAAACAGCCTCAACATCCATACTTTCATAGTTTCTCCTGAGAGAGCAGCAACTCTCCCATGAGAAAATCAATGTCTATATGAGGCCACACACCACACTGCAAGCAACATAATACCTCACTGCTTGTCATCACCCTGTTTTTAGCTTTTTAATTTGCTGTGGCTTCAGGGCTGCTAAACTACAGCATCAGATATTATTTTAGCAATTATGCACATTTGTTTCTTAGTACTGCATCTGTTTATTGACTTCTGCAATTAATCTTTGAGTCTTTCCTAGTTCTCTTTTCAGCACATCACTACAATAATGAAGTCCAAAGCTGTAGAGAGACAATGACTATCATGTAGACACTTCCTTGGTATAGCATCCTAGAAAATATTTTCCCAAACACCACGGAAACAAAATAATTATGTCCTCCGCAAACACACACAACAGCCATAAGCTATCAGGCTTTTGGTCTAAGAAAGCAAAACAAGACAACATAAATGCCTCCGCCAGGGGAAAGTATATATGCTTGCAACATGCTGCAATTGAATTGAACACAAAGTTGTGATTGATATAAGCTCATAGCAGTATCCTAAAGAGACAGCACATTGAAAAAGCATAAGCACTGTTCGGCTTTCATTGTGAGAACACACCAACTTTATTAAGAAGCTGAAGAACATAGGGAATGTTCTGTAACCTGCTATAAGTTTACACTGACCAATAAAGGAGATCTGAAATATTCTCCATGCCAGTTACAGTTGCACAGATACATTTGCCATAGGGAACCATTTGGCTTTGTTTTTGACCCAACACATTTGTAACCCGGGCGGTACTCCAAGAGGTACCCCCTCTCCAGTTGAAGGGATCAAAGCAGGTGCACAAGTGCTGTGGGAGGTGTAGGGACTCTCCTCCCCTATAGAGCAGAGCCAGACCACCAATGGGGACTTACCCATATACCTTTTAATACTGGGAACATAACAGGCATAAATCAGAGGGTATAGTGGACACTACAATGCTCCAAGGGGGCAGGATTCAACAAAAGTTACACACTTACAACCATTGACAAAAAACAGGGTTAACAAAATATAAAACTCAAAGAATAGAACAAACAATACGGGTTGGTGAAATATACAAAGGGCACAAAATGCAAAATGTCAAATGACAAGGAAATATAGGGCCTTGGCACCTGGAGGGGAAGAAAGGGGGAAAACACAATGGCCCCTTTCTACTGCAAGAAGATTTGCTTCTTATTATCTCACTCACCCCAAGTCACCTCTGCTGGGACTTGAACCCAGATCTCCCGTGAAGTAGGTAGGAATGCTGCCACACAGCCACCACTACTGCAATATGCTAGGACTCTTGACCTTCCTGGAGCCCCGGCCTCACATTGAGCTGCCTGGCCTCTGATTGGAGGAGCTGGAAGCAGAACTGGGGACCCCTCAGGTTGCTGCTCAGATCCTTCCTGGAGCTGGGGAGCCTCTCCTGTGGGCTGCAGCCTCTCGTAGGGGATCCTGGAGCCCAGCGAGGAGCCTCTCCTGCCGGCCGCACACCGCATTGTTGAGGGTCCCACTGCTGCCTGCTGGTCCTGCTCTTTCAGACTCTTCCAGGGCACTGCTTCTGCCCCACTGGCTCAGCTCTGTGAAGCTCCTTCCTTGTTGTCCCTCGCTGGTCTCTCCCCTGAGTCAGCCCACGCTGCCCCTTTTATTCCCCTCCAGGTGACCCAAGAGGCCAATAGGGATGGGGGGTGAGGGGTGGGGGGTGAGTCTCTGGGGCCTGATTGGTGTGGAAAAGGAATCCCAAGTCCTCCAATCATCTTTTACCCTTTCAAAACCCCTGGGCCAGGTCACTGCCAGCCAGCCCGTCACACATTATTTGAAAGGCTGGTACACCTTTCAGGCCAGCAAACCCTTCAGGTCAAGACAGATGTAGTTTTGAACTGGGCAGATCAAGAGGACGGAGCCAAAACCATGTCTAACTGACAGCTGCATATAATAACCATTTAAAACCAAGGCAAACAAATTTAGTTCAAAGTTTGGGGTTCAGAGGACTGAAAAAAATATGAAATGATGCAAACCTCCTGGAGCTGAAATGAATCAACAGAACGGCTGGTGATCTGAAACTACAGCATTAGTGCATCTCAACTTTCTAACAGGACTAGAGGAAGAAAACATGAGTGTAATAACTGACTGTAGGACCCACCCTGCTTCAAACATTAGCCAGAGGGTATACATGAGAGGTGAAGACAGCTATAAAATCTGTACATAATGATTTCATTATGATACTGGCATGCTACGTGTGTAGGTGGATGTTCTTCATTTCCATCTTCATTGTGCTTCCCTGCATTAGTTTTCTTCCTCCCTTATCCCTATCTGTTCCATTAACTAATACATTTCTGTTAAAGGAAGTGTGATGTCATTCAACAATGTTAACAAAGGATTAAATAAGCAGAATGAGAAACACTATATGAGAGACTCAGGCAATTACACAACTTTCCAATTTAAAAATACTGCCTCAACCTGCAGGCTCCACCACTTGTCTCTGCAACTCCAGATTTAAGTCTAGGTTATTTAAGTTGTATTATTTTTTGAAGAGTAATAATCAGGGGAGTATGACTTCCACACGCATTCCACAGCTGGCCTCAAGGATTATTGAACTCCTGTCCCCCCTGCCCTCTAGGGTTAGAGTCAAGAAACTATGGACTCGTGTAGCATAGCGTTGTGGAAATGCATTAGTTATTATTTGACCTAAGTGAGATCCTTCACTTTGTTACTAATGTACATCATGAGTGATGGCATATTTTCAGAGGAAAAACACAGAACTGGTAGGTTTACATGAAACAGAAGCTCTCTAGATACCCCTAGAGCAAATGGGAAACCGGATGCATGCTTTCCTGCAGACAGGTTGAATTTGCATGTTTATTACTTGCTTTGGTGTAAGATATTTGGAGTTGTGGTACTAACGGCACCATGAACGGAGTTGGTTCATTAGCTGTACGTGTGGGAGGGCATAGCACACAGGCCCATGAAACAGCACCCAGCATTCTCTACAGCAGCGGTTCTCAACCTTTTGCACCTTACGCCCCACCAACCATTTTGTCAAAAACCGTGGTCCCACCTTGATAAAAACAAAACCCCACAAAACTGCACTGTTCAAGATATCTGTTGATTCATCTATTTGAAGTGCAAACAAGTGATTGTTGAGAAACACTGCTCTACAGGGTACTCTCGCGTTTTCCTTGGTGAGCTAAAGCTTGGGCAGACAAGCCCAATGCTGCCAAAGATCAAGTTTCTTATCTGAGAATACTGATTTGATCCAAAAGTTTGAGTGGGAGCCCACCGAAGAAGTGATCCTAGCACCTCCATGAATCTAGCAGTAGTAGACTGTAGCAAATCTGACTGGGAGGGGCAGGGGGTCAGTTAAGATTTAGAAGGTGGCCAGGGTGGGTTATCACAAAAAACTAGCCTCAACTGGTTTCACTGACCCTGAGCAGTAAAACAATCTAAGCATCTAAATCCCAAATTATATCAGGAATGTTCTTGCATGTTAGATGCAAATCTCCTCTTCCTTTGGCTTGACTTCAGGCTAACACAGGAAACTACCTCTTCTCTTGCATGTTCTGCAACACAGAGTCTGTGTCTTTCTTAGCTCACTTTGCATCACACCTATTAAGGCAGGTACTCTGTCCCAGTAGGCAACCATTGAACCTTCTGGATCATGGTGTTGAATGGGAAAATCCTTAACTAAGCAAATCTGGTCGCTAACCCTTGCAAGGACCCTGCTGTGAAAGGGGTGAAGCCTCACCTCTGACTAACGGTAAGCCTACAGCCTGGCTCTCGTTAGAGAAATATAATTAAATTAGCAATAAACTGGCAGACACACAAAGAAGGGGTAACAACAACCACTACATTCAACAACCACAGCAATATAAACAACAATCCCATACAAACAGCAGGAGAGGGAACTGGAGAGCATAAGCAGTCTCTCCTAGGCAGCCAGCGGGCTCTGCAACAGTACCACTCACACACCAATCCCATCAACCCCGGCTGCTCCTCCAGCCACCACAACATCACAGGCATATGGGTCCCCTGGACCCTTGCCCGACATACACAACCTCAAGATCACAGAAAAGAGTTTGGCCTCCCAGGCCCTCACTCACTCCCGTGGGGTTGTCACTCCACTGTGTCCTTAGGCTCATGGCCTCCCAGGCCCTCCAGGCTTTGGCACACGCTTACATACGGACAGGCTCCCTCCTCAGAGTCACTCTGGCTCAGCCAACCAATGGTCTCCTGCCGCTCTCTCACCAAACGTACGAGATGCAATCGCAGGCTGGACCACACCAGCCTTTGGCCTCCCAGGCCCTCCAGCCACAGCATTGCAAACCACCAAAGCACCAGCACCCATATGCAAGGAATGGACCCGGTCCCTTTTATTACCTCCAATCACACCACCTCTGTCTATCATACTTCGGACAAGTCATACTACATACCAATCACATCACTGCTCACCTCGGGGAAGGTGACAGTTACCATCTTGGCATTTGGCGCCAATGAAATTACATAACACAGAACATATTGAGCATGCTCAAAATTAAAAACTGCGTCATTACCTCGTGATGGTTCACAAGTCCACAGACTCGGGGACCTTTGGATCTGTGGACCCACCGGGCGTGTGCCAACCTTAACCCGACCAGGGTATGTACCGGTCTGTGGCCAACAATGGGGGGTGTGTGAGAGGTCCCCAGGACCCTTGACACATCTGCCTAGGCAAGAGTATGGAGGAGTAAAGGGTGCCCAGGCCTTTCATCCCCACTTTAGACCACTGAGACAGACTCCAAGGGGTGTTTGCTTATTTGCCAGGCTCTCCTTTATTTCAACTCTTCAGCATGCTCGCCTGTATTTACTGACATGCTGGAGACTGTTCCCTTCCAAAGCTCTTGAATTCACCTTCAACTTCAAGCTCTGAACTAGAGGACACTACTAATGTAATTTTACTGTAGCAGGGAGATGAAGTAATCTCTCAGAGGGAACACTGCTCCATGAAGTCCTTGGCTCCTTCTCAAAAACTGCTTACCTGGATGCCATCTATAATGGTGGGGAGATCATTAACTTTATCCACTATTGCAGTGGGCACCAGCCTTTTAGTAGATGTGCTACAAATCCTCCCTGAGTACCACTCCAATCCTCTTCCTCTGCCTCATCTGCTGCTCTTATTTTTTCTTCCTGCTCTGTGCTCCCTGCCTGATTGCCTGCTCTGCTTTCTGCTTCCTCTTGCTGCGATGCTTGTGCCTTCCGTGGTCTGTCGCATCATGCACGGATGCTGCACATGTCATTGATGGCACATGTGCTGCAGGTTGGCCACCCCTGCGCTATTGCATCCGTGCTCGTTTGCTACCATCCTTCCTAGTATCCAAGTACTAATTCATACTTGTTTGCTGCATAAAGTCATCTTTCAGTTCCAGATCATTCCCCATAATCAGCCTGAGTCTCCACTACCCTACACCTTGCTCCTTCATTTATACAAGGGCAATGTGAATATAAAATAATTCATGGTCAGAATAGAAGTATTTGGTAGCCCTTTTGCACTGGTGTAAATGATGGTGCAGGATAATGGAGAGTCAGTCCGTAAGTGCTGTTTCTTATTCCACTGGAGATGCATTTTTACCTATATGTGTCAAGCAGCAGCATTGGAAAAAGAAGAAACTGGTACTCCTACCTTGATCTTCTTCCTACAGTCAGAGGGTTTTTGGCCAGAAACCTGCATTGAGCCTTTACCAGAGATATTGAGCCAACCCACAATATTTCTACTGTATAAAAGGTTATAAATCACCAAGTAGATGAAATTGTTATTCTATCGCATGCAATAATCTTTTCTATGGAGAGAGCATCATTTTATAGCCAGGTAGACAGACTGAAACACTGTTTTGACCTTTAGACACTGCTATAAGAGCTGTTTAAAAATACTGAGAGCCTCTCAAGTTTCAGTGGAAAAAAGGTTACATATGTCCACATCATGGTATTAAAGATTTTGTCCTTCAAAGCTTGCTGTTATCTTAACTTTGCAAACAAATACAATTCTATTAACTCCACTAACAGGGATAATGTCAGAACAGAAAGAGCTAAACACGCAACTGCTACCAAGATCCCCTAAAACCCTGTTCAGCTGACATCCAACCCTGCAGAACAGCAGTTCTCAACCTTTTTAGACACAAGGTTCCCCTGGACAGACTTGAGGCACAGTTTGGAAAATGCCAACTCTTTGTTTTCACTCTTTTTTGACTACAGAAAAAATAAATAGAGCAGTTTTTCTGGTGCAGGGAGCTGAGAAAGACCACAGCCTTGGATTTGGATTTGAAATCTCTGGGTTTATCATGTGAATCATGTTTGCAAACCTAACAGTGTTAACATTGTGAGGCCACTCACGGCAATCTTGAAAGGATCTTGTGGCACCCAGGTTGCGAATCCCTGCGGTAGGACGTTCTGTTTCTGCCAGTAAAGTCCCCCCAGTTCCAGACTGTTAAACCTCTCAAGACCTGATACCCCCCAGCTGATCAACTCGAGGGTGACTTTTGACAGGATTCTGAAAAAAAGTGTTCTCCCACCCACCTTGTGCATGGGGCCTAACATCAGAGGCATTCTCAGAAGTGTCTAAGCCACACACAAAAGACAGCTAGGAATGAGATTCTGGATCCAAGTGCTCAACCCATTTTCCTTGATTGCCTAGTGGTTAAGGCAGTCACCCGGAGACTAGGAGATCTCCTTCCAAATGCACTTTGCTAGATTTGGAAGATGGACTCAAAGCCAGGCTTCACACATCCCAGGCAGCTAGGCATTTGAGGCATGTGTCGCTCTCTCTCTCCTGTTGAGGCATTTCCATTTTGTATAAACATTCATTAGATACGAGAGAGAAAAATTCAACAGACTGATTCTGTAGGACACTGATCAGGACACTTCGCTAGGTCATGAAAGAGTCAGGTTTAAATCACTGTTCCAAAGAATATTTAATTTTTTTTTAAAGTAGAGCATCTGCAAAAGGAGAGCTTGCAAGAATTCCCTTCCTCAATACCCAATAGCCTATTGGTCAGGGCATTCCCTGCACGAATTCAGATGGCCTGGGGATCTGAAGGTAAATGCATTATCCACCAGGCAACTGGTTGTAATAGCATGGGCATGTTCCTCTCCCCTCTCTTTCCTGAGAAAGGATTGACTTGGCTTAAGCACTGGACTTCAGGAGACGGTTTAGGGTTGAAAATGTTCATTAGATGTTGCCTGGAAGGAATAATCTGATTTAGGGGCCTTATCACTGGCATTTCCTATTGGCCAACTTAAGCAGCTCCTCACTCAGCATGCTGGCTCCTAGGAACACAAGGGCCTTGCTACACACCTTACGCAGTGAGCTGCACAAATGTTGGTCCGTATTAGTGCTGGCTTGGAGTTTGGAGCAGTCACACCCTTCATCCAGAAACTTTCTCTGACTGTCCCTTACCGGCAGGGCTGTGACTTGCTGCTAGAGGCCTAGTAAGCAGGGGCAGGACTAGGAGGTGGAGGTGTGAGTTCCCCTACAGGGCTGGTGAGCCAGGACAGACTTCTACCACTGCTCTGCAGGCAGGACTGTGAGACACCCTGGGATACTGGAGGACTTCAGCTTGGGTGGCATATCCATGGAGAGTGGCCACACCTTAATGGAACAGGAGCTGGGTAGTGCGGCTCAGAGATAATCCTGCCCTGCAGCGACATCGTTTTGAGCTGCATAACGAGTGCATTGAGCCACTTAAAGATGTTACCCGGTGGATGAACAACCCAAGGGTTAAGAGATCCAAGAGCCACCAAAATTACCAAATAACAAGGCCCTGAGTCTTAGCCAGGTCATCTGGGCTTCTCATTCAGGAATGACGACTCCATTAGGCAGGAGGGTATCTAAAGGTTAGGCAATGTGGTGCCCACACCCCTCCATGATATACGTGTCAAAAATCCCCTGGTCATTACAACACTTACTGCTACAAGCTGCAGAGTTTGCTACTTAGAAGGTAAACTACTAGCAAATGCAAGCCCTGGCCACACAGCCATTATAGCAGCATACACCTTGAGACTGCAATATTTTCAGCTCCAAAATGAAGATTGTATTGTAACTACTGTTTGTTTTCCCTTTTTCCTTTGACACTGAAAAAACCCTGTCCTACTAATCAGAGCTCTCTCAGATAAAATACCTTTAATTATCAGGTAAAGTCAGAGGAGCAGATGAATGTCCTTATCTGTGTCTGATGACCGATTTCAACCCCACCTTTTTCAGGTCAGGTAACAAATAGCTAACAAAAGAGGCCGAGAGCAACAAGATGTAGAGAAATGGTCTCCAAACTTTTTAAGGTGAAGTTCACTTAGTGAAGGAAAGGGCAACCCAGGATCTACTGTGCCCCCCCTGCCCACTCTTCCCCCCCCCACCCAATAGGTCAGTTGAGGGGACAAGATGGAGATTATGGTGTACTGGGGCCCTGGGCAAGCACAGAATTGGAGACCCCCTCACCCCGTAGGAGCTGGGCTGCGGGGGGGAAAGGGGCCCCTTCCCCTCCTAGTGCTGGTGGGGGAGGCTGGGCAGATCCCGCCAAGCTGGGGGGCACACACCTGCCTCTTCTCCCTGCCCCAGGTATGACTGAATGTGCACACACACATGCACACATACAGGCACACGTGCTCCACTCTCACTGTCTGCACACGGACACACACAAATACACTTTCCCCTCACAGGACCTCCCCCACTCTGGATCACACGGAGGCAGCCCTTGGCCCCCCACCCTCCCACTGCTGAGAGCCACTTGCAGCTCAGTCTCGCTCCCTACATGGCCCCCACTACACTTACCTGCAGGGCACTGCTGCCTGGCTGTCCCATGCAGCCACGCAGATGCAGAGGGCTAGGCCAGGCTGGGAGCACCGCGCCGTGTCTCTGTGGGTGGGCACCAGCACTGGGATGGGTGGCTACAGGGCCCTAAGATTAATTTTGGGGCTATAGCCCCTAAGGTGGCAGCACCGCCACCCACAAAGGCCCAGCCCAGCCCCAACAGGTGGGGTACGGCTCTCCCAACCCAGGTCAGCCCCCTCCCTCCCAGACATGGTGCCACCAGGCCTATCCCCCTCCCCCAGGTGCGGCGTGGCTCTCCTGGCCCAACCCCAACCCTATTGGTGGAAGGGCCCCACTTCTTGCTTCCAGGGAAGCAAACATGAAAGCCACAATTTTAAACCTGGCACTGAATTTAAAACTGCAGCTTTCACTTCCCTACTGATGAGGATTCCAGGGCCACCCATTCATTAATCTACTTGGGGGCAGGCAGACTGAGGCCCCTGCAGTGAGGGAGGGAGTATATGCAGGGCAAGGCAGCTGCCGCTGCACTGGTTGCCCTGAGCCCCACTGGACTGCAGCCCAATGCTCAGCAGCCTCACCCCATGCACAGGTTGGGGGGGCATGTGCCCCCCAGGCCTCTGCTAGGGTGTGTACAGCAGTGGGAACCCTCCTGTGCACCTGGACAAGCCACCCAGGCTCCGACTCTGTCCCGGCCTAGACCCAACTCACCCAGGGGCAGGGGGCGTGGAGGGGGATCATCCCACTCCCCCAGCCTGGCCCCAGTGGCAGGGGACACAGCTCAGCCCAGCCACATGCATCCTTCCTTCCCCCATGTGCATCCCACCACTCCCGGTCACAGAGCCTCTGACAGTCGATCTGTCTCTGACTGAGATCAACTGTCAGAGGCTCCCTGATTGACCAGGCAGTCAAGATCAATTGGTTGGTGACCAGTGATGTAGAGGGTAGGGCACTACGGCCTCTTCTTGTGTGATCTAAAACAAGCCATTTTCTTTCCTGTGCTTTGTCTACCTTGTCTCATTAGACTGTAAGTTTTTTGAGGCAAAGGCCGTCTCTAATGAACCCCTGTCTTATTTTTAGCACAGCAGAATCCTGACCTCGATTGCAGACCTTTGGTCATGGAATAGTTAATGATAGGGCTGTCTAACCAGGAGAATTTAAAGGAACTAAATATCAGTAACAGAACAGGATGCTCATACTGTTTGACTGGGGGAGTGTCAAGAGATCTGAACTTGCTCTATTGTGTTTATAGGCCTCAATTTTCCAGTTGTGGTTTCAATGCAGCTGGAGCTTGCTTTGTTAGGTATCAGAAGAACATATTACATACAACCGAGAAGAAACTGAGCACTGTAAAGCAGCTACGATTCTATATACAAGGGATGCCCAGCCAGAGATAGAATTCATGCTGTGTATAAAAGAGTCAAGAAGCAATTTTGAGCTCTCATTCACAGGTAAGTGGAAGATACGCTCATGTACAGGGAGTTTGCATTTGAATATGGACAACTGTGCCTCAGAAATGCACGGAGTACATTTCTGTTAGATATTAATGAAAAAGTTCTGTTCAGAAAGTTCAGTTTGGACTAAGTTCTTCTGTTGATGAGCCACTGACATGAATCTGTTGGGTCTTCCCTTTCCTGTCATAGTTTGCTGCAAATTACCGGAACATGAAGAAGTATGACAGCTAAGTGAAAGCGCCAAAATGAAAGGCTGCATCTTTCCTTTCATCAAGTATGACAGTGTTAGGTCTTGTTAAACCTATGAGCAAATTTACACATAGCAAGCAGCTGAACGTTACAACTCCCAATCTCAGGATACATGTTTGGTTTTTACAGTCACATATCTCAAAGAAACCAACCTATCACAATAACTTTTTTCACATTTTGGTACTTGCCCCACTTTACCGCAGTGCTGTCAAATAGGAAACATGCTTGTACTGAACTGAAACCTGGCTTATAGTCAAGATCAAGAGTCTTCTCAAACCTTGAGGCCCACAAGCCTAGCATGGTTAAGGTGTGGCAATCCTCTAGCCAATAACCCTACATGTCCACCTTTGGCTTACAAACCTGAAAGACCAGATATGCATTTACTGCAGGGTCAACTGCTCTGCCAACATACAGATTATAATACCTAGTCTTATTTACATGGCTTTTGTAAAATGAATCAAGAATTATTGGCAATGTCTCCAAAAATCAAGGTCATATATATCTTCAGACACAGACTATTAAAAGACAAATTTTACAAGAGTAATTTAAATGTTAATAATCGCCTGAAGAATGGCTGTATAAAATGACACTACTTTACATGGTTTATCTGCACATAAAGTCTCTGTGTTTTGTGGAGGCCAAACTGGGAAGAGAGAGTCAAATTTCAGAAGGAACCAACGTTAGCACAACACCAATCAGCCGTACAGTTGGGAGCCAGACTGCTACAGATTGAAAAGCAAACATTCGACATGTTGAATCAGTGCTGCCCACAGAATTCCTGGGCCTAAGACAAGTCAAATTAGGCCTCCCTGTCAACACCCGAGGCCTAAATACCTCTCTGCAACTACTGAATTTAGTACCCAAAGTTGGTTTGGCTTATGCTTTTATATTTTTAGCAAGAGTTATATTACCCTATCATGGTATTAATGCAAAAAATAAAGAGTTACTCAGTTGTGTTTAATTGTAAAATATATTTTCTTAAAAATTGGCCAGTCTAAGCCACAAGATTCCCAGATGTCACCCCACCCTTGCCTCCATGCACAGCATCTGCGTGGACAGCAGTACATGTAACAAAGAGCTTTCCTATAAACCAGCTTGGTGCACCACATACTGGTAATGAAACAGCATCTACTTATTTTAATGATAAGTCTTAGTTTTTACTGGTGGCCCTGCAGCAGTACCCAGCAGCACCATTTCAAGCACTCACTAAGGACAGTTTAGAAAACCAGGAGCAGTCTTAATCTTCTTAAAATGAATAGGTCAATTCCTGAATAATAGCCTCTTTATCAGGCATGACTTACTCCCCAAAAGCATCTGCATTGGTTGCAGTTGCATATTCAAGTCCTTGTGCCTTCAGCTTTTGCATCAGCATCATGGATCAAAAACTTGGAGGTATACATCTCAGTGTGCCAAGTCAGGCATTTGCTGTAATAATTGGGGGGGCGGGGAATCCAGAATGACGGGAACAAACTATTGTTACAGCAAAACTGCAGCACTTCAAGCTTTGGTGCAGAGCACTTAGCATCTTTTAGGGCTGTGCCCTTAAACCAGAAGTTCTCAAACTTTGGGGGGTTGTGCACCCTTGTAAGTGTGTTATATTGCTATGCATCCCTTGATTCCATCTTACAGATAACAAAAAAAGACACTTTCATGTTATAGTGCAGCTTTGCTAGCATCTCACCAACGTACGAGGGACTGTAGAGCTGTTCTTTTCCCTGTCTTTCCTTTTCCTCCATTTCCCTTCTTCTGCTTCATCATTTCTTCCATCACAAACCCTGTAACAGTTTGCCAGATACCCTAATTTATTATCATAAATTACTGATAGTAAGTAGCAGGGCAGGGGAGGGGAGGGGTAGGAGGATTTAGCTGGGGTTCAATTCTATTTCTGACCAGTCATTTGTCTGCCAGTTCTTACCAATCAGTTGATTTGCATCTTGCCCAGGGTGACAAAGGGGTGGACAAACATCATCTTCAAAAGGTCAGCTGCTCCTTCGTAACCTTCACTTTTCTGCAAACTGATTTCACCGTGTGTCAATGGAACTACTCACTGAATAAATCACTGCTCAACACAAGGATTATTGGATCCTAAAGCATTATTGGTCTGTTAGGATCACTGACTCATTAGCATCAAATTGCATTAGTAAACAAATTTAATGCACACGAGTAAAAAATATGCAGTGTCTGTACAACAGAGGGAGAATATTGCTATTCTGTACACCAGTAGTTCTGGACTGGAGGCTCCTGGTCTCATGGCTCCATTGAATGTGGTGTCATACAAACACCTAACAGGGCATCATCGCAGAGAGCTTAAAACCTGGATTGCCCAGATGTTACAATAATGGATGTAACATAAATGCTTTGATATGTTATGTGGCTTCTAGGCCTAAACTGACTAATAAAACAGAGGATTGCCATTACCTTGGTCATTTTATTAGCTTTAAATCTGTGATTGTCACTGGGGTAGTGAACGGTCTTATGTTTCAGCTGTGTACACTGGAGTCACCTTTCTGATTGGTGCCATTGGCCAAGATAATATAAACATCGAAAGAGATGCTCTAGCAGTGGGGCTGCTAAGAAGAAAGTACCTCCAAAAAAAGTTGACCACAGTTAGGCTGCTGGTGTGCAGTAACTACCACCTCTCTGGCTAACCAGTACATTTCTTAGTACTTACCCATCCCTTTTTCTGCATCTGTTGACACTTGCATGAAGTCTCTGGGCAGGGACCATCCTTTTGTTCTGTATGTGTACTACACCTAGTACAATGTGGTCTTGGTCCACACCTGGGGTTCCTGGGCACTATCATAATAACAATAATATCATTGTGAATACCAATTAAGAGTCAGCTGTTCAGTAAGCACAAATAATCATGCAAAGCATGTTTTTGGCTTGAATCAGCGCATGTTTACGGTATGTATGTTGGAGCAGCGCACTGGTTGGGCTAGATATGGAGCATTACTATCTGCTGTTTTAGAGCAAGATGCATGATACCTCATACAGGAGAGTTACAGAATAACTTGCCCAGAGAGGAAATTTCTTACCGCACTTAAGCACCAGCAACTAGACTGTGTACCAAAGCAAGAATCACAGCACCATAGAAGGAAGTGTTGGCTAGAAGGGACCTCAAGAGGTCATCAAGTCCAACCCCCTGCTCCATGCAAGACCACCCTGTCTAATCCATTCCCGTCACATGCTTATACCCCAATGTTATTCTCATTTGCCATTCTTATTTGAATAATCGTTTTTTAAAGCTGTAAGCTTCCAGCCTGTACATCTTGCAATGAGTTCTACAGATGAGGCATTAAATGGAAGGTATTTTTGTCAGGTTATACTCTGTTTCCTTGTTCTTTTACCCTGCAAGAAACTAAATAGAAACGCCAACCCTTATTTTGTATGGCTCTCTCGCCTATTCCCTAAAAGAGTAATCCAAATCTTTTCAGGCTCTTTTTGAACGGGACATTATCCATACCTCACCTTTTTCCCCCTTCTTCATTTCCTCCCTTTAGATCGCTTCTCTTTCTACTGTATCTTCTCTCAGGGTGAATATCAAGTTTTATTTTTAACTGTAAAATCTACAATTCACTTTACACACAATAGTGGCTAGTTAGGCAAGACAGTCAGGGGAACAGAAAGACCACACATCTTGTGCAACTAACCAACATCATGTAAAATTACTACCAAATATGAAACTTAAAAAAAAAACAACAGACGTCTGTTCAGGTCTTATATATAAATATAAATATATATAAAAAAAAAAATATATATATAGGCATGTAGTTGTCTGTTCTATAGGTGGACAAGTAACTAAACAATACTTCATGTGCACTTGACGTTGTAATTATCTCCACCAAGCTTTTCACAGGAAACCTGCAGCTCATGAGCTACTTCTGAAAAAAAGTGTGTGGATAATTTAAAATAGCAAAGCTTTCGCATGTATTCTCTGCTGTTCACTGGAAATGAGTCACTGTGGATGAAATTCACCCACATGAGACATGAGGCATAGGTACCACCACGCCGCACACAAGCCTGGTTTACAGAGTCCTGTGGCATTGCTTCTGTTCTCCGCCTGAGCGTCTTAGGTAACTCACCCAGCGAGCAGAGCAAATTGTGAAATCGACAATCAAATGTTACACTTTGAAATTTGCTTTTGAAGAATTTACCGCAGAAACCTCAAAAGCTGGTTTAAGCAAGAGTTGTGTGAAACAGGCTTTGTGTTGATCACCTGCAGAGGTACACTTGGTCCCCCACTCCTCAAGACCCTAATATGTCCCTGACTCAAGAAACTGAGAAAGGAATGGCCACCTGCTAGTTCCTTAAACACGAGGGCGGGGTTCAGTTAGGCACCTCATGGAGGGGGAGTGGCTAGACCTCAAATGCCACCCCCTCCACGAGAAAATGAAGGGGGCCTCATGACTTCTGGCAATGGAGCATTAAGCAGTTAAGCCATTTATCTCCAAACCGGTCAGCTTGAGTCATACCACATCAGTGGTCATCCCCAGTCAAGCAGGCTGAGAAGAGGTACCCAGTTATCTGGGCTGGATGTGATTCCATGCCCACCATTTCTTTGCGCACTGTTGACTACAGAAACAGGTATGCCTCAGCCACACATCCACTATAGGCTACCAGGAGGACCTTGGACATTTTGGCATGTCTTCTAATAGATGGCAATTATGAGAAAGACAGACAATTTGGAAAGAGTCCAGCACAGGGCAACACCAATCATCAGGGTCCTGGGAGACAGGACTTACAGGAAAGGCTGAAAGAATTAGGGTTACTTAGTTCTGAAGAAGAGAAGAATGAGGGGTTTGATAACAATCTTCAGATACCTCCAGGGTGATTATAGAGAGGATGGAGATGGGGTCTTCTCTATGACTGCAGGAGACAGGACTAGGAGCAAGGGACTCAAGATGCAGAGGAAATTTAAGCTGGAGGTTTGGAGGAACAGTCTAAGTGTGAGGGTGTTCAAGCACTGGAAAGGGCAACTGTAGCTTCTCCATCCTTAGAAGTTTTCAAGAGCAGGTTAGAAAGACACTTGGTCAGGATGGTTTATCACGGATGATCCTGCCTTGAGCAGGGGGCTGGACTAGGCAACCTCGTGAGGTCCTTCCAGCCCTACTTTCCTATGATCCTATGAGGCAGGGAGGGAAGCCACCTTGAGGAGAGGAGTGATTTGAATGCATTTAGGAACCTCAACACATTTACAAATCCAAACCTAGATTCATTGCAAGTGGGTCCAAATATTCCCCACTGCTTGAATAATTCTGCTTTTCTTGGCCTCACTTATGTTGCATGCCATTCCCCCATGACACAGACTAAACCCATGAATGCATGCTCTCTAAGTAGCTTAGGAAGCGATTGTATAAAATTAGTATCAACTAGTTTCATTATTATTAAATGGAGTATTAAGGCTTTCAACAGTAAGCTGTTCGAGGTGGTTGCCACACGACTGCTCCAAAAATGCTCTCAACAATAGCCATCATTAAGAATACACCTAAAAAGCTGGAGAAATATGTGTAATCTGTTCTATTCTAATCCACTTTCCTAAAGTAGCCATGCATTTAATATCTATTAAGTATGGCATGAACAGGAAGTGATTTCCTGCAAGATAATTCAATTGCTTGGGCATAAATGGAGCAAATCTTAACAATTAGACTGTAAAGGACAACTAGGTACAGTCTACTATAGTTTCAATTCAGCAAATTCCCTCTTTGGCTGATCTAGCCTTATTATAAGTATTATGTCTTTCAGTTTCAGTGGGCCAGAAGACTTAAACACTCCAAAAAGCTACTTCATCCTCTGCCTCCTACATTTTGAATCCTCTTGAACAATGATGCATAGCCCTTAAATGTACACAGATATTTGCCTTCCAACACCTCTGTGAAGTCGGTAGGTAATTATCGTTTGTATTTTAGAGATGAGAAATAGGGACAAACTTCTTAGAGGCCACCCAGTGAGTCGGTGACGGAGGAAAGATTATGTAAACCATGAGTGTGTGAACACTGCGTGTGTTCCGAAACAGAAATCTTGTGTTCTCAAGAGCATCCAAAGTAAGCTATGGGTCTCAAGACTAAGAAAGGGAAGGAAGAACGCAATCACTCTCTGGATATCCTGTCCATAAAAGCTCTTTGGTTAGCAGACTGCCATCTTCCTCAAAACCATCCCACAGAGGGAAACAGGAAACGTCAAAAAAATGCAATAAGGCCTAGATCTTAAAAGTCATTTAGGCACCAGCATTCCTGAAGTCAGGTGGACCATCTCAGGGCTTAGGTATCCTTGAACTCTAGCATCCATGACTCTGGACCCAACAGGCTTTCCCAGGCTTGGGACCCAGCAAGCATAGGCTGCCTATATAATCCATGAGGGAAGTTAGGTGCCTAATGATGGTATCCCGAGAAGCCAGTGTAATATAAGCAAGGAGCTAGCCAGAAAGAAAAGCCCAGAAGAGGCACAGGGCCTAAGCCTCAGCCCTTAGTGTAGTTTAGAGCATTTCTCTGGTCAGAGTTGTCAGCCACAAACCCTTTCCTAAATCCAGCTCTGGCCTTTCTATGAAAAACAAAAACCAAAGTGAGAATAGCTTCATGGTTAAAGTGTTCACCTGAGCAGTGGGAAACCTCTTTTCAAATCCCAACCATACCCGACTTGGAGTAGGGACTTGAGTCCAGGTCTTCTATATCCCCAGAGGTCCAGGGTATTGAGAACCCTGGGACAGGTTTCTCTTCCTGTCTTCTGTTGGAGTTGGTTAACCTTTCTTACATGAAAGGTATCCTAGCAATATGGATATCAGTAGGACACCCAACCACCCACTTCTGGTCCAAATCAGGTAGCAAATAGACTTGAACATTATTCTCCTACATCCTACACAACTACTCTAACCTCTGCAACAGTCAATATATTCTAGGACACACAAAAGCTCAGGTCCTGCCAGCACCAAAGAGTCTACACATACATCTCCTCTAGGAAACACCTAGTTTGATGGTCCTGCCAGAGCTTAGATATAAGATAGAGCTCCAAGCAATTTGGTGGCATTAGCATGTAGGAAGTTGTACCCATGCTCACCAGCAGAAATGGAGGCCCCATGAGGCTTTAGGCATATACAGGGTTAAGCCACAGCTAGGTAGAGATTTCAGTGATCTCAGGGGAGCCTAAATGTTTAGACCCTAATGTGACCGTGTGCCACTTGTGCTCCTTTGTAGCTTTAGCTCAAAGTGACCAAAGCTTTTCAGAACTAAATTGTAAAAGCATAATAATTATGAATGGTAGTAATGCCATTCTCCAGGTAGCGGCCACTACAGAAATACCCAAGTAGGTAGTAGTCAAGTACAGTCAAAGTTGTGCCTCGGAAAAGTACTTTCCAACCTCACTGACCTGCAGCAACATTTTCCAATGTTTTCTACTAATTTCCTTTTCCTCTGATTTTTTAGCAGTTTTCCCCCTTATCTGATCCAAGAGTCTGCTAGGAATACACTTGCACCAGTTCGATGAGGGTAGGGCTTGGTCTATCATTCTCTGATGAGACCTTTAAGTAGGATTCCCATGTAAAGATTTAGGGCTCAGTGTAGGCAGGCTGAGATTTTCAAGTGCCCTCAGCTTTGACCTAACTCTGCTTCTATAAAAGACTGTGGTTAAATTTCTGTTAAGTGGGAACAAAAAGGCCAGTACTGAGTGCTCTTGAAATTCCCACCTCCATTTGCTGAAATCTAGTCTCTCCCAGCAGAGAGGAATTCTATGGAAGGGACTCAAAAAACCGAGATGGTAAAAAAATCTGTCAAATTAGCTCACAGGTTAATCGCCTCTTCAAAGCCATTCCCATTTGTTTCCTTGGAAATGAACAACATGCAGCATAAAAGGGTTCAAACATATGAAAATGCTATATTATAACAACATTTAAAAAGGATGCAAGGCTTTAAGTAAATGATGAGTGCCAAATAACAGCCTCTTCAGTCTCAGCCCTCTACCAACTACAGCAATCAAGGACAGTTGTGAGCAGTAATAGCATCCTGCATAGAAAAAAAATTCACCCCTGCAGAGAGACACTATGCAAGGTCTATAAAAGCCAAGGGAAGGCTTAACAGCTGCATAACTCCCATGCTTACCCTGTACACAGGGGTGACGTTCAGTCCACTGCATGCATGCTAACCAGAGAACACTAAAGCAGGTAGGAAGTCTCAGTGAAGTGGTTATTTATATATTGATTGAGTTTAATGAGTTTCCCCTCATAGACACCGCAAAGAGGAGGAAAGTGGTTGACTCGGGGGCTTGGTAAAGAATTGCTCCTCAGGGCTGTCAGTCCAACAAAAGTCCACGTCACTACTTTCATCAAGTGCTGCCATCTGATAGCTGTTCAGAGGATGTGTGACCGGAGCTGGCAATAACACTTCCAGCTTTTGAAGTAGTGTATTGTGCGAGAATTACCTGATACAAAGAGAAGGTCTGGTGATATCATGATAACTATCAAGGATTTAGATCAGCCCTGCGGTAGACCCATCTGCATTTCCCTCCCACACTTTACAGAACAGATACTACGACGCCACTCCGGCTTGGATGTAAAGCTTTTGTAAGAACAACAGTGCTCCATTTTGAACCTCCCTCTTTCTATTACCAAAGTAAACCAGAGCTGTTTGGCCAAAGCAACATACATCTTACAAACATATGGGAATAGCTGTGGGTGGTTCTGCTTTGAGCAGGGGGATGACCTCCCTGGATGACCTCCTGAGGTCCCTTCCAAGCCCCCCACCACTCCTTTTTTTTGATTCTATGATCTTTGCTTTCAGATTTACACCTTGACATGTCCATCTCATCTTATTTTAGATGCAGCCAGAAGAGCCAAAGAGATTTTATCTCTTTGCTCCATTTTATAGGGAGAAAGCAGAACCAGCATCCCAGTTACAGGAGTGTTCAGCTGCTTGCCACATAAGCAGGATCCCAGAATGGCAATCCCAACCATTACCACAAACATGGTTGTAGCTGGCTCTTCCACCAGCAGTTTCACACTTCACTTTCCCCACCAGCTTAGGAACCTTCTTGGGCACCTTGGCAGAAGGTATCCAAGAGCCTTCTGCAAGGGGAAAAACAAGAAATCCTAATACAGAATTATTCTTTTTCCATCTCGAACTGAAGTTTCTGCGTTCTCCAGTGGCACAGCTCTTCAACAACCCTGTTGCAAACCAGAGGGCTGCTTATATAGTCTCATCACCACCTTCCCAGAATGCTGCCCAGTATCCCTCTGTGGACTACAACTCCCAGAATTCCCTTCCTTTAAAGGGCCAGGCTCCAGTCACATTCAGCAAGGTAGCCCCTGTTCTTCATGGGGACACCATGCTCAGGTATGGTCTGTATCAGAAAGCCATTTCCACAAAAGAAAGTGACAGGTCATTTCTTTGCATCTCTCTCTTAACACTTCTGCCAGGTGCTTTGGGCAGCAATAATGTCTGGGTTCAGTCTGTCGAGACAGCCTGATAAGTTAAAGGCTTAAGATCCCATCCATAGTGGTACTCTGATTTCTAGCTCTTGAAAATTAAAATAGAATCTCTCTGGTTTCCTTTGCACAGATTTTCCACATTCACAATTGCTCAAAAGTCTCTGGAGAATATGGGCTCATAGGCATCACTTGTATTTGGCTGGAAAGAGAGAAAAACAATTTACAGAAACTGAATAATATCCAGTATAGTCCAGTTCAGGTGGCACCCCCTCCAGGAATAATATATCCTACTGCTCAGAGCTGAATGCCATGCTAACATACCTGTACTACTTCCAGAAGGCCTTCGACACTGTCCTTCACCCTGTTCTCATTAAGAAACTGCGGGGACTGTAGTGTCGACACCCACACAGTCAAATGGGTCGCCAACTGGCTGGAGGGCCGCACTCAGAGAGTGGTGGTGGATGGGTCATTTTCAACCTGGAGGGACGTGGGCAGTGGGGTCCCTCAGGGCTCGGTCCTCGGGCCCACGCTGTTCAACATCTTCATCAGCAACTTGGATGAGGGGGTAAAAAGCACCCTGTTCAAATTTGCTGATGACACTAAGATGTGGGGGGATGTGGGCACACTAGAAGGGAGCAATAGGCTACAGTCAGACCTAGACAGGCTACAGGGTGGGTGGATGAG
>NW_017728992.1:186893765-186900621 GCF_001723915.1 Gavialis gangeticus | reverse complement strand
TAGTGACCAGGAACAACGGTCACAAGCTGGCAGAGGGTAGATTTAGGCTAGATATCAGGAGGCGCTACTTCACTGTCAGGGCGGCTAGGATCTGGAAACAGCTTCCAAGAGAAGTGGTGCAGGCTCCTACCCTGGGGGTTTTTAAGAGGAGGTTAGATGTACACCTTGCTGGGGTCGTTTGACCCCACTACTCTTTCCTGCCACAGCAGGGGGTCGGACTAGATGATCTACTCAGGTGCCTTCTGACACTACTAACTATGAAACTATGAAACTATGGTGCCCACGCTAGCTCATTTGGCAAGACTTGGTGTCTCTGCATAGTGCTGAAGCATGCTGTGTCTACATATCCATACTTCCCCCAGAACACCAGCTCCTGGGTTCAACAGGTGACTCACTCTTGCCATACTATGTGTTGCATTATGCCTATGCCCTTTCATTTACAGGGCAATTGTAATCTCTCATCGTTTATGCATTCAAAACACAAAATCCAGCTATAGCAATGAGCCTCAGTAGGTGGGTCTATGAGTAAACAACTTTATAAATTATGAAAATGAAACTCGTTTCTCTCCTCCTCCGTGCTAGTAGAAGCACAGAGTCCCACGCACCCTGCTTTACAAGGGGGACAGGCTCAGCGTTGCAGCCCTCTAACTTTTATGCATCATGGCACTTACAAACCCAAAATGCCTGTGCAAGGCAAGATGAGAATGAGGTTGCTTTCGTGGGGGCATAAAGCCAGCCAGCTGAGTGCGGAGGTGTCTATGAAAAGAAAAATGCTGAAGAGAGGGGTCTGTCCCCTCTGCCTTTCTCCCAGTCCCCACCCCCATAGGTCTTATGCAACCCTCTCCAATCAGGATTGACAGACACATAATCTCTCCCGAAGTCAAACACCGTAGGCAGCCCTTTCCTCAAGGCAGCCTTTTCCTCCCCCCAGTCTTTTTCTCCGACAGCACTTACTCAAGATCAGGGAGACCTGGTCTGAATTCCTGCCTCTGCATCAGCAGGATTTGATCCTGCATGTCTCATGTCCCAGGTACCCACTCTGCCTGCCAGACGACAGGGGTGCCACAGTGGGTGTTTTGCTGTCCCCCCACTGAAGCTATCCCGCTTTGTGTGGGATCATTAAAGATTCATTGGACCACGAAGAGAGATTGAAAGATGGCCATTACTATATAATCTAGTGGCTAAAGTACTCCGCTGGGAAAATCAAGTCCTTACCCCCATGAATACTTAAATACCAAAACATTGGCTAGAGCAGCAAGGCAGGGTGGAGAAACTTGTGATTTATTTCTGTTGTTCCTGCTAAACAGAGACTTGGAGAGTGGGCTTTTCAAAGGTATTCAATGGTGACTGAAGCCAAAGAGGAGTTTTATTCTTGACTTCCATGGCCGCAGAATTAGGCCAATGCTGAATGTATCTGGACGTCCCTCAATTCCTAGTGTGGAGCCTCCTACAAGCTCAAAAAAGAATGAAATGTTAGTAAAGAAAGTCTGGAAGCAACAGCATCATGTTTGTCCTTCCCTCAACATCAGCTCTGCTGCCTGGGATAGTTTGAAGTCAGCAATACCAAACACGCACACACCCCAAAAAGGGCTCTGAGAAAAAGTGTACAGTGAAACTCTGGCCCCAGTGACATTACCGCTGGGTGAAATGTTTCTTGCCCCATGGGAAAGGCAGCAACAGGCTTGGTTTTGAAAGCAGCCTTTTTTGACACAGGGTCTTGCGTTTCATCTTGCTGTCACACTACGTTACCACATCACATAACATTGTGTGACATAACCGACGAGCCCTGTTGTAACCTGCTTCGGCCTGTCCCATCAGACTAGACCGGGGAAAGAGGTAGCTGCTCCTTTTTCTAATGACAGTGGTTTAGGAATTTGACAGAAAGGTGCAAAGCTTGCTGTTTTGCCCTCCCAAAAAATAAAACAGACCGTTGCACACAAAGAACGGGACCTGGCCCTTCCTGGCCGCCCCGTCTTGGCGCAGATAGAAGTGCCGCTCCTGGACAAAGGATGTTTCAGTAATTCCACAGCACACGATGCTATCTATAAAGCCACTGACATGGAGTAATGTTCACATTAAGAAACAGGGCTGCCTGTTGAAACCTATCATTTCACATTCAAGTAAGAAATGCCAAGACTGAGGATACGCCAGGGAGTGCCCCCAGCAAGAGATCATGAAGGGAAAATAACATTTCCTAAGCTGGCATCAGGACATGTCGGCTCTAGCTAGCACTAAAATGGGACCTCAGCATTGCAGGGAAATCCCACTGCCCAGGCCCTTCCATCAGGATTATCTCATCTGGAGAGGACAGCAAGAAATTGCTCAGCTGGTCTCTGAAACCTGTACGTTTGACATCAAAAAGTCAGCTCGTTCTGCAGATGGGCACAAGCCAGGGGCCTTTTTCAGAAGCCCTTCTCTAATGCTTGCTGTTCCCCGGGGATTTCCAACCTGTGGGACTGTGTCTGCTGGCAACAAGCTATATTTTGTCATGCCACAAATTAAACATATTAAACTGAATGACTGTCACTCCTCATCCCTCTCACCCACACACTGTGGACTTCCAAGTATGTGTCATCTGCTCTGCAATGTTTAACAGCACAGATCCCCTCTTTTCTGAAATTCAGCAAAAGGACACAGGCACACGGCTCAGTCAGCAGTGTTTCAAAAACCTTCCTGCTTGCAGAGCCAGGGGGAATTCATCCTGTTGCAGTGTCAGCAAAAGGCGCATGCCCTCACTTGCACCTTCAAACTGGAGGGGGACTTCATCCGGAAAAAAATTCGGTTGCCCCCGCCCCTCCAAGCAAAATGGAGCTAAGACACAAGCACGGCTACACGGTGCAACTCCTTAACGCAGTCCTGAGAACCAGTGTCAGGAACATGAGTTTGAGAGAGACTCCCTCTCTCTTGGACATCCCAGGGACAATGAAGGAGCAGAGACGCACTCTCCTTGGACTCAAAGGTTTTAAGCGCAGGTTAGACAAGCACTTGTCTAGGATGGGTAAATAGAGATGATCTTGCCCTGAGCAGTAGGCTGGACTCAATGACGTCCCTGTGTCCCTTCCAGCTCCACCGCCCTGTGATCCCATGACCTTGCACTCCTGGAAGGCGTGACAGAGAAAAGCATGCAAAAACAGCGGGTATTTTTATTCCCTTCTTGTGAGCTTCAGGAAAGATTGTGCTGGATGGACAATCTCAGCCCAAGCTCCTCCAGCAGGAACAGACATCCACGCCACCTCCCATTTAGACTTGGGCCTCGGGGACGTAACTGTGCTCGTGGTGCCATGCGTCTGTGAGGGGGAACCTGACAACATAGCAAACCCACAGCAGAAGGAATTGTTCGTGTTTTTAAACGTTCCTCGTTTGGGGTGAAAGGCCAATCTAAAAGCTATATTCCCCTGCCAGGCTACGCTGCAGATAGCAGGGTCTACACTCCAGGGTTTTCAGTGCCCTCCACTCCCAGTAAGCTTTATTCTCTGCTTCCCTGGCAGAGAGGAAGCCATGGCTGTCGCAGAGCTGCCTTTGCCTCTCTGATTCTCTGCCTGGCTCTGGCACACGTGAGAACAACTGGAGCAGCACAAAGGAAGCACTGACCCACCGATTTCATCAGGAGCTGAGGCTATTTGGGGCATCAAAAGAGGCTCTATGGCTTGCACTATTGATCCCAGTCTCGCATCATCATGAAGAGCAGGGAATTCACCATGTCTGTATCTGGCAGCTACCTAGTTATATAGCTGGAGGCACCAGTGAAGCAGTATGACTAATAAAAGCAGGGCCATTCATCTATCTTGATGACAGCAACCGATAGAATTGCTACACACATTTCAGCTTATGTATTCTCCGGGAAAGAGTGCAGAGCTGCTTGATGATATGAATATCTGCAAGGATATATCTGCCACCTTTGCAAGCGCAGTTACTTTCAGCAGGGGGGAAGCAATGACATTGTAAGAGAAGTGCTGAGAGCAAAGACTGCGACAGAGCTTTTGTCTGGGTAAAGACTGAACACAGGCTGGTGGATTGGGTATCGAATTCAAAGCCATTTGTTCCTTGGTTCTATTCGGCTCGTGAATAACAGAGACGAGTGGGAGCAGCCTGAGTGGAAAGATGCTGAATCTTCCTTTTGTTCTGGTTCCTGAGCTTCACAGAGCTGGATGGGCATCTTACTACTTAGCAGCAACTGTCATCACAGGGCAAAGCCCTGAATGATTACCTGCCCTAGGACAGGAGCAAACCTTGCATCTGCAAATGTCACACAGCCCTGGGCCCCCAGCGATGCCTCCTTGGGCTGTGATCTTGTCAGATCTCATAAATGAAAACATCGCCCAAAGGCCTCCCAGCCCAGGACGATAAAGGACAAGTCTGGGTGATTCACAGGGTGGTGCCAGGCATTCTTCCCTCCATGAGTAATGCCCAAGCTTGGTATTAGATGAGCATGGTGCTGTTTTCCTGATATGTCAACCCAAAGCCAGACTCCCTGTGCTCACGAATTATACCCTGACCCTGTTTGCTAGGGCAGGGATGCTAATGCAAGTGAACTGACCAAATTCCAGGGTGGGTACTATTCAGCTCTCTGTACCACGGCTCATTCGTTTGAATATGGGCGTGCTCTTTACTTCCTTGTGCTCACTTCTTGTGACGCGGGTAGTTCAGCATAGCAAATAGTCTCCTCAGGAGGTCATACCCCATATCAGCATGTCCTCTTCTTTTTATTTGGATTGCATACTCCTTGGGAAAGATGCTTTCCATTAAGATTTGTGTAACCATTGCTTAGCCTCAGAGGGCTCCAGTCTCTATTGGGTTCTGTACGCTCTAATGTGCTATCAATTATTAAAGCAATTAAATAGAGAATTTCTCTGGGAACCAATAAGGAATGAAACTTAAAGTATGTTCCTTTTAATGCTTTTCATTCATTATGTCTTCATTATGAGTTGTTCTAAATGACCCTTAAGGTCCATTCCAACCCTATTTTTCTGTGATAATCTCCTGGATGTTATTACCGCAACAGATAAAGTGAATTATAAATGGACAAACATATAACTGAACTAAAACTCATTTTATTCAAAGCTGAGAAAGCTTTCTGTGTGCACAACATGCCACTAGACACAGGAATATTTTAGGGGCCTCTATGAAAGCATCAAAACGCTTGTGCTTTTCAACTAGCCTACTCCATGGTCTTTAAATAAGACGTTAACCGTGCCATCTCTGAAGCAAAGTGCAGAGAACAGATTACTTAGGAAAAAAGAGATCCTCTTTGGATATAAAATACAATATTTTGAAATTTCTCCAAAATTTAAAAATCAAAACAAAACAACCAGGTCTAAGGTTGGTCAAAAAAAGGAGAAATTTATGTTGAATGTCTTCAGTGCCTTATTGGTTGCTAGACCCCAGTCTCTCTGACCCACAAACCCAGGCTTATCTACTGAAACCTGATGCTTTAAAGACAAAATTCACTTCTATATTAAATGAGTATATTCATTTTTTTACAATCCGTCTTTCCCTTTATGGATAGAAACTTATTTCTTGAAACCTGGAGACAGGAGTACCATTACTTCACAGTAGCTAGCACACCTACAAATATTGATTTTATAGTATAAAATATTCCACTCCTTGTTAACTGTAGCCTCAGCCTCAGCCCCTGGTTCCACATCAGGCTTCCTGTGCCCTCAAGACCTCTCTACACTGTACAAATATAACCACATATCTTGTCCTCATTAGAAAAAAAAGCAAGCTGTCATTATTCATGGGCAGCTCTCCCTCCACTAATCCTAATTGCAGATATATGAACAGTGCTAGGTAATGCCTTGATGCAGAAGCCAAATCTCTCATCTCTCTTCATGTGTGACTGTCCAAGTGACTGCTGATATCATCCTCTTCTCTTTCCCATCTAGGGCCTCATTTGGTTGCTTCATGCCCCAGTTCCGCTCTATAAGCTGGGGTCCCTAGCAAGAGCACAAATCCCGTGATGCATTGCAGTTCCTAGACTCTAGCGGGGTATCACAACAGTCCAACCAGAGTGGCAATCCCCGTGCACATGGGTTATGTATCTCAGCCCTGCTGTTCAGCCCACAGAAGTGACTGGAGACATGACTCACCTAGACTAAAACTCACATGTGGCACTGGAGCAGCTCAGATGTTGACCCAACCCAAAGTGAGATATTTCACTGCAATTTCCTATTAGCCAAAATATTCCAGTAGAGAATTCTCAACCTGCTCGAGCTGAAATAAGGAAGTGTGGAGAGAAGCCAGCAGTGACATCAGTCGGATTACATGGTTACCTAGTAAGGGTTATTGCAAGGCATGATGAAATTACAAGAATGGCTTTTCTCTTCATTTCCTCCCATCCCTTTTTGGTCCTTTTTTCCATATTTATTTTTTCCTTGGTGAACTCAAAAATGTCTCAGCTGAATACTTGTGGTCTGAGTTTGCTCTAGAAGGGTCTTCCAATAAGCTCCCTCAGACCAGCTCAAGTGCAGGGTGCTCCATGTGCACAATGCAGCACGGAAGAAAATCGGAGGAAAACAAGACAAAAAGGTCACATGGACTGGCAGAGGCAGAGCCTGACACAAACAGAAACAAGGCAAATAATTTGGGAGGGAGAGAGATAAGGATATCTTAGAAGAGAAGGGCAAGATGCTGAAATGACATGCTGATGAAGACAGCAGGTGGAGTAATATGAAGTGATGGGAACTTAGCTAAATTGTTGGCTCTAATCTATGTCATAGAATCATAGAATCATAGAAGTCGGGTCAGAAGGGACCTTGTAGATCTTCAGGTCCGACCCCCCGCCTGGGCGGGAGAAAAGACTGGACTCAAATGAGTCCAGCCGGGTAGGCATCAAGCCTCTTCTTAAAGATCCCCA
>NW_017728992.1:186888677-186892484 GCF_001723915.1 Gavialis gangeticus | reverse complement strand
GGCCTATAGTTGCCCGGGTCCTCTCTCTTCCCTTTTTTAAAAATGGGGACCATGCTAGCTATCTTCCAGTCATCTGGCACCTGGCCCAAGGACCACGAGCACTCGTAGAGCCGTGCCAAGGGCCCTGTAATAACCCCAGACAGCTCCCTCAACACCCTGGGGTGGAGAGCATCTGGACCCGCTGACTTGAACACATCCAGCCCCTCCAGAAGCTCTCTAACCCTGTCCTCCCCAACCTGAGGTCTGGAGGCGTTCCCGTCGAGTCCATCTGGCATCACAAGGGGAAGTCCCGGTCCCTGCACAAGAAAACGGAGGTGAAGAATTGGTTAAAGTGTTCCGCTTTCTCCTCTGGCACAACCACCAGATTTCCCAGTGTACTTTGCAGGGGCCCCACATTACCCGGTGCCTTCTTCATCCTCCCTATATATTTGAAAAAGGACTTTTTATTATCCTTGATCATGGATGCTAGTCCTAGCTCTATGTCTGCCTTAGCTTTCCTGACAGCCCCCCTACAGGCCCGAGCAGAGGAGGTATACTCCTCTTTGGAGATAGCACCCCCCTTCCACTGGGTATACACCGCCTTTTTGGCAAGCTGGCATTCCCGGATGCCCTTGGTGAGCCAGGGGGGTTTTCGGGCACTCTTGCCCCCCTTGCTCCTTGTTGGGTTGGTCACCCCTTGGGCCCTGAGTATCGTTTCCTTAAGGAACGACCACTCGTCTTGGACACTGAGTTCCCCTGCTCTCGAGAACCCCAGCGCCTCTCCCACTAGTCTCCTCAGCTTGTTGAAGTTGGCCCTCCTAAAGTCTAGGGCTACCATCTTGCTGCAGGCCCATAACACCCTGCACTGGATGTCCACTCCCGGCAGCAGCATTTTTGGTGGTTTGAAGGGCTGAAGGAGATAGGAAAGCCACAGGGAGGAGGATATAACCAGTAATCACAAACAGGAGATTTGTATTGATGGGAGTAGTGGTTGCTCACCACCTTTCTAGAACAGGCCTACCGCTTCTGAGCATCACACGCTAAGGGCACTGCCGAAATATCATGGTTATTATTAGCATCCATGAAGTATCGGTTTGCAAGATTTATCATAATCAGACTAATGTCAAATGATAAACAATCAGGCTCAGCCTTTGGGAAGAAATGGCCTGTGTTTAGCTGTGTATGATTTGCAATGATTCATGAGATTGTCTGCAATTGCTTTAAAAATAGCACTTACGCAATTCAGGAGCTACTACTGAAATCCTGACATGATTGGGTCTTCCCCTCTTAGTCAGTCTCATTTCAATTAATTTCCATGCTGCCAAGAGAACTTCATACAGAAAGACATAAACCTGAAAGAGGAACTGGGGCAGTTAGGAAATGCAGTTAAAGGGAATCATCATTTCTTTGCAATTGTGATGAGGAAAGATTGCAGCTGTTATTCCCCCTGTAGAAGTGAAATGTGCAAACTCAACGAAAAAGGGAGACACATCTGTAGAAACCTATTTTTTTTCACAGAAATGATACAATTTTCTTTCAAATCAGATGGGTAAATGGCTGGAAGGTACAGTGAAGCATGTGATCAGGGAAGAAACAGCTTTTCACCTATTTTGCAATCAGGGCTATCTGATGCCTCATTTGCTTTGGGAGTGGGGCTAGTTCTGCACTCCTTAGTCACACAGCTAGCACTTGTCCCTCTAATAGCCCCTTTGGCTTGAATAGGTGTAGTCAAGAAGGTGCATGTCAAATGAATGTGAAAGGGAGTTGAATCTGATCCTTCAGTTATATATTTAAGCATGTGGTTTTTGGTTGATGCATTTGGATTCAACTACAAGTTCTTGTAAAGGTAACGCCTTTTAAACTTAAAAGTTTAAAAGCTAAAATATGAACCTCTTGCTCACACTGGCAAAAAGTTACACCCATGAACTCCATCAGCACCACTGGAGGTATCTGGAGATGAACTGCTCCTGAATGTAAGCCCTTGAGCAATAAGCACGGGAGTACATTTTCCCTTGAAATGGACTCAGTCTGACTCACTGCTGCACTCCTTTGGTTTTGTGGTGTTGAAAATCCACCGAGTTAAACTGTGGGAAAGCTGGAGTCACACAGGAGTGAGTAAGGCTGGCTTTCTTCCCCTCTGTTACCCGCAGCTTCTTTTTTCAAGCTGGCAGAAATCCAGATTAAATCAAAAAGGGTCTTTGGGTACTCAGCGTACCTGAAAACTGGCCCCCTTGAATTGAATTTTTCCAAAGTACCTAGGAATTTATGCTCATCAATGTTTGGGAATCTGGCTTGGGGATTTAGTGGGCACTTCTGAAAATGCTGGCAGAAAGTTGGTCTCCCTAAAATAAGAGCACCCCAAATTCAGCTGTTATAGAAAGTCAGGCATGAATCAGCAAAATCAAAGGCCGTAGCAGCAGCAAATTGGGCAAATAAAATTGGACCGAACTATTAACATACACAGCTAGCATAACTGGTACACAATTTTAATCGTGAGCCTTGTCCCTTGTAGAGCTTCCCTCGCTGAATATTCATTAGGCAGCTGTGTTTAAGCCACATCACACTGGACTTGTGTGCTTTTAAACTTCATAGGATCATAGGAAAGTAGGGCTGGAAGGGGCCTAGTCCTCTAATCCAGCCCCCTGCTCAAGGCAGGATCATCTCTGACTTTACCCCTCCAGCCAAGTGTCTGTCTATCCTGCTCTTGAAAGTTTCCAAGGATGGAGATTCACAACTTTTCTAGGTAGCCTGTTCCAATGCCTGACCACCCTCATAGTCAGAAAACTCCTTTGAATCTCCAACCTAAATTTTCCCTGCTACAGTTTGAGGCCCTTGCTCCTAGTTCTGTCCCCTACAGCCATTGAGAAAAGCCCATCTCTATCCTCTCCATTATCATAGACTCATAGACAATTAGGGCTGGAGGGGACCTCAGGAGGCACGAGTGACCGGTGCCTCCTGAATCTGGCGGGGCACCCGCAAAAGCTGCCGACCGCAGCAGCCCTGTCGGGAGGGCACCAGCCCTGCTGACAGCATCAGTGTCAGCCGTCGGGGGGGCACTGGCCCTGTCGGGGAGGCACGTGCACCCCTGTTCACCCCCTACCAGTCACCTATGTCAGGAGGTCACATGTAGTCCAACCTCCTGCTCAAAGCAGGACCATCCCCAACTAAATCAACCCAGCCAACGCTTTGTCTAGCCAGGTCTTAAAAACCTCCAAGGATTGAGAGTCCACCACCGCTCTTTGTAACCTGTTCCATTGTTTTACTACCCTCCTTGTGAGAAAGTTTTTGCTAATATCCAACCTAAACTTCCCTTGCTGTAACTTGAGACCATTGCTCCTTGTTCTGTCATCTGCCCCCACTGAGAACAGTTTAACAGGTAGTTGAAGGCTGCAATTAAAGCCCCTCTCAGTCTCCTCTTCTGCAGACTGAATAAGCCCAGTTCCCTCAGCCTCTCCTCAGAAGTCCTGTCCCCCAGCCCCCGCACCATTTGTGTTGCCCTCCGCTGGACTCCTTCCAATTTGTCCACATCCTTTCTGTAGTGGGGGACCCAAAACTGGACACAGGACTGCAGATGTGGCCTCATCAGTGCTGAATAGAAGGGAAGAATCATGTCCCTTGATCTGCAGTAACGCTCATACCAGTGCAGCCCAGGATGCCATTAGCCTTCTTGGCAACAAGGGCACATTGCTGGCTCATATTCAGCTCACTGTCTACTGTAACCTCCAGGTCCTTTTCTGCAGGTGTTCTGTTATCTAATCCTCCTGTCTTCTCTTCTGCAGGCTAAATCTAGTTCTTTTAGCCTTTCATTGTCAGTCTGGTCTCCCCGGT
>NW_017728992.1:186877785-186883677 GCF_001723915.1 Gavialis gangeticus | reverse complement strand
CACTGTCTACTGTAACCTCCAGGTCCTTTTCTGCAGGTGTTCTGTTATCTAATCCTCCTGTCTTCTCTTCTGCAGGCTAAATCTAGTTCTTTTAGCCTTTCATTGTCAGTCTGGTCTCCCCGGTCTCTAATCATTTTTGTTGCTCTGCTTTGGACTATTTCCAAAGTGCCCATGTCCTTCTTGCAGTGTGAGGCCTAAAACTTCCCTTGTTCTGAGCAGGCTGCAGCACAGGCTCCTTCCCTGGCCTTCCTGGCACACTTCCTGATGAAAGCTGCTCTCTTTCTTGCTCTTATAGGCCAAGTGCTCCAGTCTTCCAAGAAAAATGATGCTTTTCCAGACTTCCCAGTAAGTGAAGCACACCCTTTCCCAGCGACCCAGGCTTGTGGACATGGTGGATTGACAGGTCAGCTCTTTAGTGACACATGATAACAAAAGCAAATACACACACAGGCATTGTCAGGGTTTCAAAAATCAATCACATTTTACTTTAGCTAACCAAAGGGGTACACCCAGCCAGATAAAGAGTTAAGCACCTGGTCGGGGACTTTGCTAGTCTCCTCTCCATACTCAGATGCTCTCTAGCCAGACGTCCAAGTTCTCTAACGAGTCCAGGGCTCCACTCCTATCCATCACTTTTCCTATGAACCATGGACTCTGTCTCCTATGAAGACAGTTTGCTTCTTCCTCAGCTGCAAAAAAGGGACCTTCTGCCAAGCAAGTATGCTCCTATGATCCTCTCTCCTGCCCCCAGCTACCTTTATGTCTAGGACTCCTCCTGCGTTTCTTTCAGTAGGTATACACCTTTATTTAGGGTCAAACCTAAAGGCTACCTTCAGCAAGCCCAAGCCACGTGAACTGGCCCTCTATGTCTATATTACCTCGTGGGGGCAAAACACACAAAATACAGAAGAGAAAACAAGTAGGGCTGTCTGATGCCTAGAAGGGCTCTGCTCACAGACATTTCCCATGCGTCTTCCTAAAGTGAAGGCCTTCTAGGAATAAGACTTCCCGCTACTTGTTGCTCCTTCGGTGCTTGGCTCTAATTACAGGTCACAGACAGCTAGCTCAGTACAGAAAGGTCAGAGGCCCAGCACAGGATATGGTGGGACATCCATTGGCAGACTTCCTAGGCTATGCTCTGCAGTGCTCAGATGAATACGGGACACACTGTAGGGGTGTGGTAGGCTAAGGGATAGGATCAACCCTTGGACCCCGATACTTAGGAGAGATGCCAGGAGTCAGCTGGACTGCCATCTGAAGTGGAGCTACAGATATGTCATGCTGCTTACAGGGCAGCTGTGGGTTTGAAATTAGGTAGTGATACAGATGTACGCGCAGCGTCTGTGTTTGCCAAGACACAGCACAAATGCCCATTTCCTTTGTTCTCCTGTTTGGAGAGTCTCACTCCACAAACCCCAGAGAAGTTTGACAAAACTGATTTCACCTTGGATGCAATTACTCTCTTCTTCTTCCACGACAAGATACTATTCAGTTTTTTTACTTTCTTCTAAAATTGGCTCATTCTGTTTCATGATAGGCACAGCAGTGCCACTCCCTTATTCCCATAGCACAAGGAGCATTAGGCAATGTGTGGGAAAATACCATCATACATTGTAGACAGAGACCCAGGATCATCATGTCTCATACAAAATGTATCTCAAAACAATTTATGGAGCTAGATAACAAAATTACAGGGTCAGAGCATCAGCTGCAATAAATCAGCAGAGCTTAACTGACTTCCCAGGCATTGTGCCAATTTGCAGAAATTGTGGAGCTAGTCTAGAAAAAAGGGGGAGTTGCAATGGAAGAGGTGTAGGGTAAAGAGAAAAGAGCCTTTCCTGATTATTTTGTTTTCCTTGTATTGGAATTTGGTGCTCCTGTGATCCAGCTCCCCTGAGTCAAAACTGCTAATTATCCAAAAAAGAAACCCATCAGGCAGGCTGTGGAAATAGAAGCTTCCTTACCCTCAACTCTCTGCGTCCATCATAATGAAATGAAGGATGACCAGGGGCGGTCTTTGACCTCTTTGACGAGGATCTCATTTAATGTCAACCAGGGAAGTGATTCACCAGTGGAAACTGGTTCACTGAGAAATTGTCCTTTCACTTAGGGAACAGAGCAGCGCTCAGATGGTAACAATTACCAAATCGGGCTTGATGCCCAATAGCAATTCAGAAGTGATGCTTTTCATATCCCATAAATAAACTTCTTCTGTAGCCAAGTTCTGTTCCAGAAAGACCTAAATTGTATTTTAGAAAGCCTTGAGGATCACCGAGAGAAAGATAGAAAAGTAAAAGAAATGGGCAGGATGGAAGGGAGAGTTCAGAGCAAGAAGTCCATCACCCAGCAGTACATGCGACAATATGGCCGTATGGAAGACAAAATGATACAGAACTTGTGCGTGTGACACACAATGCCCTTTTAATGAGCAAGGAAGTAAAAATCAATAGAGCAGCACATCTTAGATCTTCTCTTTCCAAATGAATCATGGACTTGTACTCAGTGAAGTTGCAAAAGGCCAGTAAAATAATCTGCCGCATGCTCCAGGCAGTTCAGGAGTCTTTGGGTGAGTTCCAAATCCAAAGCAGTTTAGCTGCAAAGAAGACACTTAAGGATCCTCTGCACTGGGTTCAGAGCTGTCGCCAGGCATTTTGGCACCTGGTGCAAGTCCTGTGCAGAGCATCCCCCGATGTGCTGTTATGCAACATTACTTTCCTTTGATTTGGTGCCTTCATGTGAGGGCCCCCCGTGGCACTGCCCTTGTTACAATACTGATTAGGTCCTTACATCACTGATGGGTGCTGGTCAAGGTGCTGGCCTTGTTCTATATTGCCCTAGCCCTGAGAAGTGTTCGGTTTCTCACAGATCCCTTCACCTCTCAGGATCAGGCCATACTTTGCTATATGGCTGACTGACCAATAATGAATCTCAGAGTGAGGAAGTCTTCTTCCAAAATCCAGCTTCAATTCCCTTTTCTTCACTGCATGCCATTTCTCCCAGATGCACACTCTTCTTGTCATATCCTTTTCTCTGCCACACTGCTGAGCTTCCTTTTAAAATTAGGTATGAAATTATTAAAAAGTAACACAGGCAAGGAGAACTCAGTGCAATGGAGATGAGAGTTCATGAGCTCAGCGGGCCACAGGGATTCAAGTACTATCAGATATTCCAAGTGAGTGAAGTGTGGGGGCATCAGGATAAACCTGTGCTCCCCGTATCATGGTTTACAGGGAACTAAAGCAAGGAAACCAAGGTAGACAAGAAGAGTAAAGTTCTTGTCTTTATGATCCCTAATCTTGATGTTGCCTGGGGTGTGTTACTTGCTCAGTATTTTTTCCCTTGTGCCAATAAATATTGGAGACCACTGGTATACTTTTTTGTTTTTTCATCACAAAGATGCTGTGTAGAAATAGCTTCCTGGGTCTGCTAAAGAAAATTATGCCAAGCTCTTATATAGCACGTCATCCATTTATTTCAAATTACTTGAGAAAGAAGCTAGAGTGGGAAATGACTTGTCCTCGCTCACATAGCAGGCTAGTAGCAGAAGAAAGACTAGCACCTTGTTTGAGTCCCAGAGCAGCAGCCTACCCGCAGACCCACCTTGCTCCTCTGTGAAAGACCGGAAAACTGCTGTCCTTGTCATGTTAGTCATGCAGGCCTGAATGTAGCAATCAAACAGCTGAGAGTTGTTTATGCAGAGCTATCACCATAATGTCTTGCTGCATTGAGCTGTGTAGCACTGATTGAGTTAAAAAAAATGGGGAGAGGGAAAAAAAAAAGATGGGGATCAAGCCACAGAGACTGGAAGACTCGAATCTGTCATATTGGAGAAGGCTATATCTTTGAGTGCCCAGGATGGCAGTGCTAATCTGCACCACGTTTAAAGTTGTCAAAGCAGGAAACAAATACATTGCAGAGTAAGGCAAAAACTGCAGACTTGGCAATTACATGTGGTTGATGATCTTTCTATGACCTTTGAGTTGTATGCCTCATCTTTTATTTAAGATGAAGCTAGGGCTGCAGGCTTGGGTATGCAGCATGCATCTGTATCCATTTTTCTTGTGGGGACTTTAAGCTTCGTGTAGCATTTTTAGGTTTGTGCTTCTAAGTATGAAGCCTTAACAGACACGAGAAGAGCACAGACATTTAAAAAAATGGGGGCCCCAAGTTTGGGTCCATCTTGAAGTATGTGGTTTCTAAAAGTGAAGCACACTAAAGAATTCATAAGGATGTCAATGGCAGTTCCTGAGTTTTCAGCTCTCTGAAAATGATGCTGTTTTTATAAATATAGCTGTAGGAAGCTCACTTGAGGCACAAACTTCTGAACATGTCGATTCAGTCTTCTACACAACATACTTAGCTTGACGGGCCTCAACATACAACATCCAATCCAATGGACGTGACTCCATCTGCTAGGACCATGAACTCTTTAGAGTCACTCTTCTGGGAACTGTTTCTTCATTAAAAAAAAGTAAATAATAGTAGCTGAAAGCAAACCACATAAAACTTAGTAGCTTGTTTACAAACAAAATACCTTTTTTAATGAACCCTTCCAATACTGTTTCTACAAAAATATTGACTTTTTTGGTGGTAAATATTTGTCCATTGCTCATTGCATGGAAACTTGGTGCCTTTGTTTATTCACATGCTGGGGCCCGCGTAGGGTGCTGCAGTGCATTTAATTCCTAAGTACAGACCGTGATGCAGTCCCGCTGCAGTCAAACGCCGCCATTCATTTCAGAAAGAGCAGAACGCTACTGGTCTGCTTTTGGTCTCGTCCAAGGCTTCAAACTGTGATCCAAAGTCAAAGGAAAGCTCTTTGTCCCCCACCCCACTGCTTTCTCTGGCATGCTGTACTCAATGCATTGTGTGATGAGCGTGATTTAGGCCCGGACTGGTTTGATTGCACTTTTGATTAATTTTACTGGTTAAAAATCCTATCAGATAATAGTTATGCCTGACTGATTGATTGCAGCTGCTACACGTGCAGCATCATTTTAATATTGACAGACAGTCCACGCTCCCACTGCCCCTCCCAACCTTATAATTTATTTGCATAGAGGTAGAAATGTATTTGTGTCATTTATTTTGATACGTGACTCCAACGAGGAGCAACCACCTCAAAGCTGCAGGTGGGGGCACCTCTGACAAATCAGTGTAAGCACCGAGCTCTGTACACAGAGAAACCATCTCCCTCAAGTCCTCAAAGAAATTGCCGTTCCCTGGCAACAGCAAAATTCAAGCAAAACTTTTATTTTTCCCTCATGGCCCTCCTCCTCCCACACCATGACTTGCCGGCCACACAAATATCCCCACTCCCTGCCAGCCAGGGAAAAAAGGTGCAGATGCCTTCCAGAGCGCCCTCACCACCAGGTAGCTCAGGCGGAAACGCGTTCGAATCCGAAAGAGCCCACGACTGTTTGAAATGGCGAGCCAGGCTCCGCTCAGCCGAAGATCCAGAGCCTCACTGCACGAGGTGCTTTATCACCTGCATCAGCTAAAAGGTTAAGAGGCTAACGGCGGTAGAGAGAGAGCAGGCTGAAGAGGTGAAGTGACATGTCAGGTCACTAACAGAGCTAGGACTAGCAGCATCCGTGGCTTAACTGGGGAGGGGGCATGAATGGGCACCACCCATGAGCGAGCACCAAAATCCCCTGCACCCAGTAGCATGTCTGGGCAGGAGAAGTAAAGGGGGCACCAGGGACGGTTCCCAGGGAGCCCATGTCGCAGGGCTGCTGCTGCTGCCTGCTGTGAGCTACAACAGCAGCTGCCTTCAGTGCACATTTCTGCATCTCGGTGCAGAGAGCCTGGGCAGGTAAGACCTCCCTTCCCCTTACCCACCCTCCCGCCCACTTCCCCTTATCCCCAGCTCCTCTGGCCTAATCACCAATA
>NW_017728992.1:186876792-186877774 GCF_001723915.1 Gavialis gangeticus | reverse complement strand
ACCCTCCCGCCCCACATCTGCAGTGGACAGCATCCGGACACCCCTATACCAGCACTGAATGAGCTCCCTACACGTCTGAGCAGCACAGCCTCCTGACCCCAAATTCAGTGCCGTGGAAGCCACACGTTTTCCCTCTTCTGCTCTTCCACACACTTCTTTGTCATTTCTTCCTGACTCGCCACCTCTCCATACCCTGTTTCACTCAACACCATCTCAGGAACAGGCCATATTTTTTCATTCCCTCACTGCCCAGGGTTTTTCCATCTTCCTGTGGGGTCCAAAGCTTCCCTTGTCCCGAGCAGGCTGCAACACAGTCTCCTTCTTTGGCCTTCCTGGCATACCTCCTATCATGTGGCTAGCCCAGGTCCACTGAGGATTGGAGGAAGGATCACGGAGGACCCAATGAGGACCCAACACAAACATTGCCCAACTAAGCACAGCCATCACCTACTGCAGTTCCTCTCCCCAAGGGTGCAGAGGCAGAAACTGCAACAGGCAGGGTTATCTGTGACTGGGAAAAAGGGATTCAGTCCCCTTAGTGAGGCATTGAAGCTCAAGAGCATTGGTGAAATGGGGGTCCAGGAAGGATGGTCATTCCTCAAGGGAGTGATCCTACAGGCACAGGAGACAATCCCATTGAGCATAAAAGGGGGAAAGGGACCAAGAAGCCCTCTTGGCTGAACAGGGAAGTCCAGGAAAGCTTAAGAGCAAAGAAAGAGGTATACGGGTTGTGGAAACAGGGGGTAGCTACCAAGGAGGAGTACACCTGCCTGGCTCGCGCTTGCAGGGAATCAGTTAGGAAGGCCAAAGCAGCATTAGAATTTAGGCTGGTGGCAAAAATTAAGGACAACAAAAGTCCTTCTTCGGGTATATAGGGAGCAAAGGGAAGGTGCAGGGTAGCATAGGACCCCTACAGGACCAACTAGGGCAATTGGTGACAGAGAGGGAGGACAAAGCTGAGCTCTGCAATGAGTTCTTTGCA
>NW_017728992.1:186867199-186871792 GCF_001723915.1 Gavialis gangeticus | reverse complement strand
TATTCCTAGACACAGACCAAGACAAATCTTCCAATTGGATCATAGATAGACACAGGAGGGACACCAGCCCACCTACTGTTAGCACAGCCTTCGTGAAGGGGCACTTGGAGGGGCTGGATGTGTTCAGATCATCAGGGCTGGATGGACTTCATCCAAGGGTGCTGGAGGAATTGGCCAGTGTCATAGCAGAGCCACTGGCATGGCTGTTCGAGCACTCATGGTGCTCCAGTCAGGTCCCAGAGGACTGGAAAAGGGCCAATGTGGTCCCTATTTTCAAGAAGGGGAGGAGGGAGGAACCGGGAAACTATAGACCAGTTGGTGTCACCTCTATCCTTGGGAAAACTCTGGAAAAAATCATTAAGGATCACATTTGTGGGAGCCCAGCAGGGGAAATAATGCTGAAAGGAAATAAGCACAGGTTCACTGCAGGTAGATCCTGCCTAACTAACCTTGTTTCTTTTTGTAATCAGGTCACAAAATGCTTAGACGCAGGAATCGAGGTAGATTTCACCTACCTAGACTTTAAGAAGGCCTTTGATATAGTATCTCATTCTGTTCTTGTACATAAACTGAAAGGCTGTGATGTAGATGACTACACAATCAGGTGGGTGGCAAATTGGCCTAGGGGTCACACCCAGTGAGTGGTGGTGGATGAGTCGATATCGACCTGGAAAGATGTGGCCAGTGGAGTTCCACAAGGCTCGATCCTTGGACCGGTGCTATTCAATGTCTTCATCAGTGACTTGGATGAGAGTGTGGAGAGCACCCTGTCCAAGTTTGCAAATGGTACCAAATTATGGGGCAAATTTAACACGGTAGAGGGTAGGGAACGGATCCAGGTGGATGTGGACAGGTTGGAAAAATGGGAAGAATGAAATAGGATGCAGTTCAACAAAGACAAGTGTGAAGTGCTGCACCTGGGCAAAAAGAAGGGGATCTTGGAGTCATAGTCCAAGATGAACATGAGTTGTCAATGTGACAAAGTGATCAACAAGGCTAACCGCACTTTATCATGCATTAGCAGATGTATGACGAACAGGTCCAGGGATGTGATGCTTCCCCTCCATGCGGCACTGGTCAGGCCACAGTTGGAGTGCTGTGTCCAGTTTTGGGTGCCGCACTTCAAGAGGGATGCAGAGAATCTCGAGACGGTTCAGAGGAGGCCACTCATATGGTCAGAGGCCTGCAGAAACGGCCCTACGAGGAGAGACTGAAGGACCTAGATCTCTTCAGCCGTCACAAGAGAATGGAGGCGCTTCCGGGGCCCAACTGGATCGGACTCTAACTCTTCTTCCCCCTCCCCCACCGTCCCATCCCACCCCCAATACCAAAAAGCTCAACGACCTCCTAACTGTTAGAAAACAAGACCAACAGCTATACCTTCCTTATGGTCCAGGCAGATATTGAAACCTCCAGCTCCCCCTGACAACAACTACCGTAAATCAATGTATTTTCAATTCTGAACTGTGGGAGGTAACATAAGAAACATTGAACTGAATATACATGAAGCCCTAGAGAACCCAGAGAAATGGTGTAGGATGCACTGGACTGCGGGGAGGGTGTGACAAAGGAAGATGGCTTAAGGGGAGGGGCTGGGCAGGCAGGCAGCATTGCAGAATTTGGAGATTCCTGATGTACAAGTTAGCTGGAATGCGCTGCAAACGACACAGGGTTTTGCCCTACCTTCTTCAATAGCACCATACCGACAAAATTACTACCCTTCACAGCCATTGCTCGTGGGAACAGTGTCCAGTCATGACAGATTGATGGCTCTTCTGCAGGTGCCTGTGAGGAACAAGCAGTTCAATAGCTATACATCTTAGACTTCCAGTCCTTGCACTTTTAGAATAATAAATCTGCCCTAGCAGCAGTTTCTTATGAATCTTCTACTGATTACCTCTCTAGTTTATGGCCAACTTGTAGAGGGGAACTGATATATTTTACCATGGGCCCTTTTAAATAGCTTCATTGTTCAAAACCAGCTTTTTTGCAATTTGTGCATCTTTTTAAGAGCATGTACGAACTTTCATGACGGTCTGAATTAATCAATGATCAAGCAGATCTTCAGGCCCTAGGCTCCAAACGGTCCTTCCTCTCCACCCAAGGGTAGTCAAATTTTTATCTCCCATCAGCACCTAACTTCCCTTCAGCTTTGCCCCTGATCCGCAGACAATCTCTAGCATTCTTCCCCTTGCTGGCTGCTCATGGGATTTTATTTTCCAGAAGCATATTGCACCCCAAGACAGGTTTATGGGGGAGGGATCAGTGTTTATCACCATCCCATGTTTCATTTAGTTGTAATCCATTACTAGTCCTTTGTGTGAAGCCATTTAGGTCAGTACCTGTTGCAATGGTGGTCTTGTAACGTTTGCTTGCAACCTTTTAGTTAAGCAACCTGATTGTGTTTGATGGAAATATCTTGAGTAAACAGCATCTTATGTACATGGCCACTTGCTCAAGAGGTTGAATGTTGCATTATTCATTTGCACATGTGGTGTTTTGAAAATAAAACACAAAACACTGACTTCTTATCAGATAGCTTTTAACTCATTCAGGTTTGCCCAAGGCTATTCTGAAATTCCCTTTCTATGGTGCCTGTCCTCAAAGGAGTGCAGAGTGTTTTTAAATAGATAGCTAAGTCTCACAACCACCCTCCGAGATAGTCAGGTATGAACCAAATCCCAACAGAGTTATTTGCAACCCATCTATCTAAAATCTCCCTCCAGTTTCAGGTGGATAAGGGACTCTTTTCCACTTCCTATCCTAAATCGCTGCTGTGGAATGTTAAATATTTGTCACAAATCACCCCACAGCTGCTGTGCTCCAACAATAGATAAAGTGACCTCTGTGAACTGCTTGTGAAGTTTATAAGATGTTTTGGGATTCTTCACAAAAATGGGAGTTTATACACACGTAAGAGTTTTGCATCATTATTAATAATAATTATCTTCATTTTATAGCCAGGCATACTGAGGCACAGCAAAGTTATGGCCCAGATTTTATACCTGAACCTTATTTTGGTGCTCCAAAAACAGATGTAGCTTACACTAAAGGCAGCTTTTAGAAATTTGACCCTGACATGACCAGACAAAACCAGAGAGCTAATCACAGGCAGAGGTAGGATTAAGATACACCCAGTAACTTGTTCCAAGCCACACAGAGTTCACATGCTTTCATATACATCTTTCACTGCTGTAAGCCCAATATGGACTAAATTAGAGTAGAAAATATAGATGATTTAGGTGAATAACTGGTTATATTTAAAAGTCATAATTTGGTCACAGGGAAAAAAGGGTCTTGCTTGTCAATCAAAGGCGGCAAGATTTTGTATTAGTTTGATTAACATTGTCCCTTTCCTATAATAAGAGCTGTTAACCACTGGGATGATGTTTCAATACCAGTTTTAAACCATTTATTTCTGTAACTCTGGTGTGGTAGCTACAGCCCTACCTCAGTACCAGTGACTTTGCCCCTACTTTTTGAAATTCATGACCCCTCAGTGACCCAGAGACAAATTTCCGGCCCTAATTTATGACAATTCCTACTCTCCTACTTTATCAGATTCTTAAGGGCTAGGGACAGACATTACACACAAACTGGTTTAAGTGATCAGAAACTGGTTTCAACCAATAACAGAACAGATGTTCAGTGCACATAAACTGGTTTGAAAATGGCTGAAACTGGTTTGAGATAAACCTGGTTAAATGTAGTACAAGATTTAACTGATTTGGGTCACACCAGTTTATGCAATGTCTGTCCCAGACCCCTTCTTAGTTTAAGTTAAACCAGACTCCCCCAGCATGCTCTCTGGGCTGGGCAGGGCGCTCTGCTCCACAGCAGGGCGGGCCCCTCCCCTCTGCTCCCTGGCTGGAGCTCGGCACAGACTGCAGATATTTGCATGGCTTCCCCCTGCTCCCCTTCCTTCCCTCATGCTAAGCAGGGATCCTCCTCCCCTCTGCCTTACAGAGACATCTCTCAGCATTAGCTAGCATACCACATGCTGGCTATGGTCCGTGCTGTATGAGACCGGACAAAGGGAGACAGGCCAGGCTCAGGGCTCTTTGGAGCTAATTAAAAGGAAGTTGGTAACATCCCTCCTTTCTTAGAAAAAGCTGTTTAAGAAGAACTTGAACTAATGAGAAATCCTTTTGTTTTGCTGAGGGGGTGATAAATGCTAACAATTCCCTGTGTAACTTCCTGCTGTATAAGCAGACCAGCAGGGAGGGAAACCCCTCTCTAATCAGAGCGTCCTGCCAGGGCCTGGCCATGCCGCCCTCAGCTCAGCGCTACGGCAGGGAAGGGAGGGCTGCTCTAGCACCCCCACCTCCCCCCCGGCTTCTAGCCTGAACCACTGCGGGCATGTGCCTGCATTTCTTCAGTCCAAAGGGGATATCTGTGTGGTTACAAACCAGTTCAGCCTAGGCAGGTTAGACTAACCTGCAAAGACTGAATCAGTTCAGGCTCAGGCTTTTTGAATGTCTGTCCCTAGCCATAGAGTCCAAGTTTTAACTTGGCAGCAATCTGTGTTCTTAGTGAAAAATGTAACAGCCCTAGAGCATGCCATCACATCCACCCACCCAGCTACACAAATCC
>NW_017728992.1:186861316-186862199 GCF_001723915.1 Gavialis gangeticus | reverse complement strand
GCCCTAGAGCATGCCATCACATCCACCCACCCAGCTACACAAATCCCCAAAAATCAAAAGCCACCACAGAGATTTAAAAAAAAAAAAAAAAGGAAAACCTCCCATAGACTCAGTGAGTCCTGTAACAACAATTCACCCTCACCTACATACAAGAGTCATATTTTCAAAAGAGCTCAGGACCAGATGTCCAAGTGCTCAAGACCCAGTACTGAGGCTTTCTTTTCAAAAAAGGTCCTATATTGGGTATTAAATCTTTTTTTAAAAACTGGTCCATGTGGCATACACAAACAACCCAAACAATCTCTCTGCATACACAAGCAAGCAGATGAACTAAAATGTCCCCTGAGGTATGTCACTTTTATATACTTAGTTATTTCATATAGATATAGATATAGATATAGATATAGATATAGATATAGATATAGATATCCTGGCACTCTGGTGAAGTGCCCGATGATTGGAAGAAGGCCAATGTGGTTCCTATCTTCAAGAAAGGGAGGAAAGTAGATCCGGCAAACTACAGACCCATCAGCCTGACCTCCAACCTGGGGATGGTCTTAGAAAAAATCAGCAAAGAGGCCATTCTTAATGGACTAGCCAATGGCAACACCCTGAGGGACAGCCAGCGTGGGTTTGTTGTGGGTAGATCATGCTTGACTATCTAATTTCCTTTTATGACCAGGTGACCTATCACCTGAACAAGGGGGAAGAGATTGATGTCATATATCTCGACTTTAAAAAAGCCTTTGATCTGGTATCCCATGATCACTTTTTGGCAAAACTGGCCTACTGTGGCCTTGGCCACACCATGATCTGATGGCTGGGGAACTGGTTCAATGGTCAGGCCCTGAGGGTGATGGCTGATGGAAGTCAATCGTTGTGG
>NW_017728992.1:186836686-186860902 GCF_001723915.1 Gavialis gangeticus | reverse complement strand
AAGGATGTGGAGAAGCTTGAGAGAGTCCAGAGAAGAGCCAGGTGCATGATCAGAAGTCAGGAAAACAGACCTTACGATGACGGGCTGAGAGCTATGGGGCTCTTTAGCCTGGAAAAGCGCAGGCTCAGGGGTGATCTGATGGCCACCTATAAGTTTATCAGGGGTGACCACCAAGACCTAGGGGAACAATTGTTCACCAGAGCGCCCCAAGGGATTACAAGGTCGAACAGTTATAAGCTCCTGCAAGACTGTTTCAGGCTGGACATAAGGAAGAACTTCTTTATGTCCAGACCTTTGGGGTCCAAGCCCCAAAGGTCTGGAATGGCCTGCTGCTGGATGTGGTTCAAGCACCCACTTTGAACGCCTTAAAGAGAAACCTGGATGTTTGTCTTGCTGGGATCCTATGACCCCAGCTGACTTCCTGTCCCTGGGGCAGGGGGCTGGACTCGATGATCTTCCGAGGTCCCTTCCAGCCCTAATGTCTATGAAATCTATGAAATCTATGAGATATATAAAGAGCTTGATCCAAGGCTCTCTGATGTCAATAGAAGTTCTCTCATGGGTTTCAGCAGGCTTTAGATGGAATACCTAAAATTACATATTAGAGTTGAAGTGGATATTATTTGTATTCCAGTAGTGCCTGGAGTGCTAGTCAAGAACTACAACCCCACTGTAGTACAAAATAGTGTACACACACAAAATAAAATGGCCCTTGCTCCAAAGCGCTTATCATTTAAGTATATTATTAAATGCACAGTATGCTACTGCAGTCTGAATCTACAGTTGAATATATTATGCCTACTATTTAAAGTGTAACACCTACCAGTGTTGCAGTGATTACAGTGCTGAATTCTAGGAGTATCTGCATTGCAGTCACTTTCAACTTGGTAGTCTAGCCAAGCAGAATGGAGCTCCAAGCAAGTTGCAATAACTCAGTGAGACGGTATATAAAAATCAAGTGGTTTGCATGCTCTGGATTGTGCACAGCTGCTACTGGCACCTGGGCTAGGTAAATTAAATATAGCTTGCGTACGTCTGCACTACAATACAGTCACAGTACTGACTGCCGCGTACACACAGTCTAAATACCTGAAAAATGGTTAATGCATTTAGCTGAGGTAGCAAATGCTGAGTTTTCAGTGTTACAAGACTAACTGAGTGTTTCAAGAGCGCTTTGAGATTTCTGACGCAAGTCACAGTTATTTCTGGTGCTATCAGGGTATCAGTGAATCAGCGCAGTCTTTATTGTAACAGAGCAGATTTTTTAAAATACCACATAAAACAAGTTATATATAAAGAAGCAAGTGGTTTCCCCTTTACCATACCCACACAAAGGTTCTTGGCTGCTTTGTTTTCCCCAAAAGATTTAGTAATAAGTTTTAAATTATTATGACTTTGTCTAGGAATGCTGTTGGGAACATTTTTTTTTAAAGCTAAAATTATAGTAAAGAGACGAAGGGGTGTCAGCAAAAATTGGAAAGGTCTCTTTCTCCCTACTTCTATTTTTTTTCAAGAGCCACGTTGTTACAATAGAAGTCCAGACCTCTGGGCCCTCTTCCTGACTCTCACAAAAGCTCATTGTGTAATCTTGGGCTTGTCTGTGCTTCAGTTTCCCCAGCTGTATAATGGAGCAATGTTACGTCCTGACTTCAATAGGTATTGTGAGATGGTCTGTATACTGGTATAGAGCCTGGAGTCACCTGGATAGACAGTGCAGGAGAAATTTAGGATATTATTGTGTACTGATTGATTTCTCACCATTTCTACACCAAGGTGACTGCACTAACTTCACTAAAGACTTCAGCCGGGGTAATACAAAACTGCACTGTAGAGCCCCATTGCACTAGGTGCTGTACAGACACGGACGGTCACTGTGCCAGGGAGTCTAAACTACAAATAAACAGGCTGTAAGCACAGGAGGCTGCAGGAGGCTGAAGTGATTTGTCCGATCACACTGCAGGGCAGCGGCCAAATTGGAAGTGAAGCCCAGGCCTTGCAGAACCTGCCTGGGTGCTCTGGCTTTGAAGTACCATTGAAGGTTAAGGGAGAATTGAGCCCTCTTTATGCATGAGTGTAGCGGTTTCTGTGAGATTTGGAGCGTCCAGCTGGGGCAGGGGCAGGAAAAGGCCTTCAGATGCCTTCCTCATGCGACTGCCATCTGCTCCATCCATCCATGCTCTGTGCCGCTCCAGGGCTTCTACTCCTTTAGCTCCTCTGCAAGGCTCTGCTTCCCACCTGCCCCTTCTGCAGGGAGGATGCTTCCTTGTGAACTCTTTGGGCCAGTCTGAGCTAAGCCCTTGCCTCTTTGATGTCCCCTGCTCCTCCCTAGCATTTTGGGAGGGATCAGAGCCCAGGCTAGAGCCGGCAGCTGTCATCCTGTCTGTCTTCCTGCTTCAGAGCCCTCTTCTGCTGCCACAGCCACTCAGTTGTATGTACTCGTTAATGCTGGTTAATTAATCCTGGATTACAGCACATCAGAACGATAGCACAGAGCAGCTTTGGAGGTTGTTTATTGCACCCTTCCTTGCAGGGCTCTGAGGAAGCTCCTAGTGGTCAAATGGCAATTAGTGAGAAACACAGTGGGGCAAAGCCCAACAGATTGCCTGCCCGTGCCATACTTCGGATGTCTTTGCAATCAGGGAAGAGACAGAGAAAGTCTGGTTTCCTGCTTTAACACTCACCAGAAGCCCGTTTGCTCCATTATTCATGGCTGCCTGAAAGCCCATTAGCATTTTCTTCTGATCTTACCCTGAGACAGGTGCCTGCCACAGGACTGAAGACGTACCATGAAATATGCCCCTCAGGTCACTGTGCATGTGCAAGGAGAAATGCCAGCCAGCTCAACTCTACGTGACTGTGGTGCCGCTGGCTGTTACTCCTGGTCAGGGGCCTTGCCTTGCACATGGCTGGTTGGTGGCAGTGACCACACCTGGTGCTAATACTGATGTGACTAAGCAGCAGCCAGGACTGCAGTGCACAACTGCAGCTGATTGTCCCTGCTGATTGGATTTGAAGTACAGTGCAGAGCAAAACCAAACCACCACTGTACAGACAAGCTGGAAAGCATATGGAAGGGAAGGACTTGAAGTCATCACAGTCACAGAGACAGACATCAGATCCACCTTGGAGTTAAAAGGTGAATCTCCATTACTAGAGCATCTGTGACACACGGCTGACCAGTTCTGAAATAGTGCTCTGCCACACAAACAGGCTAGCCAGTGCTAACATATAATAGCAGCTCTTCTGGTTCCTGATGGGGTGACCTCCTTCACCTCCAACCAGCTGGAGGAAAGGATGTGGTTGGCATGTGGCATTGTTTTACACTTTTCAAAGTCCAGCCAGTAGCATGTTCCTTGATTCCCAGAATGCAGGAAAAGGAAATTGCAGCCTTGTTACAGCCGGATTTTTCTGCTGCGCGCCAGTCTGTGGGACGCCAATCTCACATGCCCATGTTGAGCCAGGTTCCTTTGTGGGAGCCTGAACCCCCCCTCACTGAGCTTGGGAACAGGTGACAAAAGGGTATAAGTGAACCAGGGTGGCCAGTGGCACAGGCTATTACTGCTGGCACATGTGCCCACCCTGCTTTTCCTGGTATATAAAACATCAATAGGATTAAAGATGAAACATAAGAAATGTATTAATAACAGAGAGATAAATAACAAGGGAAATGAATGATTTGTTCAAACTAAAATGGGTAACAACAATCAGTACAAACTTGGACCACACAAGGACAACAGCGATCAATACATCACCAATTTACCAAGTCAGCCGATCAGCAGTTCAAGCAGGATCACACACAGGAGCTCTTCTCCTCACCACCGAGAAGTCAGTCTAAGGTGCTCTCGTCTTCGTCATGGAGGGGCAATCTAAGGTGGTCTCCTCTTCACCACAGAGGGGCAACCAAGAGCAAGCACACAGATCTGTGGGCATGCCGCACACACACAGATCCACTTGCTCTCACTCACTTGGTCCCGAAGCGATCACACACACTCACACAGAACCAGAGCCACTCACACAGACCTCCCAGGCACACCCAGGGACACTTCAGCTGGATGCTTTTATACCAATAGTCCCTGGAAACTCATTGCCTGTCCATCATACTTGTCAGCCGATCAGCCACTCTCACTTAGATACATTTGCTGTTGGTCACAAGCTGTCGCTCACACTCCTCAGGAGCGAGGGCTCTATTTCCTGCCACTTTCTCAGGCACATCTACACACACTTCACAGTTTTAAGTAGGTCACTTTTCTCAGAACGACCCTTAGTGTGCATACCTTTTACATCATTATATGATTGACACCAAACTGATTCTCCGTTTACAGCCTGAGGACAGATGAGGCTGAAGTTGGTTCCTTATTCCCAGGTCCAGGTTCTTTATTTCCAGTTCCGGGTTCCTTGTTCAAAGCTCATCTTTGCACAATTGAAAGTTGTTAGTAATAAATTATACATGCCTAAAGAGTTAGTAAATATACATTTCTGATTAAATTCTAACAAAATATCATGCATCAAGTACATTGCCTTACATAAAAAGGTGAAATTAGGCTGGGATTATGGGGCAAATTCCTGTTCAAGTCACCGCAAACCATGCTTCTCCATTGCCAAGGGACACTTCTGACTAAGTCTGAGCAGGATGCTGCCTGCCCTGAAGCTCAGTTTTCTCATGCCAGCCTACCAACTCACACCCCCCAGACCTCTGTGCAATGTACATTGCCCCAAATAAGGAGCTGCATTTGGGCTGAGATTACGGGTTAAAGTCCTTTTAGGGTTACCCCAAACCACGTCTCTGTCATTGGGAGACTCTCCTGAAGAAGCCTGGGCAAGGTCCTGCCCAACCTGACACTCAGTTTGTGAGTGCCAGCCCGACAACTGACAGTCCTTCAGGTCTTTCTAATCAATGCATAGCCCCAAATAAGGAGCTGTGTTTGGGCCTGTATTATGGGCCAAAATCCTTTTCGGGTCACCCCAGATCACATCTCTGCCACCTGAAGAAGACTGGGCAGAGTCCAGCCCAATCGGAAACGCAGTAAGCAAGTACCAACCTGACAACTGATAACCCCTGTAGCACACGCCAGGCCCCAGATGTGGCCATGATGCCCTCTGGTGGCCATGATGCCCCCTGGTGGCCATGCAGCACCTGCCCCGTTTTAGGTCTACAGGTACCGTCCCCTTTTCTCTCGCCTGCCTGGCCTTGATGTAATTGCTTAATTTGTGAAAAAGGGAAGCGGCCTGATATTCTCCAAATGAACCTTCAACTATCTGCCAGCTGGCCAGATCCCTCCCAGACCCCACTGGCCTCAGCCTTGCCCCTCAAGTGATAGGTGAGCCTTCCTGACCCATTCATGCCCTCTGGTAAGGGCTAACTGTGTCATCTCCGACCTCCCCTGTAGCCACATGTATGTCTCGCAGATGTTACTATCCAATCAATTTCCCTTGTTGGGGTCTCAGCTTCCTCCCCTTTTCTCTCACTGGGCCATCTAGCTAAGGTCCACTGTGTTGGCCCTGGCTTCTGGGCTCCAGCTCTTTTCTCACCCTGCTCTGTGCTGGGCCTTCTAGCCCCATCTCCACTGGGCTCTGGGCTTTCTGGCCCTGGTTTCAGCCCTCTCACATCTATGGGACTCTGTCCCTGGTTTTTGCCCTTCTTGGGCTTGTGCTCCTGTCCTCTCAGCCTCAGGCCTACTATTGCCTGCTTGAGTCCTGTGCACTGCCCCTGGCAGGACTCCAGTCCTCTTGTGCCACTCAGGCCCTAAATTGCAGAGTGCCCCTCAGGCACCCCACAGCAGCCTCCTAATCACCCTTTGCTAGTCATGCCCAATCCACCAGTTTAAAATTAAATGGAAATATAAACACACCAACTATAACCAAGCTCTAGGTCCACTAGCCATAAAACTATTCTAAGCTGACTGATCTGTGACAAAGCCCTCCTCATCCTTGGTCCCAGCTCACTGAAAGCTTTCAGCTCCTTTCTTGCAGCTCCCAGGTATAACAGCATCCCAGCCAGTTGTTCAGCTACAGTCCTCTCCCTGCAGGACTCTTCCACCGCAGCCTGCAGGATCAGACTAACTGCTTTGCCACAGGCCCTGGGATCATATATTCCCTAAACCCAGCCTTCTTCTGGTCAGATGACCTGGCTGCAAATGTGCCCTTTGCCATGATGGGCCATTTACTGCCCAAGCAGCTGTGTCTTCTTGCTGCCTTCCCTCTTACAGCTGGCCCCTGTTTGGTTGCCTGGGCTCTGGACTCAAAGCTCCCTGTTACACCATCGTGCCTTCTCAATAAAGGGCTGTGTTTAGGCTGGAATTATTGATCAAAATCCACTTCATGTTACCCCAAACAACACATCATCTCCGAGGGACTCTCCTGAAAAAACCTTGGCAGGTCCTTGCTTGACCCAAAGCTCAGTTTTTGAGTGCCAGCCTGCCAGTAGACTCCATAGGCAATGCGTAGGGGTGCATGTGCACCCCCTGAGAGTGCTGGTGCCCCCCTGAGAGTGGGCGCTCTCAGCTTAGGTGATGGGCGGTGGGGCAGGTGGAGTGCTGGTGCCCCCCCCCGCCCCACCCCCAAGAAGTGCCGCTGGCGCTTCCGGGCTTGGTGTCCAGCCGCAGGGGCGCCCCACCCACTGTTGGCACTGCTGCAGCTGCCTGCAGACAGTCCCTGCTCGGCCCGCCCTTGCCTCCAACGCCCACGTCACCACCTACAGGCAGTCGCCATGTCCCCCCAGCCTCAGGAGGCACGCATCGCCTATGGTTGACTCCCACCCTGTATGGCCTGTATGTTGCTGTTCTGCCAGACATTGGATGACAATAAGAATGGCTGTGTACAGATAAAAGGGTTTTACACCCACTTTTCAAATTCACCTTGAGTCCCTACCCAGAAACTTGGTAAAGTCAGTTTGAACTGGGTGTTGTAATGTGAACAAACCTGCCCACTAAGAAGCAAATGCTAAATTAAAACAGGTTTATTACAAGTAGGATGATCATATGTCCCGGTTTAGCTGGGACAGTTTCAGATTTTGGAGGCTGGTCCCGGCCAGCTGGTGACAATTAAAATGAGCATCTTGGAAATGTGGGGAGGGCAGGGCACAATCCAGCGGGGAGACAGAGCTGTGCAGAGCGGCATGGCATGGCATGTCAGGTAGGTGGGTACAGAGGCACTGCTGCCCACCTGCCTGGCTCACCACATCGCCCTTCCCCTGCCTCTGCCTGCATCAGTGATGCTGACTTGAGAGAGCGGGGTTGGGGGTGGGTGAGGGAGGAGTGTCCTGGATGTCCTTATGGTCAGCCTAATAACAAGAGAAAAAGGGAGCAAGGGTACATCCTAAGCAAAACCTTAACTATTAACCTTTAACTGTAACTCAGAATTGATCACAGTCATGGTTAGTGGCAAACCAATCCAGGAAACTACTACCTAGCCCAGCCATTTGGGAAGGGAATCTCACTCAGGACTGCCATCGAAGGGCTCTACCAGCTGCACCAGCTTAGTAGTAAGTACTGGGTAGGGAGGCCCACCCCAGAGGCCGTGTTGCTCCCCAGTGTGAGGGGTTGGACCCTTCTCCTGGGGCCCTACCACCTATACCAGCCAAAGTAGCAAGGGCTGGATAGGGAGGCGTGCATAGGAGTTACTGGGATGCTGGAGAGCGGTGCAAGGGTGCAAAGCTAGGGAGTGCTGCTGTGGATACTGCCTCCAGGTGTCTCCACTGCTCTGTCAGGGCTCTCTGCCTCTACTCCATGCCATTGGGAGACTCGGTCATGTGGCCAGGGGTCTCCATCTCTCTGCTGGGGGTCTCTGCTGCTCCTCCAAACCTCCCAGAGTCTCTGTCACTCCTTCATGCCGCTGGGGTATCCATCAGTCCTCTGTCCTGCCAGGGGTTTCTGCTCGTTCTCTTCATGGATCTTTTAGTATCCATGGCTGTTGGGGGACTGGCAACAGCAACCATGGGAGGATTAGAAAGCAGCATGGGTCACAGGTTGGAGCAGCAGTACACGTGGGGAAGCAGGCAGGGGATCAGGAGGCAGTAGATGTTGGGGATTGGGCAGCAGCAGGAGTGGACAGCAGCATGTGATGGGGATCAGGTGGCAGTACAGGCTGGAAATCAGATGTGGGGCAGGTGAACGGGGGGCCAGTCATGGATGGTGGATCAGGGGACAGGTGGCAAGGCACAGACATGGGGAGCAATGGCAGGGGAGCAAGATACAGGGGTCAGGCTGCCTGACTCTCCCCCACTCCACGGTTTAAGACAGAGTTAAGACAAGCCTCCAATAATTAGATTGAGATTCCATACATAGATAATTACAGCATATTATAGAATTATAATATGTTGTCATTTTCCATATATGGAATTTACCTATTTGGGGTGGTTATCCTACATTCAAAGCCATCTTGAATTCAAGTAAATATGGTTTTAATTGCAAAAATTAATTATTATTAGTGATGCATATTATTTCTTCCAAAAGCATAACACAGAAGATAGTTGAGAACTGAAAATCACAGTATTAGCACCACTATGGTGGTAGTAGTGGCAAGAGTAGCCGACAGCATCTGCCTGTTTCACGAGACATTAGCATTATGCCAAGACATCAACTCGCTGCACTTAATCCTCACTTGAACGATAAAGCAAAGCTGGAGGGACCTCTCCAGGAGAGTCCCCGGATAGTGGGGAGGTGTGTTTTAGGGTGACCCAAAAAGGATTTGACCTCCTTTTTCAGCCCGAAATCAACTCCTTATTCTCAGGAACATACATAGCAGACAGATCTGGGGCACTGTCAGTTGGCAGGCTGGCATGAAAAAGCGAGCTTCGGGTCAGGCAGTGCCCTATCCAGACTTATTTGGGAGAGTCCCCTGGGGCTCGGGACATGTGTTTTGGGGTGACCCGAGGATTTTCGCCCATAACCCCCACCCCAAATCAGCTCTTTTTTCAGTGCTTTGTAAATAGCACACAGTTCCCAGGGGCCATTGGGTGAGAGGCTGACACAAAAACTGAGCTTCAGGTCAGCCAGGGACCTCCCAGACTTCTTCAGGAGAGTCTCCAGGTGGTGATGATGTGTGTTTTGGGGTGACCAAAAAAGGATTTTACCTGGTAATCCCAGGCCATACTCAGCTCTCTATACACGTAGCACACAGAAATGCAAAAACTGAGCTTTGGGTCAGGCAGAGGCCTGCTCTGTCTTCTTCAGTGGTGCAGACTTGTGTTTTGGGGTGACCCAAAAAGAGTTTGCCCCAAAATCCCAGCCCAAATGCAGCTCCTTATTCAGGCCTACGTATTTTAGCACACAGGACTGCAGTGCTGGCAGTTGCCACATTGGGACTCAAAAAACACTTTTAGGTCAGGCAGCACCACGCGCAGGCTTCTTCAGGAGAGTCCCCTAGTGATAAAAATGTGTATCTTGGGGTGATCCAAATAGGATTTTACCCCATAATCCCAGCCCAAACACAGTTCCTTTTTCACGGCAACACGTTTCGCACACAGGCCAGTTGGACCATGAACTGGTAGGCTGGCACATGAAAACCGAGCTTTGGGTCAGGCAGGGGCTTGCCCAGTCTTCTTCACTGGGGTCCCTTAATGGTGCAGATGTGAATTTTGGGGTGACAAAAGGATTTTACACATAATTCCAGCCCAAACCCACCTCCTTATGTGGGGCTCTGTATTTAGTACAAAGGCCCGAGGGGCTGTCAACTGTCAGCCTAGTACTGACAAATGAACTTCAGGTTGGGCAGGACTCGGCCCAGACTTCTTCAGGAAAGTCTCCTGATGACATAGACATATGGTTTGTGGTGATCTGAAAAGGAGTGTGCCTCATAATCCCATCCTAGTCTCAGCCCTTTATTCAAGGCTATGTAATTAATCAATGGCATTATTTTATATTTTTATTACTAAATATACATTTTTGATGAAAGGGTAACTCTTTAGCATGGTTAATTCATTACTAAGAACCTTTATGTGTGTAACAATGAGTTTGAAAAAGGAACCAGGAATGGGGAATAAGGAACTGGTAATAAGGAACCAATTTTAGCCTCATAGATCAGAAGGGGTCTGTGTGCACAGTGAGACACAGGCTGGATACTAGCAGAAGCAGCTAGACAGAGATAGCAGTCTGGGACCTGGCTGTGTTGGGGTGGCCAGGTCATGGAGCAGGCAGTGTGGGTGCTGAGTGCCCGGCAGGGAAGCAGCTGGTTGCTGGCACCAGCAGCAGGAGCAAGATACAGCACAGCCACCTGCAGGCAGGGGACATCTGCACTGACCTGAACATGTGAGGTGGGGCAAGACACTGTGGAAGGATCCTAATGAAGGATGAAGCTCAATGCAGACACATGCAAGGCACTATACTTTGGGAGGAATGATCAAAAACACAAATACAATATGGGGGATACCTGGCTGGATGGCAGCACTATGGAAAATGACTTGGGAGTCTTGGTAGACCTTAGACTCAATATGAGCCTGCAGGGTGATGCAGCCGCATAAAAGGCTAATGTGGTTTTGGGATGCATTAATAGAAGCATCAGGTGCAAGACACAGGAGATGATAGCGCCTCTCTACTCAGCACTGGTGACGCCTCCTCTTGAGTAGTGTGTGTAGTTCTGGACTGCACATGTTAAAAAGGACATGGAAAAGTTAGAGAGGGTCCAAAGGCAGGCAACAAAGATGATCAAAAGCCTGGAAGACAAATCATATGAGAAGAGATTGGGCAGCTAGGCATGTTCAGCTTGCAGAAAAGGCACTTAATAGGGGGCACGATAGCAGTCTTCAAATACCTGGAGGTCTGCCATAAAGAAGAAGGAAAGCACCTTTTCTCTCTTGCTGCAGAGAGGAAGACTTGGATCAATGGCTTGTGGTTGCAGCAATGTAAGTTTAGACTGGATATCTGGAAAAACGTGTTCACTGTCAGAATAGTGAGGCAGTGGAATAAACTGCTTAGGGAAGCTGTGGACTCTACATTACTGGTGGTGTCAGACAGCCACTGACTGAGCTTGGACAGCCACTGCTCAGGGATGATCTAGGTGTAGCTATGCCTATTTTCTACCATGAATATTTCCCATGCTTCTGGGTGTTGCTGGTTGCTACCTCCCTGCCTCCCCCTCTCCCACTTTTTCTGCTTTATGGGTCAGGGTGTTTTTATGCCTCCCCAGAGGCACTGGGTGTTGGCTTCAGCTAAGGCAGGGACTTCAGCTGGGGTATGCTGCCTCTCCCACTAAGAGCAAAGCTGAAGGATCCTGGCTCCAGGGCCTTGCCCCTCTACCCAGGGCAAGACCAATCACCAGATTTGGGGTCAAGAAGAAATTTTACCCCATGGTCAGATTGGTAAGGACTGTGGGGGGCTTTTGCCTTCTTCCATAGTAGGAGACTTGGCCCCTGGACCTCTTGAGTATATATTGACAGCATTTTATAGAAGCAGGACATTGGCTGCCATGGTTTCCCTGCTTTATCCGTGGCAGGTTAGGGTGTTAAGCCTATGTTGTGTCAGGTCTGAGTGTAGACTTATGTAGAATTTAAATTATGGTTATAAGAGGTGGTTTGGATAGGGCTGATCCTGCCTCAGGCAGGGGGTTGGTATAGATGATCTCTGGAGGTCCTTTCCAGCCCTTCTTCTCTATGACGCTGAGACATGATTGCCTCTACACCCCTCTGTCAGACTGCAGCAAGGACAGAGCTAGGAACTTGTATGCCAACCCTTTTGCACCTGCAGTGTCTGACAGGCCCAGCAAATTCATTTTCTGCTACTTATTTAAACTGGCGAATTGCCCACCACGAATGATTTGGGGGGGCAGTGATGGAGTGCAGCCACCCACCACCCCACCCAGAAGCGGTGGGGGGCAAAGCTTGCCCCTCCGTCCCCTTGCCCCAGCACCCCACGCCCCTGCTGCCCTCACTCCAACCCCACCATCATGGCAGCGCTCCACGCTCTGATTGGTTGTTTCAGTAACCAATCGGAGTGCTCCAAGAGTGTTACAGACAGACAGACGGACTAAGCCCTTTATTACCTAAGAATTACTGTCTAAGTATGAACGAGTGTCCAGGAGACGATGGGGTTGCAGCTGTAGAGCTCAGTGCCTGGAGCTCGGGCAGTGTTGGTTTCGTTTCTCCCAGGATACAGAACACGTCTGATGCCCTGGGGGCAGTCGGCGGGTACCACCTTGCTCACAAAGGGTTGTCCTCAGTACGGAGTATGTCCATACCTCTCTTGTGGAAACCTGCCGCTGGTGGAAGATAAAGTCCCACGCGCTTAGTGTTGGTGGAGAGAGCTGGTTAGTGGTGGCTGGCAACAAAGAGCTAATGGGACTAAGCCCCAGCAGCTTTCAGTTCAGTTCCCTCCCCCTTTCTTTTCTCTAAATAGTGGTTATTCCTTTTCCCTGGTTTCTCCAAAACCCAAGCAGAGGGTAGCATTAGCGAGCTGCAGGTGAAGCGGGGAAAGTGGAAGAGGGGGAAATAAGGAGAAAGCAGAGTCTTTCCTGTAGCACCTTCAGCTGACATCAGAAGGGAGCGGGGCTCTCAGAAATGGCAGCCTCTGACCCCTAAAAGAGCTCTTCGTCCTACTGACGCAGCAGAGCAGTGCCGGGGTACGAGCACGCTCACAGGCGCCGCTCTGTCCTGCTCAGGGCAGCCCTGCCAGCCCACGTTTCAGGAACAGTGCAAGCAAGCGAGCGAGAGAAGGCCTGGCCTGCCAGTGATCCCAAGGAAGCAGCACGTGGGGCCTACGGCCTGGCGACAGGAAGCAAAAGGGGCTATCGCCTGCTGAAAGCCATGGGGTGGAAAAGGGGGCAGACAGGCAGCAATCTGGCAAGAGAACGAGGAGGGAAGCAGAGGACCCTGGTACCCAGCAAGGGCAGGGGGATGTGGTAGCAGATGCTGCTATTCATTTATTTCACGTTGGAAGGGGAAGGAACCGACTGAGCCATCCTGTTAATTTTCTGGTACTCAAACATCATTTTCCTTCAGGAGACAGAAAAACATCAAATCACCAGCCCCATCCTTTGTTGTGAACACCAGCCATCACTGACGGATGATGGTTGCATAACCTCTTCCGGGCAAAGACAGTGACCTCTTTGTATCTTCTGGGTACCACTGGGAACAAAAAACAACAATATTATGCATCCCCCATGGTCACTGCATCAGACTGCAAAGAACTCCACTGTTACCTGAGAGACCAGAGCTCATTAGCAGAGAAAATCTACCAAGCAAGTTGAATTTTCAAGTCAGTAGTGAATTTATCACAAGAGACAGCAAAGTGACATGTTATGAGAAAATACAAAATGAACGCATTTGCATGCATGACTTGTTTCATTTTTCTTCTATTAAATGCTTAATGCGGTGCCTATTAAGTATTTAGTTCTTTTGTGGAGCGCTGCTTCTACTCCTTGGTGCTAGAAGTTGATATACACATTGGGAATAAAAGAGATTGTCAGTGTGGCTCAGAGGAAGACGTGCTACTTGCTGATGTGCAGTAATGTCAGCAGCTGTTCTAAGCGTGGAAAAGACACGTTATAAAGCAAAGTGAATCCTCATGGTTCAGCGCATGGAGCACAGGCTGCAGTCCTGGACTCCTGTGCTCTAATTCCAGCTATGCTGCTGGTTTGCTGTTTGGCCCTGGGCATGTAACTTTAGCCAAAAGTGTCAAACCTGAAAGCCTAAAGTTAAACCTCTAAATAAGTATCTAAATATTGAGCATGCAAAACTCCCAGTGGTTTTCATAGCCTCCTAAAAAAATCAAACTATTCTTAGTGCTCTGCTCTGTTTCTCCCATCTAGGAATACCTACACAGAGGGTCCACTTTGGACTGTCCACCCTTCCTTGCGCTAGGAGCTGTACAAACACACAGTGAGAGATAAGCTCTGTCTAGGGAACCGTTCCTCTCAGGGTGTGTCTACATTGCAGTAGGAAAGATACCTAGCTTTAAATGCATCAGGCTAACCACAGCAGTGCACAGCTTTGAGCAAGTTGACTTACCTGAAGTAACTCTGCTTACTGTTAACTTCCCATTAACCATCACCGCCTTTTGGTATCCGGCATTGAGCCCATTTTAATCCATTTAATGGGTGCCCGGTTAATTCTATATAATGCAAGCATGTAGATCAAATGTCATGTCGTACAGAGCCTTGAGAAGTTCAAATGCACGCTGTGAACCAGAACTGTAATGCCATCCAAAAAAAGACAGTAGATTTTTTGTCAAGACTAACCTGCCATGAAACCACACTGACTGACATCCACTTTATTTTTGGCCTCTAACTCTTTGTTCATAGAGTCCTACATTAACTGTTGCATGGTCCACCCCAGATCACCATCAGATCACTCAAGCTGTTGTCCTTGAGGTTACCCTTTGACCCTTTTTTTAAAGCCTGGAATTACATTGGCAGCTTTCCACACCTCTGAATTTTCAAAGAGTTGTTACTATTACAATGAACGGTATGGAGACCTCTTCAGCTAGTTCCTTTAAGACTCAAAGACAGGGTGAGTTTAGAGTATTTAATTTTATCAGATGCTGCCTCACATCCTCCTTTGTTGCAGATGGCAAACTTTCTATTCCATCCACAATATCATATGGGACAAATATAGCTTCCTGCTTCATACCGCATAGAAATATCTAGTGAACATTTCTGGTGACTCTGCATCACTAGTTAAGATTTTACTGTTTGCATCTAGCAAAAGACTTATGTTGATTTTGGGGTTTGGGATTCTTAATATTTTGTTAAACTGCCTTCTGATGATTTTTAGCCCTATTGGCCAGGAATATTTCACTGATTCTTTTGTCTTCCTTTCAGTCATAGACATTTTTAAGTTATAATTTGGAAGCATGCCATTTGCTTCCTCTTTTTTGCTAAGCTTAATGTAATTTTTATGTTTTCTCGCTTTTTTCACATCTCCTTTTACTCAGCATACCTGCATGCCCAGCGGAGCTTTTTGCATGATGATAAAATTATGGCTTTTGAGGCATCCAATAGGATGGCTTTGAACAATATCCAACTTTTGTTAGCACTTCCTACTTTAGATCTGGGTTTCTAGTCAAGGATCTCAAAAATTTCCTGTTGAAAACCGGCCTTTCTAAAGTTCCAGTATATAATATTTATAGCAACATGTAATTATATATATATATTATATATCATATATGGCATATATTGTATGGTTGGGGCCATAATCTGCTTGCACAAAAGAAATGATACTAGATCATAGTGACTGGTAGTTAGGCCACAGCTATTTTTTAGGCCAGTGATTAACTTCTGTTTCTCTGTCTAAATTAGATCTATTGAGTTAAACTGTTTTGGGTGCAAAACCTTGTGTACTATGAAATTATTCTGTATTTTATCAGGGGGGTTGAGTAGATGACTTCTGGAAGTCCCTTCCAGCCTTACTTTGCTATGATTCTCTGATTATTTTTAGAACCTCTAAGAAAGTTTTGGACAGTAAATGTCCTCTCAAGTTGAAGTCACCCACGATATCACAGTTTTGCTTCCTACACATTATGGACAGATATTCAAGTATCTGCCTATGGCAATGGAGCTCAGCCTTTTAAAGTGACAGGTGGGGAACCCACGATCCAGCTGGGCCACTGCTCCCATCCAGTAGAGGGGACAGGGAGGGAGAGAAGGGGAGGGGGGAGATGGCTGACAAGATGGCAGAGGAAGGGAAGGAATAGAGATGGGGAAGGAGAGAAGAAGAGAGGTTACCTACAGGCTACGGAGGAGATCAGTGGCATGGCACAGGGCAGGGAAGGGGACATGACAGGCCAAGCTGTTTTGCAGCTGATCCTCTGTGCCTGCTGCATTTGGCTCACAGGCCATAGGTTGAGCACCACGATTCTACTGTGTTCCCCAGTGAGATGAGGTGGTACTGGATGCCCACTTGTATCCCAATTTTATTTTTCGTAAGCAGAAGGTTGCTCCATAAATTGCTTTTAAAAACCTATGGGATTACCCAAGAATAAACCTTTTGCTGGTGCTGACCCATACACTGTATAGGCTTCACATTTCGACATCCACAGAGATCCTAGTCCTCATTCAGAAGCTCAAAAAGTACCAGATGTGCCAAGAGGTGTGTGGGGCAGAGAGAGGGAAAGCTATGGCATCAGTGGAGTCTGTCTCTTACACTGATCAAAATATAGGGATGAGCCAAGTTGATGATATGCAACTGAAGTGAGTCAAGTGCCTAGGGGAAGCTAATATCAACATAAGGGCCAGGTACACTTTTACTGGTATAAGTGAGCAGAAACCGTTCTATACCCATACCAGAAGTTCAGCACACAAAACCGGTCTATCCCCATAACAGAACAGTTCAGTACACATAGACTGGCTTAAAGACGATGGAGCCTAGTCTAAGATTTGCCTCCCTCCCCCGCCAAAGGGCAAATGTGTGTTCTGTTCACTACCGAGCTAAACTACACCATTTACAGAAAACCATGTAATATTGATTGATCCACCTTAGGCTTTTTGAATGTCTGTACCTAGCCAAGAGGAAGACAGTAGAAGCAGGCTAAGTGGATAGCCTTGCTATTCACCAGCCTCTACTCCCAGGCCTACTAAGCACAGTTTTTGGTCATGAGGCTTTCTTTACATGCTCTCGGATGAGTTGATGAATGGTCAGTTGATCACTTACCTGCTATCCGTATCCCAAATAATCAGAGATGGGGTATTGTGTAGTACACTAAACAATTGCTTAGTCTTGTGCTTTTACTAGTCTCCCAGGAGATAACATTGTCTTTGGTTATGAACTTTGCACTTAGATTTGTACAGCCATCTTCTTGCCAGAGTGCAGCTCTCTTCCTGGGCTAGGGATGCCTATAGGACAGTTTGTTTCACACATGCACTCGCATACACCACCCACATGCATCATCTTTTTCTGCTCTTTCATCTCTCCGTTTCTGACATAGTTTACTATGTAAAAATGAGGCCAGATGCCCTGCTGACCACACCATCACTGACGTTTTGCAGAAAGCAAATGATGGCTGAACTTGGGTCAGTGTGTCTGAACATGTCCTGGAGAGGCAAGGAGTGCAGTGAAAACAAGTTAGCTACAGGCCATGGTTCTTGGGAACAGGAACACAATCCTCACTTGCTGGCTCAGAGCTCATCGGTTATTTCCACCTTTCTGACAGCATGAGGAACATCTGAGCTGCTCTCAGGTCCAGCCACAAAGCAATGGTTCACGGTGACGTGGATCCCAAAGCTCTGCTAACTTCTGTTTCTTTGTTCCATGCAACTTCTGGCTTTGTTCCAAGCAGTTGTTGGCAACTGCCTCAGATGCCAGATTAGCTTTTTGGTATGCAAATGACTGCTGTCTTAATGCCCCAGATCTTTTTTTTAATTCCAGATGTGTGAAAGATCAGCATTGTTCACTCCTCCCAGTAGCACAGTCAACAAGAGCATCAGATGCAGAAAACCAAGAGAGAGAAATATAATGTTAATAAGGGATAAACATCTCCCCAGCTAGGCAACCTAGCTGTCTACAAAGGAGATTAAAAGGTTATCCTAGGTAAGAGAAGGCAAACAGAACAAACCTGTGGGCTTGTTTCCTTAGATACTTGACTGCAAGTGGAAGCATCTTTTAGAAGTTTCCACAGCCTCAGTGCCAAGGATGGTTATGAATCATTTGTGACAAATATATCTGCAAATGACAATGAGTTTTTTGGTGCACTTGTGTAGTTGATTTAGAAAGTAACATTATTTAGTGCGTCCATCTCTGCTTGTGAAGGATAAAGCCACAAAGTTCTTTTACAAGGCAACCATTTCTTATGGAGAGCCATGTGTACAATACTTACCATACTGTTACCCATGGCATCCTTTTGTTTTTCTCACAGATTTTCTTTTTGGATATTTGGACATATGCTCACAAGATTTTTCCTCCTTTGCTGGCTTAATTGTACTAGTGCAGACACATTGCAATTTTGCTGGCCTCAGGGGGTAAAACTTTTTTCAGCTCCACCACAAAACTTAGTAAACTCCATTAAGTTTGTTTGTATAGTCGTTCTTCAAAGACTGTATAAAAAGACTATGTGATTGCATGACCAGATGAAAGCTAGAAAGCTCCAGAGATCTAATAGGGATTGATCCATCCATTTAGTGTGTGGCTTTAGGCAAGTCACATAATCTTCTTATGCTTCAATCAAACTAGCTGCAAAGAACAGGTGAGAAGCAAATGTTAGATTGAGTTTTGAGTTTTCAGAATATATACATTTACCTAAGTGGATTTGGACCCTAATGATATAAATTAAGGTTATGGCGGCAAATACACTCACTTATTATCAGTGACAACTTACAATGTAAGGGCTGCAACCCTTTATTCAGGTGAGTAATTCTTAATCCTCTTGATGCCCTACATGCGCAAGCATTGTTTATGTGAACAAAGAGATGTAGGTTTGGTCTATAGGAGGTATTATAAGCATCAAGCATCTTGCTTGATTTTTTAGCTAAGGAAATTCAACTCCAAATTCTGTTTTTTTGGGGGGGTTTTCTACAATGGATTTCAACAGGTTTTTGTTACTTCATTACTTGTCATTTTAACAGACTTATTTCATCCATCTTTTAGGATAGAGATGCAACTACGTAAGCAATGGCAGTGTCTGATGGCATATTTAATACACACAGGGCATGTCTACATATGCAATTAATGCAAAGCAATAAACTCTGGAGCTTATTGCTCAGGAGTTTACTTCTCCTGGATGTACCATTTGAACATGAACCCAAGACTGCAGCACACTGAGCCAAGTCCAAGCAGCCCCAGCTGGCAGGGGGTCCCGGAGGCCAGCCTGCCAGCCTGGGGCTGCTCTGACTGGGGTCAACGTGCTGCACAGGGTTTGGCTGGGGCAAAAGGGTGCTTAAGTGTGGGACTAGCTGGCAGGCAGCCCCCTGCACTGAAGCACCCTTGTGCCCCAGCCAGAGTATTGTACTTGTATTTACAAGTACTATCCTGCTGCAGAGTAAATTAGTTTACCCCAGCCAAATTGGGGTACATGTGTAGACGCACAATGTTTACTTGGCTGGGGTGATCTAGTTGGGGATGGTCCTGCTTTAAGCATGGGGTTGGACTAGATGTGACCTCCTGAGGTCCCTTCCAACCCTCATTTTTTATGATTCTATACTGTGAAACTAATTAGTCTACTGTGCAGTAAATGTCTTGTGTAGACACACCCACAGAGATATAGACTATAATATACTACACCAGCTGTTACAACTGGTTGTCCTGAGCCCTGTTCAGCCCCATAATCTCTGTCATTGCCTCTAATTAGTATTTATGTAGTGATTTCCTCCTTGAGGAATTTCCTATGGCACAATTTCCCACACGTGTTTTCTCTTTACAGCTGTTTTAGGATGGAGAACACTGGAAAGGCACGCCTGATCCTAATCTTCATTGTAATCCTTCCTGCAGACTGTGGGGTGGAGTGAGCAGTCTGTTTGCCTGACAATAGTAATATCTGACACTGACTCTTTGCCCAGGCCATTGGACAATTACATTGATGGGTGGAGATAGTGTTGAGTCACAGAAGGGAGAAGAAGTTATATGCTTCAACCTAAATATGCTATTTTCATTCATAAAGAAACCTACTAATTATTGCTTTTACATGGCGTTTATCCAAAATCCAGCAAAGTTAATTGGAAGACACCAATTTGAGAATGCCCCAAATCATTGCAGGTACCACAAAAATGGTGTGTTTGAATGGTACCTGCAAAAATGGCACCCCAAAGGTCTGATATATAACTTAACATAAGGGCAGAAAAAATAGTAGGGAGCCATTAGTGCTGCCCAAAGGCCAACTGTGCACCCATGGCCCGCTGGCAGCTGGCCCAGAGGTGCAGGAGGCTCTGCTGATGCCCATACCACAGCCCAGGCAGCCATATGGTCCCCACCTGGGTCTAGCAGGCATGCAGCTAAGGGGCCACAGGTCCAAGGGGGTGGATGCTGTCACAGGTGGCAGCAGCCCCCACTGCCAGACTGCTGCAATACATAGAGGGTGCAGGGGCCTGCTAGGTTAGGGCTGCTTCAGCAGCCCAGCTGGCACAAGGGGTAGTGTCCCAGATACCAACTGGTCGGGCCTCAGAAGCTCCTGAGGGCAAGCAGCCCTGAGTTACTTTCCAGGGCAGCTTTTTACACTGCTGGGGCCAGCGCAATTGCTGGCCCTGACCTCTAGTTCCCCCTGCCTGCAGGTCCAGGAGGAGCTGGGCAGGGTCAGTTTGCCCAAAGTGGCACAATTTGCCCCACACTAAAGTGTATGTTCAGGCATATGTGCCTAGGCACAAATCTCCAGCAGAAATTTGTGTCACTGCTTTTTGAGCTGCTGCAAGCACACATGCCTGCATGTGTGAACGCACCCCATGAGAACAAAATTCTAACCAGATGCATAGCTGGGAACATCATGTTTGTATGGCATTGCTTCCAAGTCACTCTGTGCATGATCCTGCTGAAATCAAAATGAACGGGACTTTTGTAATTCACTTTAATGGTAGCTAGATCAGACTGTAAATACCAATCGTTTCTCAAGGAAGGAATACCAACTGCACAACATACATGTAAATCCAATAGAGTTCTTTGCATTTGAATACAAGAATCTATGTTTGATAGATTCTGGCCAGATTTGTGCTCACCTATTAAAAGTAAAATATCTTTTGTTTCACGCTTTTATTGATAAACCTTCAGTTGTCCTCAACGTAGCAAAACATTGGCAAATATTCATTAAAAATATTTTGAAAAAAGATTAAACAGCAAAATAAAACAATCCTAAAATAAAAGAATGTAATGGGACTCTTGGTACGTTTAAGTGTTGGCAAAATCAGGACCAAATATTACAGCTGTCTGGGAAAAACTCCAAGGCGAATTATCCTCATGGCCAGATTGGTTTAAATCTGGGGTACTGTGATGAAAATCTATTGGGCCACTCTGGATTTATGAAGTTACAATGAAAACAAAAGTTTGAACCAGCCTGATTAAGAATTAAGACCCAAAGTCAGCAAAGCACTTACGCATGTGTTTAGTGCATCCCACTATGGCACTACTGAATTGTGATCTGAGGTCTGCCTATGCCACTCCAGGGGCTCTGTACCAAGATAGACTGCCCACCCCAAGTGCCCTGCCTGTTGAAGGGAGTTAATGTACCCACCTCTGCACAGGGTTGTGTATGTGCCAAGAGCTGTAGGGAGAGGCAAGGCACACACAGCACATCATTACATTACCTCCAGTTCATCCTGTGTCAGTATGGTGCTGACTGGCACGTCATTAAAGCAGCACTGATAGCTAAGTGGCCTGTCCTGAGATCGGAAAGTAAATGTCAGGATTAACAATCTAGGACTTTCTTTCATAAACCCTTCAGAAATTGCACTTGGTTCCACTCAGGAAAAATAAAATCATTTTCCTCCTCCATAAATATATACTTAGTTTTGCCCAGTGGGTTTAGCAAGGTAGCCAAAGATATCTTGGGGTCAGCGCTGTCCTGGGTCCAGCTGGAAGCTGTCCTCAGTATTTCAGTAGCTGCCATCACATGATGTCACCGAGTTTCCTGAGAGTCATGCATAGCAACTGCCTGACGGGTTTAATCCTAAATGGTGGTAATATCTGGTGCAAGGTTACAAGGCAGCACATGATGCAAAAACAAATGTCTATTTGAAAGATTAGCAAATAGTTATGTATCAAACTGTGAAGCTCAAAGACAGAAGGAAAACAAAAAATAAAACAATAAGGCTGAATTGGTGACATTTTTGGAGGCTAAGGGCTGATACAGAGAACCTTGCACCCTGTTTCACCTTTTGAAAGATACTCATTGAAGTAATTTCCCCTGGGAATTGTCTTTCATGTGACAGAGAACATGGAAGACATAAGCTTCCACCACTGAGGGTAACAGCCACTACCTGCAAGCATGTATGTACCCCTTCATTCCCTGAGGAGCTTTCAAAATAGGACTGAACTGGGACATGCATGGTACGTAGTCTTTGCACTGGCCTTTTGCAGCTGGGAGAATTGCTCCTGCTATGTGTAACTACCCAGTTCATTTCAGTAAAAGGAACTACTGAGCTGGCTCTATGAATACAAGTCATCACTTTTTCATGCGCCTTCACAACTCTGTATCTGATGATGAGCGTGTAACAGCGTTCTACTTTGCACGAAGCGCTGATGCTGACAAAAACCCCAACAGCAGAAAACTTTAGTGAAACGTTGCTGGTTAATGCAGCGCTTCTGACCCCAAGCTGTTCTCTTTTTAAAGCTGTTTTAAAAGACTGTGCAGTCTGAACAACGTTTCCATTGATTTCAACAGGGATTCTGCATGCACTGTAGAACAACAGAATTTGTCCCTCTGTTGTCAGTCAGACTGCTGAATGAAAGCTGAGTAAGGGCTACTGGGTTTCACTGATCGTGTTACACTAATGAGCAGAATCAATGCCTGGTCATCACCACTGACTTTAGGAGAGTTAAGTGAGGAATGAGTTTGCTCTGCTATATGGGAGTTATAGTATACCGTAATATAAACAGTTATAGTATGGCGTACTATGCTATAACACAAAACCAGAAAATCTAGATACCTGCTGAGGATCAGAGTACCATTAGTTTGCACCTGAGACCTTCTTGGACAGGTTTTCTCCTGCACCAGGAGCTGATGAACACAAGACAGACAGACAGCTATCAGAGACCTACTGTACAGCTCCCTGTTTCTGCAAGCTGGTTTGTGTGTCCCCAATCCATGAGTAAACCCAAATTTACACTGCTGATGCATGATCCCTAAAGGACTATATGCCAGCTAAGAATTAGAGAAGCCCTGTGGGCATCCAACCCCCTCTTCCTTTCCCTGGCCTATCTCAAGCGCTGCAGCGGGAGAGGGTGATCGTTTGCATGTGAACCAGCATGACCACTGTTACCCCAAGAGGTCCTTTTCATAAGGACAACTGACTAACTGCAAGAAGATTCCAGCTCTTTTATGCTCCCTGAGCACTGCAAAGCAACCAGATCAGAGGTAAGAGTGCACTTTTAAACTTTAATAACTTAAGTTGTAGGTATGATAGAAACAATCTGTAAATGACATTTAAAAGCAAATTTATTAAAATTTTAGGACAACTAGAGGATACAATGCTAGACTTCAACATAACCACCATCCATCAAGATACAGTGCTCAATCTGATCTTCCAACTCCTTGAAAACATTTCCCAGTTGCTCTTGAGTAAGTGCACTAATTGCATTAGTGATCCTAGCCCTAAGTTCCACCAAACAACATGGTTTTGACAAGTAAACTACACTTTTAACATTTCCCCATAAAAAAGAAGTCCAAAGGTGACAGGCAGATGAACGAGGTGGCCAAGCAATTGGCCCACCTCTGCCTATCCTCTTCTCTGGGAAAACATCATTTAGGAACTGTCATACGTTCAGAGCATAGTGGCACGGAGCTCCATCTTATTTAAGAATAAATTCGTTATTACTTATGAAGTCTAGCATTGTGTACTCTAGTTGTCCTAAAACTTTAATAAATTTGCTTTTAAATGCTATTTACAAATTGTTTCCATTGTACCTACAACCTAAGTTATTAAAGTTTAAAAGTGCACAAGGACTTTATGAAGACCTTGTATAAAACTAAAGATAGATAGATAGATAGAAAGATAGATAGATAGATAGATAGATAGATAGATAGATATTAATGGCTGTAGTTCAAAAGAAGGATAACTACACATTACAGTGTAGTGTGTGCATGTGCACATGCAGATATGTACACACACACACACCACTGTAATATTTAGTTATCTTTCCTTTGAACCACTACAGAAGCTTGAACCATAACTATACCTACCTGCAAACTCCTCTTACCCCCAACTTTACTACTTCAATCTTAGGGATTTTTAAGACTGGGCATACATTTTTGCTTATCAACAATTGCATAAACAACTTTTTGCTTCTTCACGTAGCTCTAACTCATTCTTTGGAGTCTAGACATATTTATTGTAGATACATGTCTCAGTGAGTATTCATGTTTCATAGTTTCATAATTGGTAGGGTCAGAAGGGACCTGAGCAGATCATCAAGTCCAACCCCCTGCCATGGCAGGAAAGAGTACTGGGGTCAAACGACTCCAGCAAGGTGTACATCTAGCCTCCTCTTAAAGACCCCCAGGGTAGGAGCCAGCACCACTTCTCTTGGAAGTTGGTTCCAGATCCTAGCCACCCTGACCGTGAAGTAGCACCTCCTGATATCTAGCCTAAATCTCCCCTCTGCCAGCTTGTGACCGTTATTCCTGGTCACTCCTGGCAATGCTCAGGGGAACAGGGACT
>NW_017728992.1:186834144-186836268 GCF_001723915.1 Gavialis gangeticus | reverse complement strand
AAGGACTTCTTATTGTCCTTAATCTGGGAAGCTAGTCCCAGTTCCATCTCTGCCTTGGCCTTCCTAACAACCCCCTACATCCCCGAGCAACTGCAGAATAGCCCTCCCTGGTGATGACCCCTTCTTTCCATTGGGTGTAAGCCTCCTTTTTAGCAAGGAGACATTCCCGGATGCTTTTGGTGAGCCATGGAGGCTTGTGTGCTCTCCTGCTCCCTTTGATCTTCGTTGGGATTACCTTCCTTTGGTCTTGGAGGATCGTCTCCTTAAGGAGCGACCACTCTCCTTGGACACCTGGCTCCCCTCCCCTCAGACTTGCAAGTTTGATTATCATAACACATTGCTCAGGGAATGCAGCTACTGATGTAGTGTGTGTAACATGCTGTGGATGCTATTCCAAATCCAAGGCAGATTGGGGCAGTAAGAGGGGACAACTGTGAGGGAGCTAGCAGCTCCCCTGGGCTCTCTGACTCAGCCAGTCATAGAGAGTTACTCCTGCTCTGGGCAGAGTGGGATGCAGGTGAGGCCTGAGAGCTGCAGCAGTACCTAATACAGCATGGGCTTCCTGCATTCCAGCTGCTGCTGCTGTAGCATGGACACCTGTGGGGGAAAGCTAGCATATGTACAGGGGGCAAGTGGGGCATGAGCTCTGGGACCTAATTTGGAGGGGGCACCAGACTGGGGCCCCAGGGAACATGTGCAGGGGAAGGGGGGTTTTGCAAGCAGCATATGAGGACCCCATTCCCCCCAGCTGCAGAAGCTGGAACCCATACCTGCACCACAGCAGCAGTAGCTGGAGTGCAGGGAGCTCAAATCATATCAGGTAATGCCAGTCCTGCTGAGGTCAGGCTGTTGAGGTGCTGCTAGTGGGGCACCTGGGAGGTCTAGGCAGGGCAGGGAGCAAAACAAGGATAGGTAAACCTACCTGCTGCTGACCCAGGGCAGGGGAAGCAACAGCAGACAGGTTTCCTTTTCTTGCCCCTGCTCCCAGCCAACATGGGACACAGAGGGGGGAGAGCAGCCAATAGGGAAGAGGGACAAAGAGAAGGAACCTGCCTGCTACCAATGCAGTTCGCTGCCCAGCTGGCACCCTGCAAACTGCTTCTCACAGCTGGTAGTTTTGGGCCATGGGAGGACACTGAGGAGCCAATAAGCAATTCATCCATTACTATAGCCTGTTGACCCAGGTGTGGGAGAATCCCAAAGCTGCTTCTGCCCTGCAGGAAGTATCTACCTACCAGGTGCTGAGCTCAGCTAGGGACAGCAGCAGTGGCAGGGATGGTGGGTGGTTTCCTCTTTCCTGCGCCTGCTTCCCCTGCACTCCCCAGTGTCCTGCAGCAGCCCAGGGGTTTCAGCTGTACTTTGGCCTCTATCCTATGATGGTCTGAAGGGCAGCACTGGTAGCATCTGCCACACCTCTGCTTTCTGAACCCTGGATGCTCCCATGGAAACAAGGCTCTTTCTAGATCTTGAAAACTTTCTCACCCCATCCTTCAATAGCTGCATTTATCTGGAACAACATGACCAAGTACCAGCATGAACCTTGAAAGAGCTGTCTCTGTGGCTTTTCTGTTCCCTAAGAGACCAGCAGAATTCTCCTCCTCAGATGTAAGCGTACATTCCAGCTCTTCCCCAAAATGCTGGGGGAAAGGAGTTGGAGAAATGTTACTAAATCAGTAAATAATTATGTCGGCAGTGGTAGTGAAGTTCCTCTAACAACATGTTGGTGGAGAGAACTGTTACTTGCTGACTTGTTATTTTTCTGACAGTTGTTCTGATATTGGGACAGAGGCTCAGCTGATGTACATAGGTGGAGTCTTCCGGGACATGCAAGCATCCATTTACATACCAAGCGATACGATGCATAATCTAGTGCTGAGCATGTAATATATGGAGAGACATCACAATACTGCCAGTAGCAAGTGGTCAAAAATTATGAGTCAGTCTCCCCCTGCAAAATCATGAGGTTGGCATACAAATGAAACACTTTCAAAAACACAGGCTAGGTTTGTTCTATTTGCCTTCTGACTTTCAAATGATCAGGGTGTACAGAGGTCATGTTTTCAAGCTTCTCTTTTTAACCCCAAGGTCAGAAGCTTTTTGCCTTTTTTTTTTTTTTTTTTTTTT
>NW_017728992.1:186823689-186833978 GCF_001723915.1 Gavialis gangeticus | reverse complement strand
AATTTTTTTTTTTTTTTTTTTTTTTTTTTTTTTTTTTTTGTGTATAAATGAAATTTGGAGGATCTGACTTGACTGTGGTGGCCAGGGCTCTCCCAGACATTATTGAGAAACTCATGGACATAGGAGTTGGGAAAACTGATGGCAAATTTTCCATTCTCTAGGCCCAATTCCCCATTGCTCTGCACTTTGTGCAGCTGTTTGCACTGGTAAAAACAAGTGTTTTGAGTGTCCTACATGCATGTTGCACTTGTTTTGTGCTGGTACAAATGACTCCACAAAGCATCAAGCAATGGAGAGTCCAGCCACCTTGTCTTCTGATAAGGCAAAGGAATTTAGTTGTAGTGTATTTTGAATGTATAAGCTTTCTGGGTGAAATCCCTACTCACAGATGTTAATTGGGAGTGTTGGTATTTATTCTCCTGGGCAAGGACCTTGCCTTTCATGTTTTGCAGATTATAATTCATTCTGTAGGGCCAACTTAAGCCTTGAGTATGCTCTAAAGTCTCACCTGGATAGCAAGCGCTAAATCCTGTTTGCCTTCTATATTCAAGTAGTCTCCATGAGTCTTACTCTGCAACCCTTACTACTCACAGTGAGTAGCATTTACTCATGCAGGTGGTTTCCAAAAGACATGAGCAGGATTTGATCCTGAGTTATTTGGGACTTTTGCCTCCTGGTCTGTTGCGCTGTGAAATCTTTGAACATTTAAACATTAACAGTTCCCACAAATGTGACAAGCTGAGACTTGACATGACTATTATTTTACGATCCAACAATGGTTTTTACACTCAATTACACTTATGGTTTCTGTGACTCATCTAAACATTTATGGATTTGTCACTAGTAAAAAGTACCATAAGTGAAGTAAAAAGTATCATAAGCGAACACATTGCTGCAGCAAGATACTGTTTAACAGAGGTAACAGGGAGAGTCATTTTCTGTGGTGGCCAGAGCTATATTTGAGCTGTTAGGCAATGTCAGTTTTTGCATGCTACATTCCTTGGCTAATAGCCAATGTTATGTGTAATACTTTAGCCACACTGTTGTTACTTAATCCTTTCCTAATCTGCAATTTGCGCAAGAGGAGTAAAATCTAAGCAAAGCCACTGAGAACATCTCCACTAATAATTTATCAAACTCAACTTTGGTTGTTGGCAAGGGACACTAGCTAGTGAGGGAGAATATTTTCCCCACAATAGAGCTGTATAATAAACAAACAGGAGATGCTGATTCATGACACATTTATTTTCTGTTACCCACCCTCTGTGTCACCCTGGTATTTCTTAGAACGATAAGCCTGCATATGAGCTCACACCACACCACCAAAGTATAGTTTCGTCTCTTTCTTCAGCTTACACACTAATTAGCCACAATTAATAATGGAAGCTGTGTGCAGAAATCCACACCCAGTATGATGAGACTAAATCCTTGCTGTACAACTAGCACATTAATCATCTGCATTTCAGTGTGAGAAGACGCAATCTGTGTGCCCCTGTACATAACCACGCAAGTTACCATTCTGTATGCCAGCATTCCTGGAGAGGACAGCTCTCTTCCATCCCCCCACCAACCCATAACCTTAGTGCAAAGAAAAGCATCGCCTCTCGCTCTTTGGATTTTATTTATTTTGGTCCTCTGTCCACTGCCTGCTGTTGTTAGAAACATGATTGCTTCATACAGTTATGTTAATGTTTGTATTTGACAGAATGTAATTGATACTTCTGCTGCTACAGCTTCAAAGCCAAATTAGGAAGCAAAGTGCTGCAGATCAGTTTGTTTATCTGGTAAATACTGTAAATAAGCATATACAGTGCAGAGCAACTATGGAGTTTTCTTTGAAGCATTTTCTAGGTGGCTGGTTTCATCATTATTTCTTGCTACAAACTAATGGCTTTAAGGATTGTAATTTTGTGGTGAAACTGTAATCGGGGCTGAAACATGACAGAAGGATTTCACTCTAAAGACAAATATTTGATAAGCTATAGAAGTCATATAAAGAAAAATATTGCAGACTTTACAGCATTTTTAATCACCAATAGTTCAAAGAGAGATTTAATTTAACAGAGGAATTTGGCAGCAGATGAGTTTGGAACATGGCTTTATGAACACTGGATAAATAGAGCAGACTTTAAAGAGTCAATGCATTTTATAAGTGTCCTTTATGAAGAAAATGTTTGAAAACTGATTTGCATAACAGGCTTGTACAGAATGGTATATATGCAATACCATGCTAAACATTTTTTTTTGCAATGGAAAATAAGAGCATGAAGCTTTTTACAAATCCACTTTTGCATAAAATATAATCTGACTGGAGACCCCACAGAACAGATTTAACACTGACTGAATAATGAGGGTTTTTAAAATTGTTCCTCTGTTCTTGACTCAATCCATGAAAGCAGAACTACAGAAAAAGCACATTAAACAACTTTACAACTTAATCATGCAGAATGAATTTTAAGGTTGTATCTCTCTGTGTAACAACCCCATTCTTCAGCTGCTAACACAATTGTGCAAAAGTGTTTTAAACCAAGATTAGGACTCTTATGAAATAAACTCACTTTAAAAAAATGAAATTGTATTAACTTGTCCAAGTGTGTCTACATATAGCATGAGAAATATCACCTGCCTCTTCACTTACTCAGGAACAGGTGGCCGGGCTAAGAAGTTTTAACCTTAACTCTGAGTTTGCTGTCCTTTTTCCTATGTTAGCCAAAGGATTAAGCTGATTCTCTTTGCTGTTATAGAAAAAAGCAAAACATGTTGTCATGAGGCGCAAAATAAAGACTCAGTATCACTTTAGAACTGAAAAAGTAATTTGAAAAATAATAAACTAAAAAAATCCAGCCTTCATATTCCCAGAAGTGATGGGAACATTGCTTTGGGTTCCAATTACATGGAGCACTGAACAACCACAATTGCACGTGCACACAGTGGATAGTCAATGAAAACTAAACACTGTCTGCATCTCAGGAGCTTCATGATCCTGTAGGTTCAGGACCAAAGCAATGACAAGTCAAGAAAAATAATCTTGCCCCACAAGGTCACCAAACCCCCACAAAAACAAAAGCTACATCTTGCATAAATAAAAGTTCTCACACTCACCATGACAGTTTTAGTCACCTACTGGGTCTTTCAACACGCTCTGAAACTGTGAGGTTTCCGCATCATACCAATTTATTTGGACTTCTGAATGGATGTTGCATTACAATCCCTGAAATAATACAAAGGGGTGTTTCCAGATACCTCTACCGTGTGTGCTTATTTTAATTCCTTTGCAGTATAATAAATGGCCAGACCCTAGCTTTATAAGGCAACTTAATTGTAGGCAAAAATTAGGTCCAAAGGCTTTCAAGCATTTACCAAAGCACGAGTCTCCAGCAGGCATTTGATAAAGGTGCGTCACGGCTTCTGTCCAAGATATAACTCATGGTAGGGTTGTAGGTAATTTAATCAGACTACCTAGGTAGTATGTGCATACACATACACAGCTTCAACAAAAATAACTTCAGTTAAGTAACTTGAGAATTTTGGTGTGACGTACACTCACAAGGAAAATATGCTTACTACACGCAAAACCAGTTTCTCAGAATGGAGAGCGAAGGTGCAATTAAGGTTAAGAGAAATTCTCCTGCATCGACCAATTACCTACAAACCTTTTCTTCAATTTCCTCTCAAAAAAAAACAGTAAAAGCTGCTGCAGTTTGACACATGCAGAGTGCATCTAACAGAAGCATGAGTTTCAGTGAACATATTTAAATTGCAAGGACGAAGTTAAATGCAAAGCAAGTTATAAATAAAAAAAAAAAATCAAGATCCCTTTCTTCCTCTCCCCTTTAGCATGACGACCTCACCATTCCTGGGTGGGTTATAAGGACAGCTCTTTCCCCCAGGAAGGTACATTCTATATCCTTGATACAGTTACTATTTATATTCCTCCTCTTCAAGTCACCAAGAAAAGCAACTCTCTATATTTTGATTTCCTGTTAATAGGAGCACAAGACATTTTCTGCATTGCCAGTAGGGAATAGAAATAATGACTCCTGGCTTTGATTCACAACTGAATTGCTGTCCCCTTGGGCATGTTGATAAAACATACATTTCTAAAAGCAGCCTCCATTCTGGGCTGCTGTTTTAGGCCATGAGGATCCAATTTTCCATTGCCTTGCACATTGTGTAGCCATGTCCACAGGTGCAGAATGACAGCATTCTGATGGGGTAGCATTTACACCCAGTGTGCACAAATATACATGAACACACACATTGCATAGAAATGGGAATTTGGGTCCTTATTTCTAAGACTGAATATCCAAAACCTGACAGTCAAAATTAGCACCTGCTTTTGCAAATTGGAAACTTAATCTTTTGCCTCAGTTTCCCTATTCACAAAAATGGATGCACTGCATAGGGCTTTGGTGAGATTTAATGAATTACTAACCCCTGCTCCCCCTTTCTTCAAGACCCCAGGTGAAAGGAACTAGGAGGCATACCTTGTAGTCCTTATTCAGCTCTCCCTGAAGTTTACAGAAATGTTGAGTGAGGACTGCAGGGTCTGGTGCCAAGCAAATAGCATCATCTCCTGTATGACCAAACAGGCACAAGCAGCATAGGTTAAATATGCATCTTTGAGATCAAAACACATTTAAAATCAGATCTATATTAGCAACAAAAAACAGGGAAACTCAACCTGCAGATAGCAAAAATAAATAAATAAAAAATTGAAAACATGCATTTATGAAACCAGGTTTATTAAAACTTGCCAACAAGTCAGACTTTAACATCCAGGTTTCCACATATATACATATTTACAGGTTGGACATAGTGTTTTTACCTTTTGTGGCAGACTTGTCTACCCATATATACAAAATTTACTTTTATTAAGGTTTAAAACTGTATCACAGATACAAAATGTCAAGCAATCATGAGAGCTTTAGTGCAACAGAGGTACTTTGCCCTTCTCTAATGCTCATGATTCTGTCAAGTTAGTATTGCCAACAATAATTCACATTAAACTGATCTTTGACACCTCTGTTATTAGGACATACAAAGTACAGCCAAAAAACCCCCCCACAAAACAGTAAGGTATGTACAAAGTACACAGTACATGAGGTATACATGGCATTCTCACAATGCATGGTGGTACTGTAGCTTGCCACGGGTTAGCCCTTTCAAAGAACTGCATTGTTACTGTGCCGTGTCGTTGATGTACAGCAGTCATTCACCTATTTAACTCATTTGCTTTGAGAACCTTTTATACATCACATCTTGGCCACGTACTTAATGCAAATTAATATTTCTGTACATAATCAACTAGGTACACATGTGAAACAAAGCAGAAATCTTAGGCAGACCTGGATCTACTTATCCCCAACCCAGGAAGCTAATGATTTTGATGAATTCATTATCCACGTACATCTGAAATATTACCAATCATCATGCAAAAAAACAACAAAAACACCCCACAAAACAACTGTAGCCAGAGGCAGACTAAATGGTCGTTAGGGTTACTTGGGGATTCTTTTGAAGTCCTGTTTTTGTACAGGATTTTAAACCCAGGAGATACAAAGACTTGAAGAACTGAGCCCACAGGAAAACAAAAGTGTTTACATACGGTGTCTGAGATATTTCTTATCTTTGTTTTGCCAGATGAGGTGCCACAGCTTGGACAAATGTCTTGGTACACAGCTATCTAATGGGCATCCTCAGAATTAAAAAGGGCTCTGACTACGTGAAAAATACATCCAGGGTAGACAGTTTCACAGGATATGCATGGTTAAGCTTAAATGCATTAAAAATTATTTTAACGTTCCGGAAGATGATATTACATGAAATAATCATGTATTGCCTCCTCCTCAAAGGGACGCTGGGTTAGTCTGCCCAATGCAAGAGTATTAATATGCGTTTCTTTTATGGATTAATAGCTTCATCTATCTGCTGCTAGTAGGTTCTACTTGACAACTGAGCAGGTAGCTGGACTTGGTAGATTAAGACTCCTCCTGCCATTAAAGTGCACTTACAGCCAGAAAATTAGTCTATAAAATAGGCATTATGGTGTCCCACCATGGTTCCCCTTTTACTGATTTCCACGTCAGATTTACTCAGTTTATGAGACCATGAAGTCTTTCTGCCTCGCCTCAGTTGTTTCACTGTCAAGACTGTATACTCCACTTCACTGCTGTGGAGTAAAGGAGGGAACCAAGCTGCTCACTTTCTGTCTCTTACATCAGGAGCAATAAGACTCTGCAGTCAAATTTCAGCTGGTGAGTTTCTCATTGATGGAGATCATATGATGTACGAGGCAGAACAGAGACCAGCTGGCTTTTCCACAGCTGCATTGTCTCTGCAGTACAACCAGTAACTACTTGCCGTCCAAATAAGTAGATATGATTCCTTACAGACACAGGGAGCACATCCAGGGAGCACTTGCCATTTCTGTTTTTTGTTGGGTTTTTTTGTGTGTGGTTTTTTAAACAGTCACTTTTCTGACCATAATGGCACTTTCAGCATGCTGTGCATCGGCAACATGGAAAAAATGAAACCCTGAAAAGATGCCATGAGTGAGAATGGTGAGGTTTTTGAGGCGTTTGAGACTAACAGAAAAAGGAACTCATATCATCGCTGTCTCCATGAAATTCTGGAACAATTTGATCAGAACTTCCTATATCCTGGTCAGCATATCCAGGTTCCAAAACAGCTTCAAACCAAGGATGAAGCAAGATCTCTGGAGCTGTGAGTCTTTCAGATGGTTCCCGTCTCAGTAGGCTGCGGATGAGGCATCTAGCTTTGGGAGAGACATAGTCAGGAATACAGAACTGTCCACGGCGGATTTTAGAAAAGAGAGTGCTGGGGTCTGAGTCATGGAAGGGATAGCGTCCTACGAGGAGGGTATACAGCATTACTCCTAAACTCCAAACATCAGCTGATTTTCCAGAGTAGGTCCCTGTGGTGTTTAAGATCTCAGGGCTGACATATGCTGGACAACCATGTTTATCTGACAGAGCATCATCTTCCCCTTTGATTATGTGAGTGTCTTCTAGGCTTTCAAGTCTCAGCTGAGTCCTGGGGAATGAAGAAATGGAATTTATAGGTTAAACAACTATTCTAATAAGCAGCACAGAGCTAGTTTAATAAAATGAGGCTACTATTAGAGTCAGCTGCAGTTCATCTTGTACCAGCACGACCAAAGAGAGAGGAAGCCAGTTGTGAAAGCTGAACAGAGGACCTCATATGGCTACCCCAAACCTGATCCAAGTGTAATAAAAAGTACACCAATGGGTATTCAGGTTAGCAAGCTATGGTGAACATTACCAGCTATAGGGAAATGTTAATACAAGTCATTTCTACAACTATAGCATTATTGCAGTTAATGATATATAGGTTACTGACGTATACCAAGTTTTCTTCGGCATAGGTTGAACTGTAACTATGATAGTTAATTTACTACAATGTTACGTATGTATTACTATGTCCAGCTCTAACTTTGTGCACACTCTGTACGACTTCATGATTTTAAAACTCAAAGTCCAGATCCCATTTGCATATGTAATGGTAATTAATCCTCCCATCTGTTTATAAATCTTTCCTAGATAGCACCATTAATACGTTCAGGGAAAAATCTTTCCTGCAAGTGCAGGCTCATCCTAGAGCTCTATACCGATTAGGTTAAATAGGAAGATTTTGCATTAGTTGAAGAGTAAAGTGATGGCTCTTCGAGGGCTCTGTCCTGCCTTCCAGCTTACTGGTGTGTAAATATGTTAACTGCGGTGTGTCCTTAATGTGACCTCCTGTTGTAATGTAAAATACCCATTGGTTCTGTAAACGGAAAATATGACTCAACCTATATTGCTGGCCTTTGATTGGCTGCTGTAGCACTAAAACTCTGCACCTGTGCTTGTTAGACTAACAGAGTCTGCCTTGCATTGCTTAACCCTCTTGTTGCCAAATGTGACGCATATGACATTAGCCTGTGCAATGAGTATTTCCAAATGAGCAAGACTATGTGCAATCTAACATTTCAGCATGTGTTTCATCTGATTATGGGCGGGAAAACCTGAAACAGTTTCCTTCAAGGGAATTACTGTTTTGAAGGCATACAGGCATTTTTTCATTCTTTCCTTTTCCAATTTTCTTTTTTTTTTCTTCAAAGCTAGTGACCAAGTACTTGTCACTTTTTGTACAAAATAATAAACTAAAACACAAAAAAAGTACTAAACAAGCTAATTTATGGTCTTTTGGTATATTAATGCTGCCCTTAGTATAAAAGTGAATTTTTTTTTTAAGTGTTCTTTCCATTATTAATGTTGCTTGCTTACGACAAACTTTGAGGTAAATAAAGCAGTCCTTTTCAACTGAGGTGACTAACTCTCTCCATCTCTTCAGCTTTGTTTACAGTAAATAGCAGTAACAGAGCAGCAAGCACTGCAGAGGGACATTTGTCCAAACTTTCTCTCTCCCTCCCACCCACCTGTGTTAAAAGAGAAGTATTTCCACCAACTTAGGTTCTGTAAATCTCGTTTTTACAAATCTGTGTTTTGGGATGAACATGACCACTCACGGTCTTCTCTCCCTATAACCATTTCAGATAGCCCATTTCACATTTTTGTATTTTCAGTGTCAAATGTACATTTCCTCTAGGACAACTCCCAGACAATCTTTACTACGTTTGAACCCGTGATTCACACAGTCTCATCAACTTTAGTAGGGCTTTGCACAGGGACATAAGTCAACCTACAGAGGCCCAGGTATAGCAGCGGGATCTGAATGATACATTCCTCAACTACTACAAAAACAGAAGTGTTTCCTTTTGTTGCATAATACTTTAACCCCTCTCAATTTTTGCTTGTGCCTTTTATTCATTTCACTTTGATTGATTCTCATGAAAAACCTAATTTCAACACTCAATACCAACCAAGCTCAAAGTCATCCTTTTGCATGCCAAGGTGCCCCCTGCCCCCAACTCCCCCCTGCTGAGCTGCTGCTGAATTGGACTGAAACCCACCCCAGTAAGTACACAGTGAAGTGTTAAGTAAAAATAAATATGTACATATTAGAGCTGTGACACATGGTGGGTAAATAAAGAAATATTGTGCACAACACATGTATTATAGGCAAGAGCTGGTATATCACTCTTTTTCCACTTCCTTACAGCATTTGCCTCAAACAAGGCTGTTTTAATTCTAGCCCTCCCTGACACTTTTACAAAAATCCTCATTAATTTGGACAGATTCCACAACCAAAAAAGGGCTCTCTCCCCCCAGCCCTTCTCAAAGGTGGACCTGAAATCACATCTCACCTTTCCTCGTTAGAAAAGACAAATTTCCTGAGCTTGAGGTCACCTAGCACGATGGCCGATTGATGGCAGTGAGCTACAGCGGAGACGATCTGCTTGAAGAGCCTGGCAGCCTCCTCTTCTTGCAGCCGTTTGCAGCTTCTCACATAGGAGTGCATGTCCCCAAAGTCCTTCTCAAAGAAGACATAGGCCTTGGTCTCCCCCAAAATCACGTCGACTATGCCAGTGATATTCCTATGCGATGGCAGCTGGATATAAGGTCGGATCTTGTCCTGGTAGTGTTTGAGAGGGAACACCTGTAAGGACGAGTAAAAAAGGACACTCTCCATTAGCCGGGGTGCTGAAGCCAGCTTCCCTTATAACACCTTTCTATGGATAACGCAGTGGGGACAAGAAGAAACGCCCTGGCCCTCCACACCAGCCACGCGAATACAAGTCGAAGGGATGCTTTCAAATCCTGGCGATGTGAAAATCCGAGATGTCCCCAATGGCTTTGTGGTCAGCTCTGCCCCGCGCACACACATTGGGACTGAGCAGGCTAAGGGCTCGCACGGGCGGGCGGGGGCCAAGGATGGGGCGGTCTGACAGCACGCTGGGGTTACTCACATCCTAGCCCTGCCTGGAAACACGGCCGCACCAACAACGTCCTCACAGGCCGGCAGGGCGACACCACACTGACAACCCCCCTCCCCAGGTCGTCTCAAGCCCCATCCCAAAGCGGGCTCGGTACGCGCCGGGCAGCAGGTGGCAGCAGCCGCCCGAGCCCGCGGAACGGGGTTCACACGTGAGGGGAAACTTCGCAGCGGCGGGGAGGAAGGGGGTTAGAACGTGGGGGGATGGAGCGCGGGGACCAACGGCCGCGCCGGGCGCCTGCGGGAGAAGGAGGGAGAGGGCCCGGCCCGGCCCAGCCCGACCCACCTTGCAGCGCAGCTCGCGGCCGGCGTGGATGTGCAGCGCCCGCGACGCGTGGTCCCGGCCGGGCAGCGGCAACAGCAGGTATCCG
>NW_017728992.1:186769241-186823541 GCF_001723915.1 Gavialis gangeticus | reverse complement strand
GGCCCCGCCCCCGGCCTGTGGCCCCGCCCCGGAGCGGGAGGAGGAAAGGGAAACAGCCGGAGCGGAAAGCAGAGTAGCAGAAAGAGTATAAGAGCGGATGGGGCAGAGAGGATGCGACACAGGCGGCCGAGCGGCAGAGGATGAGCGCGGGGCTGGGAGCAGAAAGCGGAGCAGTAGATTGGAAGGGGTGCAGAGTGCAGAGCAGATGAGGACGGGAGCAGAAAGCAGAGAAACAGATGGGGCAGGGAGCACAGGGCTGAGAGCAGAAAGCAGAGTCGCAGATGAGGCAGGGAGCACGGAGTAGGGAACAGAAAGCAGAACAGCAGATCGGACTGGCAGGGAGTAGAAAACAGAGCTGCAGATCAGGTACAGGCATTCAAGTGGCAGCAGAGAGACTACAGGATTAAACTACAGTGCATCTCCCAAAACCGCTGGTCCCCACTGCTGTAGGGCTTCGCAGAGACCGTCTGGCAGAACTGAACCCAGTTGGCTGCCGGGGTGACTTCTCCTTCACGTTCCTGGCCTGCCTGCGCCGAGGCCTTTAAGGTGGTGGCCGTTTCGTCCTCACAGCAGCACGTGCAGCTGGGGATGAGAGTGTCACTGCACTTCCTCCCACTGTGGCATTACATGCGGCTCTCATTCTAGTCACAGTTCTGAGCACAGCGACACATTAGGTTAGCACTGCTTCATTTCTGATACAAGCTGAGACCTGGCCATCCATTTTTACAGGTGCAGTTCTTACTTACGGAACTTGTACTTGCAGCATGAATTTGCAGGTGCCACATTTAAGTACTCATTCCTTTTACTACCTGACTTGCGAGTGCAAGTCTGGAAGTTTGAGGTGGAAATACGCCAGTCATAACTGAACCAGCACGTGAGAAAATGCAGTGTCTCTAAAAGTGGCTGCAATGTTTTATTCTTCAGCAGTGTATGCAGCTGGGAAATGATGCCAGAAATGTCAAATGCCTGTGCCTTATGAGACAGCATAATCAAGTCCTTAAGTTTCTAGGCTTCTCCATCCTTGGAAAGTACATCTGTGGATTTGGGGGCCTGGGATGGAGACCTTGTCATCTCCAGTCCTTGGTCACTTGGGACTGGAAGAGTTGACCTGCAAAATGGTGTTCAATAGATGGTCTTGGAAAAAAGCTTTCCAGACACAAAAATGGTTCTTGGAGAAAGCAAAGAACCCTGGGCTCCCACATCACTGCTCAGTGTCTGATGAAGTGAGCTTCAGCTCACAAAAAGTTGTGCTACACCTCCCCACACCTTGGTTAGTTTATAAAATGCAAATCTACCCTGCCTTATTCCTGATCCCTATGACTGAAGGCTAAATCCACATATGGTTTTAAGGACTGTGAGGCACAATATCACAGTACTATGATTCCACCCCAGGGTTGACAGACATGTCTCCTGCCACTTGGGATTCTCAGCTGTGATATCTTTGTGGTGTTAGGTGCTTCAGCTGGGTCAGGCCTTTCACACCCCTCTCCCTTTTATTGTATGGCTAGAGCACTCAGCAGAGGACAAGAAACACAGATCCTGCTTCTCCTGCTGTGGTGTCAGGATTTGAAGCCACAGCTCCCATGAGAGCTTGCAGGGACTCCAGTGGGAAGTGCTCTCATTCTTGTTGGCTGAAGTTGTTCCACTTTGTCATATTTATTACTTAAATATTCTTTGGGCCAGGAAGAGCATCATAGTCTCATGATTTCAAGCCTTCAGCTGGGAGACTAGAATTCCAGTCCCCACTTCAATTAAATGTAGGTGCCTGAAGCAGTTTTAAGAGCAGAATTTGGGCGATTCCAGAGTTAGGCAGCAGCTGGGTGAATATTTTTAAGCTCCCAGTGGTGCCTAATATGGCAGCAAGGACTGATGTGCCTGTGTGGGTGTAGCATTGTGTGTTTGTCTATCACAGACATCATTATATGGTATAGAGGAAATAGTTCAATGTTGGTGGATTTGGTTTGTGCTACCCTGAAGCCCAACAATGGAAGGCAACCTGAACCAAGGGCTGCAGAACAAAAGAAAAACCCTGGCATGGCCAGACCATGGCCAGACATCCCAAAAAGTTGAAACTCCCCAAACCTGTTATAATGATTAAAAATAATCAAGCAATTTCTCTAAAAATGGACCAATGCACACATCTGAGTTTTTGCTCAGGTTGAAGGTATGGAGCACAAGAAACAGGTAGCACACCCCCATCTACATCCCCTCACATAAACCCCCAATAGAAATCAGTGGTATGTGACATGTATCACCAAGAATGCAGATCTGTACAGACGGTGCTTGGAGAACTGGAACTTTTTCCACCTACACTCAATCTTTTTCTCCTTTTGGCTGTTCCACTTGGCCTCTTATTTTTCCTAATTGCTTCTGTTCTTACTTTTCCCCCAATGAACTATTTTCATCAACAATGGGAGAATTATTTATTTACTTTTAGTAAGGAGGCTCCAGATGTGCACTATGGAGATTTTGTGCCTGGCTGTGATGGTAGAAAAAGATAATTCAGGTAGGGAGTGGCCAGTGCTTACCGCTACACGGTAATACATTTCTCCTCAGTTGCATTTCCAAACCACTATTCAGTATTAGTGTTTCTTCTCACTGCTATTCACTGTTTGCAAATACTCATGAAAACCAGTTAGTATTGTTTATGTTAATGTTTGCAGAATTTACATTTACAGTATTCATATGTGAGTACATGGGATTTTGTGTATGATTCATAGATTCATAGATTAAGGGTCGGAAGGGACCTAGTAGATCTTCTAGCCCGACCCCCCGCCAGGGCGGGAGAACAACAAAAAACCCCAAAATGATGAGGACTATTCACTGTGGATTATTCTTTTTAAAGAGTTTCAGTTTTTCTGTCAGGTCATGGAAACTACAGCTTACAAAGTAAGGCTACAAACAGATGTTGCATTTGTCCCAGGATAAGGTATTTTAACCCGGGGCTGCATGCAGTCGTTGAGAAGTCCATGCTCATTGTCCCAGGATAAATCCTAAAAATGTGCATGGGACAAGAAATATTAACAGTTTATACTGGGACATTGCAAAATGCATTTAAATGGTTATCCTGGGATTGCATCACTGAATCAAAGGCAGAAAAGTGGCAGTGCATTCAGCTGCTTACTAAAACCTGATTGGAAGTGAGATGCCAGTCTTGGGATATATCTGTTCCAGGACAAACACAGGCACAACTTGCCCAGAGGCAAATGCAATGTTTCTTCCTATCCCAAGTGACCAGTTGCACCCTGTGAATAGCAAATACCCAAACTGAACAGCTTGCAAACCACATGCAGGCTGAAAATTGCGGCTGTAAATTATTAATAAATAGATTTTCCGAATAGGATTAGTTCACAAATTATTTGCAAATGAAAAAAAGGAGCAACATATGTTCTCATCAGAGAGTTTAGCCAGCTGTAGTTTTGACAGAATTCTTCAGCAGGAAGAAAAATCTAAATGTGCTATTTACACATATGCAAATTCTTTGTAATCTAGCGGGGAGGTTTGGATAGCAAAACAATGTGCCTATCATCTGCTAGGCTGTTTGTTCAATTAGTGTAATATTTTAGATTTTTACTGAGCTTGGTCTATTTAAACAGAATGATGCAGAAGAACTAGCTAAGGTCTCTTCTGTCTCATAAATCTCTGTGAGTCTAAGAATGCAGGTATTTTTTGAGGTTCTTAATAGATAACCACACTGCAGAACGATACATGCCTTCAGCTACTTTCAGTGTATTTTAAGAAACACATGAAACTGCTAGATGACTCACAGCATAGCAGTCCCATTAATGCATTTGAACATAAAAAGCATATGTCAAAAAAGGGTTTTCCCAGGGGCTACATTTTCCCTTTTTACAGGAATATGATTCTATTAAAGGACTTGGGATTGTTTATACGCAATGCACCTTCTCTTTCAAAACATGCTAGTTTATTTTCACTATTTTCTGGATGAAATATGCCTATCTGACAATCAGATTTTTTTTCTAATTCTTGGCCCTTTCCAGATTTCATTTGGTTTATAGGATTTTGCTTCGGGAGAGAGAACTTTCTGTATCGGCAACAATGTAATGCAATATGATATTTTTGGCAGGGAGGGTCGATATGCATATGAACATTTTATACATGAGCAATAACTTTAATTCATCCAGTGGTGTATGTTCACATATATACTGCTTATTTTAGATACTAGTCAGACAGTCAAAGGCACACATATTTATGTTAATGTTTGCAGAATTTACATTTACCATATTCACATGTGAGATTTTGTGTATGATGATGATGAGGAGGAGGACTATTCACCATGGGTCACCCTTTTTAAAGAGTTTCAGTTTTTCTATCAGGTCATGGAAACTATAGCTTGCACAAGAGGTGCGAGTACAATAGGTGAGTTAAAGATTTTAACCAATAGCTAAGGCATGCTCATGCCTTTGGCCCCAATCCTGGAAAGCAGTTCAGTCAGAACTGTACAGAGAAGCACTGAGCTCTATAATCCTGTTAAGGAGAGAGACTTTATTGAGCACCCATTTGATTTGATTTTTACAACTCTTCTCCTTCCTTGCTCCTACTCTTCTTTATTGCTTCTTGTGACCTGCACTTGCACAGATTAGTCCTTAGTCTTGCAAACAGCCCATACCAGCAAATGCAACTGCATCAGAATTAAACCTTAGGTCTGCAAGGACTTATGCCTGTGGGCAAGACCCAGGCAGACACCCTTGGCCACCTAAAATGGTATTTAGATGCCTAATTCCAAAAATCATTTCAAGGAACACCTGTTCAGTAGCTAGCTAACTTTGGAGGTACCTACATTCATTCAGCAACCTGACATAAGCTTCAGGCTATGCACATGCCTGTCCCAGTCAGAGCAGGCAGGTGCCACACCTCCTCCTAAATCTCTTGAGGTGTATTCCGTGTGTTTAAAGCACACTCAACACACACCAGCAACAGCGAGTTCATCAGAAAACGCAGTACGCACAACTAGTGATGGTGGTACCCAGCTTTTGGACAGTAGCATACTGCTTATAGTACTGACCTAGGAAATGAGAAACTTGGTACACAGGCCTTCTTCAGCCAGAGGGGAGTTAAAACCGCATCTCCCACATTTCAAGAGAGTTCTTACCACCAGGTTATAAGACTGTTGGGGTAGGGATACCCTCTATGCCTCTTATTGAAGCTGGCGTTGTGGGGCAGCCAAGAGTTAAAGAGTTAAGGGGCTAGGAGAACAAATAAGAAAAAACATTGGGCTCCCCACTACAGAAATGATATGGACAAATTGGAGAAAGTCCAGTGGAGGGCAACAAAAATGGTTCACGGGCTGGGGCACAAGACTTCTGAGGAGATGATGAGGGGACTGGGCTTATGTAGTGTAGAGAAAAGAAGACTTGCGGGGAGTTTAATAGCAGCCTTCAACTCCCTGAAGGGGGGGGGTCCAAAAAGAATGGAGCTGGACTGCTCTCAGTGGTGGCAGAGGACAGAACAAGGAACGATGGTTTGAAGTTGCAGCAAGAAACATTTAGGTTAGATATTAGGAAAAACTCTCGCGAGAAACGTAGTTAAACACTGAAACAAGTTACTCAGGGTGGGTGTGGAATCTCCATCTTTGGGGGTTAAGAGCCGGTTAGACAAAGTGTTGGCTGGGATGATCTAGGGGCTGGTCCTGCTTTGAGCAGGGGGTTGGAGTAGATGACGTCCTGATGTCCCTTCCAAGCCTAATGTTCCATGATCCTGTGTAGCCTGGAGGTTCTCAGAATAGTCCTTAAGAACAGCCTAAGAGAGGAACAGCTTGGTGACAGCTCACTGAGCAGGACTGTATTTTCCCGGTGGGGTATATGGAGCGGTGACATAAGAAACATCTCTTTGCTGAGGTATTCTGAGCAATGAGATGACTCAGGCACATGTAGGGTGAAGCAGCAGAACTCTAGCAAACAGCTTTTGATTTTATAAAGGAGGGAACATGACTGACTGACTAAAAACCTGTCAGGCAGTATCTAAAAGCAGTCATAAAATCAGAAATAAAAGCAGCATTTCCAGAAATCTGTTGGCCCTGCAGTCTGCAATAATTCGCAAGTGCTCTTATGTCACATGTTGTTCTTCACACATCATTCATTTGAATTCCTCTCATGCTTAGTCATTTGAACAGACCCCTGCTGTCAGGCTCACAAGCTACCACCGAAGTCCACTGCTAGGCAAGAGATACCATCACCTGCTGCTACCGCTGAGAAGCACATTGCTAGGTTGGTTCATTAAACAGTGAACACTGACACACCTTTTTATGCTTTCTTAACCCCCAGCTTGCTGTAATCTGCAAACTTGCTGAGGGTGCACTCCATCCCATCTTCCAGGTTGTTGTCATAACTCCTTTTCTGTAGGTTAAACTGATACAAAGGAACTACAAGTTCTGCACCCCCTCTGCACACACACACAGCAAGCCATAAGGATGGTGGGGAGCATTTGGGGATGGGTCAGATGAGTGGCTTTGGTGGTCCTTGTGCCCCTCTGTCCCTCTGCTGTAGAGTGGGTAGGGGCAAGATATGAAGATACTCCAGGACTGCTGCAGTTGGCAACAGAGGCTAAATTGGTCCCAAATAGGTCAGTGATTAATTTAACTCCAACTGCATCTATGACGACTCCCAATCAATGTATTTAATGTTTTGCATCTCAAGATGGGTAATACTGCATACCACATCAGTGCCAGAGCATTTGAAAACTGAAGGGGTTACTACTAGGGAAAGATGCTGACTTTGTGGATTTGTTTTGCAGCCTGAGCCCTGGAGTAATTAAATGCTATTATGAGCCAGACATACAGGTTTGTGTGCTCAAATAGGGGCATTTGTGCACTAAAACCTGTCATGCATGCCCTTTGCAAACGCACAGCATTACGATTGGCCAACCCCACTCTGTAATGGACACTTAAGGACAGTCCTAGCTCCAGCAGGGTCACAGTCCAAGGGCATTACCTGTCCATCAGGACTGAATCTTGCCCTGAGAGGGGTCATTAGCAGAGCGCAGCATCTATCTGAACAGGAGCACCTTGCATGACTTGCAACCAGCTTGGAGATTTTACTGACCAGTGAATGCCTGAGCTGAGTGCTGGGAGAGGCCTGGCTAGTAAAGTGGGTTCAGAGCAGTGACAAGGTGGGGAAGGTTCTTTCAACACATCAGTGAGTAGATTTTTTCTCCATGTATTTTTATTAAAATACTTGTTCTCTGCTTTGGGGCTTATCTTTTCTGGCTTTATTTCTTGTGCCGGCAAGATTCCAACTAAGAGTGTGGAGAGATCTGCCTGGTTATTAGTGCTGCCTCTAGCCCTCCCCTTCCCTGTTGTGTTATTTTATTTCTTTACAGGAATTTCTGTCATGTAGCATTCATATGCCCGCTTATCTAGGTCTCATCCTCTCTGCCCTCACCTACATGCTTCTATGATGTATCAGCCTTATATCCACAGATACTCAAAAACTGTTTCAAGCAAACTGAGTCCCCACTTCCTTTAACTAGAACAGCTTTAGACAATGAGTATTCCACAACCACCTCTCCCTCTCGCTTCTCAGATGCTTGAGACACATTATTAAAGTAACCAGATCTGTCTCATGGGATTCCCAGAGTAAAGCTAAATTAGACCAGGCCACTTAAGTGTTATAAATATCCTGTCTGTCAATGGAAGAAATGAGGGAAAAAAAAGTAGTTATCAGCCAAAAAACCTGCACCATACAAATGTTTTAGCTACTATTAAACTGCCAGGCAAAACCAGAAGTAAAATATCTTTCCTTTTACATGTTGCTTCATGCTTTGGGATGATGATTTAACCCGTAATAGTTTTAAAGAATCAGTAAATTAAATGCAGCAAAAATACTATATTCCACTATGAGTGTGTCAAACTCACCTGTACGCATGGACTGGACACCGATGTGGCAATGGTAGTGGGGCAGGCAAGAGCATGGGGTTAAAGCAGCCATTCCTTTACCCCGCCTCCCCCCACCACTGACATGTCTCCAAAGGGGCTTTGAGCCCCACATTTTGGAGGCGGGTCACACCCCCATTCATCCTGCCTACAATTCCCAGCCACACTAGGAGCACGTGAGCCAGACGACATGGCTCTATGGGCTGGATCTAGCCTTCAGGCTGTACATCTGACACCTCTGCTTTATTACATTGGCCATTTTTTGGCCCTGTTTGTAAGAATTTGTGAAGGTCAAACAACTGTGAATTCACAGTTTGTTCAGTAATCTTTGGGCGAGGGTGAGACTTCTCATGACTTCTTCTAAAACAGAAAAGGGCCTGCAAATCATAACTTACATCCCTGACCAGCCTGAAGCTTTACACATGAGTGCCAGAATGAATAATAGATTTTATGCAGAAACACAATTTGAAGTACATTAGAGGAAAATAAAGTGAAAGCCTAAAACTGAAGTGGTAATGACATTCTGGTGTGTTCCCATGAGCCTTCCTAGAAGTGCTAGGGATAGTATTGGCAGGAAATCTGAATAGTTGCTTGTGGAAAGATAATTGTTACCAAATTAAAATGATGCAGTCTTATGAACTGTATCTTCTGACTTTGCTTGCTCCTTTCTTTTTTTAAAGCATGAAGGCTTCTTCTGTTATGTGATGTCTCTTTGAATGCTCAAATTGGAAGTTCAGGTTTTAAACCTCAAATCTTATTTTTGCTTCAAAAGTCAATTGCATAAGTTAACAGTGAATGAGTGTCACTCAATTTTCCTTGCGGCCAAGATGGTATTATTCATATTGAAATTGCAAGCACAAACTTCCTCTGGTATATTCCCTGTGCAATTTAATTTGCACGCATGCTTTCAGCCTCTCCTTTTTGCTTTTTTGGAATAACATGAACAGAGTCAGTTAGAGCAAGCTGCCTATTTCAGGACCTGATCCTGTAAAGACTTACACACACCCCATAGCTTTAAGCACTGTGAGTGAAATACTGTCCCTTCAAATCCTGTACCCATTAAAGTGAACAGCAAAGTTCCTATTGACTTCACTGGATACAGAATTTCAAGCAGTAAGCAGTCCCTTTGAAGACAATGAAACTATTCATGCTGCATATAGCTAAACACATCCATGAGTCTTTACCATCTTTTCCTGTAATTTGTCTGCTTAGTACTCGCTCTATCACCATTTACCTTTGATATTTACTGAATGGTGACTCAGAATCTGGTGGCAGAGTCTCCCATCCGGATGCATGATTCCTTTCTGAGGATTTAGAAAAAATTCTGTCTTTGATTATAGTATTAAAATATTTTCATAATAATTCATATTTTGTAAACAGAAATATTATTTTCTCACAGCTAGATCCTATTTCATCTATTAGGCATCCAAATGTCCCTTAGATTTCTCAGTGTAAGGTTATTCCATTCACCTGAGCCCCTGAAAAATTGGTAACACATCTGCTTTTGTAGCATGTCTTCATCATAGCCTTCAGACTATGTCACAAAAAGTGTTGAGGAGGACCAGGACCCATCCACTTCTTGCATTAAAGGTTTTCAGGGGCTTCAGTAAGGTGGAATAGGGTTTGTACTGACACTCAATGGCTAGCTACAGACAGTCAAAAAAGACTGAGGCTTAATCAATTCAATCTTTGCAGGTCAGCCTAAGATCCACAGATTAAACTGAAACAGACGTGAACAGACATTTACCTTTGATACAGGATATGCAGCCACGTTTCTGCAGTGGCTCAGGCCAGAAGCTGGGAGGCACCAGAACACAGCTCTCTGCTTATGTGTTCACTTCCTCTTCCTGCTGCCCCTGAGGATTTGCAGTCCAGAATTACAGCAGCAGGACCCTGCAGGGTTGCTCATCACTTCTTCCTGCTTCCAGGTGCCTCTGGGATTTGTAGTCCACAGTTGCAGCCAGCAGTACGTTTGAGTGGGGGTTTGCTTGGGTGGAAGGCAGTCCCATGCCCTGCAGACTGGGCTGTATCCCCAGCTGGGCTTGCCCCCCCGCCATCAGTCAGCCCTCACTACTCCAGCTAGGGAACAGAGGGGTAGATAGGGCAAGCCCTGCTCTCTGGAGCAGACAGCCCTCCCTAGACCAGCCTAGCCCAGGGCTGGAAAGCATGCTGGGGGACTGTGATTTAACTTGAACCAAGAAGGGGCCTGGGACAGAAATTTTATAAATCAGTTTGACCCAAATCAGTTAAACCTGATACTACATTCAATCAGGTTTATCTTAAACCAGATTCAGCCATTTTGAAACTGGTTTATGTGCACTGAGCTTGTGTTCTGTTACAGGTTTAAACCAGTTTCTGATCACTTAAACCAGTTTGTTGCATAACTTCTGTCCCTAGTCATAACATCCACGCAGGTGCCTAGTGAGCAAAATAGGAACCAGCCCACAGAGTTTACATACAACAGCTTGGTATTTGAACAAGGGCCAAATTCAGTTTGGCCCTTGTTTCAAATACCTGTATGTGTCCCAGTACCTAAAATCTAAGCATCTTGGCCCAGGAGAGCAATCCAATTTGGCCAGATTTAGGTGCCTGGGATCTCTGTACAGTAAATGGAAAGCCTTAGGTGACTTAGTGTAAACACCTGCGCACTTTATATAGAAAATGGAAAGAGGCATTGCCTCTAAAGAACAATGCAGAAAGTCTGGAGGCACTTAAGGGCAGTGAGAACTCCCTTCTCACTTCACAGCAGGGTCCCTAATCACCAGGGGACACCCTCTTGTTGATGGCACTCCCCTGGGAGAAGGGAGTCCTGGCTTCTGGTCCCTGCTGTCAGGCTTATTTTTGTTAACCAATGAATCTCTAATGCAACCTATACAGAGTCCTGGCAGGACTGGAACCTAGGACTCATCCCGTCCATGGAAACATAGTAACCACTGACTTGCACAGGCAGGCTCTCTCTTGCTCTCTCTATCCCATTGTTGGCTACCAGCGCCTCAGTTTCAAGGGGAGAGGGAGAGTGCCCTCACTCAGCCTATTCTACAGCTAGGTGGTTGTAGAAGGCAGTGTGAGAACTAGGTTCAAATCGCATCACAGCTTGCAAAATCCTGGAATGGAGGTCTCCAGCATCGGAACTGTGATTGCCTAGTACTTTTTGGGTGAGTGCTCTCATCATTGTTATTTTTAGCTAAATTCAGTACAGTCAGCGTGAATTAAGCGTACTCAAAGTAGTGTTAGGGATCGGGTCCCTCCTCCCCAGCATCAAACTGGACTGCAGTGGAGCTTAGGAACAGCTAGGTTCCTACATGATCAAACCAGTTGCTTCTGCATGGAGTCTAGGTGTCTACAGAAAGTTTTAGACCAAAATGTAGGCATCGCTCAAGCCTGCTGAGTTTTGTGGCTTGCAGAGCAGGGCCAAACTGGATCATTCTTTGGAACTCGGGTGCTTAAATCCTGCCTAAGTCCTACTTAGGCACTTCTGAAGCTATACTGGATTGGGCTCTACATTTGTATTGGGAACACGACACCATCTATTTAAAAATTACTGACTAAAGAGTAAAAGGAAGAAAAAGAGCACAGGACTCTTATAGTTGTGCTGCTCTGACAGTGTGTGTGGGGGAGAGGCTTTTTAATTACAGCAGCTCCGAGAGCCATGCTAATTAAAGTGCCCAAAGCATCACGTGTATTAGCATCCCCATGCTGAAAAATGGTGGTGGGGTGCTTTGAACTAAAGCTCGTTGATTAATTAAGCCTGCTCTGACATGCTGTAATTACAGTGCGTAGGAACAGCCTCCCTGCACATGTATAGGCACTCACAGTTCTGTAACACTTTTCATTTAGAGGCACCTCAGCAGGAAGATGCCCTTCAGTTTATGCTATTGCATGTTACCATTACTGAAATGGAGCTATGAAGAGAGAACATAGCTCCACAAACCACCATAAGACTAGTCAGCAAGTCTTTGCCTACTGGAGGAGATATACATACACTTAAAACTCAAATAAAATTTATTTAGGAAAACAGTAAATTCCTAAGTTAACATATCAGCAACGATACCAGGACTTGTAACCTCTACTGTGGAATGACATAAAATATTAATGACCACAGATAGTTCAAACCTCTCTCTAGGTATGAAGCCATTATTATGACAATAAAGAGGAAGAGTTACACTTACAAGACTTACATCTACTGAGTTACACATACCACTTCCTGCGGCACCTGTATTTGCGTTAAGCATTTCCAAGGAAGCACTGCTCTGGCCTGGCACTTTTTAATCTTCCAAGCTGTATGAGATCACAGCCCAAGATGGGTAATGAGGAATATATCTGTAGTTCAGAGGAAACTGTGCTCCTTTTAACACAAGTGTGCAATTATTTTTTATCTCTGTGAAAAGATCCTGCATAATTCATAAATACACTTCATGAACTCCACTTACTTGAAAGCCTCAGAGACAAGGGTGGATTAATGAACAGACCCCCTGGGGCACCAGGGGCAGCATGGCCCAGGTAGGCATCCTGGCTGCAGGCATCTGGAGCAGGCAGCACACATTTCCTCCTCTTCAGCTGGGCCAGGGTCAAGGGCTAGGGGAAGGCATGGGGCTCCCTGCAGGTGGCGGTAGCTTCCCAGGGCCCTCTGCTGCCATGAGGCACCATGGGTGGTCCCACTTCTGCTCTCTCCTGCCATAGGTGAGTGGAACAGCCCCACTCTATTGGGGCCAGCAGAGGGGTGGGTGGGCAGCAGGGGGTGGTGCAGAGCCCATGCCCCCCAACCTGGCCTTGGCCCTGGCTCATCCTGCAGCACTGGTGGACTGCAGCCCCGGCGGTGTGACACCCGCTGGATGGAAGCACCAGGCTGGGCCAGGGCTGCTTTCACCTTAGTGGCATTTCACATCCCCTGGCTCAGCTTGGACATGCCGAAGAGGCCAGGCAGACCCAGCCGCAGCCCCCTGGCAGATGCAGAGGGAACCTGCCCTTGCCTGGTGAAGGGCCCCCAGTTTTCTGTTTGCCCAGGGCCCCAATAAATCTTAATCCATCACTGTTCAGAGGCAGTCCCTAAGTTTAAAGTGGGGAATTCTGTTTAATTGGAGAATCTTTCTAAGAGCAAGAACTTCAGGGCACCACTGAAAACAGTACTGCAGGACTTCTTTTGCCTGGTTTTCTAGACCAGACTTTCCTATAAGTACTTGAGGCCTGGTCCCAATGACTGTAGTAAGTGAAAGGTGCTCAGCACCTCTCAGAGTCAGACCCCTGACACACAGATCCCTTCCTTTCTTCCTGAACCAGGTTTGAAAGCACATACTTTTAGGACTTTTCTGTATCAGAAAAGGCCCAAATTTGATTCTCTTTCCCCAAATTACTTGATGTCAAACCATGAGATAAAAATACTGTGAGTCTTTAAAATGTACATGTTTACATATGATATCTTATGGCCAAAACAGATTAAGATTTGAAACTTAAATTGCAGTTAAGTTTCCATTTCTATGAATCATAGAGATCAGCTTATTTATAACAAACACTTCATTCTTATGTTTTAATTCTTTGAAGCTATTTTCTACTAAGGGTGGGGGGGAGGAGTATTTCTGCATAACCCAGACCACATCAGAATAAGTGGCTTACCTACTTTGCCTATTCTACTAAATTATTCCAAAAAAGCTTCTTGTAAATGAAAGCAGAAAGAACAATTAATAACACCTCCTGCCATATTTATGCAACAGTCTGAATTCCTTGTAAGCTGTAGATTGCAGTTCTGGGCTGCACTCTGGCTACTCCGGGCAGCTCCCCCAGCACCAACCAGCTCTGAGCATTGTGAACCAGATGCCAAGAGAATTCTCTTTGTGCAGGAATGCATTGGAGCTGCCATCAGGCGTTCTTCTGCCACCCTGCTCATCTCACAACTTGCATGAACATGACTGGGATACATCCACAATGAGCTCTTGGTATTGTTGACAGGTGGTGTATGTTAGAGTGGTCTTCAGGCTGCTCTAACCTACATCTAGGGAATATCCCAGTGCCTAGCAGTGTCCAGATTGGGAAAGTATAAAAGACACCCCTACACTTAACTTACACAGCTGTGCCAAGTGCTGATCAAGCTTTTAGTATTGCAATATCCACCAGAACATTACAGACAAGTATCAATAGAAATAGCAAACCATCCATTCTATACTCATCCCTCAAAAGAAATAGAGAACTATTCATTCTACACCATCAAGGGCAAAGACTAGCTCTCAGTATTGCTCAGCAGAGTTCAATAACTTAACACTGAGAAATTCACTGATCCCATTAGGAGCTCTAGGCATGTGATGAAATGACATGAGTTGAGCTCAACCACACAGCTCAGAGAATGCAATTCACACAAAGACAGCAATTAGTGTAGGCAATCTGTTTTAGCAATGGGAAATCTATGTAATGTATAATTGATTTTTATCGTATTTATATATTGTGGTCAGTAGTCCTGATGTGTTTTGATCAAATATAATTCAGGACACTGCTCTTACAGTGAGGTACTGGCTATTCTTATAAAGAGGTTTCTCAGCTTACAAGAGCAACCAGCATCAGTATAAATAGAAATGTTTCTAAAGACATCATCTGTAATGGCCATTAAAGGGAGGAAAATATCACTCCCAGCATTTTCCATTTACTTTGCTTGAAAAGTGAAAGGATTTCAGAATTTATAGGCTGTGCTTTGTACTTGCTATTCAAGTCGTCTGACTGCACAGACACTGCCCTACCCAAGCTAAAGGAGGAAAACAAGGAAAATCAGCCATTGTGAGGCAAGAATGTGCCCATTCAAAAATACTTTCCACTTATCTGTGCAAGTGGGTGCTGAAACACTTGTTTTCTTTTTCCTTAAATGCTGTGTTTCAGGTTTGCTTTGCTATTTTTCACATCTCTAGCTGCCTAACTCAGGCATTTTACATATCATATGTTAAGTCCCTGACCCAGAGATAGGATGAGCACCTGCTACTCCTACTAAGGTTCTCCACATCTCTAGATCTAGACCAAACTCCTTCGAAGTCTGGGAAACAAATGTAATTGAGAGAGTGATCCCTAGTTAAGAAGCACCCATTGGAACAGAAATGTGTTGAACTGATGAAGAATATCAGCGTATCACTATGTTAATGGGACAAGACCAGAGCAAACCAGATCATACTCTGGTGCATATTAGAACTAGGTTTACCCTGCCGCTGGCCTCCATTTTGTGCGCATAAATTATTCAGAGTAGAATTCTGATACTGTAATTTATATTTCTGAAGAGTCAAAATTCCTTGTCTGCAGACATGTGCAAGGATCTAGACATCTACCTGACCTGAATTTGGGGTGATAAGTTGTTAGCTTCAACTGTATGCACAATTTTGCACCAGAAAGAAGAGGCCTGATGAATTCCAGGGTTAAAGCTGGGCCCATAAAGCGCAGTGGTTATGCGAGTGAATCAAAAACATTTCTACAGACTTTCAAATCAGTATTTCTCAGAGATTTTTTTCTTTTTCAGAGTGCCATAGTCAATCTAACCACAGATCAAAAATGAAAGGAAAAAGGTAAGACAGTTTAGGGATTCAGGGCAGTCATGTAGGCCAGCATGCTTTCTGCATATCATGGAGAATTACACAGACTTCACAGGAAATTTCTGTAAAGTGCTGTAAATGTGGAAAGTATTCTGTTAATGGCAAGTTTTATCTCCTATTTTAGGTTTGAAATTCATTTTTAGATTAATATGCATTAATTATGCAATTACACATTGAATACAGAGCAGATGAAGAACTATTTGAATTAATAAAACTTTGTAAAGCTGATATTACATAGCAACTAAATATGCCCCTATGAATAGTGTCACTAACACATATACACATATTGTCACTAACACATATACACACACTAACACACAATATAACACATAGTCTCATATCTGCTAACTTTATACACTTTAAGGGGGACTTGCTATGTAGTTATTATCTATGCACTTTGTGGATGAAACCTGATTTGTAAATAAACCCATTCCCTTCACCTAAAACAATAATGTGAACCTGCTTGGGATTTCTACATACAAACAATCTCAAAGAAATACCTTTGCACACCAGAAGCAGAGCAGAAATAAGGGCCAGAGCCTGCAATTAATAATGAGAATTGGGAAAGAGCCTCAGATGTGACTAGTCATTTTGCCTCCTCAAATTCAAGATGCAGATGTTCGGCCCTGAGGAAGCCCTAGGTGTATACCCGAAACAGGAGACATCCAATTTACTTGTGAATATCTTGGCCATGGAGCCTCCTACCACATACCCACCGACTACAGAGATTTCACCGGGACTGCTTCCAATAGTAATCATGACACTTGGTATTGGCAGGATTGGGCTTTAAATTTGTAGGTCTAGAATACTTACAAAATGAGCAGTCTGGCCAGCAAAGTTAGATTTTGCAAAACATTTTATTGTCAAAATGCAGGATTTTAGAGTCTTGGGGAAGAGGGGGAAGCAAGTTAAACTGAAATGCCTTATAGTTGGCAGTTTAAAAAAATGCTTCCAGTTACAGCTGAGACCTTCAACTTTGCCTGCAAATGAAACACTTTAAATAACAATCAGTTACACAACCTGCTTACAAGCAGCAGCTTATCTCACAAGACCTCCAGTAACAAATTTTCTTTGTGGCAACAGCATATCCAGCTGATTTTTACAGTGTTGACCGGCTTTGTTTATTCTGGCTGTCAATCCTTCTTTTAAGTGCTTCATCTGGCACAAGATCTGATCTTTTTACATCAGAATGGACACAGCCAATCTCAGGGCATCTGTTAAAAAGAGGAGAAAGACTCTAATAAAATACATTTGTAATATGAAATTTGCTGTCTCCCTCCCAACTTCTCCACCCCTCCAAATTCACTTTCTATCAGATATTTGCTGCATCTTTTTCTTCATAGAAAAAAAAATCTCTGTTGGAAAAAAAATCTAATTAAACAGGTGGGAATGGATGGCTCAAATGAGTGTGATGAAATATTCAACCTTTCAGCTGTAGGTCACTGACTTGATTCTGGCATGAGTTACCTGTGGAAGTGAAACACAGGAATATTGTTGACTGCATTCCTTGTATTTTATTTTATATCTGGAAGTCATGTGGTTTCTACAGGGAAAGATATTTAGGGATTCAAGGTCTTTCTTCATGGGTGGTGGAACACAACATGTACAGCAGATACCCATAGTTAAAACATGAGAGCTCTCACTTTCCTTGGAGCTCTGTTTTTTTAGGAAGTGTGACAGGGAACTGGAAGTCAGCACTTGGAGCTTCACCCATTTGCCTTGGGCAAATCACCAAATCACTTCATGCTTCAGTCCTCCAATCAATGAAATGATTAGAATAGTACCTTGCCTGCTAAAAGCTTTGTGAGGATTAATTAATTATCATCAAGTGCCTTGAGAGCTTCCTATAAACATCTTTTGTAAACAGGAGGTACTAGCAGAGCCTCCACAGCAGTGGAAGGCATAGGGACAGGTGTCAGGGATGCCATGCACTCTAAGGTGAAGTCAAATTGATCATGGCAGAAGAGCCTGTCTGTGGGCATATTAAGGGGACTGTGGGCAAGGCAGGTGACTGGACGATGCACAGCCTGTGAAGTGCATCAATCAGATCCAGAGGCCTCAGATTGTAAGTAAAAAAAACATGTGCATGCCATAGCCAGTACTACAACCCCTTGCCTAATTATGTCTGTAGCTCTAGGATGAGGATGGAAGAGGATTCAGTCTCCCATTCCTTTCTCTCTCTCAGCTGTTTGCTGCTCCCCTGACACAGACCACTACTTTGGGTTTTGACTTGGAGTCCAGGAGTTTGCCCTTAAACCACAGTAAAGATACTGTTTTTCCCCTGAATATGGCTGTCAAGAATGCAAATGGAAATGTCCCCACTGGAGATGGGGGCCTTAGGGATGAGATGCAATAGGATCCCCAGACTGTGGCTTTTCAAAAAATGACTCTATTTGTCAGAAAAATGTTGAAATTACATAACAACTCGGCTCACTTAAACCTACATATACATGCAGAACCAAGAGTTGAGGGTAGATTGCCCACAAAACTTTCTAAATTGAATTAGAGCAAAACCCAGTTATTACTCATCTATACTTCTGATGTTCTATATGATTACGTCAGAAAAAAAAATAAAGAACCATAAAAGCATATACTAACATTGCAAAGTAACTACACTCAGAACTACCAGAACTGAGGTTGCACATACCTTCTTAATTATGGCATTTTCTAACTTCTTGATTCCCCTCAGTGATAATGTGCTTTCAAGGTGCAATTTTTGTGTTTAAATTTCTTGGTCTCTCTAGATGGGAAATAGAAGACCCTCATCCCCAAACCAGCTTCTGTCTCTTCCATTCTGTTATTATACCCAGTAGCTCCTCCTCTTAGGTGCAGGAATCTTGCTCAGTCCTTGCGTCCTTGGGAAAGAGCACACTGCCATTCTGTGGGCATAGTGTGCAAGCAGGACAACATGCTTTTTGGAGAATTGTGTTGCTGTTCTCTGCCCTAAAGGTGTATGCAAACTGCAGTCTTCCTGAAGCACAAAGCTTGGCCAAGTTTGGGTGAATGTTCACAGGTCAACAAAAGGGCCATCCCTGATGGCAGTTACAAATGGGGTGACCTCTTGTAAGTCCCCACTCAAAAGTATGAGAAGATCTAGTGTCTTCAATGGAAAGACATTTTTAAGAGATGTTCTGATTAAAGTTAAAAACAAAACAAAACATCAGCCTAAGTTAGAAACCTGGCAAGGAAAATTTTGAGTATATCAGTAAAATTTTGGTAAAAGTTTTAAGTGTCTAGAGAGAGGGCCCTATGATGGAAAGTGACAGGTGATTTTAACTCCAGATGATGCTACCAACCCTGCCTGTAGTAAAAAAGAGTTACTGCAGCTGGTAAGTCCAGTATAACTCATTCTTCTTTTTGATCATTTTTCCTTTTCCTTAACAGTTTATGATTTTCCATATTATTTCCTTTCTCTTATTATCCTGGGAAACAGAAATCATCAATAGGGATTACACTGCAATCTTTTTTCCTCATGTTTGTAAAGGAGCGAGTTTATTTATTTTTTTTAACAATGACTCTCAGAGTTTCAAAACCACATGATACAGCATAACCTCGTAAATCCAGCATGCCCGGGACCACGCCCCTGCTGGAAATTAGAAAATTCTGGTTTTTTAAAACTGGAGTGGTGGCCGGTCATGCATCACAGAGGAGGGAGGCATGTAACAGTGACTGGTCCCCGAGTGGCAGCTGCACATAGAGTGGGGTGGTGGATGGTCACATGCACGCTTCCCCCTCTGCATCTGGAGGAGCGGGAGGGGGAGGGGAAGGAGAGCTTAAAAAGTGCCAGATTTTTGAAAATTCTGGATTTTTGATATTCAGATTTATGAGGTTATACTGTAGTAAAACATGAACTAAACTTTCAGAAGTGAATGCTTCTCTCTGTTGTTGATGGCTTTTTTAGATCTTCATTATTCCACTGTGCAGGGACAGTGAATGGTTGTTACTTCCTCACATGCTTCCTGAACATTTCCTTAGATATTGCTTTCCTTTTAAAAAGTTATGCTTCATGTGTACTGTACTAATGAGGAGACTGATTTGAGGCAAACTAAGTAATACTTCCTTCAGCCCTGCCAACATAAATGTTTCCTAGAAGTGAAGTAAGATTCTACTAACACAACAAGGCAAGTAATTTTCCACCCATTCTTGCTAGCTTACCGTGCTTTTTTCTTTTTCTGTTGTCGTCTTTGGATAATTTTTAATATGGCTTCTTCTTCATAAGCATGGCCACAGACTTTATTTCGAACTGGCCTCTTCATTTCCATCTGCAATCAATAAGACTATTTCACTGACCAGATTTTGATCTTGAATACAGTCTCAGAATTACTATGGGACATGGACTAATTCAGTTAGTTTCGCTAGTTCAGTTTCACTAGTTTCACTGTAAAGAATCAGATCATATTTATAACCCTTCTTTCTTTCTAGCCAATTTAACTTATGCCTTTATGATCTAGTTGTATTGTTACAATCATCCATGACTCTCTGTATTAGAAAGAGATCAGCACTGTACTATTTCTAAGTGGAAAAAGTGCTCTCCTCTGGCAACATATGATTTTACAGGATAAACTGCATTACAGTGGAGAGGTTTTTTTTCCAGGCAAAGTAGCTCTGATACAACAAGACATATAAAATGATGTTGCCTGGTTTCTAGAAATCCATATTCATTTACAACAAATAAGTATGTTTTATATGCAGGAATAAAAGATGACAGTGGCTAGGAAAAACGACTAAAAAAGTAATGAGAAAGTCTTTTACATGGTAGTGATGGCATACCTGTGTGATAGGACAAAGAAATTTCGTCTGACTTTGAGTCACTGTAATATCTTCATCAATTTGTTCAATGGCCTCATCAGCATCTGTCTGAAGACCAACTACAATGAAGAACAACAATACAATTATTGATTTAATTCAACATCTAAAGAAAGTCACAGATTTTGTTTAGTTTTTTAATCAGCATTTGCCAAACATGGTCTCATAGTGGTCTTTGAGATGACAAATTTCTCTTGCACTGTTGCTTGGATGGGAAACTACTGCAAAAATTCTGCTTTCTGTGGGCAAATGTGGATTTTTAAATGGTGACTCCTATAAACATAATTAATATACAGTACTAAGCAAGGGAGAATTGAAAGTTTATTTCAGCAAGTCTACGTGGTAAAGGAATTTGTTACTTCTGTTAAAACCTCAGCGGAAACTTCTACATGTGCTATTATTTCAAAGTTGGCTTACTGTACTGTAAAAATACTGCACAGTAAGGCTACAGGGGAACATGTATACACGTGCTCCCTCTTGGAAGAAGATTTGCTTCCAATTGCAGCAGCCTAGTACAGGGCTGCTCCATCCCTACTCTGCCTCCCTGCAGCAGTAGGGGGAGCTCCAGGCTCCCCCCCACGCCCCTGCTAGCCTGGGGGCTGAGAGAGCTCAGCTGTCTCCTGGGACCTGATGTGCACAGGGCCACAAGAGAACTGCTCTCACAGCGGGCAGAGTTCTCCCGGCCCTGTGCACATCTGGGCACAGCTGCTAGCAAGCCCCCTGCTGGGCAGGATTCCCAGCCCCTGCTTGCTCCCTAGGGAACTGGCTATTCGGAGGGACAAGCAAGGGTTGGATTTCCAGTCCCTACTCACTCCCCAGAGGAGAGGAGGCATGGGACAGAGAGCTCCCCAGTCCTGGCCCTGATCAGCTCCCAGCTCCTGGGGGGAGCCAGGGAGTTAACCAGCACCAGGATTGTGGACGGACAGCTCCCTGTCCTGTGTGGCCTCCTGCTGCCTAGGCTGATCAGGAGAAAATTTGCTCCTGGCCAGTGTCTACACGTGTTTTACTGCACAGTATGTATGTGTAGGTAGTAGCTTACTCCACAGTAGATTAATTTACTGCACAGTAAATGTGAGCACTTGTAGATGGTGATGCTTTACTGCACAGACTAATCTACTGTGCAGTAAAGCGCCTCATGTAGACACACCCAGCACGTCCTAAAACAAGGAGACAATGTATATTCTCACCTCAAAGTAAATTCAGAGCAACATCAATCATTTTAATGGGTTTTCCCAGCTGTAATTTATGAGAGAATGACAGGTATGGCTGTTCAGTAGTCATTCCCTCCTACATTAAAAAAAAGTCTGTTCAATTTTATTCAACTCTGTTCACACATCTTAGCAAAAAATAAAAAGCCCATTTTCTTAAAGCAACATGCATCTTCACAATTAATATGAACAAGTCCCAGATGAACTTTCAAATAGGCTGACACATCATTTTTCTATGTATAAATAGGTTAAAAATTATTGACCCCCATACATGGTGATTATGCAAAAATCCCACTCCTGGTATTAGCAGTACTGTAGCTGCTCCAACCCTGTTTACTGTTCTGTGCCCCCATTTCCCCACTACTCAGCCAAGTGGGACCTTTAGAGATCTATGGCACTTTTACATGTGCTCCCGACATGGCACTGGGAACTTTTAATTGGTGACCCATACCAATTAAAAGCGCCCAGTGCACACGTTCCCAATGCAGCGTTAGCAGCACAGCGCACCTCCATGCTGAGAAAATGGTGGTGGTGTGCTTTGAACTACAGCACATTAAACATGTTTTAGTTCAAAGTGCACTGCTCCCATTTTCTCAGTGTGGAGGCGTGCTGTGCCACTCACACATGTGACATGCAAGGCTGCCACAGTGCGTCAATTAATGTGCTCCAGCAGTCTCAATTGATCAAGTCTGCTCCAACGTGCTAGATTTCCAGCACGCCAGAGCAGACTCCTCGCACGATGTTCCTTAGCTCCTGGCATGCATCTCTAACGTCACTAAAGAACAGTTATATTGGCATGGCATTCAACTGTTTTCAATTTACAGGCACTGGATCCAGTAAATCCCAATCTCAGCTCTACCTTCCAATGCAAAACTTCTTGCTCCTATATATTTTTCACTCGTGCATCTTTCCTCCTCCTCTTTCTCCCTGCCCTAAATCACTCACTCTCCCTTCCAACTGGCAACTCACAAAGAGCTTCCAAAGTGGCTGTAGGATGATTCTGATATAAAGACTTATTTAGGCTAGCCTCCGAGATACTCTTTATTCTGGCAAGCATCTTTGTTATGGAGGCTCCACTTGCCCAAATGCTAGAGATGTAGTAAATAAAAGTCAGAGAGAATTATCAGCAAAACAAACTGGTAAGTTTTACTTGCAAGAATATTTACAAACACCTTTCCGATATTTTGGCACAGGCAAATACTAAAGGTAAAGACTGAGAGGGATCCACCTAATGATCTGTAAATACAGAACTGGGTAGCACAGAGAAAGCAGGGACCTATAATAGTTTACTATTTCAAAGCTTTTCTTCATATGCAACTTTTGGAAATTAACACACAAAATTAAGCACAGAATCAGCATTTTGTATTTTGCGGAAAGCACAACAAACTGTCTTGTGAAAGCTGGAGGGCAAGAATCTTTTTAAAAAAAAGATCAATTTTCTCAATATGACGCAACAGGTAAATTCTGATTTAGGAATCAAATAAAACAGCAAGCTTCAGCAATATGAAAAACTTCAATAACCAAAAATGCCAAATAGAATCCTTTATCTAAGTACAGCATTGATTCTTTTCCTTCAAGCTATGCCAGCGAAGCACAATAGGTACAGATTTTCCCATGAAGCCAAAGTTTCTGCAAATGTTGGCACAATAAAGCTTTGATCTTTCCTGCAGAAAACATCTGGAAGGTTACACTTTTGTAAGCTGCATTTTGTTCCAGTTCAAGAACCTGGCATACATTAGACGTTCCAGCACATGATGTCTATAGCAATCAAATCAGAATGCCGCAGGGCTGCAGATGAGCTGCAGGATAAATAATTGCTAATTGCAGAAAATCTTTTCATTGCTGATGATGTTTGGATACCAAAGGAGCTGGAAAAGGCTCTGAAGCTTAGATTATGTATTGCATAGTTTTATGAAAATAGTCCTCATAAAACTTCAAACAAAAGACTTTGGTCAATAATTTCAAATCCAGGTGTCTACGGTTAGGCATTTAGGCTTAAATTGTAAAGGCACCAAACGATGCAATTCACCAAGAAACAGAGACATCTTAAACAAGACTTCTGGGGCATTAAGATGCTTATGTTTGAAATACTGATTCACTAAAAACGCACTTAGTCTCCTTTGTCAAATGAGACCTCCTAGGTTCCCAAGTTTCTGCCAGAAAACCTCTTTAGCTGTCTAACAATCAGCTACTGTTTATAGCCAGAGGTGCCACTGTCTTGAAAAAGCCAACTCTTTAGATGCTTGCGGCCATTTAGAATTCCATAGACTGCCATTCACTGAAAAGAGCAATCTATCCACCTGCATATCAAAGGAGATCTTACACCTGATCCTGGGGGTTGGACTTGTTCAGGTCCTTTCCGACCCTAGAAACTATGAAACCAGGAGTGGGCGATTATTTGGTTGGAGTGTCACTTAATGAGTTCTGGGGACCTGTTGAAGAGCACATCCATCTCCCTCCCCTGCCCTCTCTCTTTCGCTCTCTCCCCCTCCCTCCAAAACCTGGCCGGAGCTATAGTTTTCCAGGAGCCCTGAAGCGCAGCTGTGGACTCAGACGGAGCTTTCCACTGTGGTGGGCAGGTGGGCAGCAGCGCCAACTGTGGGAGCAGCAGCAGGGTTTGGAGCCCCAACGCAGAACCTGCCAGCCGTGTCACAGCAGAAGCTCCTGCCTGGGTCCAGAGCTGATGCTGCCAGGACGTACCAGGTTGGGGATAGGGGTAGGAGCTTCTACTGCACTGGCAGTGTGGTGGAACTGCCATCGGGGCTCCTGAATATGCTGCCAGTGGCATCCACAGCTGATGCCACCAGCTATCTGCTGCAGCTGAAGCCCACACCCAGGTCCACAACTGAAGCTGCTGCATCAAGGCTCATGCTGCTAGTTGGAAGCAGTCCCCCTCCCACCCCCGGCACCATGCAGCGCCAGAGCCAGAAGCTGCCAGTGGGCGAGATCCAACGAGTTGGTGGCCATCCACCCACAGGCCAGACTGAATCTTTTGGAGAGTCAGATCTGGCCCACAGGCTGGATTTTGCCCACCTCTTTCTTAGATGCCTAAATCTAAGTAGGATTACAGGGAATGAATGGCAGCCCCACCCTAGCATCTAACTCAGAGCTGAAAGAGGGCAATGAAGTACTGGAGAGAGGGACTGCAGACAAACCCATCTCTTTAGTATTTCCTATTGGCTGGCACAGGTATCCCCCACTCAAGATGCTAAGTACTGCAAATCCCCTTTTCAGCCATGTCACTGTTTCAATTTAAAGTACAGGAGCTTAGGTACCTAACGTGTAGAATCATAGAAAAATTGGTCTGGAATGGATCTCGGGAGATCTCCTACTCCACCCCCTGCTCTGTCTGATTCGTTCCAGTCAAAGCTCTGTCGAACCTGGTCTTAAAAACTTCCAGGGATAGAGACTCCATACCCTCTCTACATAATCTTACAAATTCACAAACTCAGGCCTGTGAAGTTCATTCCCAGAGGTGGGCACCTAAATATAGGCTGCCAGAAAGTTCAGAGCTATCACCTCTAATTCCTTTGTGTGACTGTCACCTTGGACCCTTCAGCTCCCACTGACTTCAATGAGATTTAGAAGAGCTCACCACTTATGAAAAACAGGCTGCTCCTTGTCTAAATATGAATAATAAATTTTGGGGCCTAAGTTTAGGTACCCAAGGCATTTTTACATGTGCTCCAGGGATTGGGGGGGGGTGCGCTCTAATTAAAACACCTGCAGTGACTCGTGTATCAGTGACCCCACACTTCAAAATGGTAGCAGGGGTGCTTTAACTAAAGTTCGTGCAACAAGCTTTAATATAAGTACCCCCGCCACCACAGTGAAGCATGGGAACACTGATGCATGAGACACAGACGGTAGCTGGAGCATGCTACTTACCACTCTCCAGCAGACTCGATTAACTGAGTCTGCTCCAAACCGCTATAATTAGAGTGCATTGGAGCAGGCTCCCCACACATCTACAGGCACCCCAGGCGTGAAATTTAGTATGAATTTGGGAGAGTGACTGGACTCCTCATAGCCTGGACCTGCAGTTCTTTATGGACTCACAAGCATTTTAATCCTCGCTCCTACTCTGAATCTGGCTTTAGACCTTTCAGGCTCATGTTTGTACAGTACCTACCACAAAGGGACCCTGGCCTCTCAGTGTTATCCCATTACAAATAGTGATAACAAAGAACTATTTAAAATGTGTTCTGGAGGCATTCCTACCAATGCCATGCCCAATTAATATTTTTCACAGCAGTTATTGTACCGGTGCAGTTACGTAAGCAGCACTTTAGAACATCAACAGACTTTTAGCATAAACTGAATATGCTCCCCAGAGAATTTCTGGCACTCCTGATTGCTTTGGACCATGGAAGAGGTGAGGAAAGTAGGTTTTTCTGGTGACAGCAAATCCTGTAGAGATCATACAGGAGAACAGACACAATTTTTGTGATCTTGACCACATACAGACCCTGGATTAGTTAGGAAGGCAGATGTTCTAAGCCATGGATCCGTTCCTGCACATCCTTACTGACACCAACAGCTTCAAGCAGCTCTAAGGGATTATTCACCAAGGACAATGTGTACAAAGGCTTCTAGGAGATAGGGACTTATGTCAGTAAGTGTATCTGACTTTTCTGCATGGAGAAGAAAAAAAATTCCAGGTCATGCATATTTCAGTTAAATCATTTTTCTGTAATTGGGCTTTCTTTGTCTATTAGTACCACATGAAGAAACACGGAAGCTAATCTTCGCATCTTGTTGTCAAACTACAAACGCTGACATAAGCAACTGAAATGTACCCATATACTCTACATTTAGAGCTGAGAGATCACATTTAAAGAGTTTTAAGATGTCAAGTGTTTCTACCCTGGCTCTCATCACCACAGAAGTCTGTAATGAGTTTTTCATTAGTACTACATATTGTACCTTGCTATTTAAGGTGTAATTTGTGCAGCCTATTAGTGCCCAGAATGGTATTACAATGCAGTGTCTAAGTCACTATTTTTGGTAAAACAGCATAATGAGTTTGACAACTGCACATGTTTTTGATGTATTCAATTTTAATTCAAGGCAATTAGTAGGGTATGTTATATTTCTGTGACTTATTTCATCTTTCAAAAATAGTTAATATCCGTTAAATAAGCTTTTCCCAACATCTTGGAAAGCCTGGGAAGACTCATATTTTTCACAAATAGGGAAACCACAGCACAGGCATTAACTATGTCCAAGTCTACATTAAGTGTACAGTACACGAGCAATAACACTTCCCATCTGATCACATGCTTAGTAAACAATTAACTTTAGCAGTTCATTTTTTTCCACACTGCAAAACCATTTCCTTTCACATGTAAATAACCTTCTCAAATTCTTTAGCACATATTAGTAGAGTGAAACTTCACTAATTTATTCTTTACTAATTCAGTCTCTCATCAAAATTCACTCATACAAAAAGTGGTGTCTCTGAACCTTCTCAAGGAAGGTTCAATCATAAAGTCTCAGAAGCTGTATAAACTCATATTACTAAGACTTCATTATTTTGGCATATCTGCTTACAAGTCATGGGGCTGAGTGCTATAGAAAACTGTAATTTAAAGAAAAACAAAACTACCATCAGAAATAAAGTAAGAGAAATTTTGTGTTAGACTGTCCATTCTTTATTTTTTGTGTTTCCTCAATCACATGCTAAACCTGTAAAATTCAAACACATGCACAAGGTCTCTTCCAGTCAAAATTATAGCATGTAGTATAATGGCAAAGGCTGTTTTTAAAACTGCACAAGCCCAGCTAGAATAAGGTATGAGCTCACAGGTTTGCGCCTAAGGCCCCAGCTCCTAGAGGAATATGATTTTTTTTTGTTCATCTAAAATTAGCCTTAATGTTGTGCAGGAAACCTTGAAAACCTGTTTTGAGTGTAGCTGATTTAGAGACACCTGTCCGCATCCGCAGGAAGCCAGAAACAAGAACTCTGAAAGGGGATAATCTGCTATAGTCATCTCAATAGCAAGTTACCACAACTGGATGGCTTGGAAGATATGGTATATGGTAGGAAGAGGGCAACATGCACACGCTTTCACCTCACTGGAGCAGATATTGTTAGGTTAAGTGCTAGGAGGGACCCATGTTGCCACTCCTACCTCTGTAGGGCAAATACCTGCTCTCTATTCTAAGGAGAGAAGGGTGACAATGCTACTGTTGCATGCCACTGTGAGCTTGCCTTCTGACTGATGCTGCTTATTCCAGTGAAAGGTGGGACTTGTTGCTGGTTCCAGAAGGGCAATGTGCCTGTTTATCACTCTTGATTCTTTAGGGGTAGGAGGTTTGCTCTGCTGCTCCATACAGAGCATGGTGACACATGTACAGAGGTACCAGCTTCTATTAATCCAGTTCTGGATATAAGATGCACTGTAAGCTTCAGCACCCTCTTTGCTTTTCTATGACATTTTTCTCCTTCGCAAAAGGGCTGTAAAGGCTCTGATCCTTTTAGTCAATTGGTAACGTTAAGCATGCATGTAAGCTGTTGCAGGTTGGAGCCTGGACAGAAAAGGTCTCGACTCCAAAGAGTGAGAGAACTTGACTACAAAGGGTCCAGTGTACTGTTGGTTTGACAGAAATAGCAGCAACTGGGCCTGGCTGGGAAAACTCCAAGACAAGCATAATGAAGGGCTAACAAAATGCTAGTGCACTTGCCAGCTGGATAAAGAAAGCAGCAGGAGGTGGGGGCAGGCTGAGTGTCATTCACAGCAGCCTTGAATCTGCAAATCATATGGGGGCTACTGAATTGGCCAGTATGAAGAGAATCCCTGTGATTGGAGGAGAAAGGGATTAGCACAGCAAAAAACTGAGTTCAAGGTAGATCAATTTAACTAAAGGCAATTTAATCAGCAAGTGGAAGGTATTGATATAATACTCTGTCCATCTTCTCCATTTGTACTTCAGTTAATTTGCAAAGAATGGTGCAGTCTCACTGGTAGATAAACGTATATCTAAAATGTGTATGTTTGCATACAGCTAAACAGAACCTCACACACTCAGGGTGGTACACTACGACTCTATACATTTAAGCAACTGTGCATTTAGAGCCTTACTAATTTTACATTCTAGTGTGTTAGAAAATGGTGACTGATACACAGCTTTTTTAATGAATAAGTATACTTTTGCTCATGATTTTTGTCACACAGCAACATTAAAAGAATAAGTAGTATTTCATTAAACACAATACAGTGCATAAAATGTATTTTTATTAAACAAAACAGTCTTAAATGTTTCAGATACAGAAACTTCTCTATGAATTTGAAAATGAAGCCAAAAAGTAAAAGGAGCTACAAAGTAGGAGACTGAGCTCAGTCAGGAACTGTAACAGTAAAAATTACTGGATATATTCTCAAACCTGGCTGAGTTGCTAAGAGGGAAATGGAATGGATCCAATTGACATTTGCCACACAAGTACACTGCTGAAAAAGCCAAAGGGTAACTCCCAGTTTGAATGGGTTGTCTGTCTATCCATCAGTGCTTTGAACAAAAAAAGTCTGTGATAACTGAGAAAGAAAAGTTTGGGTCTGGGTATTACAGTGAGTCAAGTAATTTAGATATAGTTATCTTTGATAGAAAGGCCAGCAATAGTTTAATCTGCCTTGAAATCTGCCAACAAAGGCTGCAGGATACAGTTTAATTTGTCTTATTTCAAGAGAAGAAATAAGGAGAGCAATCTATAAATGCAATCAGAGAGAATTTAAAGGCTTTTGACTTTTGCCAGGAGGCAAGCAACAGTTTGGTTTGCCAACCCAGTCAAACTAGGCTTTGCAGTAAAACATGCCCCAATCTGACTACTTTACTGGTGTTGCAATATACACTTTGATTTGAGGAAGGTAGTTTCTAACACATTTTAGAGCCTTGAAACTGCAAATCTGGGTGCAGATTGTTGTGTGTTTTTTTTTTTCAGTGAAGTGTCTAGAAAATGAACCCCAAACCATCTTGGCTCTTCCAGGTGTGGAAATGGAAAGGACAGAAACTGACATCAGCAGCTGTCTCTAAAATAATCTCTATATGCCATTAAATCCACAACAAAGGACAGTGTACTTGCCCACTTAATGAAGCATTTAACCACTAAGCTACAGGCCTTTTAGGATACATTGTTCCCAATGGAAATAGTCTTCTCCTTTGATCTTACGTTGCTATGGTGGTAGAAATCACGTCACTTTTTTGCAATAACCTTAATGAAAACAAGTCCATACCCCAGGATCTAGATCCAAATGCAATGGCACACGGGTTACTCAAATGTAAGTGAAAATGAAAGAAAACACTTTACACAAAATACAAATCAATTACAAATAGTAAACAATTAGGAAAACTAACTGTGAGTTATTCAGTCAAAAATTCCATGGATTTCTTCTGGGAACACCTATAAAAACTTCAACTAATACACCACTCAAAGTCCATTATAAAATCTGATTTCTTTCAAAGCAATTAAAAAAATGCTTTGGATATACAGTTTCTCTAGATATGAATTTTAAAAAAGGATCATTATTTATGAACCTGCAGTTCAGTTATTTGGAAGGCCAACAGAGACAAACAACTCTGGCTGTGAGACTCTCTCTCATGGCTTTCAAAACTCAGTATGACAAGTCAATGTGTCGCACCTGGGAGGAATGACAGTAATTCTTTACTCCAAAAGCCTGGGATGTTTGGACTGAAAACTGTCTTGGAGGATGTTGGGTTTACCTATTAAGTGCTGATAGGCTCCAATGAACCACCCTTTATGGAAAACTTGAGCAGATTGGATTTCTCCATCTTAAGACAACAGCCTTATGGACCTGCCATCTCTGGCTAAAAAATAACTTATGCAGCACAGGCCTGCTAAAAATAATCACAATTATAATCAAATCACCTTGGAGACCTGGACACTGTAAGTCTTCATTAATGGTACCAACAGTATGACTAGGAGAAGTCTCTTACACACCATGGCATACGCAAAGGAAGACAGACTGACTGGAACATTCATTACCATGAACCTCTCCTCCATGACATCAGCCTTTGTCACAGACCTCAGAAGAGAAGATTCCTACTGTTGTGATCTTCTACTGTTCAACCCACTATGAACTGAAGAAGTGCTCCTTGGAAACTACATAGAATATGAGTTCTCTTTTCTATGCTCAGAAAACATTTCACTTACCAGAGATTTGAGGCAGAAAGTGAACTTACTCATGTAAGAGGGAGAAAGTAGTCATCTCAGATACACAGAAGTGGTTGCAAAGGACATGGGGGGGAGATATGCACCATTTCATTAGAAGATGAACCTTTCATTACACAGAGGAAGGGATCTGGGAGGTCACTGATGCAATGCCCATCTCCACAGGGAAGCTACTGCGAAATGGTGAGGGCACAAGTTTAAAATTCAGTATAGCTCATCAACTTATTGTGTGGAACTTCTTATTCTGCACTAAAAGGTTTTGGTAGCATGGTATAAAAGTATCCACAGAAGGAGCTGGGAGTAACAGCAATTTGGAGTACATTGGGGAGTAAGTACATGGACACTCCACTTGATGACCTACATACAAACCACTTCTGAACAACCCATGACAAACTTGCACGTTCTGAATGATCAGCTCACAAACACACACCTCCCCCAACACTTTATCAGCAAGAAAATGTTTTTCAGATCTTGGCACTTACATTCTCCAAAGTAATTTCCCCAATGCCCATGTGCTGTCACCAAAGTCACTTCCTCACTGCCAGCGTGTCATCACCAATGCTTGTAGGCCATAACTGCCTCAACATTAGAGATGGTCAAAAATCTTCTGATGAAAGATTTTTCTTTTGGGAAACGTTGATTTAACAGAACTGAAATGTCCCATGGGAACAGCTGGATGCTACTGAAAATTTAGATGGAAACCAGGAAGGGAGGTGCACAGGCTGGCCAGCCTGTTTGCCTGGTTTCCAGCCAGCAAATCAGGAAAGCTGAGTGGCAGTCCAGTCTCTGCCTGGCTCCCCAGCAGACCAACGAGAGAGCTAGGCAGCCCATCTGCCCACCATACAACTATAAAGCTAACTAGCTGGTAAGACCCCAGCCAGGGAGGAGGGGCAGCTTAGCTCCCCAGCTACTTCTGGGGAGGGGCAGCTGGCCCGCAGTGAAGCCAGGCAGTCAGCTCCCCAGCTGACTGTCTCTGTGGCTGGCTCTCCAGCTGCCCAGGGACCTTGCAGCTTGCAGGCCCTAGTGCAGGTTTCTCTGTTTTGCTGGAAGTTGTGGGATGCTGATACTTTATTCTAATGCAGGGGAATTTCCCATAAAATAGAAATTCCCTGACTGGACACACACCCAAAATCACTATAAAAAAAGTGTTCTGGGTGATAGATATGACCATGAAAATATGATAAGAAAGTGGGGTACATTTTTGTGTGTACTTTGTGGGCTGGTGCGGATAACTGATTTCAGAGACTGGCCAGGGTGTAATCATAGAACCACAGAGAAGTAGGCCCAGAAGGGACCTCGAAGATCGTCTAGTCATGTGGGGGCCAACACTTGTTGGCAGGCATGCCACAAATTAGTCCTGCACCCTCCTTCACTACCACTCTGATCCTTTTCCCTTACTCGATCTGCTACACTGGTTTCTGCTCCCATGCCATATCTACCGCTCTGCTGCCTGTTGCCTCCCCTACCTGCCACATACTGCACACAGAGGTTGCCAGTGTTACCAGTTGGCCAGCCCTGATCTAGTCCAATCCCCCGACTCAAGGCAAATTCTGGAGTGGCTGCAGACCCCCATAGCCCTCCTGCCAGCGCTGCTGCCCACCCCGAGTGCAGCTTGGCCCAGGCCCCTTGTGGGAAGAGCCCAGTGCTGTCCCGGTCCCAGCCCACACTGCACACAAATCTAGGGGCATGCCCCCCCCCTCCCCTTTGGGGTGTGCACAGCTCAGTATGGCTGTGGAGTGCCTGCCCCTGCCCCACTCCCTTCCTCACTGCAGGGGTCTATGGGAGCAGGGCTGGGGGTGAGGGGGCTGGAGCCACTCCAGAATTCGCTGTAGTCCCCCCTAACCCCCCTCCTAATGCTGCCACCGCCTGCCCCAAGCCCAGTTCAGCCCAGCCCAGCCCTGCTGGGAAAAGCTTGGTGCCACACTGGCTACAGCCCACCCCACCCCATGCAGATCTGGGGCACACATACCCCCATGCCCTTCCGGGTGCGTACAGCAGTGGGAGCCACCCCCCCGTCCCAGGTAATGGAGGAAATAGCAAGGCCAAAGTAGGTTCCGGAAAGGGTGTGACCCATGCAGAGATCCCAACTTCCTCTACAAGACTAGCTGTACTGTCAGAAATTTTACTGTCCTAAGTGCAGGCAATGTCTGCTGGTTGTGCATACCTGGGAAGAATCTTCTAATCCTACCTCCTTTGGTAGAAAGGCAGGGAGGAACAGCCAATAGAGGCCTTCCCAGGCTCCAGAAAGATACAGGGGAAACAGAAGTCTGTCCAAGCCCTCCTATCCTACTGTGCATTATCTTCCCACATCTGGAATACTGTATCTCTCTCCATCAGCTTTTGTATGTACCTACACAGCCTCTCTCACTGTAGTGCCTGAGCACCTAGAAATTAACCATTTGTGGAATAACAGTCCCTAGCACTTTCATCTCAAAGCACTTTATGTAAGAAGTCAATGTTGTTATGGGAAAAGAGATATGTGAACAGGTTTGGGAAATATGTCCACTGTCATCCAAAAAAAATCATAGAACAAGGAACTAATAAGCTCAGGCCCCTAAGTTCCAGGCCAGTGGTCTATCCACTCAGCACTGCCCCCCCACAGCGCACACACGCAACAAACAGAATTTTCAAATACATTCTGAGCACACAGATCAACTACATAACAGGGTGGCTAAAAATCAATGATTTTTTAAAAATAAAACCCCCAGATTTTTCTATTTAATTCAGATTTTTGTTATTTAATCATATTTTTTATTTTTACGATCCTTTTAAAATAAAATAAACCTATATAAAGAGAGTTTTAATTTATGATATGTTAAAGCTCAAAGACTTCTAATTATATACTATTTGAGACCATACATTCATGTAACCTTCTTAGAAAAGTTTTATAAATAGGTCACAACAGGCTACGGACTATATTAGGGGACCAATCTTATGGGGTTCCCAGAGGCTCATCTATAGATTAGTAAAGATTAAAGAAACCTACCATATTTCCAGTGGGACTCTAGAAGATCTCATTAAGCATCTCTGATGCTTAGTTTCAGTTCTCAAGCTGTGGATTTGTATCTCCAGAAATAACATCCTTGTTAACAGCAGTATATGGAGATGAGAGATAACAAACCTGATTACCTACCCATCAGCCCTCTTGTCTCTGCATTTTTAGGGTGAGGTAAGGCTTAACTCTGTGTACACAAATTTACAAAGCTTCAAGAAGTTAAGTGAATAGAGGATTGTTGGGAGTGGAGTAGATCTGGGCAAGGAGAAGGAGTCTGCAGATAAATGCAAGAAGGGAGGGGCAGTAGAACAAAAGAGAAAAATTTTGAGCGGAATATTCCAATAGTGCTGAGGGATAAGTTTCTGAGTATAGCCTTTCCATTGATTTGAGATCTAGAGAGGGAATAGTATGGTAGAAGGGAAAACCTATCATGGCAGCAGGGTTGCCAGGTTGTAAAAGAGAGAAGAAATCAAAGATGGGAAGAAATCTAGAAGAAAGAGAAGAAAGCCCCAAGCTAATAATATATGGCTGCAGTGCTCATTTGATATCCTCCTAATATAGTGTCGCATGGCAAAAATACCCCTCAAATATCCATGATTCATGATAGTGAATTGGAGATAGTTCACTTCCCACTGACTTCACAATTATCTGCTTCAATCAGCTTTGGTAAATAAAATTATGAAATAATTCAATTTTCTGATGTAGCTGCAATACTAATCCAAAAAAATATCAAAATAAATCACTGCTTTAAAATGTACAGTGTGTGTCTTCTAACAATGAAACCTACATCTATTTCTGAGTTGTGAATAATATGTATTAAAATTATATCAAACAAGAATGCACTTTTTGTAGAAAACAGTGATTCAAATCAAGGCTTCCTGATGAGTGATTTAAATCATAATTCAAATTGATTTGATTTAAATCAAATCCACCCTGATATAAAGGCAACAAAAGCAATAGAAACTAGTGCGGCCTTCTAATTGCACAACAGACAGGTTTATTTCCTACAATTTAAGTCATGCGCTGAAACAGCTTAAAGAACATGTGATTTTTATGGGTTTTTTTTTTACAGTAGCAAGTAATATTTTAAAATGGTGTTTCCTGAAACTGAAATGCATGAGAAATGACAGGACATATTGGTTTTTCATGTCATATTAAAAAAAGTTAGGAAATAAACCTTGCAGATCATTAAAAGAAAAGAGGAACTTACAGATATACTACTGCTCAAACATAAAACTACAAAGTTTTCACTTAGGTAAAGACAAGAGCTGTGATTATTTTGTGTGTCTGTGGAATACAACTTCTGGATATAGTAAGCCTATGTAAAGCAACAAAAGCCTTCGCTATTACACTCTTTATTGGGCCGCTTACAAACTGAAATAAAACTCACTCTTCTCGATTTGTCTAACACCCTTCAACAGAATCATAGAAAAGTAGGGTTAGGAGGGGCCTCAGGAGTTCATATAGTCCAAACCTCTCCTCAAGGTAAGATCATCCTGTAACAATAGCACAGAGTCCTGTGAAGCTAAATGCAGTATCATCGTTACTTTAAAACATCTGTACAATTTTTTTTCAACCTCCCCTTACATCACAAGGTAGATTAGACTTTTTGAACAGCAGTTGGTAACAAAAATAAAGATCTATGACTAAAACCCAGAGTTATAGATGTCCATAGAATATAACTGCCCTCTCCTGCTGATTCTAATTAACAGTTCCCTTTAGACCTGATCAATATTACATTCTCAACATTTCTCAGCTTGTACGTTTTCTCTCTCCAATGGTTTACCAAAGTGTCCTTGCTAATGCAGTGCATCCCTTGTAAATTGTTATTACTGGTATACTTGTCACTTGCATTGTACTGCCCGCATTTCAAACTTAATCCTGCAAATCTCTGCAGGGTACAGAACAGCAGGCAATGTATTAAGTGGCAGTGCTCAAGCGCAAGTATGTGTGGAGACAACAACTGAGCTCCAGGAGGGCTGAGTACTTGGCACAGCCTTCCAAAGTCTCAAAGCTCTGTCATACCTACCCTTTTTAACTCAACCAGGTGAGAAAAAGAGCAGAGTTATCAGATGGAAAAAAAAGATCTTGAACCTTCTCAGCAGAGGTGTGGAGTGTTGTCTGTGTAAGCAATGGCAAGATCAGATGAGCAGGACAGGGAGTACAAGTGAAGCTCATACTGCATTAATGTTTAAGAAGCTGCAATATTATTTCGGCCTCATAAAGAGACCAAGAGAGGAGTACATATCTTAGGGGCAGGCAAATAAAAAGCTATCACATGCCAAGTTTGAACATGAGTGACTGGTGCCTCCTGAATCTGGGGAGGCACCCACAGAAGCTGCTGATGGTAGGGGCCCTGTCAGAGGGGGCACCAGCCCTACCAACAGCATTACTGTTAGCTGTCAGGGCGGGCACCAGCCCCGTCAGGGGGTGCACATGCACCCCCATGCACCCCTTACCACTCGCCTATGAGTTAGAAGGTGAATTTACACAGCACATCGACTACCCCATGGCAGCTGCTGGCGTGCATGATATTCCTCAGCACTAAATGTGAGGTGGCTTACCCCTCAAAGAAAGGGGGGCAAGCTGCCTCACATTCACTGTGTGCAGCCAGCAATCCCCAAAGCATAGTTGGCATGCTGTAAGTGCACACACCAGCACGGCCTCCTGAGAATCTGTTTGGCTAAGTACAGACAGTCAAAAAGCACAAGGCTAAATGGATTCTTTTCAGTTTAGTCTAAACTGCAGAGATTAAACTGAGAAACAACTGGACAGATATTCACTTTTGATTCAGAAAATACAGCCACATGTCTACAGCGGCTCAGGCCAGAAGTGTGGGGGGGGGGAGGGAGGGGGCACTAGAAGGTATGTGCCAGCTCTCTGGCACATAGTCAACATGGGCTGTGTGTCTGCTTCCTCTTCCTGCTGCTCCTGAGGTCTCTGGGTTTTCCAATTCAGAATCATATCAGCAGGACTCTGCAGGGTTGCTCATTACTTCCTCTTCTTGCTTCCAGGTGCCTCTGGGATTTGTAGTCCACAGTCGCAGCCAACAGTAAGTTTTTAGCAGGACAAGGAAGCTCTGTACTTGGGGGAAGGGAAGTTTAAAACCCTCCCTGACCCCAGCTGGGGTTTTGCCTTTGGGGGCCAGTCCATGCGTCTCCAACCCTTTTCTCCTGGAGCAGACAGCACAGCCAGGGCTGAAAATCATGCTGGGATTTTGGGGGACTGTGATTTAACTTAGGAAGGGACCTGGGACAGAAGTTTCATAAACCGGTTTGACCCAAATCAGTTAAGTCTGATACTACATTCAACCAGGTTTATTTTAAACCAGTTTCAGCCATTTTGAAACTGGTTTATGTGCATTGAGCTTCTGTTCTGTTACAGGTTTAAACCAGTTTCTGATCACTTAAACCAGCTGATATGTAACTTCAGTCCCTAGCCTTTACATGCACACACTTTTGGTCCCACCAGGTTCAATGCCAACAGGACAGTTAACAATGCACTGGTGTAACTTGCAGCTATTTTCCCATTAATGCACCATTGGATATTCTTGCATTCCCTGTCCCATTCATCAGATCTTGCTTGTTCTCATTCACTCAGTACATTAGTGCTTTCATATACACAAATAGATTAAAATTCACCTAAGTGAAGCAATCAATTAAAATAGTGTGAAACAGCCGCTAAGCAAGTGAAATAAAAAGGAAAGCAATGAGGCCACACCTTCCATGGTGTCAGCATTTCACATGAGTGAGGTCAATGCTGATAGCAACTGAGGCATAACTGGCTTGGCAACACTCCTCCTAAAGCAGCAATCAGGGCATCAAAACATAATCTAAATACTGGCTTTTGGTGGTTGTGTCATGTGACTGTTTCCCAGGTTGGTACAGGCAATCACGATTCATTCCCTTGGCCTTCTGATGTGTTTTTTCTATACAACCGATGCAAATTTACAGTGTGAATAAAGTGTGATAAAGCTTTATATGTAAGATGCATGGCAATTGTGAGGCATAGGGATCTCCAACAAAATCCCTGAATGAAGCAGCTGAGCAGGCTACACAGCTAGAAGAAGTGCTCTGAGGTTTAAAAGTCAAAAATTATATCTGCATGTGCTTTAAAATGCACAAAACACAAGTCATAGACAAAAGACAAGAACGCTTTCTTCACAACAAAACAATCTGAACCCTAGCAAGACTTCTGAGAGCAGTCTTTCCAACTCACTCCAATGCTGGTGTTGTACAACCTTCCAGTCATGAAAAGGAAAAGACATGTTGAATCAAAGTGGCTCTGCAGAGAACTCATGCTCAGAGAATGGGAAGGTTTGCAAAATGGGACTGAGTCATGTGTCTACTTGGTAAACATGCAGAAGTTTTCATTTCAAAATGTCTATTGCCAAGGTGCTGTCCTACAAAGTGTAAGAGAACAGTCACTCTGTCCTATTACACACACAAGGATGTGAGGAGACAGAAAAACACAATCATTTACCAGTTAAGAGTTCCCTGTGAAGAGGCACTTTCCAATTACGTATTCTTGGGTTACTACACCAGGTTCCTGACTTTTGCAGCATGGGGCTAGAAACTGAGCTTCATTATCATGGACAGCACTGATCTGGAATTCAGGAATGTCATGTAGTGGGTCCAGGAAAGCAGTACTTTCCTCTGAAGTGAGAAGGCCCTCAGGCCTCTGCCAGCAGTGTTACACCATTCAGAGGTGTTGCAAGAACATGGCAGAAATGCAAGCAGCATTGGCAATCACAGCAAGTGCTGGGAACGGAAGAAAGAATATGGTGTAAGGGGGAAAAAAAGGAAAAAAGCAGGACCTACCTTCACTAATCAGAAAGCTACTATCCCAAATTAGCAAACAATAAATTCATAAGCACATAAAAGATAACAAAATAGCCAATATGGATTTACCAGAATAAATTATGTCACACTGATCTATGATTTCCTCCCTTGCCAGGATACTCAGCTTAGTGAATAAGGAGGAAATACCAGGTGTGCTACGTCTTATCTGCTGCAAGAATTCTGACAGTGTTTCACATCACATTCTCAGAAACAAACTAGAGAAACATGATCTGGGGGGAATTACTGTAAGGTGAATGCACAACCATTTCAAAACAGCCCTCAAAGAGTACTCATCAATGAGTTGCTAACAAACTGCAAGACATCTCAAGGAGGGCTCCAAAGGGATCTATTGTGGGTCCAGTTCAGTTCAATTATTTGCTTTAATGACCTAGACAATGGAATAGAGACTCTGCTTACAAAGTCTGTGTGTGAAACTAAGCTAAGATGGGTTGCAAGCACTTTAGAGGACAAGATCAAAATTCAAAATGATCCTGATAAATTGGGAAAATGGTTTAAAATCCACAAGATAAAAATCAGTAAGACACTTGGAAAGGAGAATTCCAATGTACAAATATGAAATGGGGAATAACTAAGTAGCAGCACATCAGAAACCATCAGGGGGCTGTGTGGACCACAAACTGAGTATGAGTCAGAGATGCAATACTGCTGGTGCTGGTGCTGCAAAAAAAAATATTACCAAGAGTGTTATATGAGGCATGAGAGGCAATTACTCTGCTCTGTTGGGTGCTAGTGAGTCTTCAGCTAAAGTAGCATGTCAAGTTTTGGGCATGACACTTTAAAAAGGATGTAGACTAACTGGGAGTCCAAAGGAGAACATTAAGAAAGATAAGAGGCTTAGAAAATATTGGAAAAGTTGAAAGAATTTGGTTTGTTTAGTCTTAGAAGGAGAAGCTTAAGGGTTGACGTCACAAGAGACTTTCCATATAAAAGGATGACAATCAGTTGTTCTTAATGCTGACTATGGGTAGGACAACACGAAAATGGCCTAATTTGCAGCAAGGAAGGTTTAGATTACATTGTGAAAAAAAATAATTGTAAGTATAGTGTAGAGTGGAACAGGTTACCTAGGGAGGCTGTTACTTATGGACGTTTTTAAGAAAAGGTTAGATAGACATCTGAAATGGTCACTGAAGGTCTAGGTAAACTTGGTATACCTCAGAGCAGGGAGACTAAATGACATCTCAAGGTCCCTTCCTACACTATATTTCTATAACCCTCAGGACAGGCAGATTTGTGCGTATAGGTAAATGGTTCCCAACATTTTTTATACTGAGGACCAGCATGGGAGTGGGATGGGGCACACGGAGCCAGCTGCCTCCCTCCAGAGGTTGCCCCGCTTTAACCCCACACTTGACAGCCAGCAGTGGAAGCCGCTTGCCCAGGCAGACACGGGTCCGAGCGGGGTGCTCATGCCACTACCCAGCAGCCAACCCTTCGCAGCACGGTACCGCACTGCGGCTTGGGGGTTGGGAACTTCTGGTGTAGGTGACGTAGCCTAAAAAGGGTCTTCATGGGAGAGTGCAGTGAGGAAGACAGGGAAACTGGGTGAAAAACTCGGGGTGATGAGCAGAGAGAGGTAATAATTTCAAAGGGAGATTTGGGGAATAAAGAAAGGAAGAAAGAAAACAAGAAGAAAACTGAAAAGGAGAAAAATGAAGAAAAACAGCAACAGGATGAAGAAGCAAAGAAATAAACAGAAGGAAGCAGGTCCATCCTGCCAGAAACAGGCCTTTGTGTCACTTGAAGGCAGCTGACGATGCACACAGCAGGAAGGGCAGGAAGCGACCAGGGACAGTCAAATCCCCACAGCCAATGAAAGAGTTGGAAGGAAAAGAATATCTCCTGTTATTACAATGCATCAAGACAGTAGAAAGAATACAGATGCTGCGGTCCAGACTTTCAGTGTATCCTGACGCATTACCATTACAGCAATAACAACACATGCAATGCCTAAAGGCCACGACTGAGCTCAGGCATCACTGTCCTAACCACTACAAACACTCAATAAGCGGCAGTTCCCTGCTTTAAAGAGCGGCAGTCTAAACAACCAGGGCAGACAAAGGAAGTACCATCATCCCTATTTACCAACGAGGTACTGAGGCACAGGAAGATTAACAGTCAGATTTTCGAAGGAGTTCAGTCCATTTGCTGCTGGACTTTTTTTGAAAACATAGCAGCCGCTGAATACTGAGCTATTCTGAAAACGGCTCAGACTGTGGATGCTAAGTACCTTAATATCTGGCATGGAGCTCTTGAAAATCTGTATCCATGACACTTGCCCAAGGTCACACAAGAAGTCTGTAGCAGAGCTGGAAATTGAACCCAGACCACAGGACTCCCAGTCCAGTGCTACAAAGTATTCCTCTATTGTGTTAACTAACTGTGAGGAAAAATCTCATACCAGAAGAAGCTTCAAAAACACAATAAATCTTTAAAGTGCAGCCAGTACCTTTCAGGACATTCAGTGTAACACTCTAACACCACACAAACAGGGATTTCAAACTTCAATTCCCTGTCTTTTATTTTTCTTTGAGGAGATGCGTGCTTTTCGCTTCTTGTACTTGAAGAGATACACTGGAGAACTGCTATTTTTTGCTACAGTCATATTCTTCCTCTATTTACACTATGCCTTTGACCCATACAAATATTTTTCCAGTGACAAATGTGGAAAGGAAAAGGATGTCTACAGAGTGCAAACTCCTGAAGAGCAGCAAAGACAACCTCTGGAAGGAGGAGTGGCAAATGCTTTCTATTGCTTATTATTAGAGCCAGTCTCTATGTTGAAAGAGCTGTTTAAAGTGGTTGCCTTGCTAATGCAATCACACAGCATACAATTTTCTCAGTAGGTATGTATAGACAGTTGCTTCACAGCCTTTCTCTGCAGCTAGTGTGGAGCATCTCAGCCATACTGACTTTAATGCCCCACATGCTTTTTTGGGAATGTTTAAGCTGCACAGATTTCTCCTGGCCTTGGCAACTGTCACAGCTCTGAACCCTTCACAATCCTTCACAACTTCCCAGCTCTGAAGACATCCCTTGCTGACCCTCTGCAGGAGAACCTCCACAGCCCCCCTCAAGGATAGACTTGAAGAACCGGTGTCACAGGTAAGATGTAGCAAAGCATAACAGACGTGAAACAGCACAACTAACTCCCTGTACGCCGCAGCATATTCTTTTAGCACCCTGCTAAAACCAGAGCTTGACAATATTTTGCCAGATGGAGTCTGTATGTCCATATCCTATTGAAGTCTGAGCTGACTATACATCTAGGCTAAGGACAGAAGTTACACATAAACCGGTTTACGTGATCAGAAACTGGTTTCAATCTGTAAGAGAACAGAAGCTCAGTGCAAGTAAACCAATTTCAAAATGGCTGAAACTGGTTTAAGATAAACCTGGTTGAACATAGTATCAGACTTAATGGATTTGGGTCAAACCAGTTTATGAAACTTCTGTCCCAGGTCCCTTCCTGGTTCAAGTTAAATCAGAGTCCCCCAGCATCCCAGCATGCTTTCCAGCCCTTGGTTGTGCTGTGCTGTCTGCTTCAGAAAGCAGGGCTGATCCTGCCCCTCTGCTCCCCAGCTGGAGCAGTGAGGTAAAGCAAACCCCAGCTGGGATCTGGGGCCAGGGAGGGAAGCTAAACACCCCTTCCCCTGCTCAAATTTACTGCTGGTTGCAACTGTGGACTACAAATCCCAGAGGCACCTGGAAGCAGGAAGAAGTGATGAGCAACCCTGTAGGGTCCTGCTGCTGTAATTCTGGATTGCAAATCCCAGAGACCTTGGGGGCGGCAGGAAGAAGTGAACACACAGCCAGAGAGCCGTGCTCTAGTGTCCCCTGACTTCATGACTGCATTTCCTGAATCAAAGGTAAATGTCTGTTCACGTCTGTTTCAATTTAATCTCTGCAGTTTAAACTAACCTGTGAAGACTGAACTGATTCAGCCGTGGGCTTTTTCATTGTCTGTACTTAGCCCAAAAGACTAAATGAGTTAGCTTGGTTGGGATGCTCTGCATGGCCTCCGAAAGGACTTACACTCTTGTCTCCTAGCAGGTGTGGGTGACTGGACATTTAAGAACGGAGGAGTTGAGGCGATCACTGGCTACGTTTACACAATATGCTGACTGTGCAGTAGCTCGTTACTACTGTTCAGTAGTAACGAGCTACTGCTCAGTCAGCATTACCAAAAAAGCGGTTCGGGGATGCTACTCCGTGGTAACTCTGGTTACTGCACAGTCATTTAGTACTTGTGTCTGCAAGTACAATTGCAAGTACTAAATGACTACGTAGTAACACTGTCAGCATCTCACGTAGACGTGGCCACTGTTGCCTCTCTTTTTTGTTCCCAGCAGAAGAGCAACTTTCCCTCCTGTTGGCTTAAGCAACGGCAGTCCCTTGCATCTCATGTAGCAACAGCTCTGCCTCCTGCTTTAACCTACTTTTACCTCTGCTAACAATCACTAACAATCAGTACACCACAGTGAGAAATCAGAATTTGTCTCATGGGAAATCCTAACATCTCCACATCTATTTTTGTCCCAGATGAGTGTAAAAGGTCAAAATACTGACATTTTTCATGGAATGAAAAAATACAAATAAACATTTTGTCAAAATGTTTTTCCCCTTTTTTGATCAAAGTGAAATATACTGAGATTTTTAAATCGAAACATTTCATTTAATTTTTTTTGTTTCAAACCAATTTAAGATTCAGTTGTATTCCATTCCTTTTGTGAACGGCAGTTAATGTGGCTATGCCCTCATTTTCCTTTATGGGTCCAACTCCATCCCTTATTATGACACACCGTATTCGTGCAACTCCTATAATACCATCTACGACTTGGTCAGAGTGGAGGCAACAGGATATAACTAGCCCAGTCTAAAAAGGAGATGGGGCACAAAGAACCCAAACTGCAACTCTTGTATAGAACCATAAAATCATATCATTGGAGGGGACCTCAAGTGCATGGATGTAGGATTGCTACCAACCTCTTCTTGAAACCTCCATTGAAAAAAAGATTCCTCAATTTCCTTAGGCCGTTTGTTCCCTTGTCCTCCTATTTAAATGGTTCTTAAGGTAATATAGCACCATTGGCAGATAGTTCCATCAAATCCAAAGCCAAACATTTCCAACCTACCAAAGAAATCTCTTTGCCTTGGGTCAAACCAAACTCATACAAAATATTTCATTAACATTTTTTCTGACCAAATAAAAAAAAATTCCCATAGAAAATTTCAGTTTTGCAAGAAACTGTGTTTTCCATCAAAATAATCTGACAGAAAATCCCTGACTAGCTGTCATTCTAGGCAACAATCCCCACTGACCAAATTACTGTCGGCACTGCTCCCCTCAATGAGCTATATATAACACATTAGTAGGGATCCAATAAGGGCTTAAGAGGAAGCATGTTGCCTTCAATCTGCTATTATATTTAGGTATCGTGTAGTCTGAGTCTCATCTGCTCCACAGTTCTACAGGTGCTGATGAATCCACACTCTGCCACAAATGTTGTAAAAGTAATTAAATTCTAATTTAAAACATGCCCTTCTATTTGTGAAGAAAACTCTCCAGCTGCATCCTGAATGGAAAGCAAGTGCAGAGTTGTTCTCCTTGATCCTCAGACAAGGTAGGTATGAGAAAGACAGAAATGTCAATGGAATGTGAATGCTGAGGCTAGTGATGTCATTTTAAATATCAAAATTGTTAACTATTTCAGTGCTGATCAGCTTCGCCAACACTCTAAGCTAAAGTACATCATCACTCCTGGCTGTGGTAGTAGGTACGATGAAGCGACACACCGCAGTACGGCAGGGGTGGTTGGTGATCAGGGTTGCCTGGATGAGGAACATGGTGTTCTACCCACCCCTTCCCGATATTTAAAGTTACTTCAAACCTCAACCACAAGAATGAGTTTAAAAAAGGAAAGAAAAAAAAAAAAAAAAAGATGCATCCTCAGTGCCAAAACCCCAAACCACTTCCCTCCAGTCAGGGTGTTAAAAGTCCCACTGTTCCCAATCCTAGCTGCCAAGTTTTTGCAATACAAAAATATGCGGCACATGCCACATTTAGATACAGTGGAAAATGAATGGAATATCTACAGATGACAAAGAAAGTCGGCTGAGCTGTGCTTACTGTTTTCAGCATTTAAATTCCCGAGTCTGCTGAGTTCACTGCACCAACGTGTCAGAGAAACTTTGCCGCAGAATCTCAGGTTTGCTTCATACTGAGCACATCAGGCCTCGACTAACATTTCATGATCTCCTGGTGTGGAACATTTAGCTATGCAGTTTGAAAAATGAGGTACTTTTGTTGTAAGTGGACAGGGAATAAAGACAAGGAATATGAATCTTTTACTTCAGTGCTCCGAAATGTTTTCCATGACTAGATCTCAAAGATAAAAAAAAAATTTCAATACCTCACAAAGGAGCATATGAAAACAAATGGAATAGTCACCTGGCTTCCCCCTCACTCCAGAGATGTGAGTGCATCATTATCCTTCTGTTACAAACTCCCTTTTTATAACAACAGATTTATTCTTCATTACTCTGCACACTTTTCAAAATGGTCTTATTTGAATCATTTCCTAGATGCCTAATCTCCACCAGCAAACAAGGCCTCACACACTTATGCCACAGATCCTACCACTCATGTTCCCCTCCCTTTTCCTTCCTGTCACACTCAACCCTTTTTTCAATCTAACCATGTTTTTTCTTACAGCCTGATAAAGTATCATTCAGTGTAAGCGCTCTAGCTTCAGGCCTTTAGTTTTCATTAAACTCCTCTTCTGGGCCATCTCCAGAACATCCCTATTTGTGTTGCTTTCTTTTGTTTCTCTGACTTTCTCAGCCTTCTGGAGTTTACTGGCTTTCTGTGTTTTGAGGTCCCTGCCAAGATCACAAATAATTCCTTTCCATTCCACTATTGGCTTCATATCTTCCATTAGGCTGCCCTCAATACTCAGTTCTCTGTTCCTTATTCATCTGCCAAATGTCTCCATTTGATGTCTTATTATTATTTGGATCACTTCAGTACACAGAGACTCCAGCCAGGTCAGAGTGCTTCTCCACTAAGTGCTAAAAAGATGTATGGTAAAAGACTAATTTTATCCCAAAGTACTCAGAAATCTCATTTGATGTAAGTTTTAACAGGCAGATAAAGCACCAGCTTTTTTGTTTTGTTTTATTTTGTTGTGCTGTTTTTTTTTTTTTTACCCTGGGAGATCCCAGGGTCAAAAGCCACCCCCTCCCACCCTGCTACACTGCAGTGAGGAGAACAGCTAAATGCCTGGTTTGCGGTGCCACAGATGCGCCTCCCAGCCCCACTGCTCCCTGCCTCCAGCACGCGAGCAGCTTCCAGCGGCTGGGGAGCTGCACCGGGACTAGACATCTGCAAAATGTGCTCCTGCCACCATCGCCACTTTTCCCAATATCCCTTTCAGGTGTAAGAGTGAAGTGTGCCACCAACTTTAATCCAGAAGCAAAGCATGCCCCAGGTATCAGAAGTCTGGGAAACACTGATCTAACATAGGCTATTCTGTGAAAGGGAGGCACTGGCTACTCTTCACCCACCATGTTCACAAGTGAGAGCAGGCAGGGGTCCTGTGCTTCGTACTAAACTTAATGCACTCTCTTTGCAGACTAGATGTGCTCTTTGGGTGCCTAACGGATAAGGGTCTCATGCAGACTGTAGGTGCCTCCCAGCTCTAATCTGAATTCCAATGGGAGTTGGGCAGGAATCAGGCAGCTAACATCTGTATGCCTGTAAAGAGCTGGATAATTGTATGGCAGTGTAGGAATTAATTTAAGTAACCTGAGTAACATGTAAACTGAAACCTTTTAAATACGTATCAAATATAAACTGTTTGTGGGGGGATCTTTAACATAAAAAAATACTGGAAATCTTTGGAGTGAATTTATAAGGAATGCTTAAAACCAAAAACTGGTGAAATCTTGATTTAGCAGACAGTTTAAGGACTACTCCAAATCTTTGCAGACCCATAACTTTGAATATTCTGATTTCTACCCATTTATATCTCACCAGCAAGGGGTCATCTGGAAACAGAATGAAGTCCATCCTGAAGACAGATATTTTTGGCTGACTGGAAGTTTCAATCATTTGATGTTTGGTACAATGAGGCTATGTAAATGTGCTGCACCATGTATGTTTTTAAATTATCTGCAGCGTATGTGCTGATACAGCAGTAGATCTTACAACATTCATCATTTGACTACTCAGTTTGGCAACTGTGATTAGGCATAAAGGATTCTGCTTTATACCCACTATTTCTGTTTCTAATGAAAGTTGCTCCATTGCCAATGAAATCAGAAAAGGACTGTCCATTTTTGCATTAGCAGAGAATTTTAATGTAATGTGTGCAAGGATTTCTAGGTAGGTATACTACTACATCAGCATGGCCTGTTGTACTGAAGGATCTCCTGGAGCACAGAGCTCATTACAGGATGAAGGCCTACGTCTGCATGTGCTACCACCACGGCTCCTATTGCGTGACAGGAATTTTTTCTGGTCTGTCGACCTGAAAGAAATTCAGATCAAAGGGATTCCAGAAATACTGAGACATGGCCTGTCTGTGCACTGACAATCAACTAACCCAGGAGTGAGGAGGGGTAAATTAAGTATTTTTTGAATGAAGGGCAATTTTTATAAGAAATGTCTTCATGAAATCTTAAAGTAAATACAGCAGTACTCTGGCTCTGCTAGCAGTCACCAGTACAAATCCCTAAAGAAAGGAAGACAAATAGACTTTAAGACAGTTCTGTGCACAGGAATCAAACAGTGATAATATCTGAAGCAATGTGTTTAAACTGTGGCAAAGCAGATTTAAACTAAACCTCTGGGGGGAAAAAAATCCTAACTTTAAGAACTGTAGGACAATGGAAGAAGCTGCCTCGGGGAAGCTGTGGAATCTCCTTCCTTGGATGTTTTCAAGAAGAGGCTGGGCAGGCCCGTCCCTGGGCTGACTAGGGAGCAGCTCCTCCTGCATCTGCTGAGGACTGGAGTCTCACTGAATCTATGACTCTTAAGCTAGATATAAACCTTTAACCATAGAACCACCACCACGTGCAAGCTCAGACCTTGAAGGCTGCCTCGCAGACACAGTTCCATGCAGAATAACTTGCAGGATCAAGCTCATTTTTGTTCAAAACTTTAAACAAAGTTACAATACATATTACAATACATAAAATATATTATAAGACATATTATGTCTGGTACTGCAGGCACCGGATTTTAAATGAAATCCCAGTTCACAGCAAACATATTATACCCTCCCACTGTAAGAGAACTAGCTTTCTTGAGAGGCCACAGGATGCTAATAATGCACAAAAATATTCCAAACCATGCTCCCAAACAGCTATAAGCAACTTAAACCAAAATTGTATCTGAAATGATGAAAACCCACTTATCTGAGGCCAGCATCAGACCTAGTGAGTTGTGCAACTGTAGCTACTGTTACGCAAATAGATTTGGGGAAATGCAAAGTTATTTGCATTCTGCAAATAAGGAAACCTTATAATCAAAACATTTTACAAGTTAAGTGGAATACTAAAAAAGGAATAGGTTCAGGCAGGTCTTACATTCAGGGCTTTTTTTCCTTCTGTGAAACGTAGAAAAAAGAAAAAAATGTCAGTGACTGAATGGGTAGGCGGGCCTTCCTGTGAAATGAATCAGACTTTTCTTTTAGTTTTACGAAAGTCTTGCTTCAAGCATGACCTATAATTACCTTTAGTTGTAAATGGATATCCAGTGCAAGCACTGTTTATCATCCAATACAATTTATGGGTTTAACTAATTTGAAAGTTATGTTGGCCCTCTTGGAGGACACTGACTACCACCTGGAGCGCTCTCTCAGAGCATGTGCGTAGAAAGGGAAGGAACTGGAAAATAGGAAAGTCTGGTGATGTGGGATCTGGAATGCTCTTTGCTTTGGACACAAAGAACAAACGATTATTTGCAGGAGTGCAGAGATCACTGGAACGCTACATGTTGTGTACATGGAAATAAATACCTAGGCTCTGCCTTATAATCAGAGTTTCTTTCTGAGATGCTCTGAGTTTCTCAAATGAGAGAACAGACAAATCAACTCAAACTGTCTTCTTGCTGATCACAGGACCATAGGAAAGTAGGGCCGGAAGGAATCTCACCAGGTCACCTAGTCCAACCCCTTGGCTCAAGACCAGATCATACCTGACTAAACCATCCTGGCCAAGTATCTGGCTAACCCAGGGGCAGGCAATTATTTCAGGTGGAGGGCAGCTTACTGAGTTTTGGCAAGCCATCAAGGGCTGCGTGACAGGCAGCCAGGGGCAGATAAAAAGTAATTTTCTTAATTTTTTAGGGGCCGCACGGGCCGGATAAAATGGCCTGGTGGGCCGCATTTTGCCCACCCCTGGTCTAACCTGCTTTTGCAAAATTCCAGGGATGGAGGTTCCACAACTTCTCTAGGCAGCTTGGTCCAATGCTTGGCTACCCCCAGAGTCAGAAAGTTCCTCCTAATCTCCAACCTCAATTTCCTCTGCTGCTATTTGAAGCCATTGCTCATAGGCCTTTTCCCTACAGCCACAGAGAAAAGTTTATCTTTCTGCTCTTTAGAATCTCCCTTCAGGTACTTGAAAACTGTTATCAAATCCCACCTCAGTCTTCTCTTCGAGACTAAATAATCCTGTTTTTTTCATCTTTTCCTCATAAATCATGTAGACAAACTACCAAACCAAAGGCTTAACGGGGCCAGCCATTACTGCTGTACCCGAGTGTCTTCCATGTGCCTTCCAAAAGGGATGCGAGTGCCTGGACATCCAAATTCAGGACAATTCACAGTCCTGAGTTAGGTGTCCAGGTTACCTATCCAAGGAGAGTTTGATGCCTGGGAAAAGGATCTACAACAGCCTGCATGCTCTTATAGATTCATAGAAGTTGGGTCAGAAGGGACCTTGTAGATCTTCTAGTCCAACCCCCTGCCTTGGGCAGGAGAGAAAACTGGGCTCAAATGACCCCAACCAGGTAAACGTCCAGCCTTCTCTTAAAGACCCCCAGGGTAGGAGCCAGCACCACTTCCCTTGGAAGTTGGTTTCAGATCCTAGCCACACTGTGAAGTAGCGCCTTCTAATGTCTAGTCTAAACCTACTCTCTAGCAACTTATGCACATTATTCCTTGTTATTCTGGGAGGCGCTCGGGGGAACAAGGTCTCTCCCCACTGTTCCTGAGTCTCTTCTGAGACTGTTCCTGGAATGAGATGCATAAGCCCTTTCTTTCAGAAAATGAGGCATCAGGTCTTGTTTCCAACACAAGGTGGAGGGTAGGAGTGGTGGTGCTACTTGGCTACAGCATTCACACAAGGTGAGAGAGATTTGGCTTACTACTTTCGTCTGAGCAGATCTGAAGCCACATCTTCCATCTCACTGGCGAATGCTTATGGAGAATGCTATAAGAATCAGGCTTACGATGCTTTTGAGGTGGGGCTTTGTTCTCGATGTCTCTCAAAAGCAGTCCCACTTTCAGATAATGATTACATAGTCACTGATCCAAAGACCACACAGAGAGCGAAGGAGCTGGAGTCTCTTAGTTTCACGACTAGGACTCACCTGAGAGGGTGGAGTCCTAGGTTGTAGCTCCTGCTCCACTCAACACATGATGAGAGATAAGGACATGCTGAATTGTAAACTCCAGACTTCCCCCTTCAGGCAAGTGCCATAACCACAAAGCTGCAGTCGCTCTTCCTGTCCTAATGATTATTTAACTGGTACATGCAAAGTGCTCAGCTTCAACTGGAAGCCCTGTAGTCCTCCCGTCTGTCTAGTAGGTTGTCCTGGCAGGTAACAGATATGGTTTCAGTCCTCAAAGGAGAGTAGGGGCAGAGGAGAGAACTGAAGGGAAGTCACCCACATCCTGGGTAAATGCTCTAAACGCTGATCCACGGGATAAAAGTGACACAATACAGGTTTGTCTTGCCGTTCGTTGTGCAGAACCTGATCGTTTAGGTGTGCTCTGAGAATGACTACCAGAATGAAACCCGCAGGCACTGTATGCAGAAGATTGCCTAGTTTGTTAATCCTGACAGAAACAAGTGTATAACAGGTGCCAAAGCTCTCAGCCCTGTCATGGTGGAAACCGTTCTGGACATGACAAAAAGCATAATTTTTAGCACCTGGGGAACTTTGATGTTGAAAACTGAGATGCCTATGGACACTAGGGGCCTAAAGTGTTAGGTAACAGGTAAGCAAGGGGTTTTTAGGCTTGAACTTAACCACCTAAAGTACACATTAAGCAGGACAGAGCAAGATTCCCTAATGAAGCAGTTCTCAACCTTTTTTGTACCAGGACCCATTTGTAAACATTGATGGCCAGTCCCGACCCAATGCCTCTCACTCCTGACCCACTGCCCCCTGTGCCTAGACCCCAGTGTGTGGGGCAGGAGGGGCCCAAGCAGCCCCTTGCAGGCTGGAGCTCTTGACAGCCTGCAAGGGAAAAGCCACAGTTCCCCACATTTTTCTCCTTTAAAAGATAATCCATTTTTAAAGTTTGTTGATCTCTTTTCAAAGTTTGTTCATGACCCTTTCATATATTCTTGCGACCCACTTTTGAGTCGCAACCCACAGGTTGAGAAACACTGCCCCAGGGAACTAAAGGGAGTTTCTGTCACTTCTCCCTCTTTTCAGTAACGATTCTGATTGATAAGTTTGGGCTCATTTAGTTATTTGTAGGTAGCATGACATAAAAAAGCAGATTACAGAGAGAAAAACATAGCATCGAGGTGTTTATCCAGCATTATACTCACTTTGAAAGTTGCTGTGGAAAATACCCAAAGATTAGCTATAGTGATTGCCTCCTTGGTATTGATTGCTTCACTGAATTCTTTTCTTTCATGGTTACAAGGATACTGGTATGCACTAAATAAAACGTTCTTCCACACTTTGTGGGGATTTCTCGCTCTATGTGTGTAAGGAATGTTTGCTTGAAGTGGTTTGTGAAGTTGCAACCTTCATACCTCCTCTTAAGAAGGCTTTGTTAGCATGTAAGTAGAGATAGACCCTCTGGAGAAAGCCAGAAAGAAATGCAAATTTTACAAAGTTTATCTACAGGACAGTATTAATTTAGCATTGTTTCTCTCTATACATATACCTTCATTAAGTGATCTCAACAACTCGCACGGCTTCAGCTACCAATTCTGTCTTTGACTCATAAACTTATCTTTCTACTTCTGACCTGAATCTCTCCATTCAGTCCCATCTCTTTGCTTTCTCTGGCACTTTCCTGTGGATACCTCACTATGAACTACTAGCATATGCTTAACATAGCCAAAATTTGATTTTGTGCCACTTCCTATAATTTAGCCAAGTTTTACACAACAGAGGACTAAAAAAGGGAAAAGATGGGGACAAAAACCCTTCTGGCTACCTTTACAATCCCCCCAGCCTGGGACCAATCAACTGCCAATTAAAAGTCAGAGAAGCCAAATTTCTTTAATTGTTCACCCCCAGATGTATCTCTGCTACAGTCACTTCTGAGATACCCTGCTTCTCAGGAGACTAAACTACCCTGTGGCTGGGCTTTGTTTTGCCACGGTTACTGGTACCCACACTAGCTAGTTTAAAGTCATTCTTGTAATTTTAGTGTAGACATAGTCACTGCTGAGAAAGCCACCATCCTGTGATTTAGGCCTACAATCTAGCTGTCCTTGATACCCATCTGTGAGCTCAACCAATGGCAACCTAATGGAGAAAGGGAAATGAGAATGAGGGATTTCCTCTCTCATCTGTCCACCAAGTGTATATGGATAATAAAGTCAGCACGGTAAGGAAACAAGCAACAAGTGCTCTGCAAAGATAGAAAACCTGAGGAACTGGGGCTAGCATTTTTTGGCCCCAGAACAAAAGTGGCCTGATTCTCAGTATTGAGCACTCACAATCCTTTGCCTTAAGTTCTGTTTGTACTCAGTACTTCTGAAAAAAACAGGGCACTGCTATATTCAAGTGTCTAAACATAGGCATGCAAGCAGTGAATGCCACAGTGGTGAATATGCCTATCTTTTAAGAAACAGCATCATCAATTATCTCATGCACTGAGTAGAATCTTTTGTTAAAACCAGTCATCAAATGAGAACATCAGTTCTCTGTACTCCCAAAAGCATCATATGAGCATATTCTCAGCACTGTAAGTAACTTTGTAGCAGAAGCAGTAGCATTTCACACACCCATGGAAAGCACTAAACAGATCTTCCTCCTTTCATAAATCAACATTTTCACAAAAACAAGACAAATCCTTCCTGCTGAAGCATCAGTAAGGGCAAGAAATAAACACAGAGATTAGAAAACAGCAGTATTCTCTAAAGACATAATGAAGTCATGCATGTCATTTAAGTTTAGTCAATGTCTTCCAGAATCCTTGGAGGCAATGAAGTCAAGATTAACACACACAGTTTTGCTTGGTTACTGGCTATGTGACTCGCTCTTCCTTGTAAAAGGGAAGTTTGACCTCCAAATTCTGGTTACTGAGGTTTTCCAACCAAGCATCTGTAAATAGCTGTTGACATCAAGAAAGCTTCTCCAACCTTTCCAGCAGACAAGCCACATCTGAAATACAATCCTGATATTCTTTGTCTTCCTCTAAAAGTGAGTTCCATTTATGTATGCAGCTTTTTAAAAATACCTTCCCTCCTTCCAAATGTATGGAGAAGCTGACACGTGAAATCTGGATCTTGTATCTTGCTGGGATAAAACACATATTGTGCTATATTTTATATTCTATTCCTAACACCAGCCGTAATTTATCTTGATGCTAACCTTGAGACTCAGACTGCAACATCTGGGCAAATAAAAACAAAATCAGTTTGATTTACACACCTCAGCTTTCCAAATGGAATAGAAAGGCTCCATTTAGAAACAGAATAGAAACAGTCCAACAACAATATAAAAGACAGTTATAAACATAATGGGAATATGTGAATTTTGAGAGTGACTGCAAGCTGAGGCACAAAATCCTTCTCATGGGGGGTATCTACACATGCTCAGGAGCTGACTAATTAGGTCTGCAGTAAAGCGTTACCATCCACATGAGCAGCACTATTAGGCCAGAGTAAACTACAGGAAGACCTCGACTTAAGATGTTTCGAGTTACAATAAATGGCACTTATGGTGTTTATAAATTGACACCCAGTTTCGACTTTCTGATGTTAGTTTCTACTTTACGACACTTGATCGGACATTACGCCATGCCAGCGAACAAGTTCACTGTGTCACCCATCTCCCTGGAGAACATCTGTCCGAACTTCCTTGGACGTTTTCTTTAAAAAAGCAGACAAGACTCCAGAAAAACCTGCAGCCAAGACTGTTGAGAAGACTACAGCCAAGAACCCTTCAAAAAGTCCAGCAAAATCACCTCAAAGAAGTCCTTCCATAGTTTCATAGTTAGTGGGGTCGGAAGGGACCTGACCAGATCATCGAGTCCAACCCCCTGCTATGGCAGGAAAGAGTACTGGGGTCAAACAACTCCAGCAAGGTGTTCATCCAACCTCCTCTTAAAGACCCTCTGGGTAGGAGCCAGTACCACTTCTGTTGGAAGCTGGGTCCAGATCCTAGCCGCCCTGACTGTGAAGTAGCGCCTCCTGATATCTAGCCTAAATCTACCCTCTGCTAGCTTGTGACCGTTATTCCTGGTCACTCCTGGTAGTGCTCAGGGGACCAGGGACTTCCCCAGTGCCTGCTGTTCCCCTCTGACTAGTTTGTAACAGGCCACTAGATCCCCCCTCAGCCTTCTCTTGTGGAGGCTGAACAGGTTCAGGTCC
>NW_017728992.1:186758236-186764241 GCF_001723915.1 Gavialis gangeticus | reverse complement strand
CATTTATAACATTGTTCCTTTGGGAAAATCGGTTCTGAGTTACAACATTTCGACTTAAGACGCAGTTTTCAGGAACCAATTGTGTTGTAAGTCCGAGGACTGCCTGTAATCAACTCTGCCACAGGGCAGTACTGCCCAACACAAGTACTATCCTATAGCAGAGTTATTTAGTGCGCCGCAACACGTGTAGACAATTACCAGGGCTGGCTGGGACACGAGGGTGCTACAATGTGGGGCCTGCCTGCTGGCTAGCCCCACACTATGGCACCCTTGTGCCCTGACCAGCTCCTCTGCAGCACACTGAGCCAGGGCAGAGCAGCTCCAGGTTGGCATGCTGACCCCCCAGGCCCTCTGCCAACTGTGGCTGCGCTGCCCCAGCTCAATGTGCTGTGTTCCCAGGCCCACATGCAAACGCAATGTCCAGGAACAATAAACTCCTCCGTGAAGTGCGCCAGAGTTTATTCAGCTGCACTAATAGCAAGTGTAGATGTGCCCATAGACTGCATGCACTCAGGAGCGACATTTGGGGTTAAGGCTGTAAGACTAAGTTATAGCTTTACTTCTGAATACCACCACACAACTTTGTGTCGTTGGGTAAGTCAATTCATTTATCTGAGAGTTCACATACTATGGAGATCAAAATATTTTTCTACATTACTGGGGTATTATGAACCTTTTCAGAAATGCTGGGATTATGTGGGTCAAAATTACTTAGATCAAAATAGCAAGAGAAGTAGCTCTGCAATAACAAGAAAACAATAGCAAAAGGACATTATCTGCGAACCCAGAATTACAGAAAATAAAGCAATGGAATCATTCAGACAAATCAACAGCCCAGCTACTTTGTTTTAAGATCTGTTACTCAGAACAAGGAGCTTTATCCCTATGTCACTGTTATCACTGGAAAGACGACCACTGATCTGAATGAGTTTTGGCTCATGCGCAACAGTTAAGAGGGAAATCTGCAGAGAAAATAAAATATTTTTGCCATACTTTTACAATGCTCAGCTAAAAATACCTAGGCTGCTTCATAGATTTTCAATAGGCATTCATTTAAATGTGTGATGGGACTGAATCTCTGATCCCAACAACTGCTCCTTCTACCATGCTGTACATGCAAGGCAGGACACAATTCTGAGATCCCGCCTCACCTTGCACCAACAAGCAGAAAGCTGTATGCCAGTGAAGCTGTGCAGTCCCAGGGCTGAGACCACTGATGTGCCAATGGGCAGTCCCAGCCTTGGGGCTCCAGTGCAGTCTTGAACAACTCTGATGTGACCCCACAACTGGGACTACCAAACAGCTGATCACAGGCCCAGGACTGCACTGGAGTCTTCAGTGGGGACCACGCAGGAGTGTGGGATGCACTTTGGCACAGTCCTGGGGCTGAGACCGCCTATCACCTGAGGCCCCAGAACCGCTCTGAAGCGAGTTCCACACCCTGGTGAGGTCCCAGCACACTGCCCACATGTGCAGTTTGAGGTGGGATGGAAACCAGACACAAAATTATCTCATGTATTTTGTGGAATAATTTTGCAGCTTATTCCCCTTTTTATCATGCTATTAATTGCATGAACGTGTAGATTGCTAGATCAGAATGCAAAACCCTGTACTGGAACAATGCAATTTTCTATAGCAAAGAAAATTCCAATTTCCAGTTCGCTCTAATCACAATAGATGAGTCAGGAGGCCCAATTAAAGCTGCATGCACAAATTTAATTCTGCTATTTCCTACATTTAGGTGCTTAGCTTCAATACAGTTTTTGCTACTGTGTACAGACTGGGGCGGGGTGCATTTAGATTTCTTTACAAGTTTCATGTAACTATTTGTGACACACCAAATGACTCATTTGGTGACTTGAATAAAAGCTTACAAAATGCCACTGACCTTATAAGTTGCTGAAATAATGATGAATAAACTCACCATAGCTTCCTCACATCCCTAAAAGGGAAGATATGCTATTCAGAGTACTCTGTTCATGGCAGCTCAATAGTTTTGTTTCAATTTTATTAAATTAAAAAATTAAGCCTTTTTTTTTTAAAAGCTTTTAGAATATCTCCCTGTTCCAGTTAGAACCCTGAAGCCATTTTTGGCTGTCACCTCAAATTCCCATTGGAAACTTGGGGGAAACCCTGAATAGTTTTGATAAGCATCTGTTTTACAAAAGAGTGTCTTAATGCTCCTTATATGAAACATTACAGTTTACAGGAAAGAAAGGGAAATCCCCTCTGAGAATTACACAACACATACTGATTATAAGCTATAGCAATACTACCTAAGGACGCATTCTTATTTCAGTTTCTGCTGACCATATTTATCACAAAGACCAAATTTCAACAATTTGTATTCAGCACAGTGCCAAAACCCAATAATATAGCCAGCTCATGTTCATAAGAATTTCCTGGTTCTATTATGAAACAGAATGTATATGTACGAGATAAAGCCAAGATTTATTTAAAACATCAGGCACAGAATAGGACATCACTGAAAGCTAATCAGATTTTTTTTTTCTTCAGCACATTAGAAAACTAACTTCCACTTATGAAAATGTGTGACAAACTAAGTTCCAGAAAGCTGTATTTCTGTTCTTTGAAATATATATACTCCATATATAACAGAAACTCAGGAATACTTAGCTAACTTTGTTATATCTCCTTGTACAAGGCTGTTTTCAGCAAAAGCAAATTAGAAAAGCAGGAAAAGGCAAAAGTGTATTATGTAAGTATGGTCTCTTCATACAGTTGGAATTTATTTTTTTCTAATGCTATGACTACATAATCAGATACCTTTACTCAAGACAGCATCATATGCAACACCCCCATCACTGATTAACTTTGTCCAAATATAATTCCATTCATATTTATCCGTAGATATATCTACTTGACTTTGAAAGAAAAGTCTTTCACAACAGCATGATTAAATATTTCCGTCTTTAACTGTTGATACAATGCCATTTCATTCTGAAAAATCATAAGAGTATGTGTCATTTTTTAAACTGCTGCTTGACAGTACCTGATATTGCCTTCTTTCTCAAACACTAGCAATTAAAAAGATACCCCATAAATCTTTAAAATATTCTTAAATGCCACGTGCTTGCCAGCAATAACATTATCCATTCTACACAGCCAGCAGAAACTTCCTCTTCCATTCATGTTTCTCACTGGCCTGTGTTTCATTCTGGTGCCAAGCAAGTATCCTAATGCTGTATACCACATTTCCATTAATTATAAAAATCCAAACATCTTAGAAAATCTCTCATGAGTTTAGAATGCACTTGTGAGAACAGGCATACCCGCTCCTCTCTTCTTTGTTAATAATACTGCAAAACTGCTTTACAACATTTTTTTTAAACACCACAGGGAATCTGCTCTTCTGCAACAAAGAGAAATATAGGAACAACTAAATTTCATTTCTTCCTGCAATTTTAAATGTTGCCTTATTTAAAATCCTCTGTTGTAAAACCCCAAATAAATCCACATAACAGCTTTGCTGTGTTCACCACAAGAGTCCACTTGGAAGGCACACACAGGAGTGTGACGGGGGGCCACCCCGCGGCCGGGTCTCACACTGGCCTGCCCACCTGTCTAAATAGGGTAGTCTGCCCAGTCTCGCCTTCCACAACTTGCTGTTCCCTGAAAACTGGTGTATAAATACGGGAGGCTGCTCATTTTACTGCCCCGATGCCAGGGGGCACTGTACACAACTCTGACCTCTCCTTATTGTGTCCTATGCCTCGCGGATGGCATCCTTGAGTTGCTTTATGCTCTGGCTCATGGCTGAGCCAACCTCAGCCCCTTCCTAGGCCTCATACATTCACCCTTTCACTCTGTCCCATCGGGCCTCATTCATACTGCACAGCCAACCCGTCACACTCTGCCCTCTCTCACTGGACCATACCCAACCAGCCCTGCTCCCTTGAATGACAGTGTAGGCCATCAGGCTTGCCTACTCACACACCTTGGCCGGCTGGCATGCAGCCTCTCGGGCCCTCTCGCAACCCTCATCTGAATAGTGACCCGCCAGTTTGCCTGGCCCTAGGCACAGCTCTGACCCAAGCCCCTCTCTGAGTAACTCGTCACTCTCACTTCCTCATTAGGGCCTACAACTTGCCCTTTTGACCCAAATTTGGCCTCACCACATCTGAGGGCTTACCAGGGTCTCTCTGATCCAACACTCTGCCTCACCACGTCTGAGGACGTACCAGGGTCTTGGCCTTTGGCCCAACTGCAGCCTCAGGCACCCATAGACTTTCCTTGGCCTAACTGCCCCCTCCCTGGGGCTTCAACTCATGCCTTCCTTTAGGGGCTTCTAACTATGCCGTCTCACCAGGGCCTTACATTTATGCTGTCTTGCTAGGGCCTTCCACATATGCCCTGCTCGCTGGGGCCTCTGGGGTCTTGCACCCCATGGGGCTCAGGTGTCCAGAGACGTGCCTGGCCCCACACCAGGATGTGGGGGCTGGGGTTTTAAGGTGCTCCTACCCACCTTTCACTGGGCAGGTAACTGGCCTGGCATTTCTGGGGGACTGTCCCACCATGGGCAGCCCCACCAGACCACACTTCCCTGGCAGGGTGCAGTTTTTGGTCTTATCCAGGACCAAGCAGGTCTACCTGTCCTTGTCTAGTTCCCTCATTAGGGCTCCTGGATGATGATTTTGGGCTCTCTCTTTCTCCTTGGGCACAGCTCTCTCTCTGACCCCATTCGGATTTCATAACAGCCTGCTTGCTGGCTGACCCCTACCCTCTTTGGCTGTGATGTCCCCCCTATTGAAGGGACCTTCAGCCCTTGTGGGCTCTGGCCCCGCTTCCAGGCCAGTCGGGATGCAAGATAGATCACCATGGCCCTGGCCTGGCCATCACTTTGGGCTTATTTGCTCTTTGGCCTTCTGGCCCTGGCCCTCTTGCACTGGCCAGTGCGAGGGATCAGAAAGTCAGCCTAGCAGCTGCTGACCCCTATACTCCCCCCTATCTCTCCTGGGTCCAACCATAGAGGCCTCACCCTAATCCTAATTACTTGCTCTTCAGCCTTCTGGCCCTGGCCTAGCATCCCCTCAATGCTGCCTGAGGCCTAGCTCAACTGGGCTCCCCTGAGGCCCTGGCTTCACCCCTGCCAGATCTATTCCGGGGCTTGCCTGGCCCCTTTGTAGGTCTACAAGCTGTTAGCCCCATGCCTAGGCTAGGTCTCTTACTAGGCCCTAGCCTTCTTCCTGGTGCTTGGGACCCCACTGGGTTCCCCTAGGAACCTCCTTCCACCCCCATAGTTCCTCCCTTACCTCCAAGGTGTTGTGAGCAGCTGCTCAGGTCAATGTTGTTGCTCCCTGGCTGCTTGCAGCAGATTGCTGTCCCAGCCCTGACAGCCTGGATCTAAAATAACCACCTCATCAGGGCTAGCCCACATCTGCCAGCTGCCTGCTCTCAGCATTCAAGTGGCAGGCACCCAAAGGTGCACTGCCACACACCTTCACACCATCCCCCTTAAAATGGCTATGGAGGGGAAGGGGGGTCCCAGCCACTCACCCTGCAGGCTCCTCCATAGCCTGCAGCAGCCCACTAAGTAGCGAGCACCCCAATGGTGCTCTGCCACAAAAAGCATACCATATAGTTTGCCTTCCAAATATTTCATAATACTTGTGAATAGTTAATAGAATATCTGTCCAACTTTGATAAAGCTATAAGTTTTTAGTGAAGATTTTTAATAATAGTTTCATAATTAGCAGGGTCGGAAGGGACCTGAGCAGATCATCAAGTCCGACCCCCTGCTATGGCAGGAAAGAGTACTGGGGTCAAACGACCCCAGCAAGGTCATTGTCTAGCTTTGTCTTAAAGAGCCCCAGGGTAGGAGCCAGCACCACTTTGCTTGGAAGTTGGTTCCAGATCCTAGCCGCCCTGACAGTAAAGTAGCGCCTCCTGATGTCTAATCTGAATTTACCCTCTGCCAGCTTGTGACCATTATTTCTAGTCACTCCTGGTAGTGCTTGGGGAAACAGGGCCTCCCCCAATGCCTG
>NW_017728992.1:186755231-186758084 GCF_001723915.1 Gavialis gangeticus | reverse complement strand
CCACTAGATCCCCCCTCAGCCTTCTCTTGTGCAGGCTGAATAGGTTCAGGTCCCTTAGCCTCTCTTCGTAGGGCCTGCCCTGCTGCCCCTGATCATGTGAAAGATGATGCTCAACTATTTATAATGAATTGTTTGCTCGTCATTCCTGTTTCAGTTTGGTATTTTTTTTTGGTTTCAAATTCTTCTGTATCTTCCCCTCTGACATATCTATATTGGCTTTTCTGCAGCACAACTTGTTAAATGTTTTTTTTATTTTCTTTTCAACTTCATTACCAGCTTCTTTTTTATCCTTATTCTTAGTCTTATATACTCTCTCAGAAAAAAAATATTTATATTGCTTATCCTGTAAGTATACATTTTCTCTGTTAATTTCTGTGATGAAATCATAAAAAATAATCAATACAAATGAAACTAAGGTGAGAAAAGAAAAAGGTGTAAATTTCATCAATACATTTGCAATATCTAAAGAGGTCTGAAGAGTGTTTGTTACACATTCTATTTATGTCATTGTTGTTGCAATAAAATTGTATGTAATAGAGGTGCACCGATACATCAGTCCCATATCGGTTCGGCACCAATATAAGGAAAAGTGACAGTATCAGAATTGGCTTTTTTGGCTGATGTGGCTGATAATGTCACCGATAAATGCCCCGTGCATGTGCACAGCTGCAGCACAGCACGCAGGTGGTCAGGAGTACAGCTGGGAAACATGGACAGCAGCTGGGTCCAGCTGGTAAATCAGTTGTGAGGGAAGGGACATGTGGGTGGTGGGGGGGACAGATTGAGGCCCCAGCGGTGAGGGAGGGAGTGGGGCTGGGGCAGGAGCAGGTGCCGCAGCTGAGACAGGGCGCAGGATGAAGGTGTGAGTGGCTCATCTGAGGAGTGTGGGAAGGGGGTGGTGGCTCCCACTGCTGCCCAAGGGCAGGAGGGCATGGGGGGGCATGTGCCCCCAGATCTGTGCACAGGGTGAGAATGGGCTGTTGCTGCAGGCTGGGGCAGCACCAGGCTCTTCCTGGCAGGGGGGTTGTGTCAGGGCTGTGCTGAAGGCAGGCAATGGTAGTGATGGCAGTGGAGCGGGCTATGGTGAATTTTGGTGTGCCTGCAGCCCCCCCACAGCCCTGCTCCCACTGCTGCCATTGCTCGCCCCAAGCACAGCCCAGCCCAGTCCCTCACTGGGAAGAGCTTGGCGCTGCACTAGCCCCCAGTAGCAGCCCACCCTCGTCCCATGCGCAGATCCAGGGGCACATGCCCCCCATGCCATCCCAGGGTGCACACAGCAGCAGGAGCTGCCCCCCTCCCCGCAAGCTCCATCCCGCCTCCTGCCATGGCTGTTGCAGCACCTGCCCCAGCCCCACTGCCTCCCTACCAAGGGGGCCTTGATCTGCCCCCTACACCCCTTACCTCCCCCCTTCCCCCACAACAGACTTACCACCCAGCCACTGCTCTCCATGCGGTGTGGCTGCATATTGGCAATTGGATTGGTATCAGCTGATATGACTTGTTCAAAATCAGTCATCAGTATCGGCCAAAAAAATCTCTATCAGTGCATCCCTAGTATGTAACCTTTTGAATATGGATATGGAGCTTCCTGCATTTTATCTACTATTAATCAGAAACCACAAAGATCTCAAAGTGCAAGGCTAGTATTGTATTTCTCGTAATGCAGGTAGGGAGACTGAGGGTATGTACAAATGTCTGCTGCACCCAGCCTATTTTTAGGCAGCCTACTTTAAGCCACCTAAATACAGACCAGAAGCAGCATGTACAACTGTTTGCTCCCGCCAGGAGCTGCACAGGCAGGTCAGTGTAAGTAACTTGGAGTCGGGGAAGTGGCTGGTGGGTCTATGGGGCAGGGTTTGCCCAGTGAGGGCAAGGGTGGTTGAGTGTGTACGGAGGGAGAGGGTCAGGAGGCTAAGAACAGCCCAGTCAGCATTTGGGAGGGGGGATAGATGGAGGGAGGAGTAGGTCAACCCCAGGGCTAGGGTAAGAGGGTGGATTTCTCAGGGGCTGTGCTGGGAATATGTTCAGGTGTTCAGGAGACTGAGTTAACCCTTTCCTAGTTCAGACTAATCCTTTCTGAATCTAACTTAGTGCACCTCCTGAGGTAAACTGACTTGGACTGGGTGTGTCATTTATTAGCTGAATTAACCCCTCTGAACACCTGCCTGATTGGGCATTTAGACAGACCTAACCCTGGATAGGTCATTATTATTGTAATGCCTGTACGTACCCTGAGGCACAAAAGGAACCAGTAGGTAACTTGACTTTTAGTCCAGTCTTCCTAGGACACACTGCAACTCATTACCTGGCTCCATACATCCCCATTTGGAATAATGCAGCTGAGTATCAAAACAATGACAGTCTTCCAATAATATTTTTTTCTTTTAATCTTAAAAAAATCTTGTCTCTTCTGTAGACTAAATCTCATATATGTATTTTAAGACACTTTTTAAAAAATATATGATTATATAGTTTTTTCCATAAGAATGAAGGCTCCTGACTCATTCAGTGCTCAAGCTGGTCCTCAGTGAATAGATGTATAGACAATATTTTATTGTATTCTTTTGAATCAATGCATCTCTTAGTGCCTTTCTTACTGTATACCATGAAAACTAGAATAACAGAATTAATAATTTTCTCACTGAATTTTCAATTATTCTTGTTGGCACAATATCAGAGTTCTTCAGAATTAATGAATAATTCTACAACACTAATTTGAGCTAAAGTAGCATTGTGGCAATCACTAATTCTGGAAGGAACAGAAAGATTTTCTGCTATGTTAATATACCAAAGGCCTGTCCTAGGCGTGTCTGTGACACCCCCCCCCCCCCCCCGGCCCTCCCACCCCCCCGT
>NW_017728992.1:186747580-186755163 GCF_001723915.1 Gavialis gangeticus | reverse complement strand
CCCCCCCCCCCCCCCGCACTGGCTACTCAACTCCCTTGCTTTACCCTGACCCTCCCCCTTCTGTTCTCCTGCCACACCTTGATGAACATATAACTTTTAAAAAAAGGGGAGACTGCCCAGGGATTCCCAAGAGAGTTCACATCTGCTCCTGGTCTACTCCTGGGTCTTAGTCTGATATGGTTCTGGCCTTGAGCCCAGCCTGGCTCTCATCTATAGGTACCTAGTCCCCACTGAGTGCCAGACCTTCTCTGCTCCCATCTCTGTTCTACTCTCAGGTACCTGGACCCATACTGGTCCTTTCCCCCACTTTCACATAAGCTTTAGTTCTGCTCCCAGATTGTTGGCCTGTTCTCAGGCCTCTGGCCCTCTCCACCCTGTTACCAGGCTGTGGCCCTGATCCTAGGTTTGTTGGGACCTTCTCCTCCCCTTAGTCCCTCACAAACCTCCAGATGTTACCACAGGGTGTAATCTTGTAGGTGTTATTTAGGAGCTGCAGCCATGGTGCTCAGGACATATTCTCACAACAGCCTCCAGAGCCCAACTGCCTGCTCAGCTCAGGGCCTGAGCTTATATACATCCTAAGCCCAGCCCCCGACTGGGTCATATAGTTCCTGATGGTCTGCTGCCACCCCTGCATGCAGCCTGCCTACCCTTAAAGTAGCAGAAGCACCAAGCTTCCTGCTACAGTTGGGTCAAAATGAGCCAGGCAATGAGATGAAGTGTGTCTTAGCAGAAAGAGCACTGGACTAGTCAAGAAACCTGCTGGTTCCTCTTTGTGGCTCAGTCTCCCTAACTGTATTATGAGGAACATGATACTGGCCTCCTTGGGCACACTTTGAAATCTGCATGAATTCTGACTATTAGTAGATAAACCACAGGGAACTCTCAGTAAATCTGAATTATCCTTTAAGTCATGAGTGGATGTGTTACAAAAAATATGGTCAAATCCAAGGGCCTAAAACATTTTTGTCCAGTGAGCCAGATGGGTAGTGCCAGGTCTGTCCACAGGCCAGATCCAGTTGGTAGACTTAAACTGTTATGCAGGCCTGGTGCATCAGGGGCCTGATCCAGCGACAGGGGGGCGCACAGCCTGACCCTGATCCACCTGCTGGAGAGGTGGGGGAGAGGAAGAGGGGTAGGGAGTGGCCTGACCCCAATCCAAATGCAGGGTGGGTCTGACCCTGTTCCTGTTGCATAGCCCTAGCCCAAGCCGGGCTGGATCTGGCCACATGGAGCATCCACCTCTCCTCCTCTGCCAAATTTTCTGACTCATGGAGATCCTCATAGGTCAGATGCCATGTCTTTGTGGACCTAAGGTTAAGCACCCCGGTCTAGTCTTAACAACTTTACGTTCAGGGTAGTCCTCCGGCCTGTATTACACAGGCTGCCAGACTAGATGATCATAATGGTCTCCTTTGGCCATATTATCTATTAGTCCATATAGTTATGAATTCTGCATAATAGAAATTGAAACACAAAGAGCAATGCCAAAATTGTTGTGTTCGCTAATTTTGGGTGCCCAGCTTGAGACTCCTTGTATTCAGAGTACTTGCTATTTTCTACTGCTTTTTACAGGCTTAGAGTGAAACTCCAAGACCTACCTCTTTTTCATAATTTAATGAAGGGGTTGAGGGCTAGTGATGATAATCCTCAGTTTAGTTGGGAGCTTTGAGTTCTTAATGCTTTTGCACATTTGGCCTTGGCTATATCAAACTAGGCAACCAAAAAATGAGAAATGTCCCCTCCTCAGACCCAGTCAGCCATGTAAAAGCTTAGCTTAAATAACTATTTCAGTATCATATGGGAGCTGTGTGGCAGAAGCAAAAAAGACAGAACTGGGGGGAAGAATCAAAGCATCTTGGTATGTGCCTTGACTTAGGTGTTGCCCTATCTAAACTTTGAGCACCTGCCTTAGGAGGATAATTCAGAATCTCTACAGAGTATCTATACAGTCAATGAAGTACAATTTATAATTAGAAACATACTGAAATTGCAATTTTGTGGAAATCCAGCATTGCCTGCAAAACTCAGGCAACGCCTGTGAAATCTGTGGGGAAAAAAACTTGCTGAAAATAAGTGGCACTGCAGCCCAGGGGGAAGGGGTGAGGGGGGCTGTCGTCACAAAGAAGCGCCCGAGATGACTGCTGCCCCCGCCCCAGCCCATTGCCACTGACTGACTGAGAGGCTGCCTATCATGTGGCCCCACCCCTCTCCACCAATTGGTGGTGAGGGGCAGGACCACATGACACATAGCCCTTGCAAGCAATTGGTGGTGAGGTGGGCTTGTACGATGGACAACCTTTGCAACCAATCAGCGGTGAGGGCCACTGAGGCCCTGAGGCCAATCAGAGGTGTGTGCATGGGGGGAGAGGTGGGCCACCATGGTCAGCCTGTGAAAATGGCTGCCAGACCTGCAATCTCCCCACAAAGTTGGCTGCCCACCTCCTTGAGTTGGGCAAGACCTTACTCCCAATCTCTAGGAATGTTATCCAGTCCAGTCAGACTCTAGAGGCACCTGAGAGCAATGCCGGTTTGCACTTCTGGGAGCTCTACATAGAAAATCTGGCGCTGTTTCTCTAGGACAGCATTCAGCTTCTTCAGCCATGACTTCTTGCTTTATTAACCGCACACCTTCAGTTCTTCTGTCATATAAGGCCAGGGTGTTACAGAGAACCACCTCCTTTAACACATAGCTCTTATTCATTCCTTAATTATCATCCACGTCACACACCCAATGAGTGTAGGGACAGACTCCACTTATTTTTTTCCTTTTTCTTCCAGAAAAAATATTTTGTTGGAATGATTTTTAAAATCCCAGCAGAAAATCCAAAGCATATTCAAGATATATAATAAAGTTGGCACATCTAATCAAAAGAAAGCAGAGCCATACCAAAACCAATGTCAAGACAAAACCAAAACACAGAAAACCCACAAGTAAATTAAGTACAAGAGTTGACTACTACTACTGAAGTTGAATAGTACCGTACTCTCCAAACCACCCCACTGCTCTCAGTTACAATCCTAAGGTAATTAAAGTGCTTCTCACAGTGAGTATAGGAGACTGAATGCAACCCTACACATTCACATATCTAAATCATGTAGATATCTCAGTTAAAAGTTGATAGCGAGTGCCTAGACTAAAGAGAGATAATCTTTTCACATATTCAGAAACATAACTAGTGGCTTGAACTGTCCATTTATGGCCAAAGAGACAAAAGAATTAGTGGGAATAAGGGCTGCAAGGACATATAAGATGATGAAGAAAATAATCCATACAGGGGAGGGAAGTAATCACACTGGGATGCAAAAAGAGCAATCTCTATTGATTTTGTAGAGAAACAGCCCACGTCAAGTAGCATAAAACCAGATCATCAACTCAGAAGGCAGATAAATTTATAGTTTTCCTACTTTGAGTTCACTTACTTCCAGATCATTAGAGAGTCTACTAAAAATAAAGAAAGGACCTGAAACTCAGCTTCCAAGCATTTGTGAAATGACGCTGCTATGAAGCCTGCTGAAAATGAGTAAATGGCACATGATAGCACTTGGTTTCTCTATTTTCATCAAAGCTTGTGAATCTACTGAATAAATTCAAACTAAGAAATTATATTCAGAGTTGAGTACATCTGCAGATAAATCATTAGAGGGTGCTTTTTCCCTTATAAGATCTAGTAAGAGATTTTTTTATTTATCATTTTTCCCTTAGTCCAAAGCACTGCTCCAAACTAGAACTTAGTGTGCAGTGTCCTGATTTAGGAAGGCACTTTAATGCATCTAAATAAAAGTGACTACATTCACTAGCTGAATCAAGGCCTATTCAAGATGGAATTTATTCCTTTGGTCAGTAAATGATTTATAGGTTGGTTAGAAAGGAAACATTCATTTTCTTACACTCCTCTTTTCTCTCCAAACATCATAGACTTCATGTCATATTTGAGAAGTTGCTTAATCACTTTCTACTTCAGTTCCTGATGTGTAAAACTAGGATACTATTTCCTTTCTCCCACACTTTGTTTTCTATTTAGACTGAAATCTCTTATTTCCCACTATGTGTATATACAGTACCTAGCATGATAGGCCTCAGTCTTGGCTGGTTTCTGCAGGTGCTACAATACATATGAAAATGACATAATGCCTATGAATATAGGGAGCACACAATTGTAAAAGCTTATCTAGGGAAAAAGGAACTTGAGAAAAAACATAATAGGAACAACAACAGAATCACTCAGCAGAAAAACTGAAAACAATATTAAGGATTTGTGCAAACAGCAAAACTAAGTGTATAAGCCTTAGCTCCAACAGAAATATTTGTGTGGATATAAGGATGAAGATACCAGCTGGAGTACCAAAATATACAAGACTGGTAGCAGAATTAGAATAACTGCTAAAACATTAAACTTCCTAAATTGTTTCCAAATTCTTTAATTAATTGAGGTTGTTCAATTATTTCTTGTAGTCTGTTGTTTTTGTTTCACTCTTAAGTGTTTTAAAAAACAACATATTAAGTGTTGTATTTGCCACTTTATAATCCTCCAAAGGCTCCCATAATATAGTGAACTTTATAGAATGTCAGTTAAAGGTTCACTTATCTCTATGCCAATTTCCTTTAAAACTTGTGACTCAGCATGTCATCTGAAATCAATTACTCTGTGTACTTTAAGTGCATTTAACTTTCATAAGCAAGTCTTAACTGTATGCTATATAGCTTGCTTGTGTAAGAGCTATCACTGACCTGAAAGTGGTCATTACCCTGCTTGCTGCTTGGGTGCATGCATGTGCACACACGCACACCCCTCTCCCCACACTCCTTTCTATATAAGCAAAAACCCTGCTTAATCTTGCTTTTTATCAACTATAGATGTTTTTAAACATTTTTTTTCAAGAGGTCCGATGTTAGGTGCAATTTGCCTTATATTTCTTACTTTTACTACTGATCCTCCAATGACAATTTTTAAATAGTTTTTGCTTCTTAATTTTTTCATATTGTTGTCACAGATTAAAGTTTTCAGATGTGACTCCGGTTTTCAAATGTGATTCTGGCTCATATATATGGGCCTCATTTTTGGATGCTGAAGGCCCACCCTTCCTGAATATCAAGCCATTAAACTTATCTCCAGCTGGACCTTAGCCTTCCATCTCAAAAATGAGATCCAAAAATTATCAGTCTCTTACCTAACCTAAAGACTGCATTGCCTTCTGCTATTCTGCCCGGGTCACTCTAGATCATTAATTTACCACTGATTGGATCATTAGGACACTACACGATTAACCTCTTTCCAGTATGAACATTAATTATTTATTTCCACTCTCGTTTTCAGTCTCTCACCCCGTGTTTAGTTTCTTCACAAAATAATAATAAAAAATGCTAGGCAAAAGACAGGGATAGGACTTGATTTGCTAAGTCTTACAAACTATCATTTCATGTTTTGTGCTGTTTCTAGAAACAGACTAGAAATCAATTCTACGGTGATACACAGACTTACTAAAAAAACCTTCCGAGTCCAGGAGCTTCAGCATTTAACTTGTTCACTTCCTGAGTGGGAACACTGTCAATGTTCTGCCCTGAAAACTTCATAGATTTCAGCAAAGTGTCATTCTGAGACATTTGTTTGCTACGGGTCAGATTCAGTCATTCTTACTCACGGTGAGTGATGGATTTCGGAAGGGTTACTTGTGGAGGAAGATATTACTCAGCATGACTAAAGGTGGCACAAGTTGACCCTAGGTACTTTAAATGTTTCCAGGGATATTCATTCATAAGCTTCCAGTAGAAAAATAGGATGACATACAAGTGGTTAAATCTGGGACTTAGGAGAACAATGTTTATTTTTCTGTTCTGAAATCATGGGCAAATTACTTGTGCCCAGATCCATAAAGGTATTTTTAAGCTCCTAACTTCTACCAAAATCCATGGGAGGGAGGCACTGAAATATGTTTGTGGATTTGAGCCTTAGCCTCTTTGGGCCTCTTGCCCAGTTGTAGAATGGGGGTAATTGTTTCCCTCCCCCGATAGGGGATGTCTGACAGTAAATATGTTATACAGTAGTGGTACTTAACCTTTTAGCCCAGTGGACCACGTGAGTGGCGTGGGAGTGGCCCCTGGGCTAGATCAAGCCCTGCGCACCAGGATTAGACACTGGGATGATGAGATTGGGCTCCAGGGGCCAACACCACCCCCTCCTGTCAGAATCATGCCCTGGGGACCTGGTACCACCTTCACATGCCAAGATTAGATCCTGGGCTCTGGTGCCACCCTCTCCCAACCCTGTGCACTGGCATCAGGTGCCCATTACAGCACACAGGGCCTGGGGCTCACCATGGGTCTGGACATTTGGCAGCAAGGGAATGGTGGGACCGCTCCTCTGCTACCAAGTTTCTGGATCCATGGTTAACATGGCACTGAAGGCTGGATCTGGCCCATGGGCTAGAGAAAATTAATGATCTGGAGTGAACCAGAAAAAAAAAGCAGAAGGAAATGAGTACTGTGAGGTGTAAGGACTAGCCTTAGTGGATATTAGACATAGGGACAGTAAGAAACAACCTAAGGAAAGACATACCAGCTCCAGTATCTAAATGTTTCTCTCTACATTATTTCTATGTGTTGTTTCATTGGTCCAGCAAACTAATTATCATAAATTAATATGCCTCCAGAATAATCTGACTCTTAACAGCATTACTGATGTAGAAGGCAGAAAGATCACCAAGAAGGGAATGTCAACGTACCCTACCTCACCAGGATTAACAAAGGGAATAAGCATTTTTTATTTTTGAAACAGAATCCAAGATTTTATGTCAAAATATTACTGTCAGTAAGTTCCACACATTTGATTTATAACCACTTCATGCTGCTCCCATATAAACTTCCTTTTCCAGCAGGCACGTAGTCAAAATGACATTTAGTCTTCCAACAGCTTGCCAGTGGCAGCTATTTATAGTAAATATTTACTGATAGTTGAACAGAAAAATAAAATTGTATACATGACAATAATTTGGAAGCTACTGATCTAATTCAGTTGGATCAACATTTTAGAACAGGAGATACAATAAAAGCTAGAACGATGTTATGACTCACATTTCCTTTATTTTTAGAATGTCTCACGCTGCATTGCTGACTGAGACTTGTGAATCTACGCTGATGTTACTTCCTAGAATCTCACAGAGACGTGATGCTTAGCAAAAGATTTTTATAAATCATATAAGCTTATCATTGAGGTTAACCATCACACTGGCTATGAAAAAGTTCCCTTTCTATGAACTCTCTTATTTATGAGAGCTGATTTTGTAGTTTGATCAGCTTATTTTCAGTTTGTAATTTTTAAGTCATGATAATAACATCAGAAAGATACAGACACTGGGCAGAATCTGGAAGCCTCAAAATTCCACCTCTTGCTACAAAGAAATATATAATATATATACACATCTTATGTATATTTTATTCATAAGCTTAACGGCATACAATGGGATTTACCTTTCTGGGTGCCAAATTAACCAGAACTATAAATTAAATAGGATCCACTCTTTCACAGTAGCAAATCAAGGCTACTGGTAAGAGATAGGGGCCAGGGTAACGCTGGGACTAGGGG
>NW_017728992.1:186746129-186747569 GCF_001723915.1 Gavialis gangeticus | reverse complement strand
TGATCTGCTAAGGTCCCTTCCGACCCTAGAAACTATGAAGGCCATATCTAGATTGCAGCATAACCACATTGGGCAACAGAACCCTCAGCCATGATGCGCTGCTCCAGGCATGCTGCTGTGCAGCTGAGCTCATGTGGTATCAAGGGTGAGTTAATTAGTACTACTCAGGGACAGTGTCCACGAGTATGCCTTCAGCACCATGCATGAATCAGAGGATTAGGACTGAAAGGGACCTCCAGATGTCATCTCGTCCAACCGCTGTCATCCCAAACCACAATCTAAACTCTGCAGAAGAGTACCATCAACCCCAACACAACACAAAACTAACACCCTAATCTGCCACAACTAAAGTAGCTGAAACACAACAGCCAACTTCTTGCTTCTATGAAACGTTGTCAATATATGGGCCATACCCCCTGCTACAAAGGAAAACAAAAAACCTCTGTACCAATCTGACCATGAGGTCATTTTTTTTTTCTGATCACAAATATGGCAATTGAGTATGGAGAAGCAAAGGAGGACTAAGACCCTGTAGCCAGGAACCTCTGGCTTTGGTCTCAGGAGGAGCACTGGCACACCCCAATCAAAGTCCCCAGCCTGGGCTGTAGCCAACACCCAATGCCTCTAAGGAAGGCTTAAAAACACTCTGACACTTGTAGCAGAAAAGGCACCAGCAAAACCCAGGATGGGAAATACCCACTGTAGAACATAGGCAAAGCTATTCCTAGATCATCCCCAACCAGTGGCTGTTCAACCTCTTCTTGAACACCTTGCAATGGAGAGTTCCTGTGCAGTCTTCTACCACCTCACTGTTCTAAATGTGAAGACATTTTTCTGGTTATCCAATCTAAATTTACTTTGCTGCAACTTCAAACTATCGGTCTACATCCTCCTCTCTACAGCAAGGGAAAAAAAGATGCTTTCCCTCTTTATGGCAGGCCTTCAAGTACTTAAAGACTGCTATCATGTCCCCTGTTAAGTGACTTTTCTGCAAGCTGAACATACCTAGCTCCCCAGCCTCTCCTCATACGACTTGCCTTCCAAGTTTTCAGTCATCTTTGTTGCTTGCCTCTGGACCCTCTCTAACTTTTCCGTTCCCTTTTTAAAATGTGGAGCCCAGAACTACACACACTATTCCAGATAAGGCCTAACCAGTACCAAGTAAGGAGGCATTATCAACTTCCTTGTTTTGCACCTAATGTTTCTATTGATGCATCCCAAAACCACATTTACCTTTTGTGAGGCTGCATCACACTGCAGACTCATATGGAGTCTGGGAGCTACCAAGACTACAAAGTCCTTTTCCATAGTGCTGCCATCCAGCCAGGTGTCACCCATATTATATTTGTATTTTTGATTATTCCTCCTCAGGTGTAGTATCTTGCATTTGTCTGCACTGAACTTCATCCTGTTAGCTCTAGTCCAACTTTCCACTCTGTC
>NW_017728992.1:186729605-186741129 GCF_001723915.1 Gavialis gangeticus | reverse complement strand
CAGAACTACACACACTATTCCAGATAAGGCCTAACCAGTACCAAGTAAGGAGGCATTATCAACTTCCTTGTTTTGCACCTAATGTTTCTATTGATGCATCCCAAAACCACATTTACCTTTTGTGAGGCTGCATCACACTGCAGACTCATATGGAGTCTGGGAGCTACCAAGACTACAAAGTCCTTTTCCATAGTGCTGCCATCCAGCCAGGTGTCACCCATATTATATTTGTATTTTTGATTATTCCTCCTCAGGTGTAGTATCTTGCATTTGTCTGCACTGAACTTCATCCTGTTAGCTCTAGTCCAACTTTCCACTCTGTCGAGATCCTTCTGAATTGCACTCACATCCTGTGAGATGTTCACAGTTTTTCCCAGTTTCATGTCTTCTGCAAACTTCCTTAAGAAGCTTTCTATGTCAGCATCTAAACTGTCAATAAACAAGTTAAACAGCACCAGGCCCAAGACAGACCCTTGTGGGACTTGATGCAAAACCTCCTGCCATTCTGACCTGGACCCATTAATAATTAACCTTTGTTTCCATGGATCCAATTATCCATCCACCTTGTAGTAGTTTTATCTAACCCACATCTATCAAATTTATGAGAACGTTTTATGGGACCTTGTCAAAAGCCTTTCTGAAGTCCAGATATGCTATATCCACAGCATTCCTTTCATCCACCCAGATAGTTACTTTGTCAAAGAAGGATATCAAGTTTGTTTGACACAATTTGCATTTCATAAATCCATGCTGGCTGCCTGTGACCAGCCTTTCCTCCTCCAAATGCTTGCAAATGGTCTTCCGTAGGCTATGGCTCCAGTAACTTCCTAGGTATGGAGGTGAGGTTAACCTGTCTGTAGTTCCCTGGGTCCTCCTTTTTGCCTTTTTTGAAGACAGGGCACTACATTAGCTCTTTTTCAGTCTTCTGGTACCTGGCTCATCCCACAACTTCATAAAGATCCCTGCCAAGGCCTCTGAGATTTCCTCTACCAGCTCCTTCAGTACCCTGGAATGAAATTCATTCAGCCCTGCTGACCTGAATTCATTCAGACTAAACAGAACCTCTCTGATTGTCTCTTTTGTTGTCTCCTCCCTAAGCTTGCCCTCTTCCTTATCCAGATAATCCTTATTAGGTGTTCGGCTGCAGCTTAATTTTTTAGTGAAGACTGAGACAAAGTAGGTGTTGAGTAGCTCGGTCTTTTTCACATCTTTAGTTAGGGGTTCCCCCTGACTTAATAAGAAAGGACCCACAGCTTCCCTGGTCCTTCTCTTCTGGCCAGCATACTTATATAACCTGTTCTTGCTGTCCTAAACCTTCTTTCCGGGGTGCAGGTCGTTCTTTATCTTTGCCTTCCTGATTTAGTCCCTCCAGGCTCTTACTATTTCCTGGTACACTTCCTTGGTGACCTGCCCATTCTTCCATTGCCTGTGTGCTTTCCTTTTGCATTAGAGGCATTTTAGAAGCTCCATGTGCAGCCACGCTGGTTTCTTGCCATTCTTCTTGTGCTTCCATTGTGTTGGGACAGTTTCTAGTTGGGCTTCTACTGTGCCCTTTGGAAGCTCCTAGCTCTCCTGGGTGACCTTATCCTTCAATCCTATCCCAGGAGAGAGGGTACTCCTGGGAAGGGATGGCATCCACCTCATGAGGAAGGGTAAGTCCCTGTTCATGGCCAGGATGACCAATCTTCTGGACAGGGCTTTAAACTAAGATTGTGGGGGGGATGAGGATACACAAATTCAAACACGTCCAGGGATCAACATACAAGCAAGCCCTGTAGATAGGGACACTGCGAAAGCCACTTTTGCAGGAGCTGAGGGAATAGTTCGCTATCAGTGGGACAGGAACATGAGGGCCTCGGTAGGAGGACTCAGGTGCCTATATACTAATGCCAGGAGCATGGGGAACAAGCAGGAGGAGCTATCCCTCCTTCTCTCCAGTGGGTAATATGATCTAGTAGGGATTACGGAGACCTGGTGGGACTCCGCACATGCCTGGAGCGTATCTATAGAGGGCTACACCCTGCATAGAAGTGGTCGGGTGGGGAAGAAAGGTGGAGGCATTGCTCTCTATGTGAAAGAGTAGTATACCTCCTTGGAGGCCAACACCGACTCCAAAAATGGACAGCTTGAAACCCTCGGGGGCGGGGGGGGCTAGAGAGACCTAACTGTAGGTGTATACTACAGACCACCAAACCAGGGGGAGGAACTCGATCTGGAGTTCATCGGAGAATTGACTGAGGTTGCACATGTACATGACGTGGTCGCCATGGATGACTTTAATTATCCAGACATCTCCTGGGACGAACACACGGCTAAGTTGGATCAGTCGTGATCCTTCTTGACCTGTGTTGAGGAGCTCTTTCTGATTCAGGAGGTGCATGGGCCAACCAGAGGTGACGCTCTGTTAGACTTGGTCCTGGCCAAAGGAGATGTCCTTGTGACCGACTTAAATATAGAGGAAGTCTGGGCAACAGAGACCATGAAACAATCATGTTCACTGTCTGATGTAAGGCAGACAAATTGGATAGCAGGACTGAAGTCTTAGACTTCAAAATTGCAAATTTCAAGAAGCTTAGGTCACTAATAGGGCAAATGCTATGGGACCAGGGACCAAAGGCAAAAGATGTGCACGATGAGCGGTTGTTCTTTAAGGACACGATCCTTGAAGCACAAAGGAAGTCCATTCCCATGTGCAGAAAAGGTAACATAAGGTCTGGGAAGCCCTCTCGTCTAAACAGGGAAATCATGGTCCTCTTAAGAAAGAAGAAAGAGGTGTATAAACAATGGAAGCTCAGGGTGGGTCCCAAAGAGGACTATTCCATGATGGTGGCCCACATTGGCAGGGAACAGATAAGACAGGCTACAGTAGTGACCAAACTTAGATTAGCAGCAGGAATCAAGGGCAACAAGAAGTCCTTCTTTGGGTACACAGGGAACAGGAGGAAAACAAATGGGAGTGTGGGGCCATTGCTCATCAACTCAGGAGAGCTGGTTACCAGCACCCAGGAGAAAGCTGAACTCCTGAATGACTACTTCGCCTTGGTCTTTCACCAGACCAAGGGGAAAACCATGCCAGGTAGAGTAGAGAATGAGCATAGTAGGAACAATCGCCTTCCTACTATTGCTGTAGAATTGGTGTATGACCAATTAAAAAAATGAGACATATACAAGTCAGTGGGACCAGATGATCTTCATCCGGGAGTGTCAAAGGAGATGGTCAAAGTCATTGCAGAACCCTGGGTAAAACTCTTCCACAACTCATGGTGTTCTGGAGAAGTTCCTGAGGCCTGGATGAGAGACAATATTGTGCCCATCCACAAGAAGGGCAGGAGGGAGGACCTGGGTAACTATAGGCCAAAAAGCCTAACTTCCATCCTAGGGAAAATCCTAGAAAAGTTCATCAATGAGTCTGTCTGCAATAAGCTTGCAGAAGGTAAGATTCTGAGTCCCAGCCAGCATGGCTTCATTGGTAGGTCTTGCCTTACCAACCTCATCTTCTATGACTAGGTAACTCACCACCGGACATGAGAGAGAAGGTTGATACTGTATACCTTGACTTCCAAAAGGCCTTTGATCTAGTATCCCACAATGTCCTTGTGAGAAATTTGAAGGATTGTGGGCTTAACTCCAAGACAGTCAGGTGGGTGAGAAACTGGCCGCAGGATAGGACCCGGAGAGTCGTAGTGAACGGATCCGTGTCATCCTGGCAAGAAGTGCGCAGTGGTGTCCCACAGGGGTCAGTGCTTGGGTCCAGTACTTTTCAAAATCTTTATTAACGATTTGAATGTGGGGGTGAAGAGCTCACTGCCCAAGTTCACAGATGACACCAAGTTATGGGGGAGTGTGGTCATACTTGAAGATAGGCTACATATACAGGTGGACCTAGACAGACTAGTAAGTTGGGTGGATCAGAACCTGATGAAGTTCAACATTGAGAAAAGTAAAGTGCTCCACCTCGGGATGAGCAACCCCCAACACATCTACAGGCTTGGTGGCACCAAACTGACTAGCACCATGGATAAAAGGGACCCAGGGGTAATAACAGACCACTATATGAATATGAGCCGGCAGTGCGATGCTGTAGCCAGCAGGGCAAACAATACTCTGGCATGTACAATCGATGCATCTCCAGCAAAACCAAGGAGGTGATTCTTCCACTCTACTTGGCACTGGTGAGACCACAGGTGGAGTACTGTGTCCAGTTCTGGGCACTGCACTTTAACAAGGATGTGGACAAGCTTGAAATAATCCAAAGAAGAGCCACCTGTATGATCAGTCTTAAAAGGCAAGCCATACGAGGAAAGGCTGAGGGATCTGGGACTCTTCAGCCTGAAGAAAAGAAGGCTGAAAGGGGACCTGGCAGCAGCTTACCACTACATTAAGGGAGTTCATCAGGGGCTCAGTGAGCAACTTTTTACTAGGGCACTCAAGGGGAAAACCAGGAGTAATGGCCACAAACTCATGGAAGATCGATTCAGGCTCAACATTAGGAAAAAAATTTTCCACAGTCAGGGTGTCCAGACTGTGAAATAAGCTTCCTCCAGAGGTGATGCAGTCACCTGCCCTGGAAATCTTCAAGAGGAGACTAGACAGTCACCTTGCTGGGGTCACCTGACCCTAGTTAACTTTCCTGCTTGGTGCAGGGGGCTGGACCGGATGATCTTCTGAGGTCCCTTCCAGCTTTACAATCTATGAATCTATCCTCCCTTGGCAGCATGCCTATTAACAACTTGAGTTGGATGAAATCCTTCTTTTTGAAATCTTGTATCCTAATTTTGCTGACCTTTTCCAGGTCAGGAGGCAGCATGTACAAAGCTGCATAATGTGTCTTAGGGAGGGAGCCACTGCCCTGCACTGTAAATCTATGGTTAAGGCTTAGCCTAGAGTGCTGCCTTGTGGCAACGCAATCCTTCATTTTATCATGTACTTTTAGCACTCTAACTTGTTTTCCTTATATAATTGTCAGTTTAACAACTTCATATTAATTGTCTCGGGTCAGTAAAGTTGTGATAAACCAAACGATTTAAGATATCATAGGAAGATTCTCAAATGGCAGTTGGAGCATGAATGCACACACCTCTCAAAATACAGTTAAAGACGATCAAGTAATAAGAACATGGTGATGGGTCCCAGAACAAAAGCCAAAATGAGATAGAAATGCAACCACCTAATGTCAAGTTCCTTAAAGGTTTTTATAAATCAACAATGCAATTTTATGATGTGGAAGATTACCTGTAAACAACTAAGGTAAAGCATCAACATAGGAATATTATATTCATAAGTGTGCCCAAACAGGTGAACAGTTTACCAGCAATGGAAAAGCCCTTATGGTAGTACTCAGAGTAAAATAATCAAGCCTGTGTCATGGGAAGATACGCTGATATGAAGAGCACAGACTATCCAAACTGAACAGCTAGAAAATGGGTCATATTACATGCAACTCAGGGAGGAGAGGGGAGGGGGTGGAGGTTTCTTGAGAAAGGGAAGGTTGTAAAGCATATTGAAATTCTTAATTTGGCTTCATTGCTTATGAACAATGCTCTGAATAAACAACAAGACAAAGGTGGAAGAAATCTCCTTGTACCAATGACCTTTACTCAGCAGTAAAATTTAAATTTTCCCAGGGCTGAGAAAAGGTAGCTCCAACACAGGCAGCTGATATTATCATCTAATCATTTCTTCATTGCAGATGCTGAACTTTCAGGTTTTCCTAAGCAGAGAGACGTGTATTTCACCAGCATACTGATGAGGCTCTTTTCCACATTCAAAGTGGTAGCTCCAAACATGGAAGATGGTGTATGACGCTTCAAAATGCTTGAAAATGACACAGCTATCTGTCAGCACTTATTGAGGCCTTTCTCAGAGATACAGGAAAGAACAGTTCTTGATCCAGCAACAGTGTCTTTTATTCACCAAAGAAATAACCTCACACAGGCTGAGAGCCATGGGGCTGTTTAGCCTGGAAAAGCACAGGCTCAGGGGTGACCTGGTGGCCACCTATAAGTTTATCAGGGGTGATCACCAGGATCTGGGGGAATGCTTGTTCACCAGAGCACCCCAAGGGATAACGAGGTCGAACGGTCATAAACTACTGTGAGACCATTTCAGGCTGGACATAAGGAAGAATTTCTTTACTGTCCGAGCCCCCAAGGTCTGGAACAGCCTGCCATCGGAGGTGGTTCAAGCACCTACTCTGAACACCTTCAAGAGCAAATTGAATGCTTATCTTGCTGGGGTCCTATGACCCCAGCTGACTTCCTGCCCTTTGGGTGGGGGGCTGGACTCGATGATCTTCCAAGGTCCCTTCCAGCTCTAATGTCTATGAAATCTATGAAATCCATGGTCCAAAGCTTTTTAGATGTCCAGTATGACTACTAGACAGCTGACCTAGATCTAAAAGTAACAGGATTTTAATGTATGTGGGAGTAAAACCAAAGGAAAAACAGCCTTAGGCTGGAAGCTTTCAGAATGTCACTGTGTCCAAGGAACCGAATAACTAAAATGCACTCCGTCCTCTACTCCAGAAAGGGAAGGGTATAGGCAATGAATGAAATCCTGACTTCACAGAAAAGCTCCACTGAGTTCAATGGCACTAGGATTCTACCTTTGCTAGTTAACTGTTAGGTACAGTAGCATCAAATATATTGGGTGATACTTGGCACCGGCAGTAACAGCAGACCAGGACAAAGCAACTCTTGAGTTCTTTGGCACTTCTTTCCAGTCCAGCCATGGAAAGATATAGCAGTTCCCTGGATATAAGATTTGCACTTAATGCAAAAGAGCAAAATGGGAGTCTTTCTACTTCCACTGCTGTTTGGAAGGGAGATTCCCCAAAATGGTTGTTCTACTTTTCCAAACTTTGAGCTTTCCAGATTTCCTGATCCATCACTGATACCCAGGATCTACTTTCACAGTTTTTCTCTTCAGAAGCATTTTTTCAGCCAGAAAAGAACCTGTCATCAGGGGTACCCATGGCATCCTTGGCATATCTTCAGATACCACTTTCACACAGACTCTGTGATTCCATCCAAAGAAGGCAGCAGGCTTTGAAGTAAAGCAGTACTGAAATTAGTGGTAAGCAGCCCTGAAAAGAGGGTGCTGTCCCTTTAGAATCAAGTGTGTAGTCTCACCTGCCCTGTAGTGCTCTGGAGGCTCAGGGACCTTCTGTAGGTCACAGCACAGAGAGGTAAAAAGTAGGCCTGATAGTCCAAAACATGATTACGTAAAAGGGTTTCAACAACCCACAAGAGTGGCCCAACGTTTTACGTATGCTCATAACTTCATTTCACCTACTAAGCTCCATGATTTACAGTGCAGTAAAACTACTTCCTCAATTAGTCAACAAATGGGCATTCATCTTTGCTGCTTGCATCAAGAATCTATTTATGCTATGAATTCATTTAGTTAACATGAGCCCAAAGGATTCATTAATAAGGGTGGAGAATGCTAACAGAATAAGTTGAATGCTCTACTACCGTGTCAACAGCTGAACTTCAGCACAGGCTAATTTGGATTACAGAAAAATGTTGTTTCACAGAGCAATGTTTTAAGATCTAAAATATTTTCACCTCTTTTATGCAACTGGAAAGGAATAAGGAACTTTTCTAGTTGTTATCATCCTTGTTTATTTGTATTCTAGTAATACTCACAATATTCAAGAAACTTTGCTATGGATTTGAACACAGTCCCTGTCAAGAGAGCTTATAAGTAAAGCTAAAGCTGTAATTAAAAAAAATCCGGCTTACAGAAAATTAATCTAAGTCTTATTGTTTCAACTAATGGGCTTATTCACAACTTAATAAAATGAGACTAATATGTGTAGTACACTGCAGGGACGGTAAAGCCATAACTAATCCTACATACATGCAAAAAAGGAGAGTATTTCTGATGAACAAACACTGCAAATATTCTCTCTCACACTTCATATTCCACCAAGTATTTCAACTGTAAGCTGAGTGGAGCAGGGACCTGTCATTTTTAATTAGTCCACAAAACTGTGTACATGTATGGTATCGTAGAGATAACTCAAATACCCACTTAAGAATCTCTTTTCCTTATTTTGCTCTTTCTAATGAGTAGTTTCAATCATATTTTCCCCATGTTTTCAGTGAAAAAGCCAGAGATGGAAAAGTAAGAAATCTTCAATTTCAGGGACATTACATTGACAACTTTGACTTAATTCTGATTTCACTTGTTCAGTAAGTCTATTCCTATTTTACACTAGTATAAATGATAGACTCATAAGGCCCATAGTCTCTATGTACTCCATAAGACACATTCAGCAACCTTCTTTCTATTAAGGTTGTATGAACTATACAATACCTACTATAGCTTTCAGAGATGCTACCCTTGACCTACAGTTTTTAATCAAAGCTAAGTCCTTTCACAATTGCTAACACATGTAAATATCTGTAATGCCAATAGGTGGTCTAGTAAGATATCTGCCTGGGGACTACAGTGCAACTGGTCACTGGAGAGCTGTGTGTTCATCCTGATGAATTGGGGCTATTTTCTTCTTGGGAGGACAAGACAAAAAACACCAAAGCCTCTAATACACAATGCAATCGAGATAAAAAAAAAAACCCTTCAGCATCCCCAAACTCCTTGACACATTTGAAAAATTAACCCCCGAAGATTAAAAAAAGAGAGAGCGAGAGAGAGAGAGAGAGAGAGAGAGATCTCTTTTATGTTCCATTTGCCCTAATTCTTTCAAAATGAACATCTGACTTAGCAGCCAGCCAAAAGAAAAACACTCTGTACTTTTGTACGATACTCTGCATATGTAGCATTAAAAGAAAGAGAAACCCAAAATGCATACACACATTTCAGTAAACATAATGTTGTCTGAAAAAAAATGCTGTGTTCTATTTCTAACGCCTAGACTATAAATCTGTTGACCCTTTTCATATATTAGTTACCTCAATTTTTAGAACAGAAAATAACTAAAATAATCAAACCACAATCTGTCCTTGGCACAGATATTTTCTTCTGATGTTGCAAAGAGGATAAAATAGTATGTACCGAATACAGGGTAGAGGATTACCTTTGATGTGCAGGTAAACCCATTATTGCTTATCTTGAGAAATCAGCTCCCAATGTAATTTAACCTCCAGACTGATTTAGACTCAGCATACTAGACAGTGTTCTAATTTATAGAAGGACAGGCCTCCCACTCCTTATCCACTAAGCATACTCCAACTTCAGAACCACCCTTTCCTAAGGAATTTCAGCGTTCATTGAGTTGCTGATGCTACTTCTGTGCAGAATTATTGTACCATTTATTTGAGTTAGGACCCAGATATGTGCACTTCCCAAAAAGGGCTGCATGTCCTCAGTTTCCCTATGCAAAGCTGTCACTCTCAGTACTGTTGGGCAAACAAATACCTGCTGTGTGCAAATACACATTTAAAAAATAACTCATCTGCAAGTCCATTCCACTCTGGCAGGAGCAATTTCAGAGGGAAATATTTTAATGAAGGCAGAATTCTGCACCAAGGGGTTGGAGTATGTTGCTTTATTTATCTTCCCCCCAGAAATGAAATTCTGAACAGTGTCTGGTATTAATCTTATAATGCACTTTGCTATGCTGTGGAAAATATTCATTGATTTTTTAAAACAAATATTAAAATACAGCTTGTAGCAGGCCACTAAGGTGCCCGCTACTTGAAAAGTAGCCGTATGGGCTCAGGTGTTGGTTGCCAGAACAACCAGGAGGAGCTAAGGGCCCACACCTGGTGAGTCAGCTGACCAGAAGGGGCAGGGCTGACTTCTGCAACACCCAGACTGGAGGCTGCGGGTGCTCGCTCGCTCTCTGCTGGTAGCCAGGAAGGAGGAGTACTGCCTGACTAAGGGAAAGCGATCAGCCCTGAATATGAGAGAGAATAAGGCCTGAATGTACCAGCCGCTAGTTACACGGGTGAGAGATGTGGTGTGGTTTGAAGAACATTTAGTCAGGAGGTTTAGCTTTGTGTTATAGCCCAGGGGCTTGTGTTATTGTTTTTTTTGTTGCTGTTACACCGGAGGACCGGGTGAGGCTATTAGGGGTTGGAGGAGGCCTTATAGGGGCTCCACGGTAGCATGGGGACCTTGGTGCCAGAGAGGGCACAACATTCGGGGTGCACTGACCCCAGCCCTGAGAAGGGGAGCAGAGGATTGGGAGGGGGCCAGGTAAGGCCGAGGCCGCCTAAGCCCTAAGGCGAGAAGCCCCAGAGCGGGGGCAGAGATTGACGAGAGCCAGAGAGCGCCCGTGGGACGCAGGCTGCGAGACAAGCCAGAGAGCGCCTGTGGGACGTGGAGAGTGAAATCGACCAAACAACGTCCGGTACATCTGCGAGGCTTGGGGCATGGTACAGGGATGGTTGGAGCCATACATAGCCCATAAGGCTGGGGTGCACCGAGACACCCAAGATAGAGCTAAGACTGAGATACATCAGAGCTCCCTTAAACATTGTTAATATCAAAGACGTGGCGGGCGAGATTGTGAGGGTGCTTTTAATATCACCTTGGCATGGTAGGGGGTGCTAGGGGAGATCATGGCCATCCCTAGGACCCTGCGCTGCTACACAGCTATTATTTTGCAAAAGTTTTGATAGAAATATATGCTTTGCAGAATACAACATCAATATGGTGACAGGTGCACAAACACCACTTTGCAAAACACATATAATAAGATAGGGCTGCCTTCAAGGTTCTGCAATGGAAGGCCCCATTCCTACAAGCATGTGGCTTTAAAGAATGGACCACTCGCATACAGGACTGGGGTCTAAGATACCCAGATACCACAAAAATTGCTACAGTACAGAAGGAAAACCCCCATGAATTGCATACCACTAGTTATGACACATCACCTTTCCCTGGAACCTACACAGAAAATCCTCAAACAATTGCAACCCATACTAGAAGACCCAATTCTTAAAGACATCTTCCCAAAACCACCCATCCTAGCCTTTAAACAAGCACTGAACCTCGCTAACCTCATCACCAGAAGCAAACTTCCAACGGCCCAAACCAGACCAAATGGACACAGACCATGTCAGAACAAGAAATGTAAAACCTGCCAACATATGTCCACCATCCCCATAATTACCGCACCCCACAGCAGAACCATCAGCATTCCCAGATCTTACAGCTGCATTTCCAGGAATGTATATATTTTGTCCAATGCACCCAATACCTAGATGGAAAATACGTAGGAGAAACCAAACAACAACTGCGCACCAGAATGAATACACGCTGGAAATCTATCAAAGACAAGAATGCCCAATTACCTGTGGGGGCACACTTATCACAACATAACCATACTCTCCAATCTCTCAGTTTTAATCCTCAAAGGAAATTTACAAAATCTACAAACTTCACTTCATTAGTCTCCTGGATACTAAAAATCATGGACTAAATATAGACATTGGATTTAGGACAGATTATAACCTGCCTGACATCCGAGTCCCCAGGTAGCCTCTCCACTATTTACCAGCTACATTCATTCCCCTCCTCCCCCCCACCCCTTCCAGCCTGTCTCTCACCC
>NW_017728992.1:186723529-186724605 GCF_001723915.1 Gavialis gangeticus | reverse complement strand
ACCAACACCACCAGAAAAACAGGTACAAGACATCATGGCAACACCTGCAAGCTAAGCATTGGCACTTGACTGACTACACCATTGTTCATACCCAGGATTGGAAAGATGTCTGCATTACTTGAGCTATGCTAGGAACTACTGATTGCTGAACTGATCACCAACTCATCCACTCAGCTATGGCTCCCAAATGACAGCTGCAGCAGAACCAATGCCAATGGAAGGTCAACATTGAAGGACTTGCTGTCAGTGGTCCCTTGAATTGACATCCATTAGGCTTGATGGGTCCTCAGGTGACTGAGGAGCCCAATTCTGGATGCACATGTTCTTCAGCAATGGGGGCATGTTGTGCAGGGGAGTGGGATTCGCAGCCTTGGTTTGGTCATCTTCTCCTTCCTCCACCACTGCCATTCCACCTCGGTATCAAGTTGTTGGGCCTCGAAGTGGCTTGCGCCTTGGTGGACCAGCTGGCACCATGCCAAACAGTCAGCGGCTTGCTCCTCCCAGCTGTTGGTGTTGATGCCTCTGTAGCTGACAGCAGCGACATCAATGTTGTGCCTTGCTAGCTCCCAAGCCACGATGGCAGTTAGTCTTTCTGGCAATCGTTCTTTGGGTTGTCGAGTATTCTCACATTCCAGGTTCCAAAGTTTAGCTTTTTCTTATTTTGACCACAGGAATGGTGATCCCACTGAGTTCAGTTTCCCAGCCACGAGAGACAGGACACCTTATTTACCAGCTTTTCTAGCCCCCTTCCCATCGGGGTGAGCAAAACCCTAAAAAGGGCTGCTCAGTTGTGGATGCAGCTGCCAAAGGACACCCCGTCCTGACAGAGGTGCCCGACAACCACTGTGCATCCGCTGCCTGCGCGTAGATTCTTGGCTGGGGGCCTTCAGGTATCACAGCCCTGCCCTCATCACCAATTCTCCATCACCACAGGGCTTTTGGACCTGATGGAAGCCTGTGCATGGCATGTTTAGCGTGAGGACTCTGGTGGTCAGTCAGGTCCACATGGTCTTGGAGGATGGTGGCTGGGTTCAGTGGCATGGCGAACCACAATGACTGGGGCCACTTCTTCTTCC
>NW_017728992.1:186708024-186718529 GCF_001723915.1 Gavialis gangeticus | reverse complement strand
GACTCCTCAATTTACATCTTCATTGACTGCCTTTCTTGCAGACCAGCCTCTGGCTTCTTTACTATTCACTGGATCAGGGTCCCATTCTATCAAGAGCCATGTGGAAGCTGATGTGTAGCAGCCTCTCCACGATAAAAGAAATCATGCACAGTTGTCTTCCATGAAAATGGCTTTAGCACATTTTTCAAAGCCTTCAGCAACCATCTACTTACAATAAGGCAGGATTGAGAAGCCTAGAAGCTCCTACTCACGAACTGGCATGAAGCCAGCAGTTACAAAAAGGTTATCTAAAACTTGGACAAGGCAGGAGTGCAATTTGGCAGCTGTATCTATGACTCAGCAGCCCTTTTTAGGATCTGCTCTGCTCACCTCACATGGGAAAGGGGCTAGAAAATGTGCCCTAAATATAGTCTGCATACCCACCCCTTTTCCTGACTGAGTAACCATGTCCAATGGGATCACCTTTACTGTGGCTGAACTCAAAGACACACTATCATTTTCAGGACCTGGAACATCAAGACCCTCCTGGACCATCCTAATAGTGAATGCCCATAGTGCCAAGCCACAGTCATGGCTCAAGAACTGAGGCAACACCACACTGAGATCACTGCACTGAGTGAGGTGGGCAGCTCAAAAAACAAGGAGGTGGCTATACCCTTTTCTGGAGGGGAAAACAGGAAGGAGAACACCGACTGAATGGAGTTGGCTTTGCCATTAAGAATGAATTCATAAATCAACTCAATGAGATTCCTATAGGACTTAATGAGCACCTCACGACTCTCCATCATAAATTGGAAGGGACCCAATACGCCACTGTCATCAGCACATATGTCCCAATTTTGATACCGCCAGCGAAACCAAGGAGGAATTCTATGCCAATCTTGACCAAACCCTCTCTGATATTCCGGTGGGAGACAGGCTTATTAGGCTTGGTGATTTCAACACCAGAGTCAGAAGCGACTCAAATCTCTGGAATGGAACCATCAGTGAGGAAGGGGTGGGACAGGTCAACTCCAATGGCATCCTCCTCTTGACCAAATATACGGAACATAGTATCACCAACACCATCACCATCAGGAACACCAACACCACCAGAAAAACAGGTACAAGACATCATGGCAACACCTGCAAGCTAAGCATTGGCACTTGACTGACTACACCATTGTTCATACCCAGGATTGGAAAGATGTCTGCATTACTTGAGCTATGCTAGGAACTACTGATTGCTGAACTGATCACCAACTCATCCACTCAGCTATGGCTCCCAAATGACAGCTGCAGCAGAACCAATGCCAATGGAAGGTCAACATTGAAGGACTTGCTGTCAGTGGTCCCTTGAATTGACATCCATTAGGCTTGATGGGTCCTCAGGTGACTGAGGAGCCCAATTCTGGATGCACATGTTCTTCAGCAATGGGGGCATGTTGTGCAGGGGAGTGGGATTCGCAGCCTTGGTTTGGTCATCTTCTCCTTCCTCCACCACTGCCATTCCACCTCGGTATCAAGTTGTTGGGCCTCGAAGTGGCTTGCGCCTTGGTGGACCAGCTGGCACCATGCCAAACAGTCAGCGGCTTGCTCCTCCCAGCTGTTGGTGTTGATGCCTCTGTAGCTGACAGCAGCGACATCAATGTTGTGCCTTGCTAGCTCCCAAGCCACGATGGCAGTTAGTCTTTCTGGCAATCGTTCTTTGGGTTGTCGAGTATTCTCACATTCCAGGTTCCAAAGTTTAGCTTTTTCTTATTTTGACCACAGGAATGGTGATCCCACTGAGTTCAGTTTCCCAGCCACGAGAGACAGGACACCTTATTTACCAGCTTTTCTAGCCCCCTTCCCATCGGGGTGAGCAAAACCCTAAAAAGGGCTGCTCAGTTGTGGATGCAGCTGCCAAAGGACACCCCGTCCTGACAGAGGTGCCCGACAACCACTGTGCATCCGCTGCCTGCGCGTAGATTCTTGGCTGGGGGCCTTCAGGTATCACAGCCCTGCCCTCATCACCAATTCTCCATCACCACAGGGCTTTTGGACCTGATGGAAGCCTGTGCATGGCATGTTTAGCGTGAGGACTCTGGTGGTCAGTCAGGTCCACATGGTCTTGGAGGATGGTGGCTGGGTTCAGTGGCATGGCGAACCACAATGACTGGGGCCACTTCTTCTTCCGCCTTCACAGCCATTGGGGCTGCAGCCTTCCTCCACCTGCTCCACTGTTGGCAACTTTGTGGTTCATTCGTTGTCTGGAACCTCCCCCTCAACCTTACTGCCATGGGTGGCCCTACCAGGAGCGTGAGCTCCAGAGAGCATCGCTCTCACGGTCATTGGGACACAAAAGCCTCTCCACCACAACAAGGTGATGATCCTCGGAGAGGCAAAGGACTCAAGGACTCAATCAAATGACAGTTTTTCCACCAGTGCCTCAACAAAAAACTGGCTAATTCCAATCAGCAACAGTGGGGAAACATTAGCAGCACTTGGGGTGCCTTTAAGTCCACTGTCATCAGCACATGCAAAGAGACACTTGGATTCTCTACCAGGAAACATTAAGACTGGTTTGATGAGAATGACCAGGAGATCCAAGAGTTGACTGACCGCAAGAGTAAAGACTTTTGTGCTTGGCAAAACAACATCAATTCCAAGCAAAAGAAATGGAATCACCAACAAGCCAAGGCAGAAGTGCAAAGGAGGACCCACAATATGAAGAACAGATGGTGCAAAGACAAGGTGAAGGAGATTCAACATCTCATTGACATCCACAATGTGTGTGGTGTTTTTAGTGCCACCAAAGCCATTTATAGTCTGAGCACTCAGGGACCAACCCCCCTTTAGACCTAAGGATGGAGGAGACCTACCTAATCAATAAAAGGGGAACCATCAATGCCTGCAGGAAGGAGCATTTTAAACACCTTCGCAATCAAGACCATTTTGATAAGTGTTCTCAATTCCATCCTGCACCCCACAGTCAGAGACAATCTCAGAATCCCCCCCAACCGTTGAGGTGAAGAAAGCCATCAAGCAGATGAAGAATTACCAGGCATATGAAGCATATGGAATCCCTGCTGAAATCTTCAAGCAGGGGGGAGAGGAGCTTACATCACAGCTCTATGGTTTCATCTTAAGGATCTGGAATGATGACGAAATCCCAGATGACTTTAGGGATACCATAATCATGCAGCCTTCAAGAAAGGAGACAGGTTCAACTGTGCAAATTACAGAGGGATTGCCTTGCTGTCCACCACAGGAAAGACTGTTGCAAGAACCCTCCTGAACAGTCTCCTTCCACTTGCTAAAGAGCTCCTCCCAGAATCTCGCTGTGAGTTTAGGGCATCAAGAGGCACAAATGATATGATCGTCACTGCTTACCAGCTTCAGGAAAAATGCCAGAAACAACATAAACCCCTCTACATGGCCTTCACTGACCTCACAAAAGCCTTCAATTCTGTCAACTGAGAAGCGCTGTGGAGAATCCTTCTGAGGTACAGATGGCCATTGAAACTCGTTACCATTCTTCACCTGCTCCATGACTATGTGAGTGGTGGCTCTCAGTAACAGATCTATCACAGATCCCTTTGAGGCTAAGAGGGGAGTTAAGCAAAGCTGAATCATCGCTCCAACACTCTTCTTGATATTCCTTACTGGATGGTAAACTGTTTAATCTCAGCCAACTCTGACCCAAAACCAAGACTACTCCAACCTCAATCTCGAGTTCCAGAATGCTGATGATACTGTAGTGCATGGTCAATTGGAAGCAGATCTTTGTGCAATTGCTGACATCTTTACCAAGCTATACTAACATCCTCCATCAACAAGTTCTTAATGAGCAGGCCTCGGCTCTGGTAATTCAGATTCCTGGTGAGACTCTGGAGAATATTGAGTATTTCTCATACCTTAGAAGCCATCTCTCACAGAAAGCTGACCTCAGTGAAGAAATCCAACATGGCCTCAAATGTTTAAGTGCAACCTTTGGACACCTGAGGAAATGGGTGTTTGAAGATCATGACGTCAGATTTGAAACCAAGCTCATGGCTTATCAAGCAGTAGTGATCCCTACCTTACTGTATACAGCTGAGACATGGACAGTGTACAAGAACCACCTCAAATTGCTGGAGAGACACCATCAACACCACCTTTGGAAGATCCTTCAAATCCAGTGGGAAGACAAATGCACCAACATAAGCATCCTCTTGCAAGCAAAGGCCATGGGCATCGAGGCAATGATCATTTGACATCAACTTTGCTGGGCTGGCTACATCATCTGGATGTCTGACTCCAGACTTCTGAAGCAAGTTTTACTCTCCCAGCTCAGTAAAGGTGTACACTCAAGAGGAGGGCAGAGACAGTGCTTCAAGGATGTCCTCAAGGCCAACTTGAAAAAATGCAATATGAACATCAGCTTTAGGAAAACTATCATCCAGGACCACACCAAATGGAGGAAGAGTTTGCTGCAAGGATCTCAGTACTCTGAAATCTCACAATGACAACAGAAGATGGAAAAATAGGAGTGGCAGAAACAGTGTGTTATGGGCCAAATCCAGAGCCACACACCCCACAAGGAAACGTGCCTGAGCTTCAACAGAACCTGTGGATCCTGGATAGGCCTCGTTGGCCATCTTCAGACCCACAGATAAGACAATTGTCCTCAACTGTGAGGGATTTACAATGATGACATCTTCCTCAATCAGATCTCAGTCAGCCAGGCATTAAAATATTCTTGTGTCAAATACTGTTCATTTTATTTATCTTGCCCATCAGGTTCTGACAAGATAGAGTGCCTGAATGTGATTCCAGGGTGAGCACTCAGAGCCATTGTTAGCTATTTCCTCCCAAGCCACCTATGCTGACTAATTTGCAGGCTTGGGCACATATGGAATAGGCAGGGCTGGTTCTCTGGGCTCACTCCATAGGCCACAGAGACGTATCCTTATTGTTGCATCTGGAAATGGGAATAACAGCATTTCCCTATCTTAGAGGGGTGTTGAGAGCATGCAGTGGTCAACTGCCATAGCAACACTGAATGTATAAATACTTAAAATTAAATTAAGGGTACAGAGAAAAACTCAAATTCAAACAAATTAATTCGGGGAGGGCGCAGGGACTGACTGTCCAATGGCTGATGTACAGTAGTTGTTAGTTTTAACACGCCAGCTGCCTCAGTTTAACTTTCACTTACCACAGGATCATTGCAGGCACACAAACAGTATGCACAAACTGTAGGTCCCTGACTTCAGCTAATCTGCTTTAATTTGGTATTTTTTCCATGCAGGAAGACAGTGATAAAATAAACACTCTGAAACTTGAAGTTTTGGACAGCAGCACATACATCAATCACCCACTATTCAATTCTTGCACAATCAATCTCAAAATCAACCACCACATTCATTTTAAAAGTAATTCCAACCTCTTTATCTGAGGGGTCATAAGGTATTTATGATGTTCCTCACTCTGTGGGCCAAAGCATATCCTGGCTTCTGCAAAGCATGCTTTGGATGGGACAGGTGCCAAGCTGTGCAGCAGCCAACCACAGAAACTCCTACATGGGGAAGAAAGTCACAGGGAAGGAAGAGAAGACTATGAATTTTGTTAATGAAATGTAGAAGCTTTAGTTTTTTTTACTAAAAAAATACAGCATAAGTTGTATTTTTTATTATGGAATGTGTTTGGTAGTACTGCCTACTAAGTTTGTCCAGGTTTTTTCATTGTAGGACCCTGAAACTGGAACTGGAAGCTGCAGGGTACGATAAGAAAGGGAAACTGGAACAGGGGTTTGGGGTGAGGATGAGACTGAGAATGACTGGGCAAAGAGATCAGTGCTGGGAGTCAGGGGGAGATGGGACTAGTTAGATAACAAGACAGACTGAGGACTAATGGCTGATGGAGGGAGTGAAGAGGAAAAGGGAAGAACAAATCAGGTGAGGAGCTGAGGTTTAGGGATCAAACAGGAACTGAGGAAAAAAAGACAGGGAGCAGAACCCAAGGGATGGAGACTGGGACTCGGAGTGTGTTGAGATAGGCAAAATGTGTTGGGAGGAAAGAACAAGCCAGGTTTCGGTGAAAGGACAAGGAACAAGAGAGTGCAGAATGGGTACTAGCTAAGCAAGGAAACTGGGAACAATAATCTGGGAGAATGGAGAACTGGGAAAGGCTGTGAAAGGAGACTGGGATGGGGAATTTATAGGGGTTTAGACCAGAAATTCTCAGACAAGGGGACAAGTACAAGAAGCCTAAGGAGTAAAGACTGCAACTGATAAGGTGAGGAAAACTGGACTAGGATTAGAAACCAAGACTGGGGTAGTGACAAGATAGAGAGGGATGGACTAAAAGAGATCACCCTTGGAAATACAAGGTAGAAGAGCCTGTGCTCACAAGCAACTCTCTTGGGAATTGTAGGCTCAATTTTAGGCTTTCAAAGTCTCACCAGCTTTCTGCTCTCAGCTAATATTTGTTAAACCCAATAACAAAGCATTTCAGCCACCTGTAGTGCTGGTCCACATGGAGGATAACAACCTATTACTTCTGTTAGTTATTCTGCCATCTCAAGTGTCAGAGACCTGCAAGGTGGATCTGAAGGTTCCAAATCCCACAAATTACTCATGTTGGTGTCAATACAATTCTTTACAATGGAAATGATAAGCCATGGTGCTTCACAAACAGAAGGAAGTGTCTTATAACCAAAGAAGTCAAAAGCTTTTCTGCATTCATGCAGTTACAACTGAAGTTCATTGGAATGGTGCTTTGTAGAGCAAGGTGTTCTTGATTGGCTAAAATATACGGACTCAAACTCAGCACCCAAAACTAAGACCTTAATCTCCCGGTGCCTCAGCTTCCCATTTGTTACTTGATCATCTCCTAGTAATATAAAACATGTTAGTTAATGCTTGTGACCTGTGTAGCTACTATACCATTGACCATCATAAAAAGGCCGTGTAAAAACTGGTTTTGAAAGTATATAAGAAACCACCTTTTACTTTTGTATTTGAACAGTACCAGCAAAGTGGGGTGCTAGTCCATAACCAGTGCTCTGCAGCGCTAAAGTAACATAAAGAATAATGATTATAAATTGCAGAGCCCTTTCTTCTACAATGGGGAGAAAGCAAAATATTGAACATTCATCTTGTTGGAAAAAAACTATGCAGTTGTGTAACTAAAGACTGTATGTTAATAAACACACACACAGGAACTGAATTAAAGTTATAAAGTCCATCTTAATTCTGTCATTTCCTAACTTTGAGGGCTCGACTTTCTAACTATTGATTGTGAACTTGTAGCATACTTTTTTCTGTGTGTATATTTGGATATGAGTGTGTGTGTGTGTGCGCGTGCATATGCATGCACGCACATTAGAAGCAGACAAAGATAATAGTATTTTGTGTGTGTATAGAAGCATATACACATGATGAGCAGATGTTTTCCTGCTAAAACCATAAGAACACTATTCAAACCTATCTAAAGTCATTAAATAATGAAATTAGCAAATTTGGTTGTAATATACATGGCATTCATGGACAGCAGTTTGAAAAACAGTATTTTCCAATTCTTTTGAACCTAAACTAAGCTTAAGGACAACAAATGACGACAGTTCAAACAAAAGCTAATTTTGTTTAATGAACTAACCATGGAGGTATTGTGAAAGTATTGTGCAACCAAACGCTAAGCTAATTATTGTGAGATCAAATAACTGTTGCCGTAGTTACTGCATAGTGTTTTCCGTAACAACTTTTATCTCTTCAATAAATCTTTGTGATGCAATAAATATAAAAAGTGTACTGTAACATGACTATAATATTTTGGATGGCATTTAGTTATGATTGACCTGTCACTGTGGTTATGTTCTCTTATTTGTCAGAGGACAATAAAAGCTTAGTATCTGCTTTACTTAACGTAAGAACAGCTGTGGTTACCGTTCCCTGCTGCAGTATAGTAACTCAAGTAGCTGGTAGTCCTTTCCTATATTTATCAGTAAGTTGAGACAAATGCATTTGTGTTGGTTGTTCTCACAATTAAAGCTTTCTTTTTAAAAAAAATCCCTTTATTCTAGCTTTTCTTCCTATTATTATTAAAAAAATACTTTTCTATGGTGCATGTCAGATAACACTATGAACTAGAATAATTGAAAAAAAAAAATCAAAAGAACTACTCAGGAGTCAGATTTTAACATATCAAATATGAAGGCCAATATCAAAAAGCATGGGTTACTGCAGTACAGTAAGGGCAGTGGGTGTGGTTTAATTCCTTAGACACTCTTGAAGAAGGTCTGGAATCTAATACATATAAGGTTATATGTAGGTTATAGCAGCAACAGATGGCTTTTGCAAAGTTGTTTTGAATGGCAGGTTATAAACACATTATAACAGTAGTGATACTGACAAGAGTTTCAATTTCAGTCAGCAACAGGCAGGGTCTGGACGGAGCATATTTTATTTAAACAAACACGGTCTAATTAGTGTTTCCAAAGTATTTTTTTTTATGAGTTTTCACTTTGTGAGAAATTTTGTAATATCAAAATTTCCCATAAGTCAGAAATGGTCAGTTTTATTCATTTTAATAGGGACATGTTTGGGGAAGAATATGAATCCAAAACATTTTCATTATCAAGTTTGTACTTTAAGCCAAGTTAAACAAATCTGCAGATTTGCTGTAACAAATAAGGTTTTTTCCAGGGTTTCATTCATATAAGCTGTGTGGTACTCTTTTTAGTTTTAACTAGTGCAACCCAATACCAGTTCTTTTTTTCCATCCATCATGTATGCAGCAGATCAATCCACCAAAAGACCTCATTAGTGCTTAGTTTGAGTGACATGGGGAGGATGGAGCAATGGTTAAAACCACTCCCTGACAGTGCACTGATTCCTAGCTGCTGGAATAGCACTGGGGGAAATCCGGAAATCCTAATTCAGGGCAAATGAGAATTTTGTCTGGGAAGGAAGAGGAAGAGCAGGGCTGGAGGAGAACAAAATCAGAATCTAATTTTAATGCAAGATGAATAAAAGGTAACTGCAAACACTTATATTCTTCTCTCTCTGTTGTGCATGCATGAAAATACACATGCACACACCCTTACCATGCAACACATTATGAAAAACAGGAGACAAGTGAAAGGGTAAATGTCATCAACCTATGTTAGCAGCGAAGGCCACCTGCATTTTGTAACTCTTGTCAGTCAGTCAAGTGTCTTGTTGGATTCTTAGCCTGAACTCAACTATACAGGTGTCTGCATGGTCAAGGGCTCCTTTTATTATCTGCTCTTGAACAGAAGGCTGTGTCATTTTCTATCAGATGCGGACCTTGCCATTATGATCAGTCTTAGCTTTACTGATGTTATATTGCAGCATACTCAATAGATCTCTGAAAAATTCTGCCAGACATATGCCACAGGTGCCCATTTATTAATAACTTCTTGGTTCTGGCAACATATTTTCCATTAAACTCTGTGAGGTTGGTTTGTTTTCCTTTGTTTTTTGAACTTATGGGTATAATTGTAGATGCAATTTTTTGAAACTTCAAGTTTACCTCAGAGGTAACCTCTCTTGGCTGCAGTAGTGGACACTCGCTGAGAATATTCTTCTACATAAATGGAAAATATTCTTCAATTACATAAAACTCATACTCTTAAAGCTATTACATAAAACTCATACAAAATAATTTCCTCCTAATGCTTTTCTACTATTTTGCTTATTTCCTCACTTGATTAACTTCTAATCACACGTAGATGTGCTCCCTGACCCATTTTCAAAGCTAATTAATCCCTAAATCCTCCTTTTATGCAACCTTCAAGGATTAGGTATTGGTCATGAAAAAAAGTCTGCATTTGCTGAGACTGAATGAAAAATCAATGGCTTTAATATGTTCCATTGATTAAATTCCATTAATAAAATGCTGGCTCTTGAAACAAGGAAATAAATAGCCAAACTAACATAATTAGAGATACGTGACATAAGCTTTTGCCCACAGCAGAGACCACAACATTTCTACCTGTGGTCTAATCAGGAATATAACAAGGTTGTTTGTATATAAAATAATCGTTAAATTTGCACAGAAGTATTGTTATAATTACATAACAGTTATATTGCATAGGTTGGAGGTCTGCTGTGCTAGACACTGCACAGAGAATGACAATCTTTACCTTAGAGCATGCAACCCATAAGACAAGGCAGACCAGCTGGATGAGACAACTGGGTTGGGTTGGGGGTGGTGGCAAAGACAGGACAATACAAATAACAAGATATACACAATTCTTAGCCAATCAGGAGCAGTAATGACAACATACCATCTGCCATGGCACTATTAGACTGCAGTATTCTACGTGCATCACGATTTGACTGCAGTACTCTGTATGCTTCATGGTGGACTAGAGTTTTGAAGAGACTTTTGGAGGAATAGAATACTTTGTACTGGTGCTTGTTTCATTCTTGATGAGTTAATACACCAGAAAATGTAGATGCTCATGGAAGAAAGTAGACAACTGGGGTAGGGGCCAATGGTAAGGGAAGGTCGGCAGTTATCAGGCATGGGGGTAG
>NW_017728992.1:186699391-186703024 GCF_001723915.1 Gavialis gangeticus | reverse complement strand
TAGAATACTTTGTACTGGTGCTTGTTTCATTCTTGATGAGTTAATACACCAGAAAATGTAGATGCTCATGGAAGAAAGTAGACAACTGGGGTAGGGGCCAATGGTAAGGGAAGGTCGGCAGTTATCAGGCATGTTATCAGGTAACAGGTCAAATAGGCAGGGTAGGGATAATTTTTATATACTCTGAATGAACATGCAATTGCTTTTCTTGAATAAGTGAAAGAAGAACCAAAGAAGGGACTTAAAGAAGACTAGAAGACTTAGGCCTCATTTACACTGCATCTCTGCTAAGCCCCAGGACAGTAGCTGAGAAGCAAGGCGGGAGAGTCAGTAGGACATAGTTTTAAAGTAGAACTGAAGTACCTAAACCCAATAACTAAGTTCTTTTTTTTTTAAAGAAAGAAGTACAGTAATATAGATCTCCATGTTTCAGGAATACATTAATGTGTAAATAATGAGGCTAAGAGAAAATAATTTCTATGGGCATTTTAGTCTTAATTGTCCCTCCTGAGTTTCCTTATAACTGCCCAGAAGCATTTGGGGTTAGCCTCTGTCAGTAATAGGATACCAGACTAGATGGGCCACTGGTTTCAACTATACTGGCAAGTCCAATTTTCATGTTAACAGGAGGAAATAGATTGGCCTTATGAAATCCTTTTAAAATTGCATTGAGAACCCCTCAATCAATAAAAAAAACAAAACCTAGATTCTTGTTCCCTACCCAACTCACATGAAGAACCAGAAATTCCATTTTCTACTATTTGCAAACTGCCAGGGTTAGATAGTCTTTTCTTTTCCTCCCTAACTTAGCAAGGGCAGAGGGTTAAACTTTCATGAAATTCAGAACGAGCAAAGCCAATAATTACAGTGTTACAACATACTGCTGGATGTAGTGATGGCAAAAACACTGTGTTTTGTTATTCATAATATTTTCTGTAAATAATTTTTTTATGTACTGAAATAGGTTTTTTTTTCTGGCAAAGTAGTCATCTCTCTAAACATTGAACTTTAGGTATTGATATTACAAAATTCTGAGAGGTGAGGAGAGTCCTTTAAACCCAAATGCCAAACTACAATTTCTGTGTCTGCATTAGTGGAATTACAGAATGAGAACAATAATCATGAATTAAACTAACAATGGAAAATATAAAAATGCTCTTGAAAATGTTGGAAATGAACTGCAGAGATGATATCACATGCAAGAAATGCATAGCCCTCCAGCACAGCTAGTAGATATTATGGTATGGCTCATGCAGGAGTAAAGACCTACGGTATAATACAAAATATACTTCTAAAATGAAAACAGTTCATTGCAGAGATCAAGAAAATTATACAGAAAATGTCAAACAAAAACCAAAAACAAGCCTTTTGCTAATCTTTTTCTAAATTTTGGATGGGTTCTTGGATCCCTCTTCCTTTGAAGATAGTCTCTGGGATGCCACTCTGCCCTGCCTTTTGTCTGGGTACTGGGAAATGAATTTAAAAAGACTGCTGTTTCCCAGTCTGCTTTGCTAAGTATTGTGCTGTATTGCCTGCTGGGGACTATCTTGTTCAGAAAGGCATAAACTCCCACAGACTTCTGGTATCCCTGCTCTCTGCAAGTCTATTCTTAGAATTTGACAAAGTAGATTGTTATCTACAAAAGCTTACATCTCTCTCAACAGGTTAGTCTCCCAGGTGCCACCCTGCCCTGGTCTTCTGCCTGACTGAGCTAACTACTTTATCCATTACATAAAGAGAACATTAAACAGCTCCCAATACAGATTTCAGAAAATGGAAAAAAACACTTGTAGTACAGCAAGAGGCCATAATGCATCCCTGAAAAGTCAGCTAGACTCAAGAAAGACTAAATATTTAGGCATGAGGCTGGGTCCATAGTAAGTAACACCTTTATATGTAATATCCATATACCTACAGAGGTATATATATGAATATAATGTAATGTATGATACGCCTTAACAACATTAGAGAAAGAGAGGGATTTAGGCTTCCATAAATCAACTTTAAAACTTATAAAACACTACAAGAAATATATTTAATAAAACAACTGCAACATTCACGGAGGTGTATGCAATTTAAACTCCCATTTTGTGACTCTCAGGGTAGACTCTGAATGTTTAAATTAGAAAGTATGCATTTCTGATAAGATTTAATTACAGATGGCTATTTAAAATTCAAATATCAAATTAAATGACCCAAAAGCAGTTGGTGAACTTTGCATTCGTGAGACTTAAAATTTAGGATTAAGAAATTACATTGGGTTGTCTTTTATTTTTTAATGTAACCATCAAAAATGACTATTTACATTCTGTATTGCTACTGTGCATAACTCTCTGCAATGGCTGTATCTTAAAAGGTAAAAAGCATTTCTACATAAGAAATTCCTCATGTTTCATTATGATACTTGGCTAAAAATGCCACAAACTGATTTTTAAAAAGTTTTTTTTTTTTTTTTAAAGACAGCTGTTAACGCTAGTCTCAACAAAACTTGTGGTTTCTTGTTTTTTGTTTTTTTAAGATGAAAAAGATTAAGTTTATGATTTATACTCCTGAAGCAACAATTGCTATGTTTAGATATTCTCACATGGTGATAATAACGGTTAGGCATTTAAAAATTTGCAAGTACACTAACCAAAGACAGCGAAGTTTGGTTATGTAAAACCAGGCACCCCACTATTTACTAGTCCAATTTTAAGTTAAAAAAAAAAAAACACTTCTTCATCAAAAGGTCACTGTACTGCAATAGGACATAGTAAGCAATTGTGAAATTAAGCCCTCCAGAACCTGGTTGCAACTTTGGAATGTGACCATTGTTGTGCAATGGAGTTTGTCACCATCATATGAAAAAGCCATTGGGAAATAAATCTCTTGTTTACCTGCTAACCACTGATAGCTATCAACTGATTCACTTACTGTAGTAGATTTATAAACTGAGAAACTAAATATTTAAGTGTTAACATGCCATCATTTTCTCTTTAAAATATTCTATTTAAGCAATTTTTGAATAACCCTCATACATCTCGTATCTTCTATTTCTATCCCCCATGTGTTATTGCAAAGAAACTTAACATGTTAATAGGCTCTTTGGTTTTTGAGAATTTGGTGATTCTGACTGCTTGTTTTCACCCAGAAAGTACAGTAATGATGATGTGCTGGATATCAGATGCTGTGTTAATTATGTTCATATCTTACACATAGATTTAACTTAAAATCAGCAACAAGCAGCAGGTGTAAATTAACACACAAAACCATATTTTTTACTTATATACAAAGGAAAGAGCACACAGCTCCGAGTACATTTTGCAGAACGTGAGACAAACATTCATTGCCTAGAAACGTGAGGAATTTGAGCTGCATTCTTCCCTTGTCATGAGCAACATAGCCAAGGTTTTCAGTAAAGGGTGGGGTCAGGAATGACTACTAAATCTATAGCTACTGGCCAAAAGTAAGGTGTTGAGTTTAGATACAGAAACATGGATTTAGGAGCCTAATTTTAGGTTAGGCACCTAACCTAAACCTATCTTAGGTTTAAACATTTGAAGATTAAAAACCTCAGTCACTGAAAGATGTTTTTCATTCCTCCTCTCTCAACGACTTATCACCTGGACAAGGGGGAAGAGATTGACGTTGTAT
>NW_017728992.1:186697728-186698308 GCF_001723915.1 Gavialis gangeticus | reverse complement strand
CTCCAGGGTCCCTTCCAGCCAAAATGTCTATGAAATCTATGAATGATCACCAGCTAGATCATGTACTACCTATAAGAGTTTCCAACTAGGAGATCTTCCAATTTGCAAAACTTACCAAACATTTCTATCTAGTTACTTTTAAAAACATTTAATGAAAGGCATCTCTCTTTCCAAATACTCTTGTGATTACATGAAACCTCCAAACCTGTCTAAGGCAGTGTTTCCCAACCCGGGTGCTGTGGCAAACTGGGGTGCTTTGAGATCCTTTCAAGCACACTGCAGGATGCCACCCAGTGAGTGCATCTATATGTGTGCTTTACTGCGGAGTTGACTCATCCACTGCGCAGCAAAGCATCAGTCTACCCATGTGCTGGTATTAGGGCATGGTAAACTAATTAACTCTGCCATAAAATAGCACTGTTGGGACAGTAGGGCGGAGTCATTAATTGTGATCAAACGCACATGTAAACAAAGAGCACAGGACACAAATTATGCCCAGTTGACAGAGGAGTCAGACCCACAGCTCCTGCCAGTCCCTTCACTACCCAATGCTAACACCTGAGACATTCAAAAAACCTGA
>NW_017728992.1:186684751-186692728 GCF_001723915.1 Gavialis gangeticus | reverse complement strand
ACCCACAGCTCCTGCCAGTCCCTTCACTACCCAATGCTAACACCTGAGACATTCAAAAAACCTGAGCCTGAATTGACTCAATCTTTCCTGGTTAGTCTAACCTGGCTACGCTAAATCAGTTTGTACTGCTCAAGACATCCCAGACATGCAGATACATGCCACAGTGGCTCAGGCTAGAAGCCGAGAGGTGCTAGAGCAGCCCTCCCTTTCCTTCCACAGTACTGAGCTGAGGAAGCTGTGGCCAGGCCCTGGCAGGATTCTCTGATTAGCCCAGTAGGGAATTGATAACAGTGTTTATCACTCCATTAACAAAACAACAGAGGGACATTACCAGCTACCTGTTGATTCTGCCTTTGTCCCATGTGCCACAGTACAGACTGTAGCCAGCTTATGGTCTGCTGGCTAACACAAAGGCACCTCTCAGCAAGGCAGAGGGGACGGGGGAATTCCAGCTTAGCAGGGAGTGGTGAGGGGGAGGAGAGGGAGCAGCCTGCAGTCTCTGCTGAGCTCCAGCCAGGGAGCAGAGGGGAGGGGCCAGCCCTGCTGTGGAGCAGAGGGCCCTGCCCAGCTTAGAGAGCATGCCGGGATGCTGGGAGTTTCTGGGTTAACTTAAACCAGCAAGGGGATTGGGACAGACATTGCGTAAACCAGTTTGACCCAAATCAGTTTAAGTCCGATACTATATTGAACCAGGTTTATCTCAAACCAGTCATTTCAGTCATTTTCAAACTGGTTTATGTGTAACAGAACAGATGTTCAGTGCATGTTTCTGACCACTTAATTTGGTTTATGTGTAGTGTCTGTCCCTAGCCTTGGAGACCAGGGCTGACCCCTGCGAACCCTACCAGCCTGGTGCTGCTCCATCCCAGCTCAAATTGCTGCCAGAGCAGTGTACTCTGGCTCAAACAACTCCAGAGTTTATTGTGTCGTGTTAATTGCATGTGTAGACGCACCCAGTGTTATCACTGTTAGGTGTGCAAAGAAAAAATCACAAGATAAACCCAGAGGCATTTTGCCCTGTTGTGGCCTTTTTGAGTTCTTTGCAATGGAATTGCTGTTTCTTTTTTTCAGTAAAAAATGAGTGAAAACTAAGAGCTGGCATTTTCCAAAGGGTGCCTCAATTCTATCAAGGGGTTCCTTGAACTTAAAAAGACTGAGAAACACTGCTCTAGGGGAAAGCATTTTTTGCTATGATGGGTGTTTTCTAGCTCAGATTTTTATGATTTATCTTTGGCCTCCAATAAACATCAGTCCCAGATGGAAGACTTTACGAAGAAATCTCTTACAAAGAGGCCTTAGGTATAAACAAAACAGGCTGGTAAGATGACGTGGTGGTTCAGGTTTCTGAACATAAAGCTGACAGCTAACCCAGAACAAGCAATTCTAACATGTTGCCTCCTATTTTCAGTGTTTTCTTGTGGGAAAATGACCGACCCACAAGCCAATGATTCTACTACTGGATCTTGTACAAATATGATTATAAATAGTACCATGAACTTCAAGTAAACCTCAAATAACAGAAACTACTCATGAAATTAAAGGCTTGTGGAATCAAGCGCTCAGTCAATCAACAGGAATTGATTGGTTCCATAAATAGGGGCATGGAAATAAATACTAATGGTAGACAATATTTTCAGACTATTTATAGCCCATATTATAAGTCCCAAAAAATCCTTTATAGTACTCATAGAATTCCTGGTTGTAGGTTAAGCCTCCGTCTATTGTATACGGGTTGAAAGTTCCTTAGATACAACAGATCTGATCACATCACTTTGAAATGCAAAACAAGGTGCTTTGATGCTGCATTAGCAATACTGAAGTTTTGTGTGTAACCACAGAATATATTTTGTCAGTGGAAACTTCCCCATGCTCTTCAGGATGCCACAGCTCCGCTGGGTATGTATCATACAGACATACCTGAAGGGCGCATGAGAATACAGGAAAGGAAGAAGACTGGGAAGCCATCCTAAAAGCTTGTGTTGGTTTGATTGCCAAAGCTTTTCTGAACACTGTATATGTTGCCTCCTGCTTTGCCACAGGTATATATCTCTGTTTCACCGGTTCATAATATCACACACTATTTTGGATTCCAAACTGGGTAGGCAAGTAAAGGAACTAATTTTACAACAATTTGATTCAGACAGCTCTTCATTTGTAATTTAAATTAGATATGTATAAATTCGTCTTGACTTCAATTCTATGCATTTTTTACGTATTTATGGAAAAGGCTTTGTGACAGCGATCACATTTAATACCCAACTACATAGGTCCTGAGAGGCTGCAAAGGGATGCTGAAGGAAACGCAGCATTTCTCCTTTCTGTGCCCCTGCATGAAGTGGGGCTTATACAATACAGTCCCTGCTCATGCCTGCTCCAGTTTACTTAATCGTTCCTTTTCCATAGGTAGGAGAAATCCCAGTCCCTGCCCCAGGCTGCAGTGTGTATGAGGGGGAGGGGTATATTTTAAAAGACACCATCTTGCCCTTCATATAAATTAACATATTTCTATAGTCTTCATCGCTTTAGAGGTGTGGCTGAGGTACAGTATATAGGAACAGGGTATACAGTCAATTTGAAAGAACTGCTAAATAGCAGATGGCCTGAGTAACTACCAAAATCTTTAACAGAATAGTACTTCATTGGTCACCATTAAGGAGTTAAGATTTACGAAAAATCAGTCCCCGTCCTGTACCACCCAAGTCAACACAGTTCTGCCTTATTCTGGGTGTAGGGCAGTACCGTGGCATTATTTCCGACGGTGACCTCTCTATGTCACCACAGTCTGGTAAACAACACCATTTGGCTGTATTTCAGTAAAATTTACTGGACAGCAATGTGTGGAGGTATACTGTACGTTTCAAGCAGGTGCTCTGAGTCTCCAGTACTCCTGTATTTATGCTGTTGTGATACTGCATTTCTGTGCTAGAACAACCGCATAACGACAAACACTACCTAGGATGCCATTGTTAGGTTTTAACAGGCCTTTTCTATTTCTGGCTTCAGATTCACTATAATGAGAGAAAAGAACAATTTCAATAAAAGGTCACTGAAGTGCAACACAAAAACTTGAGCTAGAGGCTATGCATTTCTGTAAGAGATTGGACCCTTTAGCATATTGATGGATACACCACGTGCTCCATACCGTGTACACCTTCTATAATAGAGTGAAGAGCTATGATGCCCTGGTTATGCAATTGCACAGAACTGAGAGATCTTCTTTGTGCAGACTGCTGAGATATTATTAGTATTTTAACCTGGTTTCTGGCATCTTCTTCACAAAGATGCACAGGATGATGTGCTGATAACATGAAGGGATTCCTTCTTTCCTGGGGGGAATTTCCCACCCCCCCAGTAGAAAGGGCTTTTGAAAACTCATGTTTGTGAAAGCTGTTCAGTGTTTTAACATCTTATTATCCATCTGCACTTTAAGGCAAATGCTTAGGACCTATTTTGGGTGTAAATGTGAGCAGAATTTGACCCTTACAGAATATTTCAGTTTGTCTTCTCATGTTTGCCTCAGCAAAGTTGCTTTTGCTTTCAGGCATTCCTTGCCACTCCTGTCCATCCACCTGAAATCAGCTGATCAGCTATAAGATCTCCCACGGCTATCCAGTAAGCTATTCACGCACTTAGTCAGATACCAAATACCATACTTAGGGTGTACGTATGAAACAGAGTCCAATAGGTACACCATTGACTCATTTAGCCTGCCTCTTACAGTCAACAAACTTCTCATTATAAAACCTTTGCCAACCAAAAAGATGAGGTTCACAAACTACAGAAGTCTTAAATAATATGCTGATATTTTTATGCCTTTACTGAAAAAGAAAAGATCAGTTGGACAGCATGTTAACATGTTTAAAAGGTGTTATATAATCTGAATAAAGTGCTTCAACTTTTAACATCCATGCAATCATTTTGTTATTTCAGCTAAAGGATAGTTCTCAGAATCCATTCTTTCCAGAATCTCCAAGAAAAATACTCTTTTGTTTCACCATTTTCTGATTCATTTGACTTTGAAAGCAAAATAAACACGCTGCTGTGTTTAATATTGTTGCACAAGAGAATTCACAAGAATGAAATGTGTTCAGAGTTCCTAGAAAAAATGTAGCAACGCAGGCTGCCAGCTTGTTCAATGTCAAGCTCCAGGCATATAGCAGGACTAGCAGTAAATGACTCATAGTGAGTCACGCTTAAGCTATTTTTGCTTTTAAAGTACTGCCAGGCACTGTGTTAATATTCAACCCAGAGTAAATTTAGCAACGCAAGAAAACAAGTGTTTCCATGGTTGCTCCTTCACAATGTTTATGGTATATATGCAGCCATTAGGCAAAGGAATTAAGCCAAATAAATTATATGGAAATGTTCCTCTTTCATTTACAACTGAAGTTTGATACACTGGGTATTGTGACTCAGTGAGCTACTACTTTTTCTAACTCTAGCAAAAATGTAAAGCAACAGCTAGCGTACCACTGTTAGTACTTTTTAGAGTACCACTAAAGTACTGTTAATATTGTATAACTGCTACTTTCTTCTAAATTGCTGCTTTTACTATATGCCAGTATAATAAAGTGACCTGTCTACAGCATACTGCCATATGAATGATTTTGTTCTGAAAAGGAAATGAAAAGGATTTATCGCTTTGAACCACAAAAAATAAGTTATGTAGTTTTCTACATTAATACCTCTCTTTCAGTGCAGAGAAAGACTGCCAGGACCTCACTGGGTGAAATTAAATGCCTCAGTCGCAGGTAACACATGTTCTGTGGCATGGGGAGTCTCTAAAGAGGAATGAGCAGGTAAGTAATCTGAAGAAGAGGACTGCAAGGGGAGGGGGAATGGGAACTTTTGTGGACTCATCTGAAAAGGGAAAGCAGCTGCAGAAAGACCGGAAAGGATGCTGATTCAGTTGGGTTAAATGAGGGAAGTGGTAAGGGAGTACAGAGGAGCTGGAAAATTTCTCCCCAAACCATAGCCAAGGTGCTAACAAATATTTAGGTGAGTAACTTCAATGAGACTATTTATGTGCATATAATCAGGTAAATGCTTCCAGGATTTGAATCCAGCTATCTGGGACGTGTGACAGCCCAGGTTTCACCAGAAGCTTTTAGGGGGAAAAAAGGATTTTCCTCCAGGTTACCGGGAAAAACAGTAAGTGTAGCAATAGGTACTAAAGAAAATACTAAAATAGGTGGCTAGATAGTTTACTTTGCCCACGCTAATAATGGAGTTGCCAAACAATTATGTATGATCACTTTGTATGTTTTCTTGTTTTGTATTTTAATCAGTGACTAATTTTCCTTAGTAAAAAAAACCTTCTTTAACTTTGTTCATGACTTGCACGCCATTATAAGCTGATACACTGGGAATATTTTTTCCTGGTTTCTTGCTTGTAAATGAGTCATAAAAAAATAACTGTGTACAGTGCCTAATCAAAAGCCCACTGAAGTCTATGCAAAGATTTTTTACTGACTCAGTGAGTTTTGGATCACGCTCATAAAATTTCAGATAAGAGTTGAGGGAAACATCTATATTTTTTCACTTGAAGTATTGTTAAACAAGTTACAGCAACATGAAGAAAAATAACTGATCTTAAAGGCACTTTATTCGTGAGAAAATGTTAAGTTGAAAAGAAACCACCCTTTACTCCAGTTTACTCACTTTTGACACTTTCAAGAGGGAAATGAAACAACTGAGATACTAAAAACTGTGTTAAGTGGTCAATGCACATGCCTGGTAACTATTTCTGATATGAAAGAAATTAGAAGATGTTTATTAGGCTCACAGTGTGTCCTCAATACAGCGAATGAAATCTTTAGGTGGTGTAAACTAGCAAATATCCCACCAGTTTCAGAAGCGATGTCAATTTTCACTAGCTGGTCCACCATGCATTTGCTGAATAGGCTGGAACAATATTGAGACACACTAGTCCAGGGGTGTCCATCCTTTTTGAATGTGGGGCCGGATCATGAACTTTTTATCACCCAGTGGGCCGGCGAGCCATATTCAAACACCCTCTGTCCTGCGCCAGAGAGACCCTGCCTGTGTAGCCCTACTGCATCTGCCTGTTACTGCAAGGTTCATGGTAGATACTGGTGGGCAGGGGCAGGAGGGACCCATTCTGCATCCAGCCAGCTACTGCCCCAGAGACTGAAGGGGAGAAATAAATAGCTCCACATCTCCATCCCACAAGCAGCACAGCCCCACGAGCCGGCGCTGCCTGAGGGGGGCTGCAGCAAGGCAGCTGCTGCACCGCATCCCCTCACCTGCCCACCCGCATGGCTCCGCTCACTGTTGTGCCTGGCCGCCTGCGCATGCAGCCCCGGTGGCCTCAGCACTGCAAGCCCAGAGCACGGGGTCCAGCAGACACTGCCTCCCGCCGCCTCGCCTCGCCCCACACGGGTCATGCCAGGACCCCGCCTGCCGAGGCCCCCCACATGCTGCTGGGGATGGGAGGAGGCCGGCTATGTCGGCACCAGCCAGTAGAAGCGGCAGCAGAGGCCTGTGTCACTCGGGACGGGACGGGACGGGACGGGACGGAACGGGACGAGCCTGGCCGGAGCAGCAGAGGCTCAGCTGCATTTTCCCCCTGCCTGCACCGTTCAGTCCTGAGCAGCACATGGCTCCGTCGCTGCTTCTGCTGGCTGGTGCCAACCTGGCCGGCCTCCTCCCGTCCCCTGCAGCACATGGGAAGCCAACTTCAGCTGCGTGCTGCTCTGGATGGGACAGACCCGCCCTGGTCAGCACCAGCCAGCAGAGCCAGCAGCGGAGTCGTGTGCTGCTCGGGACTGCCTGGCGCAGGTAGGGGAAAGTGCAGCTGAGCCCCTGCCGCTTCAGCTGGGCTCATCCTGTGCCAAGAGGCACATGGCTACTCCTCTTCCCACACGCACCGTGTCAGCAATGTCAAGCTGACACGGTGTGTGTAGGAACCTTGTCCCTTCCCCAGCCCTTCAGCAGCCATTAGGAAGCTGCTGAGGGGCTGGGGGAGGGACAAGGGGACAAGCAACTGTTCACTTTCGTTTCCCGTCACAGCACCGTGGGCCACAGAAAATGCCTCGGTGGGCCGCCAGGCCATATGGTGGACGAGCCTGCACTATTCTATAGGAAAGAGGACATTTCAAAAACTATAAATATACAAAGGGATCTTCCTTTTCACTGGATCTCTGTAAAGCTATTATACAGTGTCCTAGTGACGTGTACCAATGGGCTGCCATCAGTTGCTTGATCTTACATCAGCTTTCTTGTCATGCCTGAAAAACCCCATGAGTTGTAGTGCTCAACAAAAATGCTTGCCTGAAGTGGAGTTCCCAGGAATTCTTCCTCTTTCCTTTTCAGTTTGGTCACAAATAAAAGATATCAAAAGAAGCAAGCAATCACTGAAAGGACAATGAAAAACAATACTCTCTCCAGGAAAGATGGGCATCCCTCCATGCAGCAGTGAAAATGAAAACTGTAAATAAAAATAGATTTGCTAACCATACAGCTGCATAGATTTTTTTCTTCTTTGGCTTCCATTTCATTAGTAGAAACAAATAGCTAAACTGAATAACCATGATCCTGAAATTCTGTAGCCTTCATCATATATGCTCCATTCCTTCCTTACTCTTTGTCATCTGTGTACATTCTACCCTGTCTAAAATTTACACCATAAGATCTATGACAAAGGAACAGCATCTCTGTGACTTCTGAAATGTCAAGGAAAATTATACTGAATTGTGCAGTAGTTATTCTCTTGACTACTGTATGTACTTGAATCCAAGATGTTTTTAAATTTAAGATGAGTACTCAATAATTAGATTCTATACAAGGAAAATTATAAATTTGTTATAATGTTCCAACATGTAGAATATAATTATGGGAGAGTAGCCTTACATTCATTCACCCAAAGCAGCGGCAAGGGCCTAAGGACCACACCCCCACCCCTTGCCTCCCCTGCCCCTTAACCCCCACCTGCCTGTGCCCCCCTGCCACTTGTCC
>NW_017728992.1:186678067-186684126 GCF_001723915.1 Gavialis gangeticus | reverse complement strand
CTTGTCCCCTCTGCCAGCTGCCCCCCATGTCACTTGCCCCCCCCTTTTCCTCCAGCCCCTTGTCCCCCATACCACTGATCATACGTCCTGCCACCCGCAGCCCACACCTGGCCCCCGCTATGCCTGTGCGTGGCCCCTTACCAACCTCCCCATGCCAAAGCTAACTGCACTTTACCATGCATCAGCAGATGCATGACACATAGAACCAAGGAGGTGATACTTCTCCTCTCTGCAGCACTGGTCAGACCGCAGTTGGAGTACTACATTCAGTTTTGGGCACCGTACTTCAAGACAGATATTGATAGACTTGAGAGGGTCCAGAGGAGGGCCACTCGTATGGTTAGGGGCTTACTGGAGGAGAGACTGAGGGACCTGGATCTCTTCAGCCTCCGCAAGAGATGGCTGAGAGATGATCTTGTGGCCACCTACAAATTCATTTGGGGGACGCAACAAGGGATCGGAGATGCTCTGTTCACCAGGGCACCTCTTGGGGCAACAAGAAACAATGATCACAAACTGACAGCAGATTTAGGCTAGATATCAGGAAAAACTTCTTCACGGTAAGGGTGGCCAAAATTTGGAATGGGCTTCCAAGGGAGGTGGTACTCTCCCCTACCTTGGGGGTTTTTAAAAGAAGGCTGTATAGGCATTTGGCCGGGGTCATCTGACCCCAGCACTCTTTCCTGCCTAGGCAGGGGGTCGGACTCAATGATCTGTTGGGGTCCCTTCTGACCCTAGCATCTATGGATCTATGCCTGTGCCTGGCCCCAACCCCCGCCCCCCATGTCTGACGTCTTACCCCTTGTTCCTCCATACTGCTTACCAGGGCTGAAGCCACAGCTCACCAGCTGCCTGCCCAGGCTGGTACTTGAACCTAAAGTAAGGCTTTTTCTTCCCATGTTGATAGGAAAAAGCACCTCATCTTGGATTCAAGTAAATACAGTATTTAGAAGATCAGAAAAAAGAAAATGTTTAGTATTATCATCATCATCAAATATTTGCATTAATGTAATGCTTAAGAGCCCCAATTGATTCAAAAGACTTAAATGGGAACTGATGCAACTCATCATGTTTAAGGTCAGAAATCACATTTTTCTTAGTGTTTTGCATGGGACGATGGAGAGTCATATTTTGCAGCCTCCCAAAGTTTTCAGAAATTTAGAGGCAACCTCTGGCATCTATTTATATGTATATTACTCATCTGAAATTTATAAAACATTTCTGATGAGTCCAAACATGGTCACAAGACATGCAATTTTGTAATACTCCATGTTGCATAAATGGATTACTGTATAGTCAAGAAATATGGGAACAGACTGAACTGAACTAAACAGGGGGAACAGCTACTCAAGCAAAAGGACAATGCTGGCAAAAGAACAAATGGGCAAACACAAGCCACGAATCAATTTAGGGTGAAAATTAGAAAAAGGTTTCTAACTAATGCAGGAGTGACATTTTGGAATGGACTTCCAATAGCAGACCAGGGGGCAAAAACTCAGCTAGTTACAAGTATGCAAACCAAATGTTGTGATGTGGTTTTGTACGGTAATAAGGGGCTTCACAACACAGAACTTCCTTCCAGTTCTGTGTTCTATATTTCTACAATTAGCAAAAATGTATTGAATACCACCAGTACTCTTAGCAGTCACCTAGGGGGGATGGCTCAAGCGAGGCATTCTTATTGTACATTAAAAGCTGATGCATTTGTTCTTTATATAAAAGACAGACTCATTTCCCCTCCTTTTCAGATACATGTTTCATGCTGGTCTGACAGCTCTGAAGACTTGAGATGGCCTGAAAATGAGATTTTTGTTCTGTGAAAAATTTCACAACAGAATGAAATCAAATCCTTTCAAAATACATGTGGGTGGGTAGGGAGTAGAAGGCGTGGGAGGGAGAGAGCCCTATTCCAAAATAGCCATCATCTCAGTGATGGTGGTAGTCACTCAGGATGCAAAAGACCCAGGTTCAAGTTGCAGCTGTGCTTGATACAGATGTCTCTCACATCAGTGCTCTGTTACAGGGCTAGAGTCAGGCTCTCCCTGCATCTTCTTTGTTAGAGCTGGCCCCTTTCATATAAATAATGATATATTAATCAGGAACTGATAGAGACTAGAGCCACAGACTGGTGGTTAGGCAGTTACCTAAAAGACCCAGGTTACTTAAAAGACTCCCAGACTGAAACAGGAAGAACAGGAACTAGAATCGGATTCTCCTGTATTCCACAAGACTCTTCAGGGCTTGGTCTCTTTCATTTTGATCTCAAATTCTATCCTAGACTGAAGATACCATCCAAAAAAGTTTTGTTCAAACAAACACATTTCTGCAAGAAGTTCTGGTTTCGACAATGTTTAACTGAAAAATTCCCAAACAGTTTGACCGGAGACTGAAGCTCTCTGTTAATCTATTGAGTATGGCCAACAACGTGAGCTTTTATCTACTTTGTTCTGCCATCATACTTCATCAGTGACTTGGAGAGACAAGAGTTCAGACTCTATAGTGAATACTGTCACTGACTTTTTGGCTAGGATTGGAAACGAGATTGCTAAATCTGATAATGCAATATTGTTATATGAATGCCTGTTTCAAGCTCTTCCAGTGCCCATGTTACCATGGTATCTAAACATCTCTCCGTCTTTAATGCGTCTGTCCTGACGACAACTCTGGGAAATAGGGTAAGTGATATTATCCCCATTTCACAGAAAGGAAACTGAGACAAAAAGACACCAAGACCACGTCCAGACAAGTGCAGCTGTGTGGTACATGGTGACGTCTGCGGCACCACATACCACATATCCCGTACTCCCTGCTACATGGGAGCAGCACGGAGGGGTTTCTCGACCCTTGGATACCCAGGGGTCAAAAAAATCCATAGAGAAAAACAGCAGAGTGGCACACATAGCAGCAGCATATGCCACCTGAAGACAAACTCCACTGCCAGCCAGACTGCGCAGCAGGATCGCTGCTGCTGCAGCCCCAGGAAGCGCCCAGGACCCAGGTAAGGCTGCTGGGGCCAGCCCAGTGCTAGCCCCAGCCTCCCCTACCCCACCTGGGGTAACTTGCCACTCACCAGTACATGCACGGCACAGGCATTCCCTGGGGACAACTAGCAAAGGCCAAGGTGTGCCACCACTAGTTGTCCCCGGGGAATCAAACATCCACACACATCTGGACATGGCCCAAGTGTCTTGCTCAAGGAACCATAGGAAATTATGACAGGGAAGGAAATAACTCATCTCTCTCAAGTCCTAGGTTAGATCACTTATTCCTGGACCATTCTTCATTTCTTTGACATACAGTATCTTGTCCACTAGAAATTTATTAGGATTAAAAGCTTGGCTCATACACCACTGGACTGTCAATAGTATACATAAAAGCACCCGACTTTCAGATTTGGGCTTTCTGCTAAAAAAAAAATTACACTTTCTTGTTATAGGGGAAAAGACTGGAACCCGTGTACATGAATTGCTCTGCTCCCAACATGGCTAAGAACAGAACTGTAAGAAATATGCACAGGTCTGGAAGTTAGGAACAACTAAAATGAAACCCTAGGAGGACCTAGGTTCATAAATGAGTTGCAGCGTGACTGACCAAGTAGCTTCACCCATCTGCTGCAAGTTTCTTATCTGTTACCTAGGAGACAGTAACACTAATGGACTCCGTACTTGGGTGCTTGATGATTAATTAGATGATGCTTGTCAAGTACTAAACACTTAGTATGCCATGTTGCTGCTTGTTTCCTCATCATATCAGAAGCAAATCAATTGACTTCAATTTCTCCTGGAATCACTGGTGGACTGTTTTATGAATTTAAAGGGAGTTTCTTCCATGGTTGTATTTTACTATGCAAAACTGCACTTAAAGGAACATTTTTAAAGGTCTACCTCCTGCCAAATGTATGGTTTTGAAATAAGCACATCATCCAGTGTTACTCCTTGGCAAACTTATTTGAACAGCTATGATTAAATTTAAAAATCAGTTTCTTTTGAGATGTCTCCCTATTTATACTGGCCATGAATCCAACCAAGCAAACCATCAAGACCTGAAATAAACTCTTTTTCCCAAAACTTCCAAAGCATGTTTTTTTTGGCTGTGAAGAGGGCAGGAAGGTTCACTACAAATGCAATGCTTTTGCCTTCCAAACTCCCTCCCAACTCGTGTTTTGCTGTGAGGAAAGAATGCCAAAACTAATACTGCATCTCAAAATGATTTGTTACCCCATCGACATCTTCATCTTTCCTCTTTGTGCCAAACGTACTCCTTAAGTTGCTTGGCAGTCTTAGCAATATTCTGTCATTCACTTATACCTTAATGGTTTCTACAAAACTGCCAAAGGAATTTTGTTTTCCTTGAGTGCATTTGTGTAGAAAGTAGTGACTACGATTCCAAAGTGCATGTTACCAGCTACTATAAAACCCCTATGAAACTTGGCATCCTTTGAATATTAAATGTGAACCTAAACCTTACACACACAAAAATTAGGAACATGGGTCAGAAGGTTCCCCCTGATAAGCTCTTCCAAGATCTCTTGAAAAAATAAACTAATAACCTCAAGTTTAAAACGTGCCTTCATATTTATTTTCCTTTAAAGGCAAATTCTCCCACTTTAGAAGGAGTCTTTTGATTCATTTGGAAATCAAAGGAAAGGCTCTACTAGTTTAACATTAAACAGTAATTGACTTTTAAACTTACAAGAAAAAAATGCAAAGTACAGTTCCCACAGTATCCCCCTGGGGTTCAATCCTACAGGTGCAATGAATAATCCCTTTGATTTCAACAGAACTGCTCACATGCTTAACCTTAAGCACTTGCCAAAGTGTTTCATACTGAAACAGGGAGAGAGCTCAGGGCCTTGCAGAACTGAGACTTATGTACAGAAGAACTGGCCACTCCATCTATAGTTAAGTCTACCAAGCAGTTTCCCTGCTAAGCCAATTTCCAGGTATCTCAAATCCTTCTGACATTTCAAACAGACTTTCCGTGTCTTTAAACATGTCAAAGATAGCCAGTTTTTAGTAGGAGAGGGGTAAAAGAACTATACTTTTAATGTTATAAAAAACAAGGAATTGAAAATGTGTGGTTTAATTGTTCTCTAGCCTAAACAGGTTTGATTTGATCTCAGGTAAAATCCTCAAAACTGAACTTTGGGCAAACCTACACTACTTGCATGCCCTGCCCAGGAGTGATGCCATAGAGTATGCCCTGCCCACTTTCTCTTGCTCTATACATACTAAATCCTGTATGTGTGAATCAGAAAGCCTAAAAGCAGTGCTCAGGGTATACTCAATGTTGTTCTAAGACTCTGGAGGTTGGGGCACATGGAAGGGGAGCAAGAAGGCAGAGTATGCTCCAAGATGTTCTTCTTGGGTATGTCATGGGGGTCATGTAGCCGTGAGACTTAGGAACACAAGTTACATTTGAAAATGGGACTTTGATATCTTTGAAAACTGCTTTTCATGCACATACAGTGAGCTCTGCAATAATTTACACTAAATTCATGGAACATGTCTTTGTGAATGCCTGTGAACTGTTAACTGCAGGATGCAGAATAAGGGATTGAGGAAGAGCTCCTACACACACTGAAAGATATGCAGGAGGGATGCTCTACGAGGCACATTTACCACCTCTGACATGAAGGAGGACACATTGCACTTTCCTCATTAGGTCAGCTCCAAAGGTTCACAGCAGAATTTCTTAATGTACCTACTACAATAGCTCTGGCATTTTTAGAAACCCAACAGAAACTCCTTTTATTTCTTTCCCATCTCTTTCTTCTTGTTGTAACCCAAGGAATTTCATATCAAAAACTCTATACACAGAAACACTCTGCATGGTTCATCTATCAGCAAGGAGTTAAAAATCATAGAGTTAAAGATGTATGTACAACCTCAACACATGCATGCATATGTGCACATGCATTATGACAGTGTTCATTTCATGATTGTATATTAGCTCTGAAATAAAGTATCTAGGTTCTTGTATCACCTTAAGTGCACATATGTAGTATCTTGTACTTCTATGTACTACTCTGCATCTAACAGAAAAGTATTAAATATAAA
>NW_017728992.1:186668269-186673067 GCF_001723915.1 Gavialis gangeticus | reverse complement strand
AGCTACCTTGCATTTAACCACTTCATCTTCTGCAGTGTGTGCGTGTGTGTATGTCATATTCTGATTCAACTGTAACAGGGTGGCATGTGAATGCAGGACTGTTGCTGAGCCATCCTGAATTCAGTTGTTAAATCCAGCGTAAAGATGCAGTGTATTTACTGGTGACTCAAGCTGACAGATTAATTTAACTCCAACAAGGACATAAGTGGCATGAGATTGCTTCTTTGAGACACAAAGGTAAGGACTGGGTCAGAGGAGGTCATGCCAGGAAATGCCAGAAGCAGCCAAGCCAGAGAAATCTTTGACTGAAGTTTACATTTTGATATAGTTATTTGAATTATCAATAAAACCAAATTCTAAGGCGCAAGTGAACTTGGGCTATACATATTATGTGTCTACACTGTTTGAAACAGGGTGAGAATTCTTCCTGTTTGTGCCTAAGAAAGGCAGTGCTGACAGTTTAAAAAATATATACAGCAAGCAGCTGCCGGTAAAATTATTAAAATAGAAAAATTATGGAAAACAATTTTATAACGTATACCTGAGGTTATAGGTATAACCTATGTTGTATTACTGGAGTCATGTTTAGAGGATCATGTACTTGTAAAGGAAGAAAGTTAAAGAATGAACATACAACATAACTTTGAATACTTACCTGGGTGACCATAAAGTCCTCGACATAGATGTAAACAACTAGCACATAACAGACATGAAGCCCACTGAAACTAATGGATGTCTTTCCAAAGACTTCAACAATTTTTGGATGAACCCCCAGACATCAGAAGAGCTGATATAGCAACTCAGAACTTCCTGGCTCTTCACAACTTCTCTAGAACAGGTTAGTTCTTCTTGTACTTTGGTATATTTTATGTTTCTCTGCAGGTGATCAATGTAATGTCTTCACATTTTATTATTTTAAATATGTGATAGTCCAGCAATGTCTAGGTGTCTCTTTCAAGATCACAGGCCTACTGTGCTGCAAACACATAGATAGACAGAGTCTCTGCTCCAAAGAGTTTATAATCTGAGCTCCTGTAGTTGTGATGGTCTAGGACAGGGATGAGCATGATGTGGGCCACAAGCCTGATCTCATGCATGGAGCCATGTCATCTGGCCTGTAGGGTTCTCCATATGTCTAGAAATTTGGCAGCAGATGATCACTGGCAGCATTAATTGCCATGGCACCCTGAGTCATGACAATTAACACTACCACAGCCCGTTCTATCACCAAATTTCCAGATCCATGGGGAGCCCCACAGATCAGATGAAACGGCTCCATGAGCTGGATTGAGCCCATGGGTGGGCCCCGACCCCCTGGATGAGGTGGACACCATTGGTCTAGGAAATGTGCAAGAAGCAAGGTCATCTAACGATTTTCATTCAACCTTTTGGATTATGCTAAATGTGGTGGATCCCCCACAGAAAACTATGTGCATGTTGACTACAGACCGACAACTGCTCATTAAACTACATACAGAGCACAGCTGCCCACTCAGCATCAACAGGCACATCCCACTGATGTCCCTGCAATGCACAATCACAGCAAAAATCCAAAAGGCCAATGTAACAGGCATCAACTTGACTTTCAACAGCTACAATAATAAAATACTCCCCTCAAAAAAAAGTAATTCTTATTGTTCTTGATTAACTTAGGGAACTTCCAACAGTCCTGCTCCTTACACTGGTACCATGGCCTAAGCCAGGGGTTCCCAAACTGTGATACACATACCTTAGGGGGTACACAAGACACTCTGGCGGATACACAGGAGAAATTGTGTAATGGAGGATTCAATTTTCATTATAATAATAATTAGTATTTAAAGGGTTAAAATATAAAAAACATATGCTGGTAAGGATACACAGGCAGCTGGTAAAGCTGGAAGAAGGTACGCAATATGAAAAGGTTTGGGAATCTCTGGGCTAAATCAAACATATATTTAAGATAAATGCTCCTTCCATAGGCAATTTTAGGGTGGAAAATAAATGCAGTGTCAGTTATCAAGGTTTTAGCTTCTGAGTTACAAACACCTGGGAATTAGGAATTACAACATAATGATGCAGCAGCAATAATGTTATGGTTATGTTGGGAGTGAAAATGACCCTATTTTGTGGTCTGAACCTTGCTGTAATTATTCTTGGAGTAGTACCTAGAGCAATTTTCAGCTGAAAAACCAACGCTAGTTCTGATGTCCAGCACCTTGCCAACTGTAAGGCCTGGATACAAGTGCACTCAGCTCTACTCCTGGCAAATCGTGAGATATCAGGCTTAAAATTCACCTTAACAAGGTTTCATCAAGGCCTGGAAATTCACCTACCTCTCAAGCCACAACTCGTAAGGGACCGATCCAAAGCCCATTGAAATGAAAAGAAGAATCATTCTACTGATTTTAATCAGCTTTTGGATTTGTCTCCAGAATAGTAAGAGTCAAAAAACAGCATTTTACACCACGTGAAAACAGCCAGAATCTCCAGCTTCCAACAGCATAAATCATTAATCTGTGACTCTTGTAGTTCCTGAGATACCAGTTTATGTTGAAATCAAAATGGACAGGGGTGGGAGGGGAGGAAACAGGGACAGGGGTCAAGGGATGTAAAACAAAATGACGTGACTTTAAAGTTTAATCATAATTTGACAGGGTAAGGACCTGACATATTATTTTAGGACTTGTGAGTTTTCCCAGAGCCAGTTATCGAAAGATTTTTTTTAAAATAGCTCTTATGTTGAGTGCACAGTAAAAAGTATATTTTGTTGTCTCATACCAATAAACACCAAGAACTGCCAACTCACAAGCTCCTTCAGCAGCACAAGCACAATAACTTAAAATTTTACCGCTTCGTGATTCAACATGAAGTAAGTGAGATAGATTTTAATATGCTGCAGCGTTACATGGTGCGTGTGCAGAAGCTGTAAACCTGAGAACACATGCAGTAAGCATTTTCCAACAATATAGTTCTATGATAAAAGCAAAGGTCTCTTTAGGGTTGCAACACATCCTAAGTTGTGAAACAGGAGCAATTTGTTGAAGTGACAAATGAAAACAGCTTACCTAATCCTTTCAGAAGATCCTATCAATTAAGAGAAAACAGCCTCATTTAAAACAAAAAGCCCACCTTGGAATAAAAAGGATGTGAAGCAAGACTTTCATTTCATAGGTACGCAAATAACACAAGCATTGCAAGAAAGCTAACTGCATGAACGATAAATTACTTTAAATGAGTCTTATAAGAAGGGCATATATGAAAGTTTGAACTGCGTTTGGCTGCTTTGTATTTAAAACAATTTATTCATCTACTGAAATGCCGTGTATATGTAGAGCCATTTTCTATCTCCGCATAACCATCATTTTTAAAAGACAACTTACACTGTTTTCTCATGTCTTTAAGTTGCTCCTTAAAATGTTTATATTTTTCATGTCTCTGCAGGTCAGAGTCACTGTTTCTGCTCTCCAATGCAGTAAATTTTTCTTTTACTAGCTCTTTTAGATCTGGTACAACTTCTGGAATGTCTTGCTTTATCTGAAAGAAAAAAATGAAATTGTCTTACACATCATCAAATTTGTCAGTAGAAAGCAAGGAGAGGCAGGTGCAAAAATACAAACTTAATCAGAGCTTCTCTTGTCTTCAGCTTGACTGATAGCTCATACATTCTGGACCCATAATTTCTAGATAATTATTTATTTACAGGACAGTCACTATTACAATTGTAGACAATTACTGCACAGTGACATTTAGTGTGTTGCTCTACATGTAGTATTCCCTATACGCAGTACAAGGAATACTCTAAATCACATAATCAGATTTTACCAACATGAAAAGTAAATATCGAGAGTTTAATAGCACCTAGTATGGCAATGAAGGTGTCGACCTCTTAAGCTACCTGAATTATACCAAATAATAAGGTCTGGTCTACGCTGCAAAGCTTTGCCAGCATAGCTATATCAGTTAAGGGTATGAACTTTTCACACACCCCTAGCCAACAGAGCAATGCTGGCAAAAGCACTCATGTGGATGCAGCTCTGTCAACAGAAGAGGGCTTCTGTCTGCTTGGGTTGTGTCATTTGGGGAAATAGTTTAGCTGCGCTGGCAGAAAAAAAGCCTTTTGCAAGCATGTGCTGTGTCTCCACTAGCGGGCTCTGCTGACATGGCTATATTGGCACAATTACAGCATCAGGGGCTGAAATTTCATGAACATTTTCAAAAAATAGTCCCTCATCCCTTATTTTGATCTAGCTCTACTAGACAGCTTGTAACCTATACACAGTACCCAAATGGCATGTGACCAGGCAATGCAACCCAGATAGCTACTCTAGAAGAAAACAAGCTTGCATTTATTTTGCATAGTGCCAGGACACAGCAATATGCTTTCCAGGCTGGGTTGGTAAAGAGACACAATCCCTGACTTAAAAGTACTTGCAAATGTGTTAACTGCAAGTGAAAGGCTTTGTGGAATTAAAAAAAAAAGTTTCATAGTTTCTAGGGTTGGAAGGGACCTGAGAAGATCATCTAGTCCGACCCCCTGCCATGGCAGGAAAGAGTACTGGGGTCAAATGACCCCAGCAAGGTGTACATCTAACCCCTTCTTAAAAAACCCCAGGGTAGGAGCCTGCACCACCTCTCTTGGAAGTTGGTTCCAGACCCTAGCCGCCCTGACCGTGAAATAGTGCCTTCTGATGTCTAACCTAAATCTACCCTCTGCTAGCTTGTGACCATTGTTCCTGGTCACTCTTGGCTGTGCTTGGGGGAACAGTGACTCCCCCAATGCCTTCTGATCCCCCCTGACCAGTTTGTAACAGGCCAC
>NW_017728992.1:186646174-186663269 GCF_001723915.1 Gavialis gangeticus | reverse complement strand
TATGTCCACTGCTACCCCTGCATCTAATGATCTGGTGATCTGATCATAAAAAGCCACCAGGTTGGTCTGACAGGACCTGCCACTGATGAACCCATGCTGATTGCCCCTAAGCGTGCAGTCCCCTCCTGGCCCCTCCTGGATGTATGCCAGCATAATTTTCTCAAACAGCTTGCCTAGGATCGAGGTAAGACTAAGTGGCCTATAGTTTCCCGGGTCCTCCTTCCTCCCTTTTTTGAAGATGGGAACCACATTGGCCCTCTTCCAGTCCTCCAGCACCTCTCCAGTGCACCACAAGAGCTCATAAAGCTGTGCCGGGGACCTGCAATGACCCCAGCCAGCTGCTTTAGAACTCTAGGGTGGAGATCACCCGGACCGGCTGACTTAAATACGTCCAGCCCCTCCAGAAGCTCCCTTACTACGTCCTCACTAACCCTCGGCCCAGGTGTGCCTCCCCCAGGGCCCGAAGGGGGCCCGGCTGGGAGGTTGCTGTTCTGGTGCCTACTTAGGAAGATGGAGGCAAAGAAATCGTTAAACATGTTAGCTTTGTCATCTGGTGTGACGACCAAGTTTCCCAACTCTGGCATAATAATGGAAGCTGAAAACCAAAGGCACTCAACACTGTTCCAGAAATATAACAAGGATTTTGAGAATGCAGAAACCAAGAGATTTTTTTCCCTTTAATTTTTAAAACTGATCCAGGTTGTGCAGAACTATACCTATGAAGGGGCTCCCAAAAGAACCAGATGGATCCAGTTGCTGCTTTGTGCAGACACTCACCTTACACAAAGCTGATCAGATACAACCCTGACACCGAAGGAAGCAGACCTCTGCCAGAGTCCTTGGCTCTGAGATATTTCTAAAAAAACTCGTTGTGGCAGGAGTAGAAAGAACAAAGAAAATACTATTGAGTGGAAAAATGGAGCAGTTAAAAGCCACATAAAAACCTTGCAGAAATGTGGAGGACAGCTAAAGAAGGTCATGCTGTTTTCTAGGAGAAGGCCTCCTGCTGTCTTCCTTTTCTGCAAGCAGTGGGTGCCAGCACAAAGGAAGATAGCAGGAGGTTGCCTTATCTCTGACTAGCTGTTTCTGAAGCACTTGATGTTTTTAATACCTTTCAGTTTAGTCAGGCAGAGGAGGCTATGAAACTGTATTATAGAAAAGTGAGGAGTACTGCATTCCAAATAAAAATGAAACATATGTTTTTAAACAGACCATACACAAAAGGGGACGATATAGAAACATCTGTGACTGATCTAAGGCTGAAAAGGCACGCTTGAAATTTTGGGGGCCAACTGAGACCATAATAATGTCCCGTTATGACTGGGAACTGGGACAAACACTTAAAGACAGACTCTTGTAAGACCCAAAATTAACCCTCAATAGTGCAGTTAGAAGGAAAAGGATGTCACCAAGTCCAGGCAGAATCTGGAGGATGGATAATACAGATTCTGCATTAGAGAGACCTGCAGCAGACTAGCACACCAACCTCAAAATCAGTTCATGGAGTACATGAAGCTGCATGTATTGGGGCAAAACTCAACAAACCTTTTTACCATTTTATTCTCTTCTTTGTTTTGTCTTTCATTGTCTCTCATTGTCAGCTTTTCTGAGTCTTTTTGAGAAGAGTAGCATATAAATCAAATAAATAAGTGAACTGTTATAGAAAATATACTAAAAGCGGATGCCTGAAGGCAAGTTAGGGACTGAAAAATCTAAAGGGCCAGAGATGTTTTATACTGGCCTCAAATGAACAGCAACATCACAGAAACTATTAAGGCTTATTGAACATTTTGAGCGTACAGAACAAACCAAGAGCCACATTCATGGCTCAGGGAATGCTGACCCTCACCCCACCCAGGGAAAAGTAGGAAATATTTTTTTTTAAGCTGGTTGGAAAAAATACTGTGTACTTGGCCTATGACGATTATTTTCACTTCCTTGAAATGCCCTTACTAAAAGATACTACAATTAAAAATGGTCATATGCATCACACCCATTTCCATTAGGCATGGTATACCCAACCTAGTCAACATTTGATAATGGGGCTGCAGTTTACTGAGCATGACTAAGTAGGCTGCAGTTATGTACGGGTTCAGATATGGCCTAGTCCCCCCATCTTCTCCACCACAAGACTTGAATGAAAAACAGTATCAAAATAATGATACACATACTGCAAAAAGGGCGCAGAGCCAGGCTCTGGTCCATATAGGGAACTGTTACAGTACAGCAGGGGTGGGCAAAATACGGCCTACCAACTGATTGTATCCGGCCCACGGCTGCCCTTGCGATGCTCTGCATGGGTCCAAACCGCACCTGCTCTGACTCGGAGCAGCCTGTGCCATGCTCCCACCTGCACCTGCTGAGAACACTGCCCTGGCCCTGCCCCCAGCCAGCATGCAAAGCTTCCTGCCCAGAGGCAGCAGGAGAAAATATTATTTGGGGGGGGGTGGGGGAGCATGCAGCAGGGGTGCTGGGCATGGCGCTATGGCAGCAGGTGTGGCAACGTCGCGGGAGCAGTGGAGCCTTGTGGAGGTGAGTGTGCATGGGGCACGTGGGGCACTGGTCTGGCTGCATGCTGACTGGTACCCGGTGCTGTGGGGCGGCAGCACCGTGGTGCTGCTGCTGTCACCCGCCACCATAAAATTAGTTTGCGGGGGGAGGCTAAGCCCCGTTAGTAGGAAAGGGAGGCGAGGGAGCTCATTCCAGGGGTTCCCCAGCCAGTGCTATAGGGTAGTATGGGTGAATTTGCATCCTCCCACCTCGGGGTGCTCCAATACTCCTGCCCCACCCTCCAGCGGGGGCTGAAAAACTCCCAGACTGAACTCCCTCTGCTCCCTTTCCCTCCTCCCATTCTGAAAACAGCTGGGAGGCTGGCAGGCAGGCAGAAAGAAGTTAAAGGTGAAAACCTGTTTTGAAACATCTTCATCTGACCCCTCATGCAATGATGGTTCAGATTTTCTCCCAATTGGCCATTTTTGAAGTGATCTTTAGCCATGCACTTGTTTGGTCATTGCTATAGACCACTTTCTGTGGCCAGATCAGGCAAAAATTGTCACTTCTGTCTGCGCCCTATAAGACCAAACAAAGCATAAGTTCTCACATGCTGGCATTTTGTGAAACAGAAAACCAAAACCCAAAATGTCTGCACTGCTCAAAACTCATGCAAGTCACAGGAAATTATAGATTAAAAAAACGCAGTATGATTCGGGATCCTGGAAGCTACCATCATTTCATGAAAATGATGCTGTGTTTATCCACAATGGGAAAGAATGGCCACAAACAGCAGTGGTGTTACAAGAGACAATCCCAGTCATACAAGTCTGTCACTGCAGAAAGATGTAGACCTCTGCAGGGGCAGCACTTCCTTGAAATTCCAGGGAGAAGAGAGACAAGGGACAATGAAGCTGGCCATCTTGCTCAGCAATCAAAGCAAGTTGAGAAAAGTCCTAGGACACAGAACAAGCAGAACTAATGGACTTACAACTGCCTGAAAACCCACTGATCCACGCAAAAGTGCAGAGTGGTTCAGATGCTCAGTGAACATTGCTAACAACTGCTTATGCACATTTGGTATTCTGTATTATGTTAACGGTAACTTGTAATTGGTACCATTATGTATAGCTAGCAAAAGAGGATGTTATGAGATTCTTTAAAGTGCAAGTGGAAACAATGGCTGTGTTATGCAGAGCCCTATGTTATACAGTACTGATCAGACACTGAATGAAGTAAATCTGATTCCTCAGCTTTGAATGATCTTTAAACCACACAGAGGTAATTATTGATGTAGTTCAATGATTCTCAACCAGGGTGTACTGAGATCCTTTCAAGGGTGCCAAAGGATGCCATGCAGTGTCAGCATTGTTAGATGTGCAAACATGATTTACAAGATGAACCCAGTGGTGTCAAGTAAAAAGAGTCCACAGCATTAAAAACTATTCTGACTTGTGGTGTTCTTTCTGAATTCTCTGCAATAGAAAAATTGCTCTATTATTTTTCCATCATCAAAAAAAAGAAGTGAAAACTAAGATCTGATATTTTCCAAGGGGTGCCTTGAATCAAACGAGGGGACCTTTGATTCTAAAAATGTTGAGAACTACTGATAGAGCTAATTCCAAACAGGGATACATGGGTCAACAGGTTGCACTTCTGAGGGAGCAGGGAAGAAGATGTTGCTGCCGATTAACTCTACATCCCATAGTAAAGTGATTCACCTCCAGACCAACGCACATGACAATTCATTCAGTGGAGAGGGAATTGTGTAAAAAAACCCTGCCACATTAGTACATTAGCCAGGTGACAGTATTACGTCATGTCCCCTACCAGTTCCAAATGATAAACCGAAGTGAGAAGCCTGGGTGATATGCCACATTTCATAGTAGCTAGGGTCAGGAGGGACCTGAATAGATCATCTAGCTTGACCCCTGCCACAGGCAGGAATGAATGCTGGGTTCACAAGACCCCAGACAGGTGATCATCTAACCTCTTTTTGAATTTACCCAAGGTAGGGGCGAGGACCACTTCCCTGGGAAGTTGGTTCCAGATTCTGGCCACCCTAACTGTAAAATATTGCCTCCTGATCTCTAACCTAAACCTATTCTCCATCAGCTTATTACCATTGTTCCTCATCACCCCAGGTGGTGCTGGGGAGAAAAGGGCTCTACCTATTTGCTGTTGATCTCCCCTGATGATTTCCAAAGTAAAAGTGCTGTAAAAAAATTTTGAGAAAACCAACAGCAGATCAAGAGCAATGGTGCTGACATGCAGCTACAGAACAGGCAAGCAACAGGATCCAATATCTGCAACACCACTAAGAGAGACAAAGAAGAAACAAGACATTCCAGGCCCAGGGCGAGAGCTGCACAGATAAATCCAGGACTCATTCTTCTAAATTGTTTCAAGAAAGCATCCCTCACAACAGGATTGCTCTGTGGTCAGCTGCAAAAAAACCTTGGCTTTCAGAAGTTGCAAGAATAAGAAAACAGCAGCTCAAGCTGAGATATCTGGAAGTGACAGACAGCTCTCTTCACTAAACAGTGGCAGGGGCAGGCCACCAGGGCCCCTCAGCCAGAGGAGTGGGGGGCTTCTCCACTCTAAGCCAGGAAAAATGGCAGCCGGCCCCATGATCTGCTCACAAGATCAGCCAGCTGCCTCCTGGAGCTGGGCAGACCAACACAAAGAAAATAGGTACAATATTTGCAAGTATAGGACACCTCAAATATCCTCATTGGCATAATGATGATGGAGCTCAGCCTCCTCATAGGGGTGGAAGGAGGGTGCAACTGGCTAAGTATACAATTATAACCCTAACATGCAAGCAACAATGAAGCAGCTACTTTCTGAAGGCAATGTATGCAATTACAGAGAACCTGAATGACAACATAATACCACTCAACAGTAGCCACTGCATGATAGCAATCTATTAATCTTGGTTGTTGGATGAAAATATTCTAGTAGCAGGGCATATATGAATGGGACACTACAGGACTCAGGTAACAAACAGTATAGAAACCTGGAGAGCCAGATTTGATAAAAATCAATAAGATATTATTCCTTTATGAGTTGTTCGATAATTACTACTGCTACAAAGCTTGGCAATTTTAAACTCTTATTCCCTCCACCAAGGGAGGGAGCTTCTCTTTAACTGGTATAGACAGACAGGTGCTGTGGCCACACTTGTTGCTGTGGTGTCACCTGGGCTGTTACCAAAATGACTAGTGGATCTTCTGTCACAGGTGAATAATAAGGTATATCCACCCACTACAATGGCAAATAAATACATTTGTTGCAGTCAAGTAACTTCTCTCTGGCACCGAGTCTCTTGTGGCATGGCCAGGGCATAAAGTGATCTAAGAAACGACAAAGCAATGAATGAAGGTAAAACTTGACATCAGTTCTGAATTCCCTCTGATGAGGCTGAATTTTCCCGTAACATATATTGTGACAGCCTGACACACTAATAGGTGATGTATGGTTTACTGCAGTACTCCCCACCCAATCCTCCTTTGCAGATTCATAACTGACAAGAACTACCAGCATAACAAAAATAAGAGGACAACATAAAGAGTGGGCATCTATGAAACAGCTAAGAGCACAACAACACTGTGATGCACTTGCTTCTTAGTCTGTGAAGCATATTAGGTAAATGTCCACTTGCAAACCAAAAGCCAGTGACACCTTGCAAATGCTAATATGGGTTACTTCACATGGGAACCACGCACAGTATGTTAAGCAAACGATTGTGCTTTTAGTGGTACAGTCAGCCAAAAAGAGTGTACTAAGCAACACCTTCCAGTAATTAGTCAATCCAATGAGAGTTGCACTGATTTTGAAATGGGAGTGGAGGTATACACACCCTGCTGAACATCCTGGAAATGACATAACTAAGGACTGGGAGTGATCAGGACACATGTGAGCAGAAGTATCAGTCACAACAGCTTGTTTACAAGTAGCAGCAGCTGCAAAGGTAATTGCTGCAATAGTCCCAGAGAAAAAAGCCACACATGTTTCCCATTCAGCCTTAGTTACCACCTGGAGAACACATCCCAAGCCATCTTGTAGTACTGTTAATGATATAGGCAGAGCTAAGATCATTATGCAGGATGCTCCAGCACCACTGCTGGGCACGCACTTAAACACAACATTGTTTTACTACAAGTACACCAAGAGGTTTTCTTTCCATATCCCCAGGTATCACTTACTGACAGACAACCTACCCTGACTGTGCTGCTGACAAATGACATTGCAGGGCTGCAGAGTGGCTCCTATGAAAGATAATGGAACTGAGGTGCTTGTCTGTAGGTTTCCTACCTCTAAAAGCATGTGTATTTACTCGTGTGTCTTGCTGGGGTCCTTCTCACTCCTTGTATAAGAATATTACATAAATGAGCAGTTGTTCTTTTGCTCCAGAAACCAGGATGTCCCAAGGCTCACTTCCACAGGCTGGAAGCGTATGCAGGTGTTTACCCCAGACACTGTATGACATATTGGGTGGAGAGCTTTGACTTCCCTGCTTAACATATAAAGACAACAAAATGGAAGGTCCTAGTGCCAACGGAACAACATGTGTTGGCAGCTGATTGAAATGGAGCCCTCTTTACACCACCTGCCACAAGTTATGGAATCAGGGCTTAAAAGGGCACAACAAAAAGATCAAAGGTCTACCTAAGCCTAGTGCTCTCCTGACTTGGCCAGTTTCTGCCTTTGATTCCTTAGCTTGCAAAGCCAGCTCTTACAGCTGGGCTGACTAGGGGTAGTGTACAAGGTGCATGGCTCAAGGGCTGAAGCCCAGCTGCAGGGGGTTAGAGACTTGCCTGCCTAGGAGCACTGGGCCAGCTGAAAGGAATGACTGGCTGGCCCTAGAGGAAGTTAAAAGCTCCTGAAGAAAGGAGGGTAACTGAGAAGAAAAGCAACAATGCAGGACTGCGGTGAAGCCCTAGCACTGGATGGGAGGGGCACGGTGGGGATTTTGTTAATGTTTTAGTAGTCTTTTTGATTTTGAGGTAGAAAAGGAGAGTGGGTGGTTCTTGGCCCAAGCTAAAGGAGGAACAACCCACTACATGTAGCCTTCTGTGCAAGTCTAGAACCAGGTTTGGACTTATGCCTCAGAAGCTGTAGCAAGATACCTTAACAACTCTGCCACAACATCTCTTGCAAACCTGTCTGAAATGGTCCAATCTGTAGGACCCTGCTTTTGCAAGTCTAACATCTCAAAACACTTCACAAATATTAATAAATTTAGGCTGATGACATAGCCAAAAGCAGCCCCGTTTTACAAATTAGGAGATGGCAGCACAGAGAGGTAAAGGGTCTGGCCTAAGTGCTGTGCTTCAGGCTCGAAGCCGTCATTTTGCCTTCTCCTTTAGTTGAGGGTAAGTTAAAGTAAACACACTTTTGGTTCACTCTCTGCAACAGTGCTTCTCAACCAGGGTGTCAGGGCACCCTTGGGTGGCCCTGAAATCCTTTCTAGGGTACCATGGGTTGCCATACTATGTCAGCACTGTTAGGTGTGCCAACATGATTCACAAAGTAAACCCAGGGATTTCAGATATGAATTAATGGTGTTACAACCATTCTGAGCTGCTGTGATCTGAGCTCTCTGCAACAGAAAAGTTGCTTTATTATTTTTCCATAGTCAAAAAACAAGTGAAAACTAAGAGCAGGCATTTTTTAAAGTGTGCCTTGAATCTCAGACGGTTGAGACCACTGGCTGTACAAACAGGCCTAATAATTTGTGGTTGTTTGACAAACTTTTTGATAGAACTGCATTCTATGAACCACAAAAATGCCCCATTGCACACCACCCTACAGCAGTCCCACATCTGACATTTCCACCACTACTTCTTAGCCTTTGCATCTTTCTCTTTGTCTCTCAAGTGCAAACATCCTTTAGATCTTAATCAGCTCAGAGTTTTTGATTCCTTGTATACACAAGTATGATTTATGATGTCCTATGTGTTTATTAAGATGTCTTTCTATTTATGTTCATTAAAATACTCTGAAACTCTGTGACGCACCCAAATTACTGCAAGAGCTCCCATCCGGAGAGACAATCTGGCACAGAATTACCTTTGTATTTCTCTTCAGTGGAAGAGGCCTTTTTCTAATAGGAGATGGATCTTTTAAGACACTATTAATAAGTTTAATGGAAATCGTGTGACATGTGAAGAAGGGCAACGTAATCATTTTAATGACATCTATTAATCCAATTCAACTGACAGGCAGAACTGTTCATTTTCCAGATCTTTTATTATTTAATTTGAAAAAAATAAAGTGGGATTATTCATTCAGCGTATTATGTTGCTTAGAAGTATATAGTTATATTGTTCTGGGCCAAACTGAAAAAGGAGATGCTGATCTGTGTGTAGAATTCTGACCTCTGTCATTTTGGTATTGCTATAGGATTCAGCCAAGATTTTCAAAAAGTGATGAATAATATTATAGTTGTTCACTTTTTGAGTGTCCAACTTGACATCTTAAAAGGGGACTAATTTTCAGAAGGTGGATGCTCAGTTCTGAAATGAAACCCTTTTAAATTGTCTCAAAACTGAGGCAGCCAAATCTCACTTGTTCACTTTTGAGAAACTTGGCCATGAGCTTGTAAAGGCCATGACAAAATAATGGATGGCGTTTCAGCAGTCTTTCTAAGGTCAGATCTACACAGTGCACGGTAGCATGATGCTGTGGCATGCCACTCCCACTCTGAGTATACCAGGTTCTGAACTGGATTCCTACTGACTTGAGAGAGATCAGAATTGTAACCATATTCAAGAAAGGAGATAGATCAGATTCCAGGAATTACTGTGCCATCACATCAATCATTTTGAGCAAACTCCCCTCAGTATGGAAGAGAATAGGTAAGAGAGACAATGGGAAAGAGCTGTGACTCAATATCACCAGAATCTACTCCTTCCTTCTGGAATTGTATGTCATGTCTGCAATTAAACATGTAAATCTTGGATTGGCCTCTTCAGTCTTCTCTGCACTCACCAGTGACTTCCCTGTCTACTAAAAGACTGCCATCCTTGCATCAAGGGACTACCGATGACAACACCAGCTTCTAAACCAGAAGCCTTCAAACCTATATATTCTGCACATCAAAACAGCCTATTAGTGCATATGTAGCACCACACTAAACTTACTACTTGGCTTCTGGATCAGGGGTAGGCACATGATGTTGCCTTGCACTGTAAAGACATACCCAAGTTCTAGGGCTGTGAGAAGCTTCAATAGCCAATTTGATTTAGAGCGTATTTGGCCCGATTCAGCAGCCGAATCTCCGTATACAATCAGGAGACCCACTAAAAACTCTGAATCGAATTGGAAGCCTCTGAATCAATTTGGCCATAGACTAAACAGGCTGCAGTCCTCGAGGATGCTGGATGCAGCTACCTCCAGCTAGTAAGTCTGTTGTGGTGGGTGGAGGGGGCAGATCAAAGTCCCCACATCAAGGGAGGGATTGGAGCTGTGGCTGGGACCTGGGCTGGGGCATGCAATGTCCAGGGAAGGAATGGTGTGGCTTGTACCGCTGCATGCTGCTGGTCTGGGAGCTGCTGGTGTGGCAGCTTGTCTGGCGGTCCTCACCACTGCTCCCACCACTGGTCCAGGAGGGCATGGGGCGGGGGCATGTGCCCCAGGATCTGCACACAGCAGGCAGGGCTGGGGCTGCACTGGGGAAAAGGCAGAAGGTGCTGGGAGATGCCCAGCCAGTGCAGGGCCAGCACGAGACTGAGCCACTGTGCTGCCTCTGGATAAGCAGCAGAGTGGTGGGAGCTGGCCTGGCCTCCCCGCACCTCCTGGACAAGCAGCAGCTTTGCCCCGGCTAGGCGAGCAGTGGCAGGGCATGCAGGTAGGGGGTGGGTACCTCTGGATCTGGGCAGGCAGCTGAGTGGGGGCAATGGGAAGGCTGCGGCGAGTTTTTGGGTGGTATATGCCTCTCCCCATGCCCTGCTGCCGCTCACCCAGCCAGGGTGAAGCCATTACTCATCCAGGAGGTGTGGGGAGGCCAGGCTGGCTCCTGTCACTGGGCACTACTTGTCTGGAGGCAGCACAGGGGCTCAGTCTTGTGATGGCCCCATGCTGGCTGGGCTAGCATTGGGTGGGGCATAGCCCCACTCCCAGCACCTTCCTCCCAGTGCAGCCCCAGCCCTGCCTGCCCTGTGCAGATCCTGGGACATATGCCCCTGCTCCATGCCCTCCTGTAGCAGTGGTGAGAGCTGCCGGACAAGCCACCACATGAGCAGCTCCCGGACCGATGGCGCAGTGGCAGGAGCCCCCCTCCCCGAGTCCCATGCCCCCCCTGCCCTGGCTGCGTGGCTTGTCCCAGCCCCAATCCCTCCCTCGATTTGGGGGGTATTGATCTGCACCCCCCAAACGCCCGTTCCCCCTCCACCCACCACAACAGACTTACCAGCTGGAGGCAGCTGCATCCAGCATCCTCAAGGACTGCTGCCTGTTTAGTCTATGGTCGAGTCTCCAAAGCGGCACCAAATCTTCAGATCCAACTCAGCCGAATCAAATCGGGACAGTGATTAGAATCACCAAATCAAATCACTGTCCCTCCAAAAGGACCAAATCTGAATCCAAAGACAATAGCTGCCACTTCGCACAGGCCTACCAAGTTCCTCTATCAGGTGTAAATGACTCCTTCCACTACTTAGCAAAGTGACAGCACAAGACAAGTTAAAAAAGAATTATGGCACATTCTTTTTTATTTTAGAAATCCTATGCACTCTGATTTCAGCATTAAAGTTCTGCAGATGTGCAGCCATTTAACATATACATTTATTTTACCCTGGGGCAAAGTCAATGTCTGTTGCAATTATTATTTATTTACTTTTGATAAACATTTTTTTTTCACTGCAAGGAAAATAACATGGGAGCTAAGTAAATTTGTGGGTTGAGTCACCCATACACTTTCTGAATCATGTGAGAACGAATTCAAAGTGAGTCACCACTGTAACTGAATCAGCTGCAAAATTTCAGCTCAACCTAAACAGTCATTTATTATTCTTCAATGGCTGGATTCAAATCCCTAGTGAATATCATATCATTTGTTGATGTACAAATAAAGCACAGCTCTGGGAAACATTTGCAAGGGCAACCTAAAAGGGTATTGTCATTCAGCAATGGGATCTGCACTAGTTTGAACATAGTTCTGCTACAGCCTGAACTGCCCCAGGGCCCACATCTGATTCAGAAGCTTCAACACCTTTTTACCTCATGGCTGCAGGGCTGGGACTCAGATTGGGCAACACCTTTTGAGACTGTTGTGAAATGCCAACAGAGGCACATTTATGAGAGCTGACCCATGATTATGACACATGCTACCTATTAAACTGGGTCTGCACAATAGCAGATTACCATCTGCACATGGAAAATCTCCCAGCAGCCATGTCAGGGTAACAGTTTGGAGAGAAAAAAGGCCAGAAGCAGTATGTCAAAAACTGGTTTGCAGCAGTTACAGCTAATGCGTTTCCTAAAATTAAATGGTCAACTGCTGCCATGTTGTTTTTTTTCTTGGATACATTCATCCTCCATAACCAAATTAAGCATGCAGAGTGAAATGTCATTCCTGATTATATTGGTGCCTTCAGGAAGTACCCTTAGATTTACACCAATGTAATTAAGAAGTCAGCAGAGTTGCTCCAAATCACGGGTGGGCAAAATAAGGCCTGCATCTGGCCCACAGGCAGGCACCCACCAGTTAACTGTATATGGCCCTGCCCGCAGCTGCTCCTGCCATGTTCTGCATTATCCTGAGTCCCACTTGGGGCAGTACGTGCTGCGCTTCCAGCCTCCCCCACCGGAGGTTGCCAGCCCCACCAGTAGGCACAGCTTCTGAGCAGGGATGCTACTGCTGCTGCCCAGGGAACCACTGGGCTCCCCCAGCCTCCAGCAATGACAACTTCTGCCCCTGCTGCAGCGCTCTGGGCAGCAGGTAGGGAGGGGAAGCTGCAGCATTGAAGGGAGAGGGGTGGACTTTGTCTGCAGCTTGCTTGGGTGCTGCTCATGCTGAGCAGGGGAGTGTGGATGGAATGGCGGGGTGTGAACGAGCTCGGCTGCTCTCAAAGCCCCACCGGGCAGGAACGGGACAGGCAGAACGGGGGGAGTAGCACCAGGAGCCAGCATGCACTTGGTGCAGCCCTGCCAGGCAGGCGCAGCCCCATAGGTGTGCAAGAGAGACCAAGAGAGCTGGTGGTGCCAGTCTCAGCTCCTTGCCCCCGCCCTCCCCTCGCAGGGGCTTCTGTTGCTGCCTGCAGTGACAGCTGCTTTCGTGCCCTTTGCAGAGCACTGAGCCAGGCAGGCAGCACCGATTCCCTCTCCCCTCCCTCTGCCCCCGTGCAGGGGCTGGGCTCAGCCACATTACAAAGAGCAGGCAAGGGGGAAGCCCCCCATGTGTGCACCCGACCCACCTGTACTCCCTCACACACCACAACCCCTACCATACCCACACACACCCAACACTGTCCCACACACCCCCACAAACTCATCCCACACACACACATCCTGACCCACACCCTGCCATATCCACAAGCACAACCCACAACTCAACCACACACTCCCCCCACATCCCTCCACACATCCCCACACCCCACCAAAGACTGACAGCTCCCCACACATACAGCCACACCCCATCATACCTCCACACACATCCAAGTCCCACACACCCCAACATGCATCCATATATACACCTCCCGCACATCCTACCCACACCAGACCCACACACACACACACAGCAATCCCACACACTCCACACCCAAACACACCCCAACCACATACCTGCCCCTACCCCTCCACACATAATATACAAGCAACACGTCCCCTGTCCAAAGGTGTACCTTCCTAGGCACGGGGAGAGACTTCCAGTGGCACAGGTCAGGGGTTAAGGGGCAGGACTTTTGGTCACAAGATGGTGACCAGGGGGCAGGGCACCTGTTAAGGTGCAAGGCTACCCTTGTGGCCCCCGACAGCTCACCAAAAGTCGTTAAGTGGCCCTCCACCCAAAATAGTTGCCCACCCCTGCTCTAAACTGACACTGGTTTATCTCTTTACTGCCTTTCTCCCACAGATAAGGGCACCATATGTATGGAGTGTGACTAAGGCAAGTTAGGCACCGGAAGTGGCATATTTTTTTTAGATGCAAATGCAAGGCTTGTCTTGATGAGCTGAAAGGGGCTTGTTTCATGGTGCTTTTATCTGTTGGAAGCTGTATCTCAGACAAAATATCTCCCTACTGTATATACTTTAACAGGAAAGGCTCTCTCTTATTTACCCAAATCCAAGACAGCTTTGAATCTAGGACAAAGCATCAATAATTAGATTCTACATATAAAACACAAGCATTTGTTATAATTTTTCATTTACAAAATCTAATTTTGAAGTGTGGTCTTACATTCATCCCCTCCCACCACTGCAGGCAGCAGCAGGGGGCCAGGCAGCAGGGGAGTCAAGTGGCCTGACCCCTGCTCCTTGCTGCCTGCTCCCCCCACCACTTGCACCCTCTGCTGCACCCCATGGTACCTGCCCCTCTTATAGTGCCTGCACTCTTCTGCAACTTGCTCTGCTAGCTGCCTACCCACCCCAAGTGCCTGCCACTCCCCACAATACCTGCTCCCCCTGGCACTTGCCCCCTCTTACTTTTGCTCCCCACCCAGGTCTGTGCCCATGGGTGCCACCCCCCCAGTGCTTGTTGTCCCCTCCCACTGCCTGACCCCTGCTTGGTCCCAACATCACCTCCCTCTGCTGCCTCAATCACCTCCTCCACCCCCATTGCTTCCCTTCCCGTCACAGCTCCAGCTGAAGGCCCGGTTCAGCCCAGGGCACGGAGCATGGAACATGTATTGCCTGCAGCCCCCACCAGCCACACAGCAGCAGCTCTGGCCCCATCTCTAGTGATGTTTTCCAAAGCAAAAAGGAGAGAATCAATGGCAACTGGGCACCCAAATCCTCTCAGTGCTTCTGAAAACACCACTGTTATTTATGGTACTACTAAGAAAAGTCAAATGCAACAATCAAATGCAAACCTCCTTGATTCTGTTTCTCTATGATTCCTGGATTCAATAAGCAAAGCAAAGAAACTTGCAGACTTGAAGGGATATTTTAAGAGCAATTTTAATTGTGGTTCACGACAGACTGAAAGGGATGGCAAGTAAGATGCTTATCAATTATTTTCTTCCTTTGCATCTTCTAATGATCTGATCCCAAACACATTTTTAATATTCAACTTAATTGTAGTACAGTATCTTCACACAGTGCTTTTTTTGTTTTAAATGCTTTTGCTTAAACATAAATGATGCCTATCATAGAAAAAAGCTGCTACTACTAACAAAAAACTGAATGTTAGAAATGGTCAGGAAGGTGGAGTAGGGTTGATCTGCAAGGGTATCAAACTGTTCATCCACTTAACCAGACACTGATTAATTCAGATAGTCCTGAAAATATCCTAATATATACATTAAGATGTGTTTTCTTTAAGGTTCCACTGAAGTTAATGGGATTTTAGCCACTAATTTCAATGGGAGCAGAAGCAGGCCCTAAGGGAATTTCAGATTTTGCAACCTATTTGCTCCAGTAGGCTGTTTTGGGTTCAATGACCTGACTGACTAAAACCCAAGATTTTCCTCTATGTGAAAACAGAGGGCCAGATATTTTAAGCTGGTGTAAAATCAGCCTTTTTTCATTGACCTTAAGAGGGCTGTGCTGATTTATAACAGTTGTGAATGGAGTTCACTTTGCTTAAATAGGTTATGGTTTAGTCAGTATTTCAAAGGTTTCTTACAGCTTATGAAAAACAGCAAATACCGCAAGGGGCACTTTTCAAATTCCTCATTTGCAACTCAACAAAAATTCAACATGACCCTTTCATTTGGCACTTTCTTTGAATTTTTAGTTCATCGGAGGAGATTCTTGTTCCTAGGCAATTCTTCAGCATTGCCAGCATCTTTTTGCAAAAAGGGCAGCAGTGCGAGTCCTGTTGTCATTTTTCATAAAGACTAAATGTAACCTTTAAACTTTTGGGAAACTACAGTAGGAATTCTAAGAACAGACTCATGCTTTATTTGAACTGACATTAGTTTAAAAATATACCCCCTCAGCTGATACTTGCAGCCTAAACTCAAAAGTAGGACATACGTGGTGATCTGTGAGACAATACTCCAGTAGGATTCATTTGTGTCTTTAAAATAAAATCCTACACTTTCCAGGGAGAACATACAATGTGTTTGAATGCAAAATGCCTTCTGCATGCTCCCCTACACATAGGGAGAAAATGTGTGCAATAACATAACTCTTACTGTAGGGCAGTCCTGTCCCATGGGCTGGTGCAGGATAAGAGCTAGAACAAAGAACGCCCATTTATTTGGGACCACTGTGCATCCTTTAGGGATGAGTACTTTCCTTGAGCCCTTCACATACCGTGCATCTGAAGAAACATGCAAGGCATCTTACAGAAGTCTACATTTGTTTTCATATTCTTAATACATTACTATCCAGTTTTATACTGTGCTCATCCTCAGAGTCATTAGCAACTGAATCCCAGGTCTCACTTCAATTCTTCTTTTCCTTGATTTATCAACTCTTTCTGTCACTGTGAATCTTTCCCTTCTCTTTCCTCACCCCAGCATGCACTGGACAGTTTTGCCACCTTGCAGGCCAGTGTCACTCTTCAGATAGTATTATTATGCTACAGTATCCTGGAGAAACTATCTTGCTTTGCAGATATTCCTTGGACTCCCCATCACAACTCCCTGTTCTCTATACTTTCTCTGTAAGCATTATATCTGTTCAGAAGATGATACAATCAACATGTGGATGACCCCCTTTCCTATAGACCAGTGGTCTCCAACCTTTTTAGGTCAGAGATCACTTTCGAATTCAAGAGGAACCAAAGATCTACCCCCACCCCCAAAGTCTATGGGGATGGGATGGGGAAGAGGAAAGGGCCATGGGGGGAAGGGGACAGGAAAGATTGAGGCCCCAGGCCTACCCCACCTCCTCCCTCACAGCTGGGGCCCTGATCACACCCCACCCCACCCAACAGTGGTGAGAGTGGAGCAAGCCCTGCACCCCCAGGTGGTTGCATTCTCTAAGTAAAATGAGTTTTGTTTTTTTCTTATACAGTTTGAAGAAAATGGACAGTTTTTCAGCTGCACATTGTTAAAAATTACTCAGAAACGGAATACTCCCCAATGTCGCTTAGCTTTCTTTTTATGGTTCTTCTAGCTCAGAAATGATGTGTCACTGCTCCCTTCAAACTCCCTACAGTTAGAATTCTTTAAAAAACCTATTCACAGGCTGTAACAACTTGCAATTAAGCAAGAGTTACCAATAACAGTAAGTACAAAATTATAATGCCAATAATTCCTGTTTGTGGATGATGCAGCCTTGGTTGCCCACAGTGAATCTTCCCTGCAGAATCTCTTGGGCATATTTTCTGAGCCATGCAAGAGCTTCAGGATGGCAGTTAGTCTCAAAAAGACTAACAAGGGGTGGAATAACCAACACCTGACATCACTCTGAAGGATAAGTCTCTTGGTGTCATTGACAGTTTTTGCTATTTGGGTTTTATGTTCAACAGGAATCTTGACCTTCAGACTGA
>NW_017728992.1:186639736-186641174 GCF_001723915.1 Gavialis gangeticus | reverse complement strand
CCCTGCAGAATCTCTTGGGCATATTTTCTGAGCCATGCAAGAGCTTCAGGATGGCAGTTAGTCTCAAAAAGACTAACAAGGGGTGGAATAACCAACACCTGACATCACTCTGAAGGATAAGTCTCTTGGTGTCATTGACAGTTTTTGCTATTTGGGTTTTATGTTCAACAGGAATCTTGACCTTCAGACTGAAATGACTAACACAATTGGAAAACCAGCTAAGAATTTCAGGCTATTATAGAAACGTGTATGGAATAACAGGGAACTATCAGCTAAGGTGAAGATGTGAATCTACAAGACTCGTGTGCCATCATCCCTGCTTTACAGTTCAGAAACACGGACTACATATGCTAGATGCATCAAGAAACTGAATAGCTTCCACATGAGATGCCTGTGTAAGGTCCTGAAAATAAAGTGGGAAGAAAGAGTACCAAACACAGAGGTGCTAAAGCATGTAGAACTGACCCATTTAGAAACCACTATCAAGAAGAGACGGCTGCAATGAATTGTCCATGTCAGAAGAACTGGAGAAGACCATATACCCAAGAATGTTTTGTACAGTGAGATTCAAGATCGCTCTAGAAAGCAGGGTCACCCTCTATGGCAGTACCACGATATGTGCAAAAATGATACGAAGTCATTCAACATCAAGACAAAAAGCTGGGAGGAGCACACAGAATCCAGTCCGGTCTGAAGGGAACATCTGGCATAGGGTGTAGCTCAAGATGAAAAGGCTTTGATCCACAGGATGGAAACAAAGAGAAAAAGAAGAAAGCAGGATGCTGTAAGCTTGGACTCTACCTCAGACAACATAGATCTATGAAACTTGTAACAAGCCGTGTCACTCTCGAATTGGACTTATAAGCCACAAATCAATTCATCAGGCATCTGACTAGACCTCTTATGTGTACACCATGATCCAGAGGATCAACAGTGGCTTATATATAATTGGTGTATGAGCAGTTTGCTCTCCAGTAGCTGACTGCGGCTTACAAAGCACACAAATAAAGCTACCATTTTTCAGTCTAATATTTGTTTTATGCCTTTGCACAGAGAAAGATTTTATTATTTTCAAGATGTGATGTCTTTTCCTGTCAAGTCTGATGGCAACTGGTTAACTCACATTTTAAATTATGGATGAAAATGTGACATTTTATCCCAAACTTGTACCTATTTTTGGTGCCCCTCATATATACAAGAGCTTGCTTTTTGTATATTATTGGATGATATTAAAGCCCAAGGCACAGATAGTTACAAACAAAGTTTACAGGTATTATTCATAAAAAAAAAAAAATGTATGTTAAAGTAATGTATGATTTGTAACCTCCACACAACTTGATAGACATGTAGGGCCTGTGGAAGACAAGAAGAAATGAAGATGACTCTTTTAGGACTATTCTAATATAATAAAAGCCTTACCACTTCCAGCTGTGTGTCT
>NW_017728992.1:186637386-186639615 GCF_001723915.1 Gavialis gangeticus | reverse complement strand
CATGTGGGGGGCGTAGCTTACGATGGCAGGGGGCACGTGGCGCTCAGCTACACGGTGCTGGCAGGGGGCGCACTGTGCCCTGGGGCCACACCCAATGCCATGCTGCCACAACTGGTGGGTGCGCCCCCCGCCGCTGCTGCTCCCCATGCCATGGCCGTGCACACCCCACCACGTGTTCTGTGCCACCCCCTGGGTCTGCTCCCCATACCACCTGACCGCAGCCAGCAGGCGTTCCCCCGCGCCGTGGCCACTCCCAGTGCCTTCCCTGTGGGCACGCCCCTCCCCGTGGGCCCTGCCACACACCCTGGGGCTGCTCCCCACACCATGTGGCCGCTCCCTGTGCCACACCCCACAGCCGCGCACCATGCCCCCATGCACCCTGCGCCACACCCCAGGGCCGCTCTCCGTGCCATGCCCTGCAGGCATGTGCCCCCCCCTCTGTGCACCCTGCGCTACACCCCCAGGCTGCTCCTCCTGCCACGCAGGTGTTGAATGCTCCCTGTGCCATACCCTGCGACTGTGCGCTACCCCGCTCCCACGCACCCATGCACCACACTCCCTTGCGTGTGGAGCGGGGCACAACCCAGAGTGGCAGGGGAGCAGGGCACGACCCAGAGAGGCAGTGGGAGGAAGGGGAGCAGCACTGTGGTGGGAGGAGGGGGAGCAGGGCTGGAGCAGCAGGAGGAGGGCGTGAGGCCAGACACTGTTCTTCATCCCTGCCCCCCGCCCCATCATTCACGATGGCCATTTTGCTAGTATACAATCTACAAATCAGGTGATATAACTTGCCACTTTTAGGTACATGGCCCCATGAGTGGAACCCAAAATTCAGTCAGGCATAGACACTTGTGCTCCTCAAAAGTTCAATCCCAAAAATCCACACGCTGGTGGGGAGCTACCTAAAGGTAGCCTAGAGACCCGTAAGCAAAGGGACATGTCTGAACTTGCAGCCATCTTTGGCCTTTATGCACCTGAGAAACAGCTGCTGAATAAGCTAGCAGTTAGAGAACTGGCCCAAGAAGCAGGAGAGCTGGTGTAGCAGTATGGCAGCCTGCCACCTCAAGGAGCCTGGGGGCAGTCACCAGGCAGGCAACGGTTATAACCCAGTCAGAGGCAGTAAGAGGTAACTACAGGCTGCAGAGGCAATGGGGCTAGCTGGGAAAGAATTAGCTGGCAAACACCTAAAAGGCACACAGGAAGGGGAGCCACAGGGAGAAACTTCCACAGAGAACAGAGGGAAAGAGGCTCCTAGGGAGAGGAGCTAGAGACAAGCAGACAGCCAAAAGCTGAGAGCCAAGTGACTGAAAATCTGAGAGCTGAGAACTGGTGAGTCAGCATAGCGGTGCCTGAGGACCCTGCCTGGAGTCCCTTTCTCCTGGGAGTTGGCTAGAGACTGTGAGCGGTATGGTTAGAGTAACTGAGAGAAGAAGTTGGTGCAGGCTGGCAGCAGCAGACCCAAACGCAGGCGCTCTCAGTGGTCTGGGAAAAGACCACGTGTTGTGTGTTTTCACGGTGATACATGCTTATGTAGATTGAATCCAGCCAGGAGGGAGCTTGCCCCTGGGGAGTACAGACAATAAACTGAAGCTGGGAGGCCAGTAAAGGACACAGACGACTGTGCAAGGAGCTAGTCAACCCTGAACCCGCTACACTTAGGTTTTAGTCCTCCTCAACTCAAGGGATTTCAAACACATGTCTCCCACCTCCCAGGAGAGTGCCCTAACCACCAGATTATATACTAGACTGACCAGGATCATCCTCCATTCCTACGGTTGATGAAGGAAAGCAAGATTCATGGGGCCAGAACGAGTCTTCCACACAGTCCACTGGTTACGGCACCCAACTTAAAGGTGGAGAGCTGTCGATTTTGGCCCCTGCTCCCTGAATTGTTTATGCATTTTACTGTAAAAAGTCATTGGGTAAAAAACATAAATAGCCCAGGGAGCAGGCACCATAATTCAGGACTCTGCGTCTCCCGAGTGAGTGCCTTAAAGCTGAACTAGAATGGGCAAAAGTGCCCCCACACAGCCTTGCCCACAGATTCCTGATCAGGATTCTCTCTTGGGAGGTGGGAGACTTGATTAGAAACCACTCAGGCTAAGAAACCACCTTATGCTCCATTGATCCTTTATAAATGCATTTTGTGAGAAATGTGATCTTGTTGCTTTAACATAACACCTATGCCTGAAGAAATGGTGTTTGTGCCTAGAAGCTTGCAAAGAACATTTT
>NW_017728992.1:186631609-186632386 GCF_001723915.1 Gavialis gangeticus | reverse complement strand
CCTTATGCTCCATTGATCCTTTATAAATGCATTTTGTGAGAAATGTGATCTTGTTGCTTTAACATAACACCTATGCCTGAAGAAATGGTGTTTGTGCCTAGAAGCTTGCAAAGAACATTTTTTCCCAACTATTTAGTTGGTCTAATAAAAGCTATCACTTTTACCCAAAGAACCTTGTCTGCCTATGTCCTTAGATCAACACAGATACAACCAGCAATTTTTTTGCTTTAGGCGTTCTCTGAGCACAGCTAGCAGATTAGATCCCTCAGGGGCCTCATCACCTACTTTCTGGATCCTGATGGGGCTTTGGTGGGAGCTAGGCACCTGGCTGCTCAGACTGGAGCAGTTCTGGGCAAGCACAGAAGGCAGAACTGTAGGTGCCTAGAAAGTTTTCATGTCAACCAGGGAGGACCCTGGTAAATTTAAGGTATTTACAAAGTTAAAGGGCTGCTGGACAGAGTTCTTCTAATCACAATTTTGGACTTTGATATATCTGTCTGTCATGGCGTGGGGCCTAGGAGCGGCCATGATCCCGCTAGCGACCCCTTGCCGTGGCAATTAGGAGATCTAGCACCCTCTAATTCTCGCCCGCCACGTCTTTGATCTTATATAATGTAATATGGGAAGCTGCTTATGATCTCCTGAGATTTAAGGGTGACTTGGTGCACCCCCAGCCTTATGGGCTATGCGTGCCTCCTACCTCCCCTTTAGCACGCCCCAAGCCTCGCAGTTGTTCCTGACGTTCTTGTGTCTCCAATCTCCCGCTAGCCTTCCCCG
>NW_017728992.1:186618023-186631548 GCF_001723915.1 Gavialis gangeticus | reverse complement strand
CCCCCCCCCCGGGGCCTATGCCACGCTCTTCCCACGCTCTTGCCCCTCACTGGGGCCTTTGTCTGCGCTACTCGCACCCGTGGCTCTCTCTTAGCTGGTCCCGCGCTCTTGCGCCCGTGGCTCTCTCAGAGCCTGCTTCTGTCCGCTCGCGCCCTTGGCTCCCGCCGAGCCTGCCTCCGCGCCACTCGCGCCCTGGGCTCCCACCGAGCCTACGTGCCAGCCCTGTCTCGGGGCTTCCCGTCGCTGGGGCTCAGGTGGCATACAGCCGTGCCTGGCCCCCGACCCTTCTCAGGGTCCCTATGACATGCTTCTTGTGCGCTTGCCCTCGCTGGGGCCTGCTCCCCGCTGCACGCCCTGGGCTCCCTCCGAGCCTCTTGGCTCCCCCTGAGCCTGTGCGCCAGCCCTACTCACGCCCTTGGCTCCCCCTGAGCCTATGCGCCAGCCCTATCTCGGGCTTTCTCGGGCGCCGGGGCTCAGGTGGCACGCAGCCGTGCCTGGCCCCCTGACCCCTCTCGGGGTCCTAGGCCCTCACTGGGCCGAATACTGCCCTCTCGGGCTGGGGTCTCAACCCCACACACTGCACCACACTAGTGCCAAGTTGCCGCGCCTTCCAGGCGCTGCTTGGTGCCCGCACAGTGCACCCAGGAAACCCCCAGACTCCTTGGGATCTCCTGTGAGGCCTCCTCACACCCCTACAGCCTCACCCGGTCCTCCGGATGATACACACAACTGAATCATAAGCCAACCGGCTACAACCAAAATCATAAGCCTACCGGCTATAACAACACAATCAGCCTACCGGCTTCTACATCAAGTCCCGGCCGTCCTGGCTCTCGGGCCAGAGCCTTCTGGTCAGGTTTCTCTCCACCTGCACCATAATGCAGCCCTCCATGTGCCAAGCGGCACTGCTCAGTCTAGCTCTCCTGCAGAGCTCTTCCACACAGGCTGCCAGAAGGGAACTGCGAGCCAGGCTCCGGCCTAGCTGTTTATAAGGGCCCAGCCCTGCCCCCTTCCGGTCACATGGCCGACCTGGTTACTCCCGCAACCCACAGCTGAGCTGCCCTGGTGATTGGCAGCTACTCTAATCCTTACTCAGGAAGGGGCACCCAAGTGCCCCCGTGACACTGTCCCTTCAATGTTTAGATGCAAGGTAGGAGGAGCTGAGGACCATCAGAGTTGACAAAGCTCAGAAGTCTGCACAAAAACAAGTACAGAAGCAATGGGAAATCCAAAAGGATCACAAAATGAAACACTGAGGAATTCCTCATCTCCACACTGATAGCATTTTTCCCAAAACAAAGACAATAAAAGGCAAAGCCTCAAATTTAAAATGCACTCTTCTCATTTTTATTACAAATGCAGACTGTGGGTCCCTTACTGGCCCTGGAGACCACTTATTCATACTGGAAATACCACTGAGGTCAATGGGGCTATATAGTAAGAACTGAGACCAGTTTCTGACTAACTACAATGTTCCTAGCATGATGGTTTTCATTCCTAGGAATCTGAAATGATCTTTGACCAGAAACTCCCTTTAATGACTTTACTGACTCTGTTACCCTACATGACCTCAAAAACGCACTTGTCTCCTTCTTAAAAGTATTCCTTACACAGTCCTATAGTATTGGCTATTGGCAATGTCTATGTGAAGACAGCGAAAATTTCAGCCCTCAAGGTAGAAGAAACACACAGGATACTTCTCAGACGTTGCCACCAAGAGGAACTACCTAGAAAAAGGACAAGGAATAGGTGAATGGGCTTTCTCCTCTCTCCCTTACCAAATGGCAACATGCGACTGGTAGCACAGTGAAAAAGGGAAGCAAGTTGTACCACTTAAGTATGATATAACCATTTACACTTTCCTAAGCACAACCAGAGGGATGTGAGTGGTATTTCATTCTCAGGGAGTGAATCAGAGAAAATTAGAACTGGAAGGGGCCTCAGGAGGTCATCTAGTCCAACCCCCTGCTCAAAGCCCCAGCCAGGGCTTTGTCTAGCCAGGTCTTAAAAACCTCCAAGGATGGAGAGTCCACCACTCTCTTATCTTATGTCTCTCTGGGCATCCACCTCTCTGGGTACGTTATACCCTCCTAGTGAGAAAATTCTTTCTAACATCTAACCTAAGCTTCTTGTGCTGCCCATTGCTCCTTGTTCTGTCATCTGCCACCACTGAGAACAGTCCAGCTCCATCCTCTTTGGACCCCACTTCAGTCAGTTGAAGGCTGCTAGCAAATCCCACCCGCCCCAGTCTTCTCTTCTCCAGACTAAATAAGCCCATTTCCAGTTCCCTCAGCCTCTGCTCAGAACCACATTCACTGCACTCCACTGGACTCTCTTCAATTTGTCCACATCCTTTCTGTAGTGGAGGGCCCAAAACTGGACACAGGACTCCAGTGTAGCTTCACCAGTGCTGAATAGAGGAAAGAATCACTGCCCTATATCTGCTGGCAATGCTCCTACTAATGCTGCCCAGTATGCCATTAGCCTTTTTCACAAGTGCAGACTTTTGGCACATATTCAGTTTATGGTCCACTGTAACCCTCAGGTCCTTTTCTGCAGAGTTGCTGCCTCGCCAGTTGGTCCCCAGCCTGTACCGGTGAATGGGATTGTTGTGTCCTAAGTGCAGGACTTTGCACTTGTCCTTATTGAACCTCGTGAGATTTCTTTTGGTCCACTCCTCTAATTTGTTGAGGTCTCTCTGAATCCTAGCACTACCCTCTGCGTGTCAACTACTCCCCTCAACTTGGTGTCATCTGCAAAATTGGTGAGGGCGTACTCCATCCCTTCTTCCAGGTCACTGATGAATGCTGTGCAATGCTTCCATTGAACCATGTATGTTCACACCACCTCAACACAAGAGCTATTGTACAATCTAGCCCTATGCAAGTAAGTAAAATGTTATAGTTACATCTCGCTCTATACTTTCAGTATTCCCTCTGTGAACAGGTTGCCATGCAATATTTACATTCAACCCGAAACCATTTCACAGTTATTTACACTCAAATGAAACTAGCAGACACCTCACAGCTAACCACTATCACTACCCTAAATACTCCTCATATGTCAGCTTGACATTTCACACTATTATCTGCCTACATTCAGGACTGCTTGCTTTTGTTTTTGTCTTCTGCCACATAGTGAAATCCAACGGCATACTAATATTGCACATCCGCTTTATCTTGGCATTACCCCGCGCCTATCCCCAGCAGCCCACCCTCTTCCTGCATCCTCTTCTCCATATGGCCTCTGTTTCGCCAGAGATAACAACTCTGTCCACAAGAGCTATGCTATCTACCCCACTGGCTTCCAAGTTTATGGCATCCTCTTATGACTAGGCATGACAAAAGTCAACTTGCTAAATAAAAACCATGCACAGCACACAAATGTACCCAATAATATATCAAAAGGTTCCATTCATGAGCAAGTTATGGATCATGACCACTCAGACAACGAGTAACAGGTGGAATCAGTCATTCCACAGCTCATGCAAGAGAGAGAATGAGAGGTGCTGACTACTCAGCAGGAGACCAAAATCAGCAAGTTAAAAAAAAAAAATAATAATAATCCACAAGCAAAGGAAGACTCTTGCAGGGGCACTCACACAGACGCAGTAATTATAACTTCCACTTCAGGAGTTGGTGCGCTGAAACAGAATTGCAGATAGCATTGTGATCTGTGCTTCAGAAAGGCCTGCATCAATTCCATGCTCAAGCTAGAGAGGAGCGTGCAAATTGGAATGATATGGTTCCCAATCAGGGTTGAGGCTCACTAAATCCTGTTGAGATAATTAGCAGTCTCTCAAATTAATGTAATTACTGCTTTAGTTTAGTTACTTCCTCTACCACAAAATTAAGTTTAACATGCTGTTTAAAATATGTATGTCTTTGTACATGCTATTTAATGTACTGACTGTGCTCGAGTTTTCTGCCTTCTCGCTTGATCTGCTAAAGTCATGTCAGCATCTCTCTGGGGGTGTATTTTGGGAACAAGGACTGGACCCACAAAAGCAAGGAAAGGGAATTTACGGTAGAAATAAAAATGCTGGTGGAATAAAGAAGTGCTGAACACAAAGAAGAAAAAGGAGGTGTTTCAGGAATGGCAAAAATGGTAAAAGAGAAAAGTCACTGCAAACCTCAAAATGACACAAGGGAAGAACGCATGCTATATTAAAGACAGCAGGAAAAAGAATATTAAAAAAAAGAGAGGAAAGGAAGCCGTAAGCAGGATGTGGAAAACACAGCACTGGTAAGGGATAAAGATGCAACCACTCTGATTAAAACAAAAAACATCAAGAAACAATAGAAAAAATATTTTGAAGAACTGTTAAACTTTGAAAGTGAGGTCCATGGTTTATTTTTCAAAGAAAAAAATGGAAGGACCAGAATCATAAACAAGGAAATAAGTGAGTACAGCTGTAGCAAATATATAATTTGATAAAGTGTAGGACCCAGCAGAAATTATACTGAGATGGTTAAAATCAGTGAGAGCTGAAGAGATTGGCAATAGTTGAAGATAGTTTGGTAAGAAGACAGAATCCCAAGAGACTGAAAGAAAGAAACAGATTAGAAACCATTGATAGGGAAAATTGTGACATGCAACAGCTACAGAAAGTAAAAGGTAATAAAGCTGGTAGATCTTATGATGAAAATCTTTGAAAGCATAAGTAGTAATTATTAAGAATACAGACATTTGAATGCAGTCCTTTGAGGAATACAAGGTAAGTCAACCACAGGTACAGCACGCCTGATGAGACGGATGCAAGAGTTCCTAGAGGGGAAAATGACCCTGGGGTACAGATTTGCAGAAGGTATTCAATAGAGCTCTCCTCAAGGTAGTCTTGGCACTTGTTTTTTTGGTTTTGTTTTTTTGTTGTTTTTTTTAAAAAACCTTATGAGGGTTGTCAGGTATCCAGGATGTAGCATTATTGGTCTAGAGAAAAAGGCAATCAGGACTCATAGTAGAGATGATATCTTCTATGAAACCAACAAAATTTCTGCAAAAAAAAAAAGTCTTTAATTGTAAGCTTTCAGGCACAAACACCATTCATCAGGCATTGGAAAAAAGATTGTAAATGTTCTCCTGGGTAGAAATGAAAGTTCATATTTCATAGGATTTCACAGAGGAGTCAATAGATGGAAAACTCCTCTGGGCAATCTGTTCATTGCTGGCAAGAAGCCTCTCACCTCCTGTGAGGATCTGTGATGATGCAAATTACCTTGAAACAAAGGCAGGAGCAGGATCTCGGGTTTCAGGTGGTCACAGTTGCTTCCTGCTTGGGAAAATATGAAGGTTTCATTAAAAAAAATAAGCTAAAACATGGAAGATATCGAATTTTAGCCAATTTTTACATTTTTTTTTACCTTTGTTTCATGGTAATTTGCATCATCACAGATCCGCACAGGAGGTGAGGGCTCCATACCAGCTGTGAACTGACTGCCCAGAGGAGTTTTCCATCTATTGACTCCTCTATGAAATATGAACTTCCATTTCTACCGAGAACTTTTACAATCTTTCCTTCATTGCCTGATAAAGGGTGTTTGTCCCCGAAAGCTAGCAATTAAAGACTTTTTTTGCAAAAATCTTGTTGGTCTAATAAAAGATATCATCTCTACTACGAGTCCTGATTGCCTTATGAAGATTGTAGCAGCCATTTACAGGGTGAGATCAAAAGAGTAACAAGAACTGCACGAGGAATGATGGAAGAGTTTTACATCAAGGTTGGGATAAACCAAGGTTTAATGCTAAGACTCCTCCCTACTTAATATAACAAAAGATGCACGGAGAAAGGATCCATTAGAGTAGTGGTTCTCAACCTTTATAGACTTGAAACACTCTTCAGAAAATGCAAGCTCTTACCTTAGACTCATTTTGGCTACAGAAAAATAATATTGAAATTTTGCTGTTGCTAAGAACTCAAAGACGACAACAGATCAAAATGTTTTTAACACTATGGATTCCTATTTGAAAACTTGAGGATTATCTTGTGAATCATGTCTGCCACCTAACAGTGTTAACACTACATAGCACTGTGACACCTTTCAAAGGATTTCAAGGCACCCCAAAGGAGCTGTAGCACCCTCATTGAGAACCACTGCTTTAGAGGCTTACCAAAAGGGTATATGCAGATGACCTATTTATGATAGCATATATACAAGAGAAGTTGCAGAAATGGAAACGGGCTAAATTAGAAAAGGTGGCCCAAAAAAATTGGGAAAATAGATGTAATAATTTCCAGCTACAAAGGTGGATGAGACATGAAAGATAGGAAAATGCCCTAGGCAGGTACAGACATTCAAGTCTTGGGGGTCTAGGCAACTGTGAAGCTGGAAAGAGAGGGCTACAATGGAATTTTTCTGTTTATTCCCTGCTAGGTACTGTATGTGATAAAAAAAAAAAAGTCAGGGAAGCTAAAAATAAAAGTATAATTGATAGGAATGAGGCTGGTACAATTATACAGAGTAGAAAGTTGGACACTGAAAAGGAAGTATAAAAGGACACTCAAGCAAACTGAGACAAGGATGCTAAGATGGATATTGGGTGTTTCACTGAGAGAGAGACACAAAAAATAAATTGGGTATAAGAAACATTATTTAGAAAGCTAAGGAGACCAGATGGAGATGGCTAGGAAAACCCATCCTCTGAAGTGAAGAAGGAACTATAATGAGATGAGTATGGAGGTAAAAGCTAAAGGAAAAAGGAAATGGACAACTTGAAGGTTAAAAAGGCAGGATGTAGTCAGGAAAGTCATTAACAAACTGAGGATGAGAACAGGAAATACCACTGATTAGCGTGAGTAAAGAAAGATCTGAGCCGGTGACCCCACAGTTGAGTGGAACTAAAGACTGAAACAAGAGAGAGAACTGCCATATTTACTCAAATCTAAGATGAGATTCCCCCCACCACCACCACCAATCAGCATGGAGGGGAAGTCCTTTGTCTTAGATTTGCATACAAAGCGCGAAGGGGGGCAGGCAGCTGCTGCGGCTCTGAGCCCAGGTCAGACCTACAGTAGCTGCCTTTCCCCCTTACCTCACTTCCCCTCTGCACTTCTGCCCCCTTCCCCCCACCATTTACTGTCAGGTACAGCTTGGTTCCATCTTGGGCTGGGTTCCCCCCCAGGGACAGAGCGCATGAAAACAACACTGCTGCATGGCCCAGCAAGGACAGAGCTTTCACGTACTGTGCTCCAGGAGGGAAAAGAGCCAGAGCAGTGTCAGACAGTAAAAGGGGGTGAGCAGCAGAAGCTGTGGGGAGCTGGGGTGCTGGTGGCAGGGGGAAGGAGAGGCAGAAAGGCTGCAGGGGGAAAAAGGGGGGAGCAGAGAGCAAGGGGGCTACCTGACCACCCCAGACACCTTCTCCCCCTATCCACTATTTTCCCTGCTGTAGCAGTGGGAAGGGGATGAATTCAAGCCAACCCTCCAATAATTAGATTCTATACCTGCAAAATTGATACCAAGTTTATACATTTGCCATATTTAGAATCTAATTATATGGGGCACATCTTAAATACAGGGACAACATAGATTTGAATAAATATGTTAGCTCCACATAGAGACTTAATGCTTAGCATTGCAGCAACAAGCTTTCAGGTACCATCTTCAGCATCCAAGGCCAGATCTAAAGGAGGACTTTCAGCCTCCAAATCAAGTAGAATTCAGTCTTTTAAGGATGATGGATGATACGGTAGTAATGCTGGGGGTACCACCCTCCTTTATTAAATAAAGACTATTAGCAGTTACAGACTTCACCCAGGAAGCAGTGGGCATTTATGTATTTTACATTAAACAGTTACTGGGTGATAAGAGAGACAAATTTGGGAGCAGGTGGCAGAACTCAGAACTCCCCACTTCTTAGGTAAGTGCCCTAACCAGTACAAGGACCTTGCAGTCCTTCTGAATTGTTCTCCTTTTGGCCCCATCAATTTTATGTTCCTTTTTGCACAACAGCACAGCCCCAACAAGCTTAGATTAGAGCCTGGTAGTTAAGGCACTTGCCTGGGAAGAAAGATGTGGGTTATACCTCTTAGGAGATCTAGGACCTAGATTTCCCACTTCCTTGGTAAAGACTCATCACTAGGCTATAATTGCACCAGCACAGATCCTGCTCCAGGCATGCTTTGTATGTACAAGTGTGTTAGATGTGCTCTGAGCCCATCTACTAGATCTGATCATTCAAGGAACTTTGATGCCGCTCTACTGAGTCCCTGGATCCCAGTGAAACTCAAGCAAGAGCTAGGCACCAAGCCACTGAGACCAGTACAACTCTGTGCATATGGAGAATACAGAACTGAAGGTACCTAATGGAGACACTTAGCAAGGTTAGGTGCTTCTAGGTACAGCTGGCAGCTGAGCAGGGTCACAATTTTAGAGTTAGGCACCTAATGGCTGCTTACATCCTGTTTTAGGCATCAGAGCTTTTCTTTGGACCTGGTCCAAAAGGCTACCATAATGTATCTGGAGAAGGCCAGGAGCCAAAGAATGGGAATCCACAGACGCCCGTGGTCTCAGCAAGAGCTGCACCAGCAGGAAAGGCAGAGGAGCACTGTTCCTAAAAGACAGATGCCTAACTGACTGATTGAGATTTCTTAGCTCTGAACCCTCTCCTAGACCTAGGTACCTTACCAGATCACCCCTTTCCCACAATTAACTAGAAAAAAAGATCTCTACCCATTTTACCCAATAGCCTAGTGATTAGGGCAGTCCCCTGTAAAATGGGAAATCCATTTTAAAAAGCCTACTCTGAGAAGCGAGTAAATAAATTGGACAAGGAACTTAAAATCCTCTCCCTTCCATCCCATGCAAGCACCCTAACCACCAGGTTCCTGATTATTCTGGGAGGTCTCTCTTTCTCTCAAGTTCTCTTCTAGGACTCCCTCCCCTTTTAGGGGGAGAGCTGCTCTGCGTGGTGTAAATGGTCATTAAAAGTTCACCAGAACGATGTCCTGAACCAGACTGCCCCGCCTTCCACACGAGGTATCTAACTGGCCTGCTGCAGAGAGTCTCTTCCTCTCCCCCTCATGCTGTGTTTTCTAAATCATGTAAGTAAGCTTTGAAGATCCCATTCTCAATATTTTTAAGTACAAATGTTTATAAGCGGACAAGCTGCATTTATACGAGAAGCTCAGCTATAAATAACTGAAGTGCTTCTGTGAGACAGAGTAGTTGAACTTTCTAGTAGTGAAGAGCAGGGCTGGACTTTTGTTTTACTTTTACAGACCCTTGGGTGTCATATTTTGGTTTTGCAAGTACAAAAACCAGTCATTCATGGTTTGTTTTTATTCAAGGCTATAGGATACACTGAAAAGCCCCAAAATTCTCCACAGATATTAGACTAAAAAAGCACTGGGCTTCCAAAATTATTTATGAACATTTCATGACTTCTGTGCTTCAGAGACCGTGATACGGAAGACAACTCTCTGTTCTAAAGAGCTCACAATGCAACCAATGATCCAGAGAGAAAAGCAAGGATGCAACATAAGCCAGGTAGTGGGAATAACATGAACTACAGAACTGGGATAACTAGGCATTTCAAACCTAAGTGCAGCACGGCAGATGACATTTGTGCAAGCATGATATGGGAACTGGTGAGTCAAGACAACAGTGATAAAAAAAAAAAAAAGCCAAAGACTAGTTCAGAGAATAAGTTTAAGAAGCAGTAGATACAATAAAATTATTCAAGGAAAATTGTAAGGGCGAGTCTTCACAGGAAAGTTATGCTGTTATGAGCCAAGGTGTAAATTTAAACAAATACAATTAGACAGGTATAACCCCTGTCTGGATTACTATTCCAGTATAAATTCTGCCTTTTCAGTGTATCTTATGCTTCTTAGAACAACAGATAAGATGAAAAAAACTCATTCATACTGGAGTTAGTGTGGCCACTTGCAACTGAGGGCCTATACTTTTAAATGTGTTGGGGTAACTCATAACATTTTTGCACGGGGCAAGATCTTAGGTCAATATGGGAATTAACTACAGTCTAAGAACAGAAGAGGGCAAGCAAAAGTTAAGTCTATGAATAGGTAAATGTCAGTGCAGCTGGCAGCAGCAGCACTTCTGAAACATTAGTGCGATCCTGATGCTAAATGACAAAAAACAGGGTGATACAGAACAGCAACAGGCACTGTTATTCCCAGTGTACAATGACTGTCTGCAAAATCAGAACACAAAAATTAGTTTCCGCAAAAACACCTGTGGCTCATCTCCCTTCTAAATCACTCGATACATTTTGTGATACAGTACCTTGTTAATCTTCACCAATTAGAAGATTTTCCCCATAGCACAGGCTGTGTTGACACAATACAAGACACAAACATACCCCTGGAACAAAAGGTTAAAGTCCTTTACAATATTTCATTTCCATAGAGATTTAAACACTGAAATATGTCATAATAAAACAAAGAAGTGACTCAGTTCAGTATACACAACTCAGATCTTCTAGAACGCATTAGTCATTCAATAAAAACAATGCTCTGAGGATTTACTGAAAATACTTTACAGAAGGAAAATAAAAATCAAATTTACCTAACAGAAGGGATGTGGTAGAAAGTACACACAGTACTTTACTTGGTATTTCATCTCTGTTCTTCCAGCCCTGAACTCAGTTACCAACACTGATGAATTCTCATTCTTCCGAGACACCCCAAAACATTCATTCTGATAAAAGTGGCTCTTATGGGAAAGCTCCAATAATGCTATCAATTCTGTTAACACAAACCCTATCCCCTCACCCCCAGCCCTATATAGGGTCCACATTAGTAGATCCAATTACAGTATAAATAAATCAATCCTTGCTAAAATAATAGCAAAGATTAGTGACAGTGGGAGCGTCTGTGGGGAAGATAAATGAAGGGGCTGCATTTTTCTAATTTTCTGAAGTGGGAGTCTTCATTTCAACATTTACAAATAATGTGTATTGGACTTCGACATTATGCCTGCCTCAAAAAATTGCATGAGCCCATTTTATAAAAGTAAATACAGGAAATATAAAAATATACACCTCCTAACTTGAACTTACTAAGATTCCAAAATCACTGCAACATATTGGGTGGGTCCAACATGCATTAATGCACCTTTGATACTGCGCATTAAGTTTAGTACTTCTAATACGAGGTACTACATAAATGCACAGTAGCAAAGGCTCGTGGTCTTTTTGTGAGGTTTAATGAGCAGTAGATAAATTCTCCTGCGCATTAGCATGGTTTTTGCCATAACACACTAATGTGCAGTGAATTAGTCTACTGCGTATTAAGTGTCTCATGTAGATGCAACCATTGTGGCAGAACACTGCCATTGTGGTCATCTTTAGTCTGATGGCTACAACTGTCACTTATCTGTCACAGGCTGAAATCTGTCATAGGCTGAAACCTGGCATGGGAGCAATTTGTGCAGATTTTTAAAAGTATTTCTAAGTTATAATAACAAAAAAGAGAAATTTACCCTTTTAAAAACTAAGTATTCCTTAACTGCCCAGAGCAAGTGGTTTCTAAAAATGAAATGCATCACTCATGTCTAAGCCACTAACTGATACTGAAATACAAAATAAAGATAATTAATACTTTTTCACAATAGCATTTTCTTTTAATATATTACAGAGATGGAGTTCATTGTACAAATATGCTTTTTAAAATTATTTTCCTTTGTTGTTTTTTTAAATTCTGGATACTAAAATACACTCCAGAGAAAAGGTCATTAAAAACTAATTCCTAAAGAGTCATTTGTATTCCATATTGGTGAAACTATGGACTATCTTACATTGACACTGCAGGGGTATATATTTAATCTGCTTTGTGTATACAGCCACTGTTGTGTTTAGGGCCCCTCCACATGTGCAGGTAAAAGAATGATGGAATCTAATACATGATCATGCCTCCCACCATGCCACACATGCAAGGTAGGAGGTGCGATTGTGGGATCCAGCATCTGCAACTTCAGGACTCTGGGTCCTGTCAGCTGTGGGGTGCTGCCAGGAGCCAGAGTTGACAGCTGCTGGAGCTAACAGTCCCTTAGTTACAAGACTCCTGGCCCCGGCTAGGCATGGTATGCCCCAGCTGCTGGGAGACCCTGCTACACATGCAAATTAAAGCTCGACAGCAACCAACTATAAAGTCAGTACACATTTTCAAGGTGTAACTTTATAGCTGGATGGAGCTTTTCATGGCATGACAGGTACTTTGTACGTGTAGCTGATCTCAAGGTAATTGCAAAATTAACTGGTTAATTGCATGATACCCATAAAGTGTAGAGGGGACCCTAGTGTCACAGGCTTGCTTGGTATTTAATAACCTGATTATTCTTCCTTTTTTAAATCACCATTACTAAGAAGTCTGGAATCAGGAACCTAGCTGACTGTAAATGATCCAGCTGTAGGTGGTTTGACAGCTCTGTGCCATCAAATATAACATTTGATTTTATGCCTAATTCCAGCCCTACTGAATTTCTTCTCCAACGATTTTAGAATACCAGTGTTAAACTTTAAGATTCCGAACATTTTCTAGGGGGCTCAATCGTGTTTGTAATTCCTTTCCCTGGTGTGCTGCAGCCCAGATGTGTTAAGTTTCTGAACATATTATAAAGCCTTCCTTTATTTTCAGCAGTCGTTTTGAAAGGAGGTGAGTTGCAGGATGAAAAGCCCCCCAGTTCCCTTCCATCTGATGTATTTCTTTAATGTTGGTTTCAGGGTAATTTGTACCAATTGTTCATGTTACAATAAGACCTTGATGCTTCAGCAGGTTAAGTACCAAACTTGTGAAGATGAAGGGTTGCAGGATTGCTGAGGCACTCTAGCTGCTGGTTGCAGGTCTTATTTCAAAGGGCCAATTTGTCTGATCAGCTGAGTTCCAGCTAGTGGAGAAGTATCACCTTTGAAGTAGAAGTCATAGCGAACAGCTTCCCTGCTCATCCTTAATTTGGCAACCCACTGATAATTCAATACCCTGCAAAATATCCATATAGGGATCATGCAGGTACTACTGTATAACTACACATTTTTGCTCTAACCATACAAAACTGATAGATGGAACCCAAAACTGCCCATAAGCCTGAAACCTGGTGATAGCAGCCTCTTTGGCTGATGGGGAGCAGACATATAAAAGCATCAATAATTGGGACAATTCTATGAAAATGTCACTGATGATCTAGGTTCACAGGAAGCTACCCCAAGGATCTACATTTTTCTGTCAGATTTTTGTCTTCTGATAGCGTTCATCTGTCACTATTAATGGAAAAAACATTTCCACAATACTTCCATCCCTTGAAGTCCAGTCCTTTCCCCACCACCCTATGACTACCTTCAATTAAGCTGCAAATAATCCTTAAAAAAAATACTGTACTTACTCATATGCCACATGTCCCTTTCCCTAAAAATCTGCCTTCCAAAATTGGGGATGCGTCTTGACTAGGGAAGCTGATTTTATACCAAAGCCAAAATATGGAGATGCTGCAATATAGCTACTGTTTCTTTTCCTTCTCTTCATGGCAGCAGCTAAATGGACAGAACAGCATACAGAAGAGACAGATCTTGGGGG
>NW_017728992.1:186610883-186613023 GCF_001723915.1 Gavialis gangeticus | reverse complement strand
GGGGGGGGGGGGGTGTCCAGTGGCACAGTCGCACTTTGATTCCTGCTCCATGGAAAGTTTAAAACTAACTGCCCAGAAGCCGAAGTGGCATTTCTATTCCAGCACAGCTGAGGGAGTCAATTTACTTCATAGCTCATTATAATCTCCCTGATTCCTACTAACCCCTCTTCACTCCACATGCATTAGTGTAATAGTAAGAGCTTTGCTAATATCAAAAGTTTTGCATGCTGATTCCACAGGAGGCCAGTGAAGTGGCACATAGCCTCCTGCTCTGAGCGCCATGAACCTAGATAGTAGAATGTCGTGATACGGTGCAATGTAGTAAACACCAGGTGCACTGGATCACAACTCATCCCCATTTTCCTAGCTTGTGATAATGTTGTTTACTTCAGACTACATAAGCTGTAAATTCTTGGGTTGCTACGGGTTCCTCCACTCTGGCAGGAGTCCTGACTTGCGCGGAGCCCCAGCGCAGGCTATCGCATCCCCGGGATCGGGACACTCCAGGGCCAGGGGAACCACGTGGAGTAGCGGCTGCTGCTTAAGGCCGATGTGAGGTGACTGTCCTCTCTGCTCTGGTCTATCGTCTGCTTCTGTGAGTATCCTTAAATAAAGCTTTGCAAGGGTGAAAACAACCGTGAGTACGTCCTTTGTTCAAGCACAGGGAATCTGCTGAACCCAACAGTTCAATTTAAGATAATTAGCAACCCTGTAACCTTTTCAATGGTCTTGTTTCTCTAATCAAACTATCCTTTCTTCAGCAATTTTACTGTCCCTGTTAACTACTCCTGGTCTTCTCTTCTATTTCACAACCCTACAAGCTATTTTTTGCTCTTTTCAAAATCCTAGATCCACTCATGTAGTCATGAAGTCCAGTTTTCAGCAACTGACACCCAAGAGTTGCAGACAATTCATCTGTCAAAGGCTTAAAACTAGCTTTTGCCTGAGCAGGAAAGGGAAGGTGATTGAGTTAAAAATTAGGCTCGGTCCCTGTTCTACACACATAATTCTGGAACAATATTTTATTCCTCATTCTGCTTTCCCAAAAATAAAGGTGCATGATCTTATTTGGGGGTATGTGGCACACAATAAAATATGTTAGTACATAAAAACATTGATGTATCAAAGTAGTGACAGTTGCTAAACAGTCAACAGCTGGTTCAAACTTAAAAACAGACAAAAGGTGTATGCTACCAAACAGCAGGTGCTTTCTTTTCCACCTACAAGCATCCACCTTACCATTACCATTAGCACTTCATGCCACAGATCACATACTAACTCACACTCACTAATATTCAACCATTCTAAACTGAGCAACATATCTAAGACCCACAAATATGGGTGTCAGAAAAAATAAGATAATAAAGGGATGTACGCAGAAAAATGAACACAAGGGAGAACTAAGAACGTGGCGCATGTTCTGCATGTACTATAGTTGTGGTTACACAGTAAGATTTGTGCTCAAGGGTAGAGGAGCATTTTAAAACTTAAAAAGATGGAGTTTCCATAACCATTCTAAATAATCTCTTCTAGAGTTTTATCACTGAAACTAGAAAATTCCTCCTAATACCTGAACTAATTGCATGCCTTGTTTCCTGTGGACACAGAGATCAATTGATGCGCATTCTCCTTAGATTAAATCCCAATTCTTTCATTATTTCCTTGTATGTCATGGTTTACATATATATAAAATAATGTGCTATTAGCTCTTTTCTGTAACAATGTTACAAAATGTTGGAGAAGACTGAAAGGGGATTTGATAACACTCTTGAAATACCTGAATGGCAGCTATAAAAAGAATGGAGATACTATTAACTGTTGTTGCAGGGGACAAGGTTCTCAAATTCCAGCAGAGGAAATTTAGATTGCATATTAGGAAGAAGTTTTTCACTCTAAGGGTGGTTAAGCACTGGAACAGAATACCCCAAGAGGCTGTAGAATCTCCATCACTGGAAATATCTAAGAATAGGTTAAACCAGGGGTGGGCAAAATACAGCTCGCAAGGCCATTCTATCCGGTCTGCAGGGCCCCTAAAAAATTTACAAAATTAATATTTCTCTGCCCTTGGTTCCTGGTAGTATGCGCCAAAAAACTCAACGTTATGCAAAATTATGCAGGTATTTTGTATGGTTGGGGTATG
>NW_017728992.1:186584968-186610340 GCF_001723915.1 Gavialis gangeticus | reverse complement strand
GGAGTGAAGGGTAGGGGAAGGGCACAGGCATATCATTGCCCCCCACCCCACAATCATTTACATAGGCCCCACAGGTGTCCTTCTTTTTTTTAAACTAAAATTATGGTAACCCTACAGGAATGCAACTCAGCAGAATGCAAATTTGTTCCAACAATAGCAGGAGCCTGGTGTTAGCATTTCAGGTGGTAAAATGCTTCCTTCTTGTATAGACAGACAAAGTTCTTTGGGCAAATCTGATATCTTTTATCAGATCAACTCAAATAGTTGGAAAAATTCTTCTTAGCAAGCTTTTGGGCACGTTAAACACCCTTCGTCAGGCTGAGGAAGCATCTGCAGATGGTCTGTGCTCTTCCTTCTTGTATGTGCTAACATCAGGCTCCTGCCATTGTTGGAACGAATTTGCATCTCTCAGAGCACAGAGACACACAGATACCTCACCACAAAAAAAATTCCTGCCCAGAAGAGTTTTCCATCTTTCCACTTTTCTGTGAAATATGAAACATCATAACCTGAAAGAAATATACTTCTACATCCTGCTTGCCACCAGAAAACTTAGAGGTAAAAAGACTTTCTCAACCTTTCTCTGTGCCTAACCTGGACAAAATGAACTATTCCAAACAGGAGACTTTACCACACCTTCAGTTCTCCTGTGAAATATGAATTTTCATTTCTGCCTAGGAGAAGTTTTACAATCTCTGCTCTCTCCAGTCCCTGATGAAGGGTGCATGTGCCCAAAAGCTTGCAAATAAATACAATAATTTGTTTGCAAATATCAAGTTGGTCTAATAAAAAATACCACCTCTTCCACGAGTTATGACTACTTTTCCAAAAGAATTTCAGATTTATTGAAGAGGTGGAGGGAGGGGAACAAAATATCTGCAGAGAGGACCGACTGTGTGTGTTCAGTCACCGGAAAATCTATGACAATGTTGAGAATTTAAGAACAAATGAAAACTTATCAGGTAATTATATTGACAAAACAAAGGTGCTGAGTGACAGTTTAACACATTTTTAAAGATGCTTAAAGACAAAGTACATTATTAAGTGTTATGAAAGTTAAACACACCCTTCAATGCAATGTACATCATATGTTAGATGACCAAGTTTGCTTCAGTCCAGGTGAGTTTCTCAGCAAAATAACCAAGGAATACATAATTGTGAATAATATCAACAGGTCCTAAATATGTAATTCCTTTGCCATCCCACCATCTTTAATAGAAACTACCCTCATAGTAATTTGGGGGTACTTTAAGAGTGTGTTGTTTAACTCCACCTTAGCATAAAATATCTATTATACAGAAAGGGAAAAAAACCTGAGGAATGGAGCATGCCTCTCAAGAAATAATTTGGATAAAAAAACCCAAAATTTACCATCAGAGGGGGAAAAAAAACCCTAAAAACTTCCTTAAATGAATTATTTTTTGTTTTTAAGAACATCCCATTTTAGCTGTATAAAAAACACACCCATTGTGATCCCTGGAAACAATTACATTAATTAAAACAAGACTCTGCATTTGGAGATAACCACATTAACAAACCCAACCCCAAAATCATTCCCAACAGACCGTAATTAACTCAGAGTGTGTGTGTGTTCAATCAATGGGAAAATGGGATTCAAAAGCCCTGCTGCTAACAGAGCCTTGCAACGAAGGCAGGATGAGCTGTACAGAAGGACATGCCCTTTGAAGCACTCCAAAGCACTGGGCAAGTGGATACACAGGAGAGCAAAGGTGGACAGAAGAGCATTCAGTGACTATGGGGAGGGCTCAGCTTTGCATCCGCCCACTATATGTTTGGGGAGGGCAAGAGGGGGACACCCGTGTGTGCAGCTGTGATGAATGTGAAGCACTCCAGCCAGGGGAGTACACTCTCTCCATGGCTGAATGCTTTGTTTTCAAAGCACTTCAAAGTGCAGCTTTAATCTGAAATGCTTCAAATCTTATATCTGTCTCCACCCTTGGGCTGCCCCAACTAGATTCACAACAATACAGAAAAAAAACATTAATGTAAGAGTGGCTGATTTTAACCTGAGTTAGCTGAGATGGGTAAACCTTGACTTAGTGGAGCTCAGTAGCTACTAATACAACCATTCTTTGTAGTTAGAATTTTATCCATCTCTCTCCCACTACATTAACCTAAGCTAACTAGACCTGACCTAAGTTAACTAAACTGCCTGAGAAGCAAGAATCCCAATCTCATATGCATGTCACCCTAAGGTTGAAGTTACACATTATACTTACACTGTGAAAAATACTAGCAATTTAAACTGTGTGTTATAGACTTCTTTGGCAATCCAAAAACTGCCCAACATGGGGTGGGAGACTAATCCATCTAGCCCAGGGGTTGTCAACCAGGGGTACGCATACCCCCAGGGGTATTTGGAAAGGTTCTAGGGTAAGTACAGTCGAGCAGGCAGGAATGGAGCACCGCCTCCCACCACCCCACACCACTGTCCCCCACCCCCTGCCCTGCTCCTGGGAGGCAATGGCAGTGGCTCCCCTCTGCAGGTCCCACAGGCGCCACCTGGCTGGCTGGACACAGGGTGGGGGGGAGCTTGCACATGGCAGCGGCCGCCACCACCATCCAGCCCCGCTCAGTGTCCAGCCACTGCCACCCTCCTCCCCCGCTCTGCACCATGTTATTAGCAGCCCTAAAACTGTTTAGTAGGCCCTATCAACGTCAAAGCTGATACTAGAAGCCAGTCACACAGAGTAACAAATAACAAGCCTCAATAAGGTGCAAACATCTGAGCAGAGACCCAGCAATCACTGGGCATGTCTACACATACATTTGATCCAACCTAAATTTACACTGGTGTAAGCTACTCCAGAGTGAGCACTTTTGGGCAGGCAGCTACACATGCAGGGATTAGGGAGCAGATTTGTTGGTCTTTGCACCAAGTTTCCTGCAGCCCCACAATGGGCCTCTGCTGCCACCAGGGGAACTCCAGGCTCCCCCTAGCCCAGGGCCAGAAGACAGCTGTCTCCTGGTCCAGGGAGGGGGCAATCCCAGGCCCCTGCCCTGATCCACCAGTGGGGCAGCTAGCAGCCGCCACTGACGGATCAGGGCAAGGGGACTGGGACCTACCCCACCCCTGCAGCTCTTTCCAAACCCTGTGTCTTGATCACCTGAATGGGGCACGGGGCTGGGACCTGTCCCTGACCAGAACAGTTCCAGCCCCCACCCTGCACACTGGGCAGAGCCTTGGCAGTTTGTTCCTTGGTCAGCTCTGCAAGCATGGAGCTGGGGGGAGGGGGGCTGAGGAGGAACAGGCTGAGGAGCTTGTTCCCCACCCAGCTCCATGAGCATGGAGCTGAGTGGGGAACAGGCTCCCGTATCCCCGCCAGTAGGGAGCTCCCAGAACCAGCTCTGCAACTGTGGGGCCAGTGTTGGGAGACGTATCTACAAGCACCAGCACTCAAACCATGAGGCCAGTGCTGGAAGACCCTTATAAGGAGATAAGGGTGTCCCAGCACTGGTGTCATAGTCATGGAGTCGGCGCTAGGAAATAAGGATCTCCCAGCCCCAATTGCCATCTTGGAACAGGGGGCTTGGAACTCCCTGTTGCCTAGGCAGGGGGACATAGTCCCTGTTCGGGATCCTGTGGCGAAGCCCGCCCTGCCAGCATGCAGCTCCCAGGGGCAGGGAGTTATCTCCCACCCCCTGATGGACGGCTGACTAGGAGCAGACTTTGCTCGTGGTCAGATGTCTATACGAGTGCTACTGCACCATTACTAATCTCGAGTAAATGTTCTACTTGCTTTTGCAGGTAGCAAATTTACTTGGGATTAGGGAGGTTTACTGCGTAGTAAGCATGTGCATGTGGAGATGCACATGCTTACTTTGCAGTAAATTATGCTAATGCACAGTTATGTGTTGCATGGTCAGTTACACTAACTTGCTCAGTGCATCTCTACCCTACTCCAACAGTTGTGGGTAACCCATTGAACCCCATTTGTGATGGGGATCAGGGATTGCAATTATTCCCCATGAACAAAGAATTTCCAGTAAGTGCGTGTCATAAGCTCGCGTTAAGTCCCTGCTCTTTGTTTAGGAGCCAGTGACCAGGAAGCCAGAGAACAGCGGTTGGAAACAGGGGAAGCAGTTTGCAGGCCAGTTCGTGTCGTTCCCCACCCCCTACATTTCTGAGGGTCAAGCCTCTCAGCTTGGTGTGAGGAAGCAGGAAAAAAAGGAACCCTTTGGGGCCAACAAGCAATAAACATGCCAACTCCAGGTGAGTTCACTAGGGAAGGTCTGCTTGGAAGAAAAGCAAAGGCAGATTAAGAGACCCAGGAAAATGGCTGGAGGATATTGCAATGCCACTGCCACTGCCTCTGCTCGCACCTGTGATGTTTCTGTCCAGGCAGGACTGCTCTTCATCGACGCTTCCACCCAGGTCCTGGTTTGGCACTGTGGGACTGCAGCTTCCAGATTCCTTCAAGTGATGGACAGGTCAGGGAGTGCCTGTGGTGAGCAGTGCCTCCTGGTGGTGTTTCTCGGAGCTGGCAAGAAAACTACAGGTGGAGGTGGCTAGGCTCCAAAGCATGCTCCACCATGAGGAGTTCATTGGTTTGATGCAGGAAGAGATCTCCGGAACTATGGAAGAAATGTCATATGTAGCTCTGGAGAAGCGAGACAGCATGGACACCCAAGAAGGTGGATGCTGGAGGCTTGTGACTTCTGGCAGCAAGCAAAGATCTTCACCTCCCCCCTGTAGTGGTTTGTCTGGAGAACAGATATGCAGCCCTAGCAGCAGAGAGGGAGAAGCATATTCCATTGGTGGAGGAAGACAGGCCAGGTCTCACCAAGGCGGGAAGGACTGAGACTACCACAATCAAGAAGCAACGGATAATGGTGGTTGGAGACTCCCTTCTGCGGGGGACAGAAGGAGCCATCTCCTGACCTGACCTGGTGTCTCAGGATGTCCACTGCTTGCCTGGAGCCCAGATCTGAAATGCCTTAGAGGGACTACTGAGGCTCATCTGGCCCTCTGACTACTACCCCATGCTACTCATCCATGTAAACACCAATGATACTGCCAGGGGAGACCCCAACCATATCAAAAGTGACTACAGGGCTCTGGGTGCAAGGGTGAGGGTGTCCTTCCAGTCAAGGGAAAGGGCCTGGGCAGGAGCAGGTGCATCCTGCAGACCAAAACCTGGCTGCGCAGGTGGTATCACCAGCAGGGATTTGGCTTCTTTGACAATGGGATGTTCTTCCAAGAAGAAGGATTGCTGGGACGAGATGGGATCCACCTGACAGAGGAAGAAGGCTCACTAGCAGACAGACTCATTAACCTAGTGAGGGGGGCTTTCCACTAAGTACACAGGGGGATGGAGACCAAAGCCCGGAGGTAAGTGGGGAAGCAGGAGCCCTGGAGAAAAGGCAAGTAGGAGGGGGCAACAGGGGAGGTGTTCTCATACTTCTTGAGAAATCAGGGCAATCAACTAGTTACCACAGATGCCTGTACACAAATGCACAGAGTCTTAGATACAAGCAGGAAGAACTGGAAGTTGCTGCACAGTCACAGAGCTATGATGTTATTGGAATAACAGAGACTTGGTGGGAGCTCGCATGACTGGAGCACTGTCATGGATGAGTACAAACTGTTCAGGAAGGGCAGGCAGGGGAGAAGAGGAGTTGTACTTTATGTAAAAGAGCCATATGATTGCTCAGTGTTCAAGTATGAAGCTGGAGGTTGACCCTAACCCAGAGAGACTCAACAGGCCTGAGGGGAAACCAACAAGGGTGATGTCATGGTGGGATCTGCTATAGACTACCAGAACAGGAGGATAGGGTGAATGACACTTTCTTCAAACAGCCTCATGGCGATCAGGAGAGGTCTTGAATGACTGGAAAAGGGCAAACTTAGTGCCAATATTTAAGAAAGGGAAAAAGGAGGATCCAGGGAACTACAGACCAGTCAGCTTCACCTCAGTCCCTAGAAAAATCATTGAGCAGATCCTCTAGGAATCCATTTCTAAGCACCTGGAGGAGAAAAAGGTGATTAGGTACACTCAGCACAGATTTACCAAGGGCAAGTTATGCCTGACTAACCCGATTGCCTTCTATGACAAGGTGACTGGCTCTGTGGATGGGGGAGACCGGTAGATGTGCTGTACCTTGATTTTAGCAAGGCTTTTGATACAGTCTCCCACAACATTCTTCCAGGCAAGCTAAGGACGTATGGGCTGGATGAATGGACTGTAAGATGGATAGAAAACTGGCTGAAGCATCAGGCTCAGAGGGCAGTAATCAAGGGCTCGATGTCTAGTTGGCAGCCGGTATCCAGTGCAGTGCCTCAAGGTTCGGTCCTGGGGCCAGTTTTGTTCAATGTCTTCATCAACAACCTGGAAGATGGCATAGAGGGCACCCTTAGCAAGTCTGCAGATGACAGAGGAGCAATAGATACACTGGAGGGCAGAGCTAGGATTCAGCGTTACCTAGACAAATTAGAGGACTGGGCCAAAAGGAATCTCGTAAGATTCAACAAGGACAAGTGCAAAGTCCTAAATTTAGGATGAAACAATCCCATGCACCAGGACAGGCTGAGGGCTGACTGGCTGGGCAGCAGCTCTGCAGAAAAGGACCTGGAGACTACAGTGACAAAAAGCTGAATATGAGCCAGCAGCGTGCACTCGTTGCCAAGAAGGCTAACGGCATACTGGGCTGCATTGGTAGGTGTGTTCCCACTACATCAAGGGAAGAGATTATTTCCCTCTATTCAGCACTGGTGAGGCCAAATCTGAAGTACTGTATTCAGTTTTGGGCCCCCCACTACAGAAAGGATGTGGACCAATTGGAGAGAGTCTAGTGGAGGGCAACAAAAATGGTGAGGGGGTGGGGCACATGACTTATGAGGAAAGACTGAGGGAACTGGGCTTATTTAGTCTAGAGAAAAGAGACTGAGAGGGGACTTAATAGCAGCCTTCAACTACCTGAAATGGTATTCAAAAGAGGATGGAAGTAGACTGTTCTCAGTGGTGGTAGATGACAGAACAAGGATCAAGGGTCTCAAGTTGCAGCAAGGGAAATTTAGGTTAGATATTAGGAAGAATTTTCTCACTAGGAAGTTAGTAAAACACTGGAACGGGTTACCTAGAGAGCTGGTGGAAGCTCTCTCTCTGAAAGTTTTCAAAACCCAGCTAGACAAAGCTTTGGCTGGGATGATCTACTGGGTCTGGTCCTGCTTTGAGCCCGGGATTAGACAAGATGACCTCCTGAGGTCCCTTCCAACCCTAACTTTCCATGCTTCTATGAAGACACACCCACTGAATAACAATGTAATTGAACATTATGGATATGTGAAAAGCCCAGAATTAGGGGAATTCAACTTGGAGGAGATTCAGCCCAATTCAGCTTGTGAACACTGAAATGGCAGGGTGGATGGAGTGTCCCACGGAAGCATCCCCCGCACACTCAGTGGCAAACCCAGAAATGGACCAGAAGTACTTCTGGGTCTGCCATGGAGCATGCAGGGGGACCCCCCTCCCCTGGCTTGGAGACTGGTGCCTCCTGGGTTTGGGGGAGCACCCTGGGTCCCCCCACAGCTAGTCGCTGAGCCAGGAGGGCACGGGGAGGGGGGTGCACCACTGAGCACGCAGGGGACCTCCCTGCGCTCTTGTGGGACGCTCCATCCACCTCACCATCTTGGCATTCATGAGCTGCACCTGGTACCTCGAGGTATGTAGAAAAAAAACATATAAAAGCTATGTCTATGGCCAAATGGCTGATTCTCCAAATCAGATTCAGCCAAATGAAATCAGGACAATGATCGGAATCAGTGAATTGAATCACTGTTCCCCGAACCAAGCCAAATCAAATCAAATACAGCCCGCTTTGCACACCCCTACCCAGAATAGGCTGCTCCTGCACAAATTAGCAGATACACAAATCAATTTAAGTAACACCTTTGATACTCAAGTCCAGGGCATCTGGCAAATAGCTAGCACAATGACTTGTTCAAGTCACTGGCAGAGCTACAAACAGAACCCAAATGTCCCTAGTTAGTCCAGTTCCCTACCCACCAGGCTATATTGGCAGCCTATGTAACAAGTAGTAGAAAGAGTGCCAGTGTGCCCATGGCACACTGAAATATGCAAGTGTCACCCAGAAAAACTTGCTGCGATAGATATCCAAGGGGGAGCTTGTGAGGGCTAACACAATAAGGCATTTTCTCTTCCTTTTTGGTTTTATAAAATAGGGGGAATACAATCTCTTTCCCCTGCAGTCCTCAGGTACAGGGTAGTGCAGTGAGCTCTAAAAAAGTCTAACACTTCCTTGCTTTAGAGACTCACAGGAGTATGGTGCCTGCACAGGTTACTGCCCCTCCTGGTCTCATCCAATTGCCTCACTCCAGCTCCACCTCCCTCACCCTTCTGCTCTACTCCAGCCTTCTCCCTCCTCCCGCCACTATTTTTCCCCCAATGCTAGCACCTGTCACCTTTACCCTTGGGCTCCTCCATCTGCTTCATCATAACCATACCTCTTCTTCCTCACCCCTCTACTTTAATCAGCCTAAAGTCTCTTCTTACACATTGCAAGGGGAGCAAGGGAGGGATGAAACTTTACACTTCATACCACTTACAAGCAACTGAAAACTGGGACTTAAAACAGGAAGGGATGGGCAATCTTAATTACAAGTGGTGTTACAGCCCCACCTTAACACATGCCTCTCATCAGCCCAATAAATATCCAGAATCTCTTCTGTCAAGTTCTTATTCAGAGCAGCTGGTGTGGAGCAAAAAAAAAGGGCGATCAAGGATGGTTTATCTTCCTTGTTCTCTGGACAGATCTGTATTATTCTGAGATCTTCTAAAGCTGACTGTGCTGAGTGTATCTGGACACCATAGCACAGTATGATGCCCAGGCTAACTTGGTACTGGAAGCAGTATAACTGGGTTAGTTTTCTGTTTGGCCTGGGCTAATTAACTCTGCAGGGTATTTTAGCCTAGGTGCAGAGTTGTACTAATTCACCTATATCCATTGACCAAATTAAGCTAGGTCTCAATGCATTAAGTACCATTTCCTCAGCACTGCATTGTGCACTTCAGACATATGCTAAATCACATCAACTAGGTACAGCTCCCTAAATATGCAATAAGAACACAAAGTATAGTAGTCTAGCGCATAGCCCACGCCCTATGACAAAGCTGAGTAGGAATCAGGACTGGTACCGGAGCAGGTATCTGGGCTCACTACCAGTTGCAACCTCCCCCCACACCCAGGGAATTTTCAGCTGGCTACATCAGCCTCTTCTCCAGCCTCTTTGTTCCTCTTAAGAAGTATATACAGGTCCTAACACAAAACATAAATCTGGCCTTTTGAGGTCATTTCATTGTTTGTTTAACTAAAAATAAGATTAGCATTAGGTTTCTTCCTCCTGGAGAATAGCCCAAATGTATTTGATTATTATGATGTGATTGGAAAAACAGAGACTTGGTGGGATAGCTCACATGACTGAAGCACTATAATGGATGGGTATAAATTGTTCAGAAAGGATAGGCAGAGGAGAAGAGGAGGAGGAGTTGCACTTTATGTAAACATATGATTACTCAGAGCTCCAGTACGAAACTAGAATAGGCCTCTTGAAAGTCTCTGGGTTAGGGTCAGAGGGGAGACCAACAAGGGTGATGTCATGGTGGGAGTCTGCTACAGGCCACCAGACCAGAACAATGAGGGGGATGAGGCTTTCTTCAAACACCTAGCAGAAGTTTCCCAATAACAGGTCCTGGCTCTCACGGGGGAGCTTCAATCACCCTGATTTCTGCTGGAAGGGCAATAAAGCAGTACACAGGCAATCCAGGAAGCTTTTGGACAGTGTTGGGGACAACTTCTTGGTGCAAGTGTTGGAAAGGGCAACTAGGGGCAGTGCTCTTCTTGATCTGCTGTTCACAAACAGGGAAGAATAGCTGGGGAACACAGAAGTATATACAAACATGGGCAGCTGCAACCACGAGATGACTGAAATCAGGATCCTGAGGAAAGGAACAAAGGAGAGTAACAAAGTAAGAACACGAACTTCAGAAAAGCAGACTTCGATTCACTCTGATGGGCAGGATTCCCAGGAAGTCAGTCTGAAGTAGAAAGGACTCTAAGAGAGCTGACTGTACTTTAAAGAAACCTTACTGAGGGCTCAGGAATGAACCAGCCTGAAGACTAGCAAGTATGCCAGAAGACCAGCCTGGCTTAGCAGAGAAACTCTTCAGTGAGCTAAAACACCAAAACGAAGCTTACAGGAATTGAAAACTTAGACAAACAACTAGGGATGAGTATAAGAGTTTGGCTCAGGCATGCAGGGATGAAATCAGAAAGGCCAAAGTGCAAATAGAGCTGAAGCTAGCAAAGGATGTGAGGGATAACAAGAAGGGTTTCTATAAGTATGCAAGTGACAAAAGTAAGTTCAAGGAAAGTGTGGGTCCCTTACTGAATGGGGGAGGCAATCTAGTGACAGATGATGAAGAAAAGGCTGAAGTACTCAATTCCTTTACCCCAGTTTTCACAGGCAAGAGTGCTGAAGGAGTTGGCAGATGTGACTGCAGAGCCACTAGCATCAAACTTGAAAACCTGTGGAGATTGAAAGAGGTCCCAGACAATTAGAAAACAGCAGATATAGTGCCCATCTTTAAGAAAGGAGGATCCAGGGAACTACGGACTGGTCAGCCTCACCTCAGTCCCTGGAAAAAATCATGGAGCAGATCCTCAAAGAATCCATTTCTAAGCACTTGGAGGAAAAGAAGGTGATTAGGAACAGTCATCATGGATCCACCAAGGGCAAGTCATGCCTGACCAACCAGACTGCCTTTTATGACAAAATGACCAGCTCGGAGGAGGCTGGAAGGGCAGTGGATATAATGTACCTTGACTTTAGCAAGGCTTTTGATATGATCTCCCACAACATTCTCACAATAAGGAAGTGCAGGTTGGATAAGTGGACAGTAAAGTGGATATAAAACTGAATGGACTGTTGGGCTCAAAGGGTAGTAATCAATGGCTCAGTGTTTAGTTGGCAGTCAGTATTAAGTGGAATGTCCCAGGGGTTGGACTTGGGGTCGGCTTTGTTCAATAACTTCATCAATGACCTGGAAGATGGGATGGAGTGCACTTTCACCAAGTTTGCAGATGACACTACAATGGAGAGAATGCTAGATATGCTGAGAGGGTAGTGCTAGGATTCAGAGAGACCTCAACAAATTAGCAGAGTGGACCAAAAGAAATCTCATGAAGTTCAATAAGGACAAGTGCAAAGTCCTGCGCTTAGGACAGAACAATCCCATGCACTGGTACAGCCTGGGGGCTGACTGGCTAAGCAGCAGCTCTGCGGAAAAGGCCCTTCTTGTGAAGAAGGCTATCAGTGTACTGGGCTGCATTAGTAGGAACATTGCCAGCTTATGGAAGGAAGTGATTCTTTCCCTCTATTTGGCACTGGTGAGGCCACATCTGGAGTATTACGTAAAGTTTTGAAAACCCCTACAGAAAGGATACGGACAGATTGGAGTGAGTCCAGCAGAGGGCAACGAAAATGGTTACGGGGCTCGGGCATATGACTTCTGAGGAAAGGATGAGGGAACTCGGCTTATTTAGTTTGGAGAAGAGAAGACTGAGGGGGGATTAACAGCAGCCTTCAACTCCATGAAGGGGGGGGTCCAAAGAAGATGGAGCTGGACTGTTCTCAGTGGTGGGAGATGACAGAACAAGGAGCAATGGGCTCAAAGTTGCAGCAAGAGAAGCTTAGGTTAGATATCAGGAAGAACTCTCTCACTAAGAGAGTAGTAAAGCACTGAAACAAGTTACCCGGAGAGGTGGTGGACTCTCCATTCTGGGAGGTTTTTAAGACCTGGCTAGACAAAGCTTTGGCTGGGATGATCTAGTTGGGGATCGTCTTGCTTTGAGCAGGGGGTTGGAGGTCCCTTCCAACCCTAGAATTCTGTTTCTATGTAATTTATAGGAACACATACACAGAGGGGAAAAAGAGAAGTAGGAACAAGGCAAGTCATTACACAGGTACGCTAAATCTTGTAGCAGAGGGAGTTTCCATGAATGAAGGATTTCCCACAGTCTATTTTTGTTCATAGTACTGCAATCCAATTGTTCATTTCTTACTCAACAGGTCGCTGATTCACCCAGAAGAGGATGCTGCTTCTGCTGCAACTTAGGCCAATATAACTTGGCTTTTGTACACATGTAACTATACTTCCTTGTCATTTTCAGTGTAAGCTTTTGTTTTATCATGTAGACATTTGAGTGACAAGGGTATGGATTGTTTAAAGTGAAGGGGGGAGTGGGGTTTCAAGTATTAACAGCAGTTATCAGCAGAAAGATGTATTCTTTCAACCTCATGCTTTGTACTGCCACATGATGTTCCCTTTAAGTGAGGTTCATAACAAGAAGGTGAAGCATAAATCCCCTGTCACACGTTTGAGATCACTGCGTTCTTCAGTTTATTCATATACAATAACAAAGAACAAATAAGCACAGAGAACAATCAGATGGGTATTTTTTTCTGACTTGTAGGTCAAACTCTGTTAACACTTCATAAAAGATGAAATCTGCCTCTGAAGAATAAGAGCTTGGTACTTTGTTCCACAGAAAATGTTGGGACTTCTCTTGGGTCCTTCCCAATCAGTGAAGAGCCTGGCCAAGGGAAGCTGCTTTAATGGAATAGTCTGCCTGCAGCTGGTTCCACTAAAAGCAGTCCCGACTTCAACAATTATGAAGAAGGTCAGAAAGGCAGGAAGAGGGAAAGATGATGGGCAGTTTGGAGGCCAGCCATACACAGCAGAGTCTGCTCACTGAGGTCAGATACTACAGTGATAGGTACAGAAGAACAAGCACTAAAAGATGACAGAGAACTAACTTCTATTGCCCAGAAGCAGTTACAGGAAAGCAACTGCTGTTCTCCCCTGCTATCTCTGTACTGTAGCAAGGATGGCACCCATATGATGCTTTAGTTCCTCACGCAGTCACCTGCTCAGAATATCAATGGTGGAAAGTACAAAGTATCCCCCATTCAGGGTTGGGAAATAGAATAGGAGAAGTGGGGCAGAAGATTAATCATTATATTTTACCGAGCATATAACTTCTCATACTCTTAACTGTATAGACTGTCTTGGAGCTGCAGCTGCTGTTGTTACTTGAAGCAAAAACGGAAGGCTTTGTTCACGCTGCCCCTCCTATTCCAGCTGCTATGCCTGTTCCCCAACAATGATATGGAACGAAACTATTAGAGGGAGGGAACTTGTTTTAGCAAAAAACTGAAGAGTCTGTGGGACATTTACAACAAAAACTAAATGAAAATTCTTCTCAAGACCACGTGAGTGTATAAGCATACATACATGCACATACAGAGTTGGCAAATCCACACGTTAAAGATACACATTCATCATTCCCGTAACAAAGTGCCCCCAGAATAATCTCCAGTTCAACCAAGCTCCAAAGCACATAAAATCAGTGGGAACCGAGTATGTATTAAAGTGCTTTCCTAAGCAGGCAATGAGCTTGCTCTCATCTCATGCATAAAATTAAGTATGGGCATGAGTGCATTGCTGACTCCTGGGCTCAAGAAATAAACATCTTTTAATGTCAAAAGTCCATTAAAATAGCTATTACAGAATCATACAATGATAACATATTGGTTAATTAGATGGCCAGTTTCTATTTTGTTAAATAGATTGCAGTCCTGATTCACATGTTGCCAATTCTCCTGTTACTGGAGACTTAAAAAGGTCTGGGTCAAGTGTACCAGGAGACATTTAAAAATTACGTGTACTCTAACAAAATATGTTGACCTTTGTCTGGCGTTTGAAATATTTAAACCAGGACCTCAGCAATTATGTGATAAGTGCAAAGGGAATGCTTATTAGAGCCAATGCAGGAAACAGTACTTATAGTTAAAGTTGCCCAACATTTGTCATTATAAGCACTGTTTCCAGAACCTTACAAAATAGAGAGCTTTACCAAAATAGTTACATGCTGCACACCTTAACCTTACTGTGCCCCTCCCTTCCCCCACCCCTGGAAAATTACCACAAAAACAACACAGCCATTTCTGAGAACAAGAGGAGAGAAAAAATACATTATTTTGTTCTGTGAAAATTCCTGACACCTGTTGCACAGAAAAAAATGATGCTGCAAGCTTTGGAGCAGAGATCTGCTATCCGGCAGGCAGGTTACAAGTTTTTTTTTCCTGGTTCTGTTAAAAACCAAGAGAAAATTGGTCAAACAATGAGCTTCTAAAAGTCTGTTTGCCAACACTCAGCCAAGACTATTTACAATTTGACAGGCAGAGTCTCCAAAGAATCAATCTGTACTGAGCATAAACTACAGGGCTGAAGGGACTGAAAAGGACTTCCCTTGCGACTGTTCTTAATGGCAGCTGGAGACTGGTGTGGGGTCAGATACAGGAACTGAAAGCAACAAGACTAGCTTCCTTGGATTTTCAATTCTCCCTTTGCTGATGCCCAGAAAGCAGTGAGGAGAAAAAGAATCTGCCCTGCAAGGAGGCAGAAAAGTGAGGAGCCGAGTCAAGTGAGTAGCAAATAGACAATCTGAAAGGAGGAGCCAGTGGAAGTTGAGATATGACAAGGCACCAGAGCTAAAGGGAGCATAGGAGAAATGGGAACTGGGATGAGGAACCAAGGGATGAAGACTGCAGTGATGTTGGGGAAGAGAATGGACAGACTGGCAGGTTCAGTCAAATAAAGAAACGTGCTTGGGGAGAAGGCATCTGGGTGGAAGTTAGGGAGGGGAAAGTCTGTAACTACGAATACAGAGGACTCCAGAACCTGGAATGAAACCCAAGATTCCCAAATTGCATCATTCCTCTGTTGTCAGCAAAAAGCTGTGAAACCCACTGCCAAACTGTGTAGCTCATCCCCCTCTAGTGGCTTGCTTATATAAGAGACAGCAACCTTCTGTTCAAGTGGTACAGGTCTGTCTGTGGTATGACTAAGTATTCTGGCTCTGCCAATAACTCCACATGGGAGTGAATCTGGGGTTCTATATCATGGAACTCATCTTTGTTCAATTACTATTTTAAAAGCCAAAGTGATTTGCTCAGCATCACACGGAAGCTGGTAACACAGAAAGTGGCATTTCTCATTTGTGAAAGTGACATTCAATTTTTAAGTCACATCATCAGCTTCTCTGTTTCTGAAGCCACCTGCCTCATTCCCTACACAAACAAAGCAGGCATTTTATAGGACCACTGTCTATTAACTACACGATCCTGATTCGTTTCTTGAGGACTGCCCACCTTGTGTACTGACTTGGGCAGGGGTGCTGTGGAGAAATAATGTGAGTGTGCAATTAATAGCTATTACTGTCCATGCACACAAGGATGCCAAATCACAACTGCATTGGCAACCTCAATTCTGTAATCTCCCAACCTTTAATGCTTGGTTTCATAACCTTCATGTTTTTAATGTAGTTTTTTACAATAATTAAAAGAAAGTGTATTACAAAGTTACAAACATTTTCCATATTTAAGAAAATAGTGATCAGTTACCTGATTTACTGTAGCTTCAATTGCTTGCATGTAATGGTTTAGTTGTCTGTCCATTGTGGCATATTCTAACATCACATTTTCCATAGTGTTAACCTCCTCTGTATCATCTGCAAAACAAAATATTCTGTATGTAGGTGTTCATCACTATTTTACATAAATGGGAACACAACTGATTAGGAGTTAACTGAAGTCATTTGCAATTGTTTTAAGAGTAAATATGAAAATACAATATTAGGGATGACTTACATCCCAATGAACATAAATTCTGTTACGTGAAGATACATCAAGCTCTTCATAATTTAGTTACAGCTGAGATCCGTGAAGGGTTAAATAGTTTATAAAATCTCCATAACTATCAGTTTAAAAGCATATATCTTACTATTTACAATTAGCTAGTTAGTTCCACATATAGTTGAGCTCTATATATAGGCTAGTTTATAGAAATTTCTTATTATGAGGTATCTTTCTAAAATATGTTTCAACAACAAAGCAACTGGGCTGCAAAGAGGAGTCACTAGAAAAAAAAAAGATAAGGTGATTCATCAAGCAATCACATGACTATAACGATTTTGCTTGGCATTAAAATCAATGGATGAAAATGTACTTTATGTCCCCTGATTACCCTGGATAAATTATGATTGAACTGCAAGTCACTGGAATAAAAGTTTAATATACTCATACTCTGCATTCGACCAGGCTGTGGCAATTCGTGTCATAAAATGTAATGCCATTAAATTATTTAATTCTGTTAATTTCATAATGGCAAGTCAGTGCTTTTCTTTCTTTGCAGATACAAAAGGCAAATAAAATAACCTATGAAGAACTTCTTAAATTTGTGAATATAAATGTAGAAACAACATTCAAGATTTGTATTTTTCAGCAGGTATTTTTCACGTTTCTCAACCTGAGGTTATATTCCTTACCTATTTTGCAATGATTAATCATATTACATTTCTTGAGTAACTTCAACAAACAAGTTACTCAGACAGACACTTCCCAGGTTTCATGCAAGTGAGAGAGAGTGTGTGTGTAATTTCAGTTACCAACACCTAGTCATTAGGCAATCAGGGTATTTTCAGCAGAAGTTGTATTTCGTGACTCATCACATAGTCTGAGAAATATTTAATAGAAACCTAAGTGCCCTCTCTCATTGCACTGTAGTTCAAAGCTATAATTAGTCCCCTTTCTCCTTGATAAATATTCATATTGTAAAATAAAAACCGAGTCAGCATTTTATAACTCTGGAAATAATGGAAGACTGAACAGTATGGACAAATTGAACAGTAGCAGTTCTTAAATGTTGCCTACTGAAACACAGTGAACAGACAGTATGTGTTCAGTAAGTCATATTTTACTCTTTTGCATCTCTCCTAATTCACTGTCTTCATCTTCAAATTATGCTTCCAGCTTCCTGTTTCAGCTGTTACCTTTCACAATGAGAAATTATGCTTCTAGCTTCCTGTTTCCTGAATTATCGAAGTGTACTTTTTTCCAGTAGAATTCTTCTTTATCATACGACACCATCACAAAAGGAGCACAACTTTCTGTGAGACCAGGAGTATCAATCATTGTAATTCCCTCCTCACAGAGCTCCCACATGGCCTGGAGCTTGTGCAGAACACAGAAGTAGCCCAATGCCTCGCTTATATAAACAATCACAGACAAATTAAGCATGTCCTGGGTCCTTTACACTGACAGCATAGAAGAGGAGGATTGACCAAAAGCATTAGAACAGTGGTTGTCAACCAGGGGTACGCATACTCCTAGGGGTACTTAAAAAGGTTGCAGGGGGTACACAGAACTGATTTGGCTGATAATGTGGCTGGTAAATACAGCATGCCTGCACGCAGCCACAGCACAACACACAGGTAGCCAGGAGCGCAGCCCAGCAGTGTGGAGAGCAGCCTGGTCTGGCTGGTAAGCCTGTTGTGAGGGAAGGGGCATTGGTAAGGGGCAGATCTAGGCCCCAGTGGTGGGGAACAGAGTGGGGCTGGGGCAAGGGCAGGGGTTGGGGCTCTCCAGCTGGGGAGGGACACGGGACTGAGCTGCGCACAGCGGGAACCTGCCACTACACATACCCCCAAGAGGGCATGAGCAGCATGTGCCCTCAAGCTTGCACACGTGGCGCCACAGTGGGCTGGGGCTGGGGCAGAGCCAAGCTGTTCCTGGTGGGAGTGTTGGGCTGGGCTGGGCTTGGGGTTGGTGGCACTGGGAAGGGGCCTGGGGGGCTACAGCAAACTCTGGAGTGGCTGCAGCCCCTCCTGTAGCCCCCCTCCCGACGCTGCCACCGCTCGCCCCAAGTGTAGCCTGGCCCAGCCCCAGCCGGGAAGAGCCCAGCGCTGCTCCAGCCCCAGCCCACTGGCAGTCTGCCCTGCCCCACATGCAGATCCAGGAGCACATGACCCCCCCATTCCCTCCTAGGGTGCTTGTAGCAGTGGGAGCCGCCTCCCCCCCCATTCCCACCAAACGAGCCTCTTGCATTTCCGTCCCGCCGTGCAGTGCCTGCCCCAACCCCCATTCCCTCCCTCACCACAGAGACCTCGATCTGCCCCTGCCTTGCCCCTTAAAAAACAAGAAAAAAAAAATGTAAAAGGGTACAAGAGCTGAAGCTTTGAAACAGAAGGGGTACACTTGTTAAAAACAGCTGAAAACCCTTGCATTAGACCAGGGGCGGGCAATTATTTTGGGCGGAGGGCTGCTTACAGAATTTTGCCAAGTCATCGAGGGCCGCATGACAGGCAGCCCAGAGCAGATTAATATTAATTTTCTAAACTTTTTAGGGGCCCCACAGGCCAGATAGAATGGTTTGGCAGGCCGCATCTGGCCTGCAGGCCGCATTTTGCCCACCTCTGCATTAGACCATCAGCAGAGCTACACTGACTTTGATAACTACTTCAGTTTGCACTAGATAAGGATTTGTTCCCACATCGGCCTTACTTGTTTACAGAAATCAATTAGAAATTAAACTTGTTTCAGAGCATATTTGCATCTGCAGGTGAGCACCCGTTGATTTTGGTTACTGTAAAAAGATAGTTTTTCCTCCCCAGTATCCACCCTTCCTCCCTCATCTTCAAAGAAACCTTTTACCAGTCCAAGCCTTTGTTACTACGTAAATTAGAATATTTCTTGAACCCAGGCATTTATGTGCATTATCATGGAGCTAAAAAGGTATAAGCAACTGTAGATCCAGCTGTATACCTCTAATATTCTATTTCACCTTCTACTGTCTGCTTCAAAATCCAAACACTTTTTTTTTTGTTTTGTTTATACCCATCATTTTGCAATTCTCTCTTTTGTTTTGTTGAAGGTGCTCATTGATTTATTCATAATATAGAGTAATCTTTAGTTTTCTATACAGCTGCTGGAACCCTCTCCCAAGATCTATCTGATGTTAACTGCCAGCAGCATAAAAAATTAATTTCTATCTAGATGACGACTCTCTCAACTCAATCTCTGCATCCTGTGTTGATAGTAGCAAAGATTTAAGTCTTGTTCAACCCCAATCCCACAAAATAGCCCATGAGGCATAAAGTAACACCCAGATGATCTCCAGAGATGCATGGAAAATCCACAGCATTTCTGCTAGAAACTCCTCACTAGATGATTTTGTGTTGTTTGGGGGACAGGGCTATGAGGCTCTACAGTAAAGATAACAGACTCCAAGATTATATGACAATGCAGACTTCAGTCTTCATCTACTCCTGCTATACTGAGTCTGGGTGCCAAATGAACTCTTTGAAAACTTTAAGGAGAAAAAAACAGAGCCAGAGACCCTATTGAGCCATCCTCCATGCAGAATTAAAAGGCCATTTACACTGTCCCATTTAGAGCAACATGGGAACATCTGGCCACTGACTTTAGCAAGGAATCTGCACAAAAAAATTTAGTTAATTTTGCCAGGCCAAGGAAAGGGTAATTAAATCTGCTAAACTGTTTATCCTGCTTACTAGTACAGTGCGAGACAAATCTCTCTCTGGGTAAAACAGGGGTGGGCAATTATTTTGGCTGGAGGGCCACTTAACAAGCTCTGTCGAGGGCTGCGCACACAAAAAAATTTCAGAAGATATCATTTTAAGAAATTATAGATAAAAAAAACATACTAAAAATCAAACATCTACTATAACATATTTTAATTCAAAAAATAATTTGTCCTGATTTATGTGTTTTTAAGTAGTACATATAGAGGTGATTACATAACAGTTCAAAATAAGGTCTAACTCTTGCATATAGTGTACGTGTGCGCACACTGCCCCGTGTACTAGGTCCCAGGAGATGGCTGACAGTTGGGAAAGAGAGAGGGAGGAGGACAGGAAGCGCATGCAGCAAAGCTCTCTGAGACAGCGTGGTGCGGTGCAGGTGCGGTTTCCCCCCCCACATCCAGCCGATGGCTGCCCGGTGGCGCTCTGCATGGGGCTGAGCTGCATCCATTCCCACCTGAGGCATCATGCCCGCACCTGCCCCATGCCTGCAGACAGCACTACCCTAGCCCTGGCCAGTGCACACAGCTTCCCAGCAGGGCTGCCTTTCACCCATTCAGCCACACTCAGGTAGCTGCTGTTCATCATGCCAGTTGGGCAGAGTGGGTAGAAGGCAGCCAGGAGCTAAAGCCCCACACACCGGAGCAGAAGCTGCCTGGCTGCAGCTTCCCTCTACCCACTGGGCATGTGGTGCCCAAAACACCCCCATGGCCACCGCCACTTTGCCACATTGCCTGCTACCAGAGATGCACAGCAGAGACAGAAGAAGGAGGAGCCGCTGGAGTCGAGGGAAACTGAGCAGTACCTGGCTGGCTGCAGCCACCAGGAAGCTGTGCTGGCCAAGGCTGGTGCCAGGGGGGTGCTCTCAGCAGGTGTGGGATAGGTGCAGGCAGAAGCACAACACTGGCTGCCTCAGGCCAGAGTGGGTGAGGCTCAGCCCCATGAGGAGCACCATGGGGGCAGCCACAGGTTAGATACAATCAACTGGTGGGCTGGATCCAGACCACAGGCCACATTTTACCCATTCCTAGGGTGGAACATGCAGGTAGTGCTATATATGTGGTCTCCTTGCTCTTACCAACAAAATCTGAAACCACTGCCGAGGCATAAAGCTGAGACTAGTGCCTTCTTCCCATACAAAAGAACAATGGATTCAAAAGACAAGGAGGAAAAGGGCTATGGCATATTTACACAAAATCCGCATACTAAAATGACAACATAAGCCACATTATTTTTGTTAATTTGTAGCAAGTCCTGCAGTGTTCTCTCCCTTTCTCACATTTAGGCTTGATATATACTAATCTTTCATTAAGAAAATGAACAGCTATGGCAGACAGAACCCCGTTATTTCTACTACTTTCTTCTAAGTAACCTCAGTTTCCCCCACCCAGTCCTCATCTAACAGCAGTGCTCACAGTATTTTTCCTTCCTCTTTAGAGGCACATGAACCACCTTCTCAGGGCTGACAGATATGGTACTCCATGAATCACAGGAAAGGTTTGTGCAGCAAGTAACTGTCACCCTCCTCCCTTGGCCCAAATGAATCATACCCACTGCATACTGAAACTTTACTGGCCTAAATCTTCCCAAGCTTTGAAAGGGGAAAAAGAGGCCATGGTTAAATGCAGCATCAGAGCTGTGTCACATCTGCAGAGAATACTGCCTTAACAAAAAGCTTAAAAGAGCTTTATGTAAAAATAAATAAATAATAAGGTTGCTGCTGATCTTACGCTTGCAAGTTGCCTTTAAAAATGGAGCATAAACAAAGGGGTGGAGCCCCATTGAGGCAAGAGGCATATTATCTTTAATTACCTTCTGCCCTTTATTCTTCCGGTCCCCAGCCAAGGGCCTGTTTCCAAATCTTAAAAGAAATTCCTCACCGTCTTTCTGCTCCTGCAGGTTACACGTGTGGCTGCAAGTGCTTAAGGATAAATGTCAGCCTGCCCTCGCAGACACAAAGATACTCTTGGTGGAGTGAACTACACATGTGTCCTGGTCCAGCCTCTATTTCTCGTCCATAGCACGTGCTCTTTGAGAGGCAACAGAATCCTACGTATATCCAAGGGTAGCCTCTCCCACACGCTGATGATTAAGAGAAAAAATTCTTTGAAACTTTTTCTCCTCAAAGGGTCACTTCCATTTTACAGTTCCCATTTTGTCTTTCAAATTTGGGGGGTTTTTTTGGTTATATGAACTCCCTTACTCCTAGAACACACTTTGCATTTGGTGACCTTCCCTCCTGTGGAAAGGACTGTGGACGCTCATTAGTTCAGCAGGCTAAGGGATGATGTTCATGCTGACGACAAATCCAAGGCATTCCCTTTTTACCGTCCATTTTTGTGCCCTTCGCTGTTATGTCTCATACCCAAACCCCATCTGCTAGGACAGCTGCCTCCAAAGCACTCAGAATAACCAGAGTAGAAACAAGCAGTTCTGCTTTGGGCCAAATAATTCTGTTCTGCAAACTGCTGGGTCTGTGCCTTTTTGGTATCTAATGAAATTTTCTCCTAACCTTGCTTCAAATTCATATCAAAAGAATTTACAGGCAGTCCTCAACTTACGACATTTCAAGTTGCAGCAAACGTCACCAATGGTGTTATAAATTGACACCCTTTTTCGACGTTCCAACGTGGGTTTCAACTTTATGACGGTCGATTCAGCTGCATCCAGCTAATAAGTCTGTTGTGGTAGAAGGAGAGGGGAAAGGAAGGGGCATGGTGGGGGGGAAGATCAACCCCTCATGGTGAGGGAGGGACAGGGGTTGGGAATGGGGCTGGGGCAAGCACTGCCCAGCCAGGGCCAGGCAAGTGCAGGACTGAGCTGTGGCTCATTGGGGGGTGGGGACGGGATACCATGACACGACAACACATTGATCTGCCCCACCACGCCCCTTCCCTTCCCCCTCTCCTTCTACCACAACGGGCTTACCAGCTGGAAACAGCTGTATCGACCGTCATAAAGGAACCAATCCCCCATTTATAACACTGCTCTTATAGGAAAATTGGTTCTGACTTACGATATTTCAACTTAAGATGCAGTTTTCAGGAACCAATTGTGTCATAAGCCTGAGGACTGCCTGTATTCCAAACAGTATGTATAATCCCAAACTTTTATCAATTTATATACAATACCAGAAAATCTGCACATTCTAGTCAAGTCTCCTTGCATCAAGATTAAAGTATGCTAAATTCACTAAATATCTTTCTATTTTTACTACATATGTCCTTCATTCAGACAAAAGACAGTTCAAAGGTCATGGTCCTCATCCTCCAAGCCTTGTCTGTTTGGCACTGAAATCAGGTACCTGAGAGTCTCTCTCTCCATTACCATGACCTGCAGTTGCATGACATTAGGAACACTTCTCAAATCAAAATTAGGGGTATGCCTCTGCCAAATCTTTCTATATATTAAAAAATGTACATTAAAAATATAGTTCAAAGCTGTTTCTCATAAAATGTAATTGTCAAAGGATCAAGCTGACCAATCCCAATTGGTTTATTGATTAAAATTAAAATCAGTCACCCGACAAGATGCTGATTTATGTGTTACCAATCCAAAAGGAGTGACACAGCAGTTGCAATTCTGGGAAGGAAGTAGTAGCATTTTCTTTCATTGACTTGTATGTTATGCTTTTTCTTCTTTATCGTACCTTGTACACATCAAAAAAGTTAGCAAAACCACAAGCAGTCTTAGTCTGTCATTATTTCCTTTGACAAGAATTTACTAACAATCTCATAAATTCTCCCTGCCTCACCCCCACCCCTTCCTCCTCACTCCAACTGTTTGGGGGGTTTTTTGAGTTTTTTTTTAGATGCCCTGCAGTTAGTACAGAGGCCACAACAGTTCAACTATTACTACATTTTCATATTAAAGCTTACCATGTGTACAAAGAAAAGCTAAGCATTTAGCATAGCAGCTCATACAACTTAGCATAAATGTTTATCCTTAGAAATATATGAATTCTTAACTGTTATATATGCTTAAACATTCTTTTAAGATAAGCAACTTCAATTAAAGACCATGCTGTAGCATACATCATTCTCTCTCCAAAATTAGAAAATACCAGATTGAAGACAGCCTGTGCAAACTAAATTTGCATCCCTCATGTATATGCATTGGAATAGTTTTTAATTGTAATATGACATACTATTTCTTCCCCTGGGGTCTTGCCTCATTCAGTGCACAGGATGGATGGGACAGCTTTGGTCATCACCAATGTTCACGTTTTTAACATACACAAGAGACTTCTACTGCATGAGCTAATAGAATAACTAGTAGCAGTAGTAGGTTGTTAGCCTCTATATCAGTGGTTCTCAACCAGGGTGCTGCAAAAGGGTGCTGTGAGACTGCACTGCTAGAGCAGCCCAGTAAAAATGCCCCAAGCTGCTGCGTTTTAGTTGTTGGCTGTAGCCATGTTGGCCTGAGGACATAAACAGACATGGTTCTTTGGGTAAATGTGCATCTTTTATTAGAGCAACTAAATAATTGGGAAAATTGTTCTTTGCAAGCTTTTGGGTACAAACACACTTCTTCAAGCACAAGGAGAGTTTGTTGTTTCTGTGTATGCTCTACTGGGTTGAATGGAAACCAGTATGCAAAATGCAGGTCTGTGAAAATGCAGATGTTTGGCAGTGATAATCAGAGGCCCTGGGAGACAATATATATGAAATAGGTTGGGGGAAAGGCAGGGAGAGGGAAGAATGTAGCTGGTAAAATGCAGACCGGTTACCTAGATGATCAGAGGCCAGACAAGTTATAATATGCCATAAATCCAATGTCTATATTTAGTCCATGATTTTTTGTATCCAGCATATTTATTAAATGAAGTCTCAGTTCTAATCCTCAAAGGAAATTTATAAAACACCTTTTGTAGACAAGCATATGAACTTCACTTCATAAATCTACTAGATACAAAAAATCATGGACTAAATACAGATACTAGATTTATGGCACATTATAACCTGCCTGCCATCTGGTAACCTGCCTGCATTTACCAGCTATGTTCTCCTCCTCCCCTCCTGCCCCATCTCACACCTATCATCTCCCAGGGCCTTTGATCCTCACTGCCAAGCATTTGCATTTTCACAGACCTGCATTTTGCATATTGGCTTCTATTCCACCCAGGAGAGCACACAAAAAAACAATGAACTCTCTCTGTGCTTGAAGAAGGGTGTTTATACCCAAAAGCTTGCAAAAAAAGAATTTTTTCAACTATTTAGTTGGTCTAATAAAAGATCTCACACTTACCCAAAGAAACTTGTCTGCCGAGCTGCTGTAATATGCATGGGCTCTTCTGCCTGAATTAGGGCTCTCTGAGTGATCAACCTAAAGCAGACAGGAGAGCTGGCTACTGCTGTAGTCCTTCCTAGACCAGCCCTTCCATCCACAAAACTTCTCCTGGAACGAAATGCACGTGGGACAAATCCATCTGCCCCACATGCCTCCATTTCTAGGAGATGCAGAGATGCTTGGCAAGATCAGACTAGGAAGAGCTGCAGCACCTACTGGCTCTTCTGCCTGTTTTCGGCTGATCAGAGAGCCTTAATGCAGGCAGGAAAGTGAGTATGCGGCAGCCTTCTTGGTCTAGCTTGTGTAGCAGGCACACAGGACACTTTTTCCTTGTCATGGCAGCAGCAGCACCCCAGCCAAGAACCACTGAGGTAAGCTGAGGCAGCAAACTTTAGTCTGGAGGAGCCATGCAGTGTAACCGAACGGGATCCATACAAAAACCAAGCACAGGATGTTAAAAGAACTCTGTATTAACTCCCCAAACAAGTATAATAAGTTCACCATTTAAAGAGGCAGAGCTCAAGACAGTATCCCAGGTTCAACAAGGATTTTTTCAATTCTTTTTTTTTTTTTCTTTTTTTTTTTTAACTGAATGGTCTAA
>NW_017728992.1:186580212-186584957 GCF_001723915.1 Gavialis gangeticus | reverse complement strand
TTTTTTTTTTTCTTTTTTTTTTTTAACTGAATGGTCTAAGTTGAAATAGCAGTTTTCAGAAAAACCAAAAGGCTGCACAGTGTGTGTCTGCTTTTAACTCTTCAAGACTACCCTGTCCCAGCTAATTAAAAGTCAATGGCCTAGTCAGAGAGAAGAGTCTTGGAAGTGCTGCAAGGCAGGACAGAGAATACTGTTAGTTTAAAGCTGGGTGAATTCAAGGATATAGTTTGGTCATTGAGGTCTAAACTCCCCCTTTCAATGCAGGAAGGTTTTTCATGGCCCCTCTATGTCTCTTCTACAGAAAATATATGGAGCCCATAGCAACAGTTCCAGGATTTTCAACTGGGGATGTCACCACTTTCAAAAAAATGTGGAGGGGTGTCCCATCTCTGAAAAGGTCAAAAGCCACTCTTCTGTCTGGGCCAGCCAGCACAAGTGGATGAAACACGTACTCGATCATTTGTCCGCCACCAGCAGAGGAATGCAGACTCAAGGCTCTTGGTTTCGGTTGCTGGTTCTAGAGCAGAGAGTGCTCCCACGGTGGTAACTTCACTGCATCTTACACAGAAAAAACTTCATTCACTGAAAGCTGCTGTTTCCAGTGACTGAAAATTGTTTGCAAATTCTGATTAAATATTCCATACAGTTTCTTTTGAGAAAAACCTTGCAGAGCTAAATTCACAAGAAGAGGTGGCACTACTTCTTAGCTAAAAGTAAAGACCCTCCTCCAAAATGAGGGATACACAGGTTCAATTCTCCCCTCTACCTGAGGGAATCTGAACCCAGTCCTAAGGTGTGTATAATATCCCATATTATCCTAGCCACTCAAGAGTTAACAGGGATACTAACTGCCTTCTCCAAAGGGGTTGATGCCAGCCCTTCAATCCCTGGACAGATAAGACAGGCTGCAAGTCAGAGAGGAGGGAATCTCCTTCCAAGGAGCTGTCCAGGTAGCTAAGCAGCAGGACCAAAGAAGGCGAGTAAGGAAAAGAGCTGACAAATAAGAAATGGGCAGAGCAGAGAGAGACTAGGAAGAATCCACTCTACTTTCTTCATGCAGGTCCTGGGCTAGAACAAGGTGGAAGGGGGGTACCCTACCTACTTCAATAAATGAGTTTCTAAAGCCTGCAGGGGCAAGAGACTTGAATCCTAAGGCAACAAAAACTGTTGTCCATCAGGTAGGGTACAAACCCCCTGACTTGCCAGACACTTTCTTAGCATGAGAGGAGAACAACTAGTCATAGCTGAACTACCAGCTGGAGTAATGGTAACTGAAAAAGTCAAGGGAAATTCAAGGCAAGCTCATTAGAGGCATCTACACAGCTGCGAGGTGGTGCTACTTGATGAGGATAGCAGTGGAGAAACCACATCTCCACCTCTTGTTTGTGCAGCTCTGCCATGCACAGAATATTTAAGTATACACTGAGTCAGAGATGGTGCATGTGTGAGAATGACTCCACAGCCTGCCAGTTAGGGCACCCATCTGGAGGCAGGACTCCTACCTGGCTTCCCTTCCTATTCCAAGGAGGGCAAAAGTATTTTATGCAAAGTGAAACAGTGTAAACAAGAACCTGAAAACAAGTCACTCCAGAATATCTGTAGTAGGGTGGTTAAGCCATTCTCCTGGAAGGTGGAAAGCGTGGATACAAATCCCCTGGGGCAAAGGAGGAAATAGAGCCAGGCACCCATACCGCACAAACAAGATGGCTGGAATGCAGACAAGTAAGGAGCTGAGGAGGTTGAGGGAGGACTGCAGGAGCCAGAAGGTGGTAAGAATAGGAGCAGGGACCACCATGGCCATCTAGTGAAAGTTTCCTAGGTCTAAGCCTTACTTTCTATTCCTCAGTTCTTTTTAAAAGATACCCAAAATGGAAACTAATTTTGTTATTTCATGTATTACATTTTATGTATTATCTGTGATGAAAACTTTTTGGTTCTTCATTTGAGGGGAAGGTGGGTTGAGTCCATTTCTGTTTGAAGACAACTACATTTTCTTGGTTTCACTCTATTTTTAAATTAAACATGCTTAAATTAAACATGCCCATGCATCCCCAGCCTGTCTCTGTCTACTTCCCTTCCTATCCATTCCCCCAGCTTCTGCTCCCACTTTGTTTCAGCTGACCTCACCCACCCACCGTCCCCTCATCCCATACTCCTCTACTGCTATCCCCCTCCTCCTCCTCCCCCAGCACTTACTTCCAGCCTCCCCTGTTCTGCTCCCCCTCTAATTCTCTCCACCCACTATAGACAAAAGTTTCTGGGAACTTACCTGACGCATGTTCAGCCCCTGTATTTTGAAAAAAGCAAAATTACAGTTCTCCCGAAGCTTACATCTTGGCCAATTTCAGGCAAATTTTAACTGAGGATGGCAAAAGGTACATCTCTCACATGACAGTAACCCGCCAAACTCCAAGATATTGTTCTGAACCATAGAAGTACTACAGTGTCTCAGTGAAATGGCTGCCAGAATATTTTTAAATAGGATGAAAACATATCTTCCCTAATTATTTACATGGGTGTACTATTGTAGCAAAACCATTCCAAAAATATTCAGCTCCAGGCAGATATTCAACATGGAAAATTTCAGTCAACAGCTAGACTGGTAAAGGTATAAGCAAGTGAAAATGGGGCCCTATCATGGACCATACTTGGGAATCTCAGTTATAGGTGAAACTGTCTGCTCTGCAAATATAGATTATTACTTATTTATGCAAATAATCCAATACACTCAGTGGCCACGTCCAGATGAACGAGCCCGTGCCTGTCGCAGCATCTCAAAGCAGTTTGAGATGTTACAGGAGGCACGCTAGGAACAAAAAAATATTCCCTGCACTGCTTATTTGCAGTGCGGTCTCTAAGCTTGATACCAAGAAATCCCAGCATTAAAAAAAAAAAGCGCTAGAAAAAAGTGGTGCAGGGTACAATCCTGGAGTATGCCCTGAAGCACCTGGAGGCTGGGTCCTGCAAAGAGGCATACTAGCACCTGGCCAGAACATCTCTATGCCTGCCACGTGCCCCTGCTGCTCCAGCACACTGCCTCAGTGTACTGGAGAGAACAGAAGTGGGGCAAGGCTGGCAGCAGTGTCTCGGAGCTGCCTGGGACCCAGGCTCTGTCCCCAGTAAGCAGGGATATGGGGATGAGGGGACTGTGTGTGGGTGGGGCATACGGAGGCAGGAGCCAACCCAGCCCAATGGCGCACGGCCTTTTGTGTTCAGTGCTGGGAGCCCCCGGTGGCAGCAGGAGCCAGCCCTGTCCTGCACACCAAGTGCATGTTCAGGCATGTGTGCTCATGCACAAATCTCTGGCACAAATTTGTGCCGCTATCTGAACTGCTGTAAACTCATGTGCCTGCGTGAGTGGATGCACCCAGTAAGACTATCTGCAGAACTAAAAAACAGCAGGACTGATTACCAGGAATCCTGTTTTTCCCTGATAAAAAATTGCAAATTCTCTGAGAAAAAACTGCAAATACTCCAACTTGCATGGGAGACTAGTGCCACCTTACTGGGGGGGGAATGCCCCCCGTGACCAGTCGTGCCAACCCGGGGGGGTGGGGGGGAGGCACACACAATCCTGCAATGGCCGATTGCTGTGATTGTTGCAGGCACTTCCAGGAGTGGCTGTGGCTATGGCTGTGGACGCTTCTGGGAGCAAACGCCAAACGATGGCTGCAGCCACTCCTGGAAGCAGTTGCAGTGATTGCAGCGATCAGCCAGCACTTGCAGGGTGGGCTCTGGTGCTCCCACCTGCCCTCTCTGCCCATTGCCTAAGCAGTGAGCGTGGCCAGTCAGGGGGTGCACTGGTGCTCTCAAGGGGTGCATGTGCACCCTGTGTCACCACTGCCTGGTGGTGCCCCTCACTCTTCCCTGGCCCTGCACATGCCCCTTGCTCTCCTCCCACCCCCACAACTCCCCCAGCCCTACTGGTGCCTCTCACTCCCTGCAACAGCTATGCTGGTGCCCCCTGCCACCCTGAGCCCTGCTAGATGAGGCTCATCTCCCCCCTGCTGCCTGCCTACTGCAGGCTTGGAGGTGGGGTGCAGGGCTGGCTCCCTACTGCTGCACACAGTCCCAGAGGGCAAGGAGGACTCATGTACCCCAGATCTGTGTGCAGGGCAGAGGCAGGCAGGGGCTGCCCTCTGCCAGCTCGGGCTCCTGCCCTGCTGCCCTCCCCTGGGGCCTCCACAGCCCAGCGGGTGTGACCCACAGCTGTAGAGCACAGCGGGATCGTACAGGGATCTCCTTGCCACTATGAGTTCCACGCTGCCCTGGTGACATCCCCCGTGCTGCAGCCATGCAATCAGGAAATGCGTCACCAAGGCAGCGCAGAACTCGCAATGGCAAAGAGATTCCCACATGGCCCCACTGTGCCCTGCAGTGCTGGATCACACCCACTGGGCTGCTGAGGCCACAGGGAAGGAGAGCAGGGAAGAAGCCCAAGCCTGCAGAGGGCAGCTCATCCCCAGCTCTGCCCCACACACAGATCTGGGGGGCACAGGCCCCCCTTCTCCCCAGTTGTGTCTCCTCGCCCCCTGGATGAGCCGTTCACAGCCCCATACTGCTCCCCACCGTGGCCCTGCGTGTTGTGGTCCCAGGTCCCAAGCCCCATGCACTGCCCAGCTGGGCAACAGCCCCAGCCCTGTCCAACTTCCTCCCTCCCTCACTATGGGGGCCTCAATCCCCACCCTCCCTCCTCCACACACAACTTACCTGCAGGAGCTGCTCTCCAGGCTGCCTGGCAGCCA
>NW_017728992.1:186578546-186580201 GCF_001723915.1 Gavialis gangeticus | reverse complement strand
TACCTGCAGGAGCTGCTCTCCAGGCTGCCTGGCAGCCATATGACTAAAATATGCACATGGAACACCCTGCCTGACTGCCCTCCTCCCACTCCCTCCCAGCCCCTTGCCAGCTGGAATTCTGCCAGCCTGAAGAAACCTCTGCAAAATCCATGGGTTTCGCCAGTGGAATCCATGTTTTCCTCTGGGAATGGGTAAAATCCGTGTTTTTCACCGTTTTCCCATGGGAAGCGGAAAACCCAGATCCCTGAGTGTAACTGTATCTAGTATTAAGTGAAGAAATAGTAGCTACTGCTACAGCAGCTGCTTTGGAAGGGGAAGTTCAGCTTGGCTTGCAAGGAAATAGGAAGGTTCACATGGCATCATTGAATCCAACCTCTTCTGGGTACAGGGTGATACCCCCAAAAAACCCTCTGGCTCTATGCTTCTGTTGGAGTGATATTTGAAAATGTTACATCCTGCAAAGTCAACATATTTAAGCGGTACTGGTTAGTTTGGGGACCTCAGTTTTCAAGACATCTCAAAGGGGCCCATTTTGAGGGTGGGTAGTGAGCATATTCTGAAAACTAAAGCATCTCAGTCAGGCATACAAAGTGAGATACCTAATATCACAAATCACTTTTGAGAAAATCTGCTATGTATGAGTGCTATTATCATGTAATCATGTGACATTTCACTCAACATGAAACTTCCTTGGGGTTTCAGTGGCAGCAGAAATTGGGCCAATGTTGAATGCTTTCACAAGCAAAACCCTAATGATACCAGTTTTTAAATTAACCAGTTCTTACTATAAACAGGTGGGACCTAGAAAGTCAAAATAAGCACTGTAAGTGTTATATTACTGGACATATAGAAGAGCCAGATTCTGCCAGCCCTACTTACACAGTAGTACTTTACTGTAAGGGGATCCAATTAAATTAATGGGACTGCTCACACAGGCCTTCATTCAGCAAACCACTTAATCACATAGTTATGGCCCCTGACTTTAAGCTAAGCATGTGCTTAAGTGAAAACGACTATTAATCACAAATAAAGGTGGCATAACCCTACCTTAAATGCACACATAATAGCACTCATAATATGTTCTTTCATACAGTCAAATAGGAGATTCAATAGGCAAGATAGAAAACAAGTCTGTAATGAGTTATGTGAACATAATTTAGTGCTACAAACTTTTGTGTTGATTTCAATATATACAATACCTCAAGTTGAATGTAGGTAAGATGCACTCTCCACCCTACTAGGAAAATGATGCTTGCCTGATCACACACTGATGCTCACCCAACTCAAGTTTCTTCTCCCCCTCCAGGCCAAGTTTGGCAGAGTTTTCCCAGCAATTATTTTCTCCCTTTTTATTAAAACTCCAAGGTCACACTGATACTAACTATGAGCAGGCAAGGTACTTCTTATCACTTACCATCTACATACGATTGCTGAAAGACCAATTTAGAATTAACACAAGGGTAATTTAACTAGTAGGAAGAAGCACATGTGCTAGAGTATGTTGCCTCTCTTTGTTTCCTTGTTCTGGTCTCTTTTGTGGTTCTTAATCTGCCTGTATCTGAACTCCTCTGCCTCCTCCAAGTTCCTTCCAAACTGAAATAAATCAGGGAGGAACAGATAGCTAAGGAAACCCTTTCTATCACCATCCCCCATCC
>NW_017728992.1:186567568-186578469 GCF_001723915.1 Gavialis gangeticus | reverse complement strand
CAGGGAGGAACAGATAGCTAAGGAAACCCTTTCTATCCCCATCCCCCATCCCCTTAAAAAAAAAAAAAAAAGGACATATATTATCTTTGCGTAAGTCTTAGATGCGTCTTCCATAAACTCTACATATATGCAGTCCCCAAAACTATACAAAAATCCCTTCCACCCTAGTTATTTTAACATCTTGATATTAAACTGAAAACAGAATTCCCCATAGGATCCCAAGAAAGGTTTTTTCTGAGACTAGTCAGCTTTCTGCTTAGAGAAAACTTTCTTCTCTAAATAGTGAATATTTACCATGAGCCATCTCCTACATTATATTTATTTTCTAGGTCCCCCTTTGATTTTTCATTATTTATGAATGAAAAAGCTGAGGTAGCCTATTCAACCGTATTCTTTTCAAACATTTTTACTTGGCTGCTGTGGTCCCCCTGATTTACCTGTGGCAAGTTAGGGTGTTGTGTCTTGTGTTGTGTCAGAGCTGATGGTAGTTTTACTAAGAAGTTAGATTTTGGATTTGTACAGAATTGTTTGGATAGGGATGATCCTGCCTCAGGCAAGGCGTTAAACTAGATGACCTTTTGTGGTACCTTCCAGCCCTGCTTCTCTATGATTCTAATGTTATTCTCTTTAACCATCCCTCAAATGTGTCTACATATCCATGTTGATTGTTCAGTGATACTACTATATTTTAATTCACAGTTTGGTCTCCTTCCTTTAGTTTGCTTATTCTGCTACAATTACTGCATTTCTAGCACAGTTCAATACAGTTGATAACATTTGCCTTTCCATTCCCACCCACCACCTCCTAAGATAGATTAATGGGATGTGAACCTGGAACAAATTGGATTTCTTAAAGACTGACCTTCAGAAAAAGGTTTTAAAAAGTTTAATCATCTACATACAGCTCAAAAATCTTATGCCCCAAATTCAGCACTTCTTCCACATACGTACGATCTAAGCATTAAAATACTAAACAACCCCATACGTTTCTTATGCCACAAGCTTTTGACTATGGAACGGTGGATGAACTGTATGGAACTGTAAAGACCAAATTATCTTCTGACAGTCACAAGAGAATAATCAACACATCATACACAAACAGGTTAAGTCTTACTGGAGTCAGATGGGTATTTTCAAAGGAAACCATAGCTCCCACAAAACCAAGATTTTCCAGAAATTTTGTGAAAATGTCTTCATTTCATCTTAGGAAAAAAAAAAGTTCTGATAGTACAAATCTGAATGAACTTAGCATTGGTTAGGGGGATAAGATGGGATCTTCCTCTTTACACTACTTCCCATTATAACCAGACCTCTAATATTACAGGTTCAAAGGATCGATGTTAACAGAATTATTCACAAAAAAAAAAAAAAAAAAAATCAGGCTCCTTGCTGATGGCATCTTGCTCATCTGTTCTAATTCTTCAGTTCCTGCTTTCAAGGTTTCTTGCACCACTGACTTCAGAAACCACTTGGAGGAACTCAAACTAGAGGAACATTCACAGTGCAGTCACAGACTTGCCCAAGCCAGCTTTAAAGTAGCCACAGAAGCACGGAGCTCAATACAAAATGAGGTCTCCCCAAAACTGACACAGACAAAAAACAACCCATATCTTATAATCGCATACAAGGAAATCTCACTAAATACAGTCTATCATTAACTACTGCCAAAAGTAGCATGTGCTCAGCAATAGAAACCAGCTATGAAGTTGATTAAATGCAGCCAACACTGAGCATTTAAAACACATGGCCCACACTCGGCAAACACATTGATAAACACACTGATGAAACTTTATTTTTTTTTTTTAAGCGCCACAAAGATGAACAAAAAAATGGGCAGTTGCTCCCTGACAGAACGAACAGTGGGCCTGGAGGTACTGCAATACCAGGGTGGCACTTAGAGAAGCCGGAACAAGCTCTGACACCCTCCCCTAGTGCCAAAAAAGCTGATGGGAACCGTTTTTTTTCTTTGCATGGCCCTTAAAAAAAACAAGTGTTTCCTCCACAGGGAGCTGGCACCAGGCCTGGAGGTGCTGCAATACCATGCCGGCACCAGGAGGGCCAGAGCCAGCCCTGACACCCTCTCCTTGGTGCGAAAACTTTAATTTATTAGAAAATATTAAAATTCAAATGACATAGTTCAAAGCAAAAGGAAAAACAGAAGGACCCAAGAAGCTGGCTACACAGTCCAGGATGGAGGTAGGAGTAGGAACACAACTAAGTTACATATGAAACATACAACCAACTAAACCCAGAGGTGAGGGAATGGGAAGGGGGAAAAGGGAGGGAGGGGAATGTAATTCTTACAAAGCAGAGAACATACAGGAGACCCAGTACAACAATACCACCTTGTAATAGTTAATAAAACCTCTATTTGATCTTAGCCAAGGCCAAGATGCTGATGAGGAGTACACACACATATTGAGCAATGCTGAGCTGTGGGGTCACCATGGCTTGAAATGCTCCCGACTGCTAGGGCCCAGATTAATGAACCATGGGTAAATCATGAGGTTTTAGCTTTGGCCTAGTATCATGCATAGTTTGTACTACATAGAAGTAAGTGCCAAAGTGCTGTTCAAACACGTATTTATGGAGTACCTATGTTAATACTTGCAGCAGTTTAAAAAAAAGAAGGTGGTAATATGCCTCAATTCTAGATTAATTAAGTGCATGGGTATTATATGCAAATTGCTATAGCCATGTTTAATTTCAAAGCCATTGTTTTCAAATTTGTTCTTCACTTTTATATGCTCAGGGAGAACCACTGGATCCAGCACAGAGAGCTACAGGTTCAGTGGTGGGAGGCTCTGCTCTCAGGTGCCCAGGGCATCAGCAAAGAGGGGGCTGTCTGCTCCATGCCACAGCCAGGCAGCAGGGACAAGCAGAGGAGGCAGCCAGGTGTTAGTGCCCCTTATCTCAGACCCAAGGTGGGTCATGCCAGGCCCCTGCTGGAAAATGTTGCTGACCTCTATTTGGAGAGAGGCAAACTGTTCTGTTGTGGGAACAAACTGGTGCAATAAGCATAAACGCCAGCTCCAAACTGAACTATATGCCAAGCACATAACCTTTGGATATCTCCGAGTGTCTTTTTAAAAGAGATGACAGATGGTGGATAACCAAGATTGGCCTGACCGAAAGGAATCTGGAGTACCAGATCCTGCTTTGATCAAAGGACAAGTGACCCTGCCCATGTACAAAACATCCAAGTCAGTGTGAATCATATACTGATGTGGCACTCCTCAAATGTTAACCATGTGGCAATATCAAAGCTAAAACTTTCAGAGCCATAATTCCCCGATATGTCAAAAAATACTAATCCTCTTACAGAGAAATAGCAGACTGGACACAAACTGCAAGCATAATGAAAACCATCAATCCACTCTGCTACTCACACACTTCTGAAGATGAAACTTCTTCTGTGGATTGGCAAATCTTTTTGGCATGAATCACTGGTATGAAGCCTTCATTTGAAACTGCTTGTATATTGCTAAGTGACAAAACTGAATCTTTCCATAGCTGGAATTTCTTTTACTGCAAACCTAATACAAAGATTTCTCCAACAATGTCACTACTTAGCTCATGGAAATGCACTTCTTTTCTATATCCCTTAGTAAAAGAAGGGATGATAGTATTCTGCATTGCTTGGGCTCCTTATTTATGCACAATGTAAACTGCGGGTTTGAGAGGACACAGGCATTTGTTTAAAATTAACAACAATTGCTGATTTCTCAGTGAGACTTCTGTTAAGTTATGGTTTGTTTTTTTCTTTTGGGCCTGTGGAAAAAGGGTACTGCTTAAGAGGCCTCAGGGGTGTCCAAAGAGTTATTTCGAACAATTGGAAATCTAAATTGAACCCAAGTGTGGAAACAGGGGCCAATGTTTTGATCAGACATTAAAAGATGCAGCAAGGTTACCTTCAGACAGGACATCAGGAGAAAAGATTATTATCCTATCATAGGGCTATCAGGAACTGCATTCTCTGATATTAATTCAATCATGAACCACATCACTGTGCTCTACATGCATAGTTACAAACATAAGATCATAAGAAAGTGGGGCTGAAAGGGACCTCACAAGGTCATCTAGTCCAGCTGCAAATGATGATAAGCAGAAGTCCAGAGGAAAAGCAAATCCTCTCAATTTTAATCCAGGTTCAATGTTAATTTGGAGGATTTAAAATTTAAATTCAGTTTTTGTAGAAATGTATATGCTGACTCTATCAGAATAATAATCAGAAATATACCATTGAAGAACACAGTAGTCAGTAATAATTAGTGTAATGATAGCAAGACAAGTTATTTTGAGACAGCAGGACTACACATCTTCTACAAAGAATGAAGGGGTAAAAAGCAGCCCCAAAAAATATTTTATGAGAAAATGACCTGCAGACTTCAAGAGGGGATGTATCAGATATAATTTGGAGACTGTGTATGAATCAGAGCCATGCTGATAATTACAAATTTAACTAAATCTTGTAAAATTGCCGTGGCAATCTCTCCAAATAGACAAAAAGAAAAAGAAAAAAAGAAAAATCTCTTCGCCCCCACTTACCATGATGATTGATAAGGAAATCACAAGTTATGTTTTACTCAGATTATTTTTTTTTAAAGCAGCAGGGGAGTGAGTAGCATTTTCAACGACAAGGAATTATTGCTACTTGACATTTACATGCAATGTATGATTCTGCTCCCACTTACTGTCTGAGGAAAGCCTATTAAAATACTTCCTTAATGTGTGAACACTGTCTGAGTTCTGTTCTTTTTGTCTTCATCCTCCTCTTCACCTTGACTGACTCCTCTTATAAGTCTTTTCTTAGCATTAATCATTACAAGTCACGAACAGTATAAGGTTGGCTCTTCCTACCAAAGGCTAAAATATATGGGGGTTCATACATTTTTTAATACCCTGAAACAAATCTCAAAATGGAGAGAATGATACAAGGAAACCTCCATTTCTATATGGAACCAGCCCTTTTCCATTCATGAAACACCCATTTCTTCCACTTTGAATGGTATAACTGTCCTGTGGTGACTATCGCAGTTGCTTACTTGAAAAAGTAGCACTAAGAATGCATTTAGTTGTTTTTATGCCTTCAGTGCAGCATGTATTCTGTCCTTGCATAGCCTGCGCCTCCCAAAACTCAATCATACTTTATCCTTTTGCTCTTTGTTTCTTACTTCCTCTTATCCACTTAGTTGCTTCCTCCCAATCTGCTCCTGGCGCACACTTCTGCACCACCTGTTTGCTTATTTGTTTTGCCGCCTCCTCCTCTGCACCCAAAACACTGATACCGACTCTCCTCTCACCACCTATGATGTCCACCTGCTTGGTTCCCTTCTCCCACTGACACTTGCAGTGCTCCTGATGACCACAGACTATGAGGATAGCCAGTTTCCTCCTGCACCAAATGGAGGCAGCTAGGCTCTGTTTCTTGTTTCCAGCTACTGTTACAAGCACTAAGGCCCTTGAACACCTGTAAAAGCAGCTGGTCAGCATCACGTGGCCCACCAGATCTCCGGGGACTAATGAACAGCATTTTGCAAACTGAAGTTTAGGAACAAATAAACTAGTAACATCTGATATTGCTAAAAACCATGAAGCTCATTCATCTGAGCCATTCTTTCCCATGACAGCTGTCCACTTTTGCCACAGGAGAGCACACTTTTTCATGGACCTATTCTTAAACTTTTGTTCAGAAGTCTAGTGGAGAGATGCATTTCTTTTCCCAAGTCCTTGATCACAAACTAAGGACAGTGTATGGACATCGCCATGCCCCAGCGTGAAACTGGGATCTAAGAACGCTGGCAGACATTAAAGCAATCACAAAACTGGGATCTGAGGAACTTTGTATCTCATCCCAAAACTTGCATGTCCTGCTTGTCCTACCATTAAAGTCTGGGCAAGCGATTTTTGGATCAGGGATAAAATTTCTCAGATCCCTATTGTGCAGCTGCAGAGTGGGAAGCCCAGCATGGGGGAAACTGATGCCAGGCTTTACCAACACACCTATCTATGGGAGGGGTGCAGTCCTGGATCCTGAAGTCAGAGATCAGGTAAGGAAGAATCCCCAGTCCTGGAGCTGGGACCCAGAGCTGCCTGCATGGATCAGGTGGAGAGTAGCCCCTGGTCCTAGGACTACCAAGAACAAAATTAATCTTTTCTAAGCTTCTATTTTTTTCTCAATAGATAACTATCTCAGTAGATCTGATCTATCTAAAGTGTAGAAACAAAATATTCTACTTTTTGTCTGAATAAGCTCTGTAAGTTTTTCAGAAGAAACTACAAGAATGGTGTCTTGAAAGTCTTAAAAAACTTTTATACAGCGAAATATATTAAAGCAGCTTAATTTACCCAAAAAAGCACTAAAAGGCGATTTGATCATGTTTTGTAAGGACCTACTGGGGGAGGATATTTCTGACAATACTGGGCTCTGGTTTAGCAGAGAAAGATGTTGAGATGTCATCCAATGACTGAAAAATGAAGCAAGACCAAAAAAAGGCATAGGAGGTACATGTTTCTGCTGGTAGCAGTAATCAATCAAGTATTTATCTAGGGATGGGGTGAGTTCTCCATCACATGAAGTGTTCATTTAAGTACTGGACGGCTTTCTAAAAAAATGCTGTAGCTCAAGTTCTGGGCATGATGTAGAACCTACTGAACGAGCCTCTTTGGGTGCAACTACACATGCACTTCATTTTACTGTGCAGTTAACTAATTAGCTCCACAGTAAAGCATCACCATCTATAAGTGTTTTTGCATTAGGGCACAATAAATTAATTAACTTTGTCATAGGATAGTGCTATCTGGGACAAGCACTATCATACAGCAGAGTAATTTACACTACCACAACACGTGTAGATGGTGAATGGGGCTGGCTGAGGCATGAGGGAGCTATAGTGTGGGGGTGCCCGCTGGTTAGCCCTGAACTGTAGCACCCTCGTGCCCCAGCTAACCCTCCACCACCCAATGCCATCACCCAGACCCTGAGGCTGACCTCCCGGTCCTGCTGTCAGCTCAGGGCTGCTCTCCCCCAGCTCAAATTGCTGTGATCCCAGGCACACATGTACATGCTGAGCCTGGGAGCAGCTGACTCCAGTGTGAAGCGTGCTGGAGTTCATTGCATCAGAGTTGTTGCTTGTGTAGATGCATTCTTTGGCCTGTTTTACAGAGCTCAGTCTACATGATCACAGCAGTTTCTTCTGCTCAATAACTGACTTCTTCCAGGACCAATCATTCTTGCATGGTAACTGATAGCATTTCAACTCCAAATTCTACTAATGCCTGTTGCATCAGTGGAACAGGATGTCCCACATGCTCTTTCCAAAATGTATTACTTATTGTCTGTGTATGGAACAGGAAAGCACTCCTCCACCTGGAATGGTTGCAAAGTTCAATTTACCAGTTTCTCAGAGTGAAAGCCTGTCCCTTATCTTTTCCTTACCTTGTCTCAGCTATATCAGTAATTCAGACCTTCCCCTATTGCTTCTGTTTTTTCCCAGTGACAAAACTAGCTCTCAGAAACACCATATCATGTACACAACTGCAAATAAATGCTGTCTTTGCTGGAATAATTTTCACTTTCTCTCCTCTTCTGCTGTCACTCACATCCTCTTCCTACACCCCTTTGCCACTGTATCTTTTCCCACCACAGTGCCCCTACAGCCTACTTTTGAACATTTTGCTAAAGGGAAGCTCTGAAAATTTGACCAGTAGGACCCATCTGATACTAGCAATACAAGAATGGAGTGGGGGGGGGGAAGAGGGGCAGATTCTATTTTCTCTTTTAGGTGCCTAGGTAGACTAGGTACCAAAGTATTATTGCAAAACATTTAATGAAAAGGGTGGATGGGTCATTCACCTCATTGCTGTCTTCTTCTGACTCAGTCTTAAGAGTAAGATAACAGTGTATGACAAAAGTAGATGCATTTATAGATTTTCAAGACTTGAACAGGGTGGAACAGAATCTCACTTACATACTTAAACCCATTTTGATACTTGTATTGAATCTGGCTTTTATGTCTACATAGAAGCTTTGCACTTTCAAACTATTTTACAAACATTTATTAATAACCCTCACAAAACGCTCCTGGGAAAGGCAAACTTTTCCATTTACAGATGGGAAACTAAAGTGCACAAAACCCGAGTGACATCCCTGAGGTCACACAGTGACAAAGCCAGAATGCTAATATACCACCTACAGGAACACAAGTTCCTAGCTTCCTGCCCTGAGCAAGATAATTAAGACTCCTAGCACTTCCCTTGTTTTGCCTCTTACACAACGTGAGCAGAATTACAAGCGATCCCTGCAGAGAAAAGTGAGAAGGTGGAGTCTGTATACTCAAAATGCTGCCGCACACGTAGGCTGAAATTCACCACCATGCAGAGGACCAGCATAAGAGCATCACCAAGTTCTAAAAAATGGAGCTTAAAAGAGACTTCCCGGGCTACTGTATCAGTCATCTGCACACAGACATCACATAATCCTGAAGTACATCCTGGTGTGCCATCCTGCTTTCTGAAATTAACACTGCTGCACAGGTTCCCATGGGGTCATACAACACTTCACACACACACAGACTATTTTTATCCATCGGCATGTAGTGGAAATAAACATTTTTTGTGAACTGGAACAAAAACTTTTCTGATATGTATATATGAAGCTGCAGGAATAAATCTGAATACATTCACTGGAAAAACTGGTGAAGAATGCAAAAAGGAAAAGGCAACAGAACAGTTATCATATGAATGCCGAAGGTCACAAGCTATCCTGTATCTGTTAATAACAGCATACAGTACTTGCTTTCTCAAGTATTTACAAGGAGAAAGATTATAAATAAAAAAGGCCCCAGAGTGCTAATGTTTATGTAAGTGTCTTCTCTGCTTTTACCAAACACTGAAAACATGCCAACTGTGCTTACTTTTAAACCAGTTAGTTTTTTCCATCATGGAAAGATTTAAGAAAAATAGTACAACTGCTTTAGTTTCTTAATCTTGCTGAGTGTCTCCAACTCAGCTATTTTTTCCTCATTAGTCATTTTCACACACAATTAGATCACTGAAAGATACAATTATTATTTATTCAAATGACTAAAAAAAACCCTTCAGAGACTATTCTCCACAGCCTAGACACTTTTCATACATAACAAGGGGTTATTATATTTTCTTGTAGCAACACAACAGATTGATACGCTATGGAAAAGAAAATATTTTTATATTAATACATAGAAAATATCCTTCAGCTTTTGTTCAGGGGTGGAAGCTAACCTTGCACCCAAGAGCCCACATACGATTCTGTAATCCTTCAAAAAAAAATAAAGGCTGCAATAGAGCGTTAAGATGATCTTGTAGACTGATCTCATGCATAGCACATGCCAAAGAGCCTCACCCAATCATTTCAAGCCCAGAACTTCCAGTTCTAAAGCACTGTTTCTCAGAGCGAAATTCACTCCTTTGCAGAGTCTGCAAAAATACCTAAAGGCACCTTAGTTTCATTTAAAAGCGGCTTTGAAGACTGTTGTTAATGTAGTTTATGGAATAACTGGCAACAAAGGGATACATGAGGTAACCCATAAAATAGTTACAAACCTTCCTAATTGCTCTGGAGAGGAGAATTACCTGCAGCATGGTTAGGAAATTGATGGGAAGAGGAAAACATATATTTGAAACCAACACTGCATTCCAAGACGGTGCAAATTAACCACTGAGAATCAAAACCATATGGTATTTGTTTGAATGGTCCTAACTGTTCTTTCCACTGGAGACTAACAGTTCTGATGTTTTAATCGTGAAACACTCTTCAGGTACAACAAAAAACGAGACTGGTTTTCCTCAGACTAACTTTATACCAAGACTGAATTTCATTCTAAACGATGCTCTCTAATTCTACCGCAATTTACTGGGCTTTGTGCAGGCACAAGTAGATGAAATGGTCTGTTATGCAGGATACCGAGTAAGTTCATCACATTGGTCCTTTCTGGCCTTAAAAATCTATTAATCTCTGGCCCACAGTATTAATCCTCTCTCACACTACCATGAACTTTAATCCCTGTTTGTATTTTAATGCTATTACATTCCAGGAGCCTGGCAATATAGCACTGGGACCTCTAAATCCATGCTATCACTGTACTGCAGCAGGTGAATGGAAAACAATTTGATAACTCCAGAAAAGTCTCTGCTGCCACCTACCGGATTTCTTGTCTTCTAGCATTGTGAAAGGAGAGAATGGCAGTACCTAGCTACGCTGGTTTTGGTTAACAAAGCTCCCCAAAACAAAGCAAGCAACAAAACACAGAATAGAAAATAAACTGCTTGCTATGCATCACAGACCTTTTCCCCTTCACTATATTTTATCTTTCTGACCTATGCAGGAAAATTCACCACTAGAAACCATAATTACCAAATTCTGATTTAAGTGTTGCACATCTTTTAGAAAGACAAAAAACTTCAAGAAATGATCAACTGCATCCTGGCTTGAACACTTAATTATCTTCACTAAAATTAACATTTTATTTTCAGCCAGAATTTGTCTAGTTTCACCTCAGTAGATCTCACTACATCTTTTTCTGATAAAGAGCCATCTATTATCAGAAATTTCTCTCTCACATAAGTACTTGTAGACTACGGATATGCCAGTTTTTGGATAAACTAGACTGAAGTTAAGGCTCTCATTGAAAATGTCTCCCTCCTCCCCCCCAAAAAAAAACAAATTATGAATCAGTGCTTATTTCTGAACCCTTCCTAATGCTTCAACAGTTTTTATAAGTGTAGAAGCCAAAAGTAGCCACTCTACTAGTGATGACCTCTGTAATCCTAGATTATAGGCAAAACCACCATCACATGGAAGTTTTCCATTTGAATTCATAGTTTCTAGGGTCGGAAGGGACCTGAGCAGATCATCTAGTCCG
>NW_017728992.1:186556437-186566888 GCF_001723915.1 Gavialis gangeticus | reverse complement strand
GGGAAGCCAGCCCCTGTTCCATCTCTGCCTTGGCCTTCCTAACCATCCCCCTACATCCCCGAGCAACTGCTGAATAGTCCTCCTTAGTGATGACCCCTCCTTTCCATTGGGAGTAAGCCTCCTTTTTGGCAAGGAGACATTCCCGGATGTTTTTAGTGAGCCATGGAGGCTTATATGCTCTCCTGCCCCCTTTGACCCTCCTGGGGACTACCTTCCTCTGGGCTTGGAGGATCGTCTCCTTAAGGAGCGACCACCCCCCTTGGACACCCGGCTCCCCTCCCCTCTGAGTTGTTAGGAGCACATAAGCTTTAAGAGTACCATTTAAAAATTATACTATAAACATGAATCCAACCTTCCTTGCTCCCAGTAGGGATGTTGCTTGTAAGGGATAATGTACAAAAAAGTAATGGCTTATTTAGGAAAGGCACATTAAGAGCAGTTTAATCTCTTTGAGGAATTAAAATACTTTTTAAGAACTTGACAACTGTAGTATCATAAACATATATATTTTAAAGATGCCACACATATGCCCTGCCCTGAAAAACTTAACATGTATGTAACCCTGGGCATGACACTACCTGTGCCTACACCTGAAAAGTGGGATCCTGGGGTACCCGGTAGCCAGTGGCTCCCTGGGTAGCTGCTGCAGGGTCCCTGAGCGGAAAGCCTCCCCTTACAATCAAACAACGTTGCAGACTTGTACTGAGGACCCTGTGTACGCTGCCCCTGGTTGGGTGTCTCAGGGAGCAGGACTGTCTAAGCCCCTGCACAGGATCGGGCAGTCCCTGGTGCTGACGTCCCTCACATGAGCCGCAGGAGTCTTCATGCAGCAGGCAGTGGCTCCTCCCCTGCAGTCCCTGTAAGAAAGCTTATTCCTGCCCAAGACCCCTTCTCTGGCTCAGCAGGGAGCAGTGTCTGGGCTGCAGGTTGTAACAGTTTCCCCTGCCCAGCACAGCCTCACAGCACCCAGCAAATGCAGCCCCTCCCTGGGCCCTGTCTGCTTCTCCCTGACCAGGGCTCCCTCCAGCACCTGAGCCTGCCCCTTCCCTGCTGGTCTCACCCAGCCACACAGGGGCTTGCAAGAGTGTCTTCCCAGACTCAGTCTCCTCACAGGCAGCTCCTCTCTTGTCTGGCCCCAGCAGGGCTCAGAGGGAGGGAGAACAAACAGTGTACCACTCTCTACGCAGCCTCTGCAACTACTTCGGTAGGGCTCTGCCAGGGGCTCTCGGGGGAGATGGCTGTGGGGAGATCCTTTCCCTGGTCTCCAGCCTGTCTCTTCCCCCCGGGAAAACTGATCCCCTCTTTCAACCAAGCCTCTCAGCCAATCCCAGGCCATGGCTCTTCCTGGGGTTTTGCTGACGTCTCTCGTTCAAACCCTGCTGGGGTTACATCACCCCTCCCACTTCCAAGAGAGCTACCTCCAAAACAGCTTCACTTGCCCTCAGGGCAAATGATGTACCTACTAGGACAAACTGTCTTGTCACACTCTGTCCCTCTGCAGGGCAACCCTTCCTATTCCTTCAGGTGGGTCCATTTTTAATGCTGCTACATGTATATAACAGACCAATAACCACAATGTTACAAACTAGTCAGAGGGGACCAGCAGGCATTGGGGGAGTCCCTGTTCCCCCGAGCACCACCAGGAGTGACTAGAAATAATGGTCACAAGCTGGCAGAGGGTAGATTCAGATTAGACATCAGGAGGCACTACTTCACGGTCAGGGCAGTTAGGATCTGGAACCAACTTCCAAGTGTAGTCATGCTGGCTCCTACCCTGGGGGTCTTTAAGACGAGGCTAGACAATCACCTTGCTGGAGTCATTTGACCCCAGGACTTCTTCCTGCCATGGCAGGGGGTCGGACTTGATGATCTGCTCAGGTCCCTTCCAACCCTACTAACTATGAAACTATGAATGTGACATAGAACAACATCATACAGGTCTTTTTGTGTTATTAACTGTCACTATATGGCCACCCCAGGGATGGCCATGATGTCCCTAGGGCACTGTGACAGTGCTGCCCCCGCCCACTGGGCACCTACTAATCTTTCCTGCCACATTTTGCTAGTATAAATGATGAAATCGGGAGGCTGCCCTTGGGTTGCTGTTCGGTGTCAGTCCTGACAGGCTCCTCTAAACCTTGTGGGTTGTTGGATCCCCTACTGGGTCCCACACTCAGGAGGTGCCTTACAGTACCCCTTCCCCCAGCCTTATGGGCTAGAAGCATGGCTCCAACACCGCCCCTTTACCACGCCCCATGCCTCGCAGATGGTATTCAAACATCGTCCCTCTGAGGCCTTAATCTAGCTCAGCCTCCAGTTTCACTGGGCCCTTGGCCCCTGTCTATGTGCCCTTTCCAGCACTGGGCTCTCTGCAGCCCTCTCTGGCACTGGGGTCTACACCATAGTGTGTAGACAATAAGGCCTCCTCCTCCTGTTGTTATTTAAGCATGGTCCACCAGCATAAATAACAGAAAACACAAGCCCCTGGGCTACAACACAACAATAACCCTGGGGCCCACACTCTATCCCTTTTAAGAAGGCAAGCTTCTCTCTCAGTATAATGTGCCTCCTACCCACAAGTACTTATGAGCTCCTATAGCCCCTTAATCCTACCAGCAGCAGAACAGGCAGTCAAGCATCTCCAAGTAGCTTTCTCTACAAAAGCTCCTTCCCCCTTGGCTAATGCCAGAGAAGTAACCCCTGCTGGCCTCAGCCCTGGGGCTTACATGTACCCAGGGCCCTGCATCCTTCTGGTCACCTGACCAGGCAGGCTAATTCCCTCGTTAGCCTCCTGCCATAGTAATCTGCACCTGTGGGGGTTCTACCTGGCTCCTAGAGCCCTCTCTCTAGGCAGTTTCTACCCTTAAAAGAGCAGGCACACGTTAATGCTCTGCAACACTATTAATGAAAAGAAGGGAAAAGTTGTTTCGCAAAGATACAGATATTAATGGACAAATCTGAAGGAGAGAGAAAGCAAAGGGGCTTCCCTTAAGAAACAAACCAGAAGCATCTTATCTCAATAGCAAAACTATGGAGTTTTCCTTCAATAAACAGGAGCAGATACTCATAGGAGAGGAACAGTAAATTTGATGGTTCTACTGAACTTGTGCATGCTGCTAATTAAGGACACAAACACCAATCTGGCAGCAAAGCCTACGACTGGTTACCAAATGTTCTTGGAAAGTAACCACTAATTGCCTGGGGTCAGAAAGAAACTTCGCTGTGGATGAGTTTTTCCACACCTAGAATTCTTACAGCTTTCTCTGAACCATCTGGCAGAAGTTCATTTTGGAGATGGGATACTGGATTAGTTGGACTATTAGTCTGATCTGACTGCATAGAGCAATACCTAGTCTAGCCAGCAGGCATCACTAGCACAGAGGTTTGAGTCTGCTGAGTGTTCACCTTTACCCTAGCTGCTAGGAAAAAAATAACCTTAATTTAAAAAGTTTGCTTTTTTTTAAATATATATCAGATGTCAGTAAAAAATCCCTGTGTCTACAAGATGGAGAGACATTCTAGAGCAGGGGTGGGCAATTATTTAGGTTGGAGGGCCACTTAACAAGTTTTGTTAAATCTTTTAGAAGATATCAGATAAAAACAAATCCTGTACAAAAATACATATTCTGCTGGGACAGAAACCACTCAGCTTAAGCTTCCTGTGCCCCCTGCCTGGAGCAGTGCAGCAGAGGCAGGAGAAGGAGCACTGCCAGAGGCAGGGGGAGCCAAGCAGCACCCAAGCGCTGAACTGGGAAGCTGCTCACACTAGCTGGGGCTGGGGTTGGGGCAGCAGGCATGGGTGGGAGGGCAACACAACATGCTCCAGGCGAGGCTTGGCCTCATATGGAGTGCCACGGTGGCAGGAACAGGCCAGATCCAGTCAAACGGTGGGTGCCCCTCAGGCTGCATCAAATCATTTGACGCACTGGATCTGACCCATGGACTGTATTTTGCCCACCCTTTGCTAGAGTTTCGTTCTCTACCAGGAACAGTGGCGAAACAAAATCTCACTCAGAGCTTAGTCTGAAGTTTCCCAGTGACATTTGAGGATTTTAATTTGTACAAGAGTGCCCTCTGGTGTTCCAGTAGGAGTACAATGTAGTCTTATTTCTAAGCAAGCACCAAAGACAAGTCTATGGAGTATATGGGGAAAAGTTACCGCACTGCATACTCTGCTACAGTGGGTGCCAATCTTTTTGCCAGGCATGCCACAACTTAGCCCCACGTGCCACTCTGATCCTCTTCCCCTGCTTGATCTGCTGCTCTCCTTCCTCCTCTGCTCCCTGCCCAAATTGCTGCTCTATCTGCCACTGTGCTACCTGTCTCCCCCATAATCTGCCCCATGTCACACATACAGGCTACCCTTACCCTGCTGCATGTGGGCCACTTCTGCTCTACTATAGTAGTGCACTACAAGAGTTTCAGGGTGCATCACCTTAAATACCATGCCTAGCGAAGTTCCTGGGCACAGCTAATAAGTCACCGATATTTTAATGAAACTTATTTAAAAAAGCAGACTGAAAAATCCATTGGACTGACATCAGTTTCACGGAAACTAAGGACAGCGTAACAGTCCCTTTACTAGCTGCCACATGTTCTCTTATTCCGAAGAAACCACTTGCAAATGGGACAGACTAGTCCTTTCCTACCTTCTTTACAAAGAATACCAATAAGTGTGTTATTTGTCATGGGGAGGGAGAATGAAGAGGGACACTAGACAGACATGTCAACCTCAGGATCAGAATGACATCACCAATCAGTTATTTTGGAGCATCAAATATCCATTAGATGTTGACCTTTTTTGGCCACTACAGATACAAATTACTCTGAAACAAATAAATTGGCTCTTCACTAGCTATCCCCTTAGTAACTCAGTCCCACACCAAACCCATGTGTTATTTGATTCCGATTTAAAAAAAAAGAAAATTCAGGAAAAAAATTCCCATCTTGTAAGTCAGTCAGTCTATATCTGTTCAGAGCACCATTAGCAACATGCTATAGCTTCAGCTGGCTTTTATGAAATCAGTCAGCAATCACCCACCCTTTTCTGGGCTATAACCCCACATCCAGGTTTTTCATCCAACTTCTGGCCAGCTCACAAATCCATGTTCAATGTGAGATCATCCATGCTAAGCACATTTCTGTAGGATACACAACCACATCCCAGGACCCCTAGTTTGGGAAGCACAACTCTACAATATGTCCCACAGCATTTCCTTTTCCTCTACACCCACCAATCTCCATCTCTACAGCAAATCCCTTCTGAAATTAATTTATTTCCTCTGGCTTCCTGATGAAAATACACACACTAGTACTCAATGGTCAGGCCCAAATGGAACATTAAAACATCCTTATATATGTGGCAATATCTATACACAACCACCTCTCTAAAAATGTATTGGTCCTGCCAACATGGTAGTCCTCTCCACAGTTGTCCTGACATATCATATTACCCATTAGAAGGCGCATCACGAACAGGTCTAAGGAGGTGATATTACCCCTCTATGCAGCACTGCTAAGAATGCAGCTTGAGTACTGCATCCAGTTCTGGACACTGCACTTCAAGAGGGATGTGAATAACCTTGAGAGGGTCCAGAAGAGGGCTACTCGTATGGTTAAGGGCCTGCAGATAAGATCCTACGAGGAGAGATTGAGGGACCTGAATCTTTTCTGCCTCCTCAAATGAAGGGTGAGAGAGGATCCTGTGGCCGTCCAGAGATTTATCGGGTGGGCCTGAGGGGGGGCAACAAGGAATAGGGGATATTCTGTTTACCAGGGCATCCCTTGGGGTTACAAGGAACAACAGCCATAAACTGACAGAGAGCAGATTTAGATTAGACATTAGGAAAAATGTCTTTACAGTGAGGGCTGCCAAAATCTGGAATGGGCTTCCATGGGAGGTGGTGCTCTCCCCTACCTTGGAGGTTTTTAAGAGGAGACTAGACAAGCACCTAGTTGGGGTCCTCTGACCCCAGCACTCTTTCCTACCCAAGGCAGGGGTTGGACTCTATAATCTACTGAGGTCCCTGCCGACCCTAAAAATATATTAAATCTATTATCCAACCCATCGCAATCTGTTGCCATTATTCATTATGTTGCATCTCTCTAGCTTAGAACTCCTTTGCAAGTCAGACTATGCACGCACACAAAAGTGTCAAGTAGCTCGTAACTCCACCACTCATTCCAGGCCTCCTGGCACAACAGGACAAATACCACTCCCTCTTTGTGCACAGGCAGCAGAAAAAGCCAAACACAGCTACTATGAAGGGGGCCATAAACTGTGCCAGGCTGGCCTAGCCCACACCCCCCTGGAGCAAGGTTAGGAGAGAGGGAGCAACAATTTAGTTCCTGCTCTGCTCCTGGGTCAGCACAACTGCATCCTGCCCATTAATCAGAACCAACGGCAAACTGTCAGTCTGGCCCATATATTGCAGCCTCCCGAGAGCAGAGAGCTTTTTTTTTTTTCATTTTAATAGGTTAGCAAAAAATGAGGCACACTAATGGCATGACCAACAGAGCAGCATGCAGATTTTAAAAGCTCAACAGTCAGCAAATTCATTTATGCTTTCCATAGTAACAATATCACGGGCCACTTCACAAACATGAACCAATTTCTTTGAATGAATGTATCATTAAGTTTACTGCTCTATTACAGTTGCTGCAGGGACAATACTTGAGTTTCCAGTTAAAGATCAAATTAGGAAAACAGGATGTGTCAGTGTTTAGAGACATGGGCAGACACAGACCCCATCGCATACATGCTGGGCTTGTGCCACATACAGCAGGAGAAATTTAAAACCACTGACCAGGAAGATTCCCCAGAAAGACTACCAGAAGGCCTGTGATGATTGAAATAGTCTTCCAAGGCCTGGTTAAGAGGGAGATGTGGAAAAGTCAAGTGTTCTTGACTAAGTGCCTGTGGGACTATGGAGAGCCAAATCCACAATTAAAAGGACCCTGAGCTACTTGTTACTTGTCAGCAAGCGTCTTGACACAGTGGTAGAAGTTTGAGGAATTTGGAAAAGCAGCTTGTAAGGAGGACACTTTGTTGCAAGACACAGTGTGACATATCTGAAGGAAAACACAAAGACAGCTGTAGGGAAAAAAAATTGTAAGAGGCATTACAGCAAAGCAGAGTGGGCTATGCAGTAGGAAGAGTGAACAAGCAGAAAAGCTGCTACTTATGAAAGCTTATGCAAGGTGAAAATCTACCCTGCCTTCAAGCAAGAGGAGTCATATTGGTTTGGATTGTGCACCAGAAAATAGTGTCACTTATGTGACACAGGCCAGCCATGCATAGAGGTGAGCAGGAATATCCCTCAGAGCAGTGGTCTCCAAAGTGGGGTGCGCAAGATGAGCCATTGGGGTGCGGGAAGAAAATATTAGAACTTCTATTTATATTTATACAAATATACATATATTGGGGGTGCGTGCTCAAAAATTTTTTACTGATAGGGGTGAATGTATATAAATATACATATATTGGGGGGGTGTGCTCAAAAATTTTTTTTACTGATAGGGGTGCATGATCAAAAAAGCTTGGAGACCACTGCTTTAGAGGGTGGACAGCAAGGTAACAAGTTTCACAAGGCCAGCTATTGATTTTGAACAGATTACTCTTACAACAGAGCTAGTTACCAGCAGAGAAACTCAGTCATGAGTGTAACTCTTACTCATAACAGCAGGGGTGAGCAATTATTTCAGCTGGAGGGCCACTTAACAAGTTTTGGTGAGGCATCAAGGGCTGCCCCCCATACACGTTGACAGGTGCCTCACCCCCTGGTCACCATCTTGTGACTGGAAGTCCCATCGCCTAACCCCTGACATTTGCCACTGGAAGTCTCTCCCCTTGCCCAGGAAGGATGCCTTGGAGGGGAGGGTTGCTTGTGTAGTGTATGGAGGAGTGGAGTGTGGATGGGGAAGTATATGGTTGGGAGGGTACATATAGGACTGTGTGGGGTGTGGGTAGGGTGTTATGTGTAGATGAGTCTTAGGGGGCTGGTGTTTGGGTATGGGGGGAAGGTGTATGAGGGTGGGTGTGGGAGGGGTATACGTGTGGGTGTGTATGGGATGTGTGGGGGGTGTGGTGGGGGGTGGTTGAGGTGTTAGGAGTGTGTGGGTATGGTAAGGGTGTGATGTGGGACAGTGTTTGGGGTGTGTGTGGGGGTGTGGGTGCATGTGTGGGGTGGGTGGCTGGGGGGGCTTCCCCCCTGCCTGTTCTTTGTGATGTGGCTGAGCCCAGCCCCTCTGCAGGCAGGGGGAGGGGGAAATCAATGCTGCCTGCACTCCGCAGGGCAGGAAAGAAGCTGCCACCACCGGGCAGCAAGAGAAGGCCTTAAGAGAGGGAAGGAGAGGAGGGGGGAAACAGGGCGCCAAGCCTAGCATCACTGGCTCTCTTGGTCTCTGTCCCATGCCTGCCCTGTGGAGCTGCAGCCAAGCCTGCACTGGCTCCTGCTGCTGCTATTGCATCCATCCCACACCCTTGCCCAGCAGAGCTGCACCAAGTGCACACCTACTCCTGCTGCTCCTCCTGACCTACCTGCCTGTCCTGTGCCTGCACTGGCTCCTGCTGCTGCTCCCAACCTGCCTGCCTGTCCCACACCTGCCTGTTTTTGTGAGCAGTAGACCTCCTTCACAAGCCCCCTCCATCCACACACCTCCCTGCCCGGCCATGCATGAACAGGACCAAAACAAGCTGCAGGCAGAGACCACTCTGCTCCCCTCAATGCTGCAGCTTCCCCTCCCTACCACTGCAGCAGGGACAGGAGGAGAAGTTGCTGGAGGTTGAGGGAGCCCAGCAGTTCCCTGGTCAGCAGCAACCCTGCTGAGAAGCTGAGCCTGCTGCTGGGGCCAGCACCCTCCAACAGGAAAGGCTGTGAACACAGCAGGCAATGCCCCAGGCGGGACTCAGCCCCATGCACAGTGCAGCAGGGGCAGCTGTCGGTGGGGCCAGATACAGTTGGTGAGTGCCTGCCTCCAGGCCAGATCCAATCAGAGGGCAGGCCAGATCCAGCCCATAGGCCATATTTTGCCCACCCCTGCATAATAGTGTCTAGAGTTTCAGGCTCCACATGGATCCAACTGTGTGCTTGAAAGGCTGGTCTAAGATACTGTTCATTAGGAAGTTTCATGAAAGGCAAGTAACAGTTACTTATAACTTTGACAAACAAGCATCTCATGTAAAGTCTGGCATCCATTTTCAAAATGAATATTCTTGGAAAATTTCAGCAAAAATGGCTCAGCCATTTCCAAGAGCAAGGCCAGGGCATTAACGCATCTTTTTTCACTCAATCATTTCTTTGAAGATCTCTGAAATCTTCACACTAGAGCAGGAATTTGATATCTGGCAAAAGGGGAGATCTAATATCAGGCAGATGACTTTTCTCATCTCCATGAAAATCCATTCAGATTTGGTCAGATTATTGAAAACCTGACATTAGTGACCCTATTCTCTGATACACAACCCAGCCTAGCCTAGCTTCTGCTGCTTGAAGGCAGGGTACATCTTCACATTATTGGCTAAATCAGATATACGTATTTTGCTCATGCTCAGTGGAAATGTTTAGAAACTTGCTCTTTCAAAATAGTTTCTCCGAACTGAGCTTGCTCTCCAGCCCCCAAGTGAGTTCCTCTGAGCATTGCACATTTTCCACGGGCCCAAATGAGCTTGAAGTCCAGATGGCAGCCAGCAGGAAAAGAGCAGCTGCCCCCTGAAAAGCAGGGTTGGGCTGAAAGTCAGAAGGAAGCCATCAGCCCTAGTCTTGTCTTCTGATTATGTCAGTGTGATGGCTGTAACTGACTTACAACACTTCAGAGAGTCTGACCCAATCTGCAATAAACTTGCTGTAATATTTTCCTGACTACATATGAACATGTTAAATTTCAGCAAAAATGGTTAAGCAACAGGAAACAGAAGTTAAGCAACAGTTCTAGCAAACCGCTGCTACTCAGCACGCTGAGAGGTTACCACTGGGATAAGGGTCACTGCTGGGACCAATGCTAATGATGAGAGGTTCATGGTAATAGAGGGAACTTTGCTTTTGCTTACAGTGGTTTAAGACAAAAAACAAACAGAAGGATGTGAATGGAATTATTTCAGATTAACAGTGACATATAATACAGAAGACTGTAGCCAAGTCTCTTAAAAAGCAAGCTGTTTCATCTGCCACTCAAAACACATAATGTTATTGAGATGAAAACAAATTTTAGAGATCTAAGGTTACTGAATACTTCACTTGTTTTACGCATCCCTGAGCTGAAGCAATGCATGGGATGATGCTCAAGGGCAACCAGCAAGGTTTCATTAGGGGCAGCTTGTGTCAGACGAACCTGATTGCCTTTTATGATCAGGTCACAAAAGCATTGGATGCAGGTGTCACCGTGGATGTAGTCCTTCTGGACTTCAGCAAGGCCTTTGACACCGTCTCCCACCCCATCCTCATTAAAAAACT
>NW_017728992.1:186550747-186551437 GCF_001723915.1 Gavialis gangeticus | reverse complement strand
ACAAGGAATAATGGCCACAAGTTGTTGGAGAGGAGGTTTAGATTAGACATCAGTAAGAACTACTTCACAGTCAGGGCGGCTAGGATCTGGAACCAACTTCCAAGGCAAGTGGTGCTGGCTCCTACTCTGGGGTCTTTAAGAAGAGGCTTGATGCCTACCTGGCTGGAGTCATTTGAGCCCAGTTTTTCTCCTGCCCAGGCAGGGGGTCAGACTTGAAGATGTACAAGGTCCCTTCTGACCCTACTTCTATGATTCTATGTACTCCAGACTAGGTAATTTTCTACATATGCATAACTGGTTTTTAGCAAATTTCACTCCCAGCTTCCTTTATTTCCTAGAAACCAAATCCAGCAAAGGATTTAAGCAGGTACCCACCTTTAAATTCTCAAGTAGTTTACTGCCTTCAAGGGGGGAACTCAGGTACCTTAAATTTAATCCATGCTTAAGTGTTTTGCTGGACACAGGCCACAATACATACAACAGCACTTTGTACCACAAAACTGACTTTACCAAGACAGTTTTCCTTTTTTTGTTTGTGTGGATCTTCTAGGCTGCATCCAGAAATCAAAAAACAGTTTATTTAAAAAAAAGGTAATCTTTAAACAATAACAACTACCAAAGGGACTGGGAATAACTATAGACCTTGACATTACTTTTTAATCTTTTATTTTAAAAAAAAGGGGGGGGGGG
>NW_017728992.1:186542014-186550549 GCF_001723915.1 Gavialis gangeticus | reverse complement strand
GGGGGGGGGGGGTCACAAGATTGCAGGCTGATGGTGACTCTCTTTTGTATTGAATTTGGTGATTTTTTATTCTCTCTCTATTAAGTAGCACATGGAGGCCTAAATAGGAATGCTGTCCCATATTATTAGGTACTGCTCAAATTCAAAAACAATAATAATATATCCTGAATACTTAGCAATAATAAGTTTTTCCTCCCAGTAAAAAAAGAAGAGTGAAAAAGCCAAACTGGAACAAGTTCAGATAGATTTAAATGCACAAGGGGTTTGAGCAGCATAATGGCTATGAAATTCTACTTGGATAAGCATAATGTGTAATGCCAAAAATAGTCCGAACACTGTGGGCTCCTCAGAAGAAGCAGGCTTGGGAATCATCATGTATATAGGATTTTCACTGAGCCATCTCCAGGGTCCAGCAGTAATTAGGAAAGTGAATATGATGACTGAACACATCAAAGATACTAAACCTGTAATCCTGAATATTTAAACTCTCAATGTACTTGTGGAGACTTCATTGTGTTTTGATACCATTATTAATCTTACCTGACAACTGGATGTGAGCAGGTCTCTCTACTAGACTATCATAAATAATAATAAAACTCTATGCTACTATAGCATCTTCACTGGAGGTTCCCAAAGTTATTCATAAACATAATGAATTAGGCTCAACCATGTGAAGATATGTTCATATATAGCTAATAAATAAAATAAGCTAGCTTCAAGCATTGCAAGTAGTTCCACTAAGGTCAAAAGAATGACTCATTCTTCAAACCTGGGGCTTAAACACTTCTGTAAACTACGAAAGTATTCTTATTTTGTAGGCAGGATAACCAAGTCAGAAAGAAATGAAGTGAATGTGCCTGAGGTTACTTAGACCTACCCACAAGATCATCCTTCCCTGCAGCTCAAAATACTGAACCATGTTAGCAGGTGTAAAGCACTTCCTCAAAGTCAGGAGTGAAGCTGGCCCCTTTACTTTCAGTCCAGTGAATCTGGCCTCTTTACCTTCTCAAATTGTTTATTCTAGTGCTTAGAGCAGGGCTTTTGTGCTTAATGAATATACTGCTGCAAAAGTTTCAGAACAACTGTTTGTCCAATGCTGGTACACACTCTCTGGGGGGGCTGCATCCAATAAGGCCACACTCCCTTTGAAGGACTTGGCAGAGAGTCAAAAGCTCTGGAAAAAGACAAAGATGGTAAAGAGTTTTGGACAGTACAGATGCGTTAGGAGCATCTAAACTGCTACACTTGAGACATATCCTTTTAAAGTTACAGATTCATTTCCTAGTACTACAAAGTGCATGTTTTTAAGACTTACAGAGAAACTAAAAACATGATTTGGCATAGGGCATCTAGGCTGGAATAAAGCAAGCTATAGCAGTTTAACCAGCAACAATACAGCTAATACTTGCATTGACTTGTAGCCAGCAATGAAGTGATGCCATTGCATTAGATTAGGTTATTCTGTATTGCTTAGGTGCCATCTTTAAGATGAGATATTAAACAAAGATTAATCTGGTCACAAAAGAACCTCTGGCACTTATTATTTTAGTAAATCCAGTAGTTTCCTGGTTGAAATTATGTGCTCAGATTATAGCATACTATCTCCCTAAATATCCTCTGACAGGTTAGCTGGACAATTTTACTTCATTTTCTGCCTTAAACTATTGTGTAACAGTCGTGTCTTGCTAAACAGCCATGATGCATCCAAAGGGTATTTTCATTTCAGTCATAGAAAAAATAATCCCTATAGTCCTTAACTACTGCACAAGAGAGCTGGGAAGCTTCACTAAATGTTTGTGAAGTACTTTAGATCCTCTGAAGCAAGTCAAGAACAAAGATTAGTAAGATTAGTGTAATCCATCCACAAGTCGATTTCTACACACACGGCTGGCAACCTTTTTCTATGAGCAGCTTTCTTCGCCTGACTCCCTCTTTACTCCATGTACTATCACTACTATCTGTTAACACATCTGCTAACTCCATTTCTTGCCACACAGTTGCTATAGCTCCCATATCCAAGGTAGGAAAAGCTCTTCATTCTTTATGAGATTTTACACAATGGAACAACAGGACATCAGGATATTACAATAGTTAGAGAGACATAGAGGGGCTAGTTTCTTTCTATTTTGCTCACTAGGAGTATTGTTTGCATGTGACCTGTTCCTGCCCCTGGCAAGCTTTGGCATTTACTCTACCTGAAGACTGACATTGTGACTGCTTCATAACTTATATAAATAAGAAGAAAAATAATAAACACTAAAAACATAAAAATCAGAGACCTTTTTCCTTCTGAACACATCCAGGAAGAAAAAAGGAGAGGGAACAATACTTCAAATGCCACTAAAATAGAGGGAAACAACTGAGAATATTAATTTACAACAACTGATGATACTGGATGGGGAAAACACACTCAAGAGTAGTGTAACATAAAAGTCTTAAGTCTATTAGAAGCAGCCTATTCTTGATTAAGTTTTTATAGATCACAAGTCAGAAAGTGACATGCATTTTCTTTCATAAATCAGTGTTTTATCTTTAAAAAACATACCTTTATCATGAAAGTAACAATAGGCACATTTCTGTAGAAAATATATCTGGGACAGCTCTGGCATCAATATCTTAATGCAGGTCTAACTTTAAAGCAAATGAGTTTACTAAAAGTCACTATGTATTATTGCTTCATTATACTGCCCAACATACTGTGCAAGGTTTAATATAAATGCTATGCTTGGTAGTAAGTTTTTGCAGGATTGTATTTTGAAGAAAACAAGTTAATTACTGAAGGTCAACAGCACTTATGATACTCCTCCAATTGCCCATCAAGTATCAAATTCTGACCTCAGATGGAAAAGCAAAAGCCTCAGAAGAAATGATGTAGCTTACTTTCCCATATGTCTTGATCCCTGGTATATAACAACTATTCCAAAAAAAATGAACTGCTGTTAAGCCATCATCAAATAAGTTAGTCTCAGGGCCTTGTTACACCTCACGCTGTGAGCTGCACAAATGCTGATTGGTGTTAGTGCTCGCTCAAGTTTGAAGCAGATACATCAGGCCACCAGGGGCCTGGAGGACTGAAAGGTAAAAATGCAGCCTTCTCACAACACCCGTTCCCATTCCAGGCTTTCCCTTGCCTCCTGCCCTGAGGTATTACTTACTTGTGACCGTCTGCTCCACCTGTCCCAGGGCCGAAGGCAGGGAAGGGTTAACTTGCCTGCCCAGCTGTCATTGCTGCTGCTTTTCTGGCCCAGAGAGCAGGGTGGACAGGTGGACAGGCATGTTAATTCTTCCCTGACTGCTCCCCCAGAAGAGATAGGGTAGGCAGGCACAAGTAAGCAGGGGAGGAGGGCAGGGCAAGTGAGCAGGGATCTCGGGTGCTGGGGTGAGGAGGGGAGGGGAGGCAGTGGACCCTATCCAGGCTGGGGAGAGGGAGAGGGAAGGGGAAGGGGGTTTACACTAAGGCATAGCCTCGAGTGGCTGGGTAGCAGGGCTCAGAGATAATCCTGCCCTGGAGTGATGTCACTTTGAGCCGCAGCATCATCAACACTGAGAAAGACTAGAATCCATACTGGAATTCCACTGGAAGACTTGAGCATTGGGATAGCAGAAATCAGATGAAGCTTCTTGAGGTCTGGATAATATAAGCACCTTAAAATTTAATAGGACAAGAAGCAGGGTCATGCACTTAAGAACTAACAACAATTTATATTTTAATGTGTAATCCCATCATTTGGAAACAACAGAAAAGGAAAAAGACATGGGTGTATTAGCCATGTCAGGGGTTATCCCCAATTAAGGGTAACTACTCGCAGCCTGAAGTCTTCTTGGCCTGACCTGTTAGTCTCGTTTTTACCTGCCCGTAATTCACTGCGGTAAGGACCGACTCTTGCCTGCCATCTCTTGATTTTTTGTTGACGTTATTGGTAGGGAGGTATTGTTTGGTTTCTACCACAGCCGGGTAATAGAAATCCATGTAGAGATTACTTCTGGGCCTCCAAACTCCCCTACACCACATCTTAGTGCTATCCAGCGGTTACGCTGCTGATTACACTCATAGTCTTTCTTGATTGATCTAACCTTCTTTCTTTTCTTTCATTCTAGGTTTGAGTTTTTTGAGTCTTGACAACATGAAAAAAAATGGATCACTAGACTTCCCCTCAACCTCAGGTAAGCCTTATGGGTCATCACAAGGGGCCTTATGCACCCAACTCTCTTGGGGGTACCCCACCTTCTAATAATGTACCGCAAACAGTTTAAATCAAAAGAGAAAACCCCGTTCCAGGCGTTTATTCTCAGGAGCTTGATTCTCCCAGTCTCTCGGCCTGTGACTCTCTCACCAGGTTGTCCTCACCTGTGACCGAAGCCTAAGCCACAGCCTGTGGCTCTGGGAAATCCTGCCCTTTCCAGGTTCTTGGGTTGAAGTTGTTGCCAGTCCCTCACCCAGTATACCCACCTCAGGGTTCAAAGGAAACAAATAACAATTTAAAAATCTAGCTCCAGCTGGGACCTGTATAGGGTGCAACAGCTTCTCTCGTGGCAGGCCCATCTCTGGCAGCGTTCCCCCACCGTTTGCGCAGCTCCTCCCTGCGCCGTCTCCACAGCTGCCATCCCATGGCTCAGTAGAGCCCAGCCTAGTTCTTCTTCCAGCTTGGGTTCAGCTCTCGGGAGTTCAGAGGCTCCCACCCCATACCCCAGATGTTTGGGAAAGCCCCTCCACTTCCCATCTCCACATGCGTGATGCTCTCCTCCTTCCAGGACCATTCAAGCTGTATGGAGCAGCTACTCCAGAACCGACACTCCCGCAGCATTCTTTTTTCTTTTCCTGTTGCCGTCTCTTTTTCAGCAGATTCCTCTTTCCCTGCAGGGAGTTTTTTCTTCTTTTTCAGTTCCCATCCCTGTTCCTCTCCACAACCTGATACACCTATAAACCACTTGTGTGATCCAGCCATGAAAAGGAAAACCACATCTTAGGCTCCATTGCTCAACATATTTCCAGTAGCAATAGGGAAATTCTAATGCCATTTTTCAAGGTAATGGTAGGACGTCATCCAGAATAATGTGTCTAATTCTGATTATCCACGTTCAGGGAAGATGAATTCAAATTGGAACAGATGCAGAAAAGGGCTTCAAGGATAATCAAAACAGACAAGCAAATTAAAGACTAGGCGAGTAGACTAAAAGAGTTTGACTGATTTGCCCAGAAAAATGAAAGTAGGAAAAGGGATGTAATTGCCTGCAATGTGTCTAGAAACACCTGAGGTGGGGGCAGGTAAACATCAAGGAAGATGATCTGATTAAAATAAAGGATAATGTTGGCAAAACAGCAAATGGTAATAAACATGAGGCTGGAAATTAGAAGATTTCTAATCATCACAGCAATGAGGTTCTGAAACTGCCTTTCAAAAACACTAGTGAGAAACCTACCTAAAAATGGAGCTTGAAAGGTGTGTGTGATATGCAGTCCTATCATGTTTAATAGCCACTGTTGGACCAATCCTCCATTAATTTGTCCGGGTCCCTGTCAAATCTGGCTAAACTATCAGACTCCATAAATCCTGGTCAATGAGTTCAAATAGTTAATTACATGCTAAGTGAAAAAGAGCTTCCCTTTTGTTTTAAACCTGAATGTCCCCTGGTTATGGCATTGTGAGAAACAGCAACTAGTAAATATTTAATTTTCTCCATGCCATTTATAAGTGTTCTTCTCAGATGACACATGCAGTATGAGCCTCTGTGGGTCAAGTCACAGGAAAAATTGGTCATAATAACCTGAAGGTTAACTGAAGTACCCCATAGGAATTGAGGACACAAAACATGCAAAACTGAAGTTCTTGGGATGGATCCTCAGCTGCACACCTTGTGGGCCACAGGTGGCTTTCCACCTCACCAAGCCTTCAGCCAGCAGGTGCAACTTTTACCCACAATAACAGCTATAAGGGCTCATTTTGAGGTGTTGGGGTTGAGAGAACACAGCATGCTCAGCACATTTCCTCATACCCAGCTGCCCTTTATGTAGAAGTAAAAGATGTGGTGACACCAGAAGGAAGGGGGAATAGAGCTGGTTATACTAGCAATGGAAATGGGAGGGAACCACCAACTTTCTGCTCCCTTTGTACTGCCAAGATGACAGGAATGGCACAGGACAAAGCCATCTCCAGCCATGACCAAGTGACAGTGTCAGACAAGAGAAAGGCATCATTCTAAAAGAGAATACTGTCCTTCTTTCTCAAAACTAAGCATTGACTTAGTTGAACGGAAGCTTCATATGCCATGAAAAAGAAATCGTCTGCTTTTTTGGGATTTTCTCTCCTCCTCCTTGTTAAAAAAAAAAATCTTAAGATCTTTGAGTTCAACAGTTTTGCACTAAAGTACATGCAGGAAGAGGAGAACCTTCCATTCCCTTGAACAGCTACCATATCCTACAATTATTTTAGAGTGCTCAGATAATGTAGTCCAGATTGCAGCTGCAGTGGTGGCAAGAATAGGGGACCTGGTATTTTGCTTTCATCTTGAAAAACAAATGCATACAAAGTTGGCATTATAAAATACATACGCCAAGATTTTCAGAAGCTACTAGTGATTTGAGATAATTCCCTTAATGGGTGGCTAAACTGATGCCTCTTTCAGGAGCATGACAGCACAAGATGGGTTGAATATTTTATGAAAATCTAGCCTCTTACAAGAGATCTCAAGCTGTACACCCCTAATAATCAACAGCCACTTTTGAAAACAGCCTAGAACATTTTAAAACACATAGGGATAAAGAAGTAATGTTATAGTCAGTCAAACTATTCATCTGCTCAGGGGGGGTTGCACAAGTCTTATTCCTTTATGGCTAAAACTTCAAAAGGCTGCAGGATAGCAAACAGCAAAAGGTAATTAGTTTTCTGAACTTAAAAAAAGCTAGAGCATGTCTATTTGGGAGTTATATTCCATTTAAGTTATCGTTTAAGACAGGGAAGTGATTTAAATGGCAAGCCTCCAAAGTAGCTAGAAGAAAAGCTGCTGTTCTTATAATGAAGATGGATTTTTATTGTTCCCAGGCCTATGTATGTGTGCTTAAGACTGCCTGTACAGTTCAAACGTGATATTAAGCAAGACAATATACTCAAAACAAATACTTACTGAGATTTTCCACAAGGTCAAAAGCAACGTTACTAGCAATATCCATGCCGGTGTTTATGTATGACTGGCAGTTTTTTAAAGCAGACAGAGAAGAATCCACAGCATTGAATGAGATCACTGAACCCCCAGGCATCTCGAAATAATTACTCTGGATGGAAATAGCAAAAAAGAGAATTCAGAAACAAAACATTTGGCAAAAGAAATAAAAGCACAAACATCTAATGAAGAGTCCCCACAATCTAATCCTGTGTTAGTAAGGGTTAAATCCTGGCTCCACTGTAGTCAGCAGGAGTTCAGTCACTAGCCTCAGTGGAACCAAAATTTAACGAGGGAGATTCAAACCTCCTATCACACAATGCTGAACACCTCTCCACTGCAGAAAACAACTTGCGGTTTTCACATTAATAAGCATGCTACTGGACTCAAGTCAAGCAGTACACTGCCAAATTACAAGGGCTATTTTGACAAAAAAGAAGTTTCCTGAAAAAACCTAGCTTTCACTCATAGAGACCAGAAAACAAAGGACAATAGCCTTAAGAATATATTTCAAAACCAAATTACCTAATCCCTTCGCTGAAGGAAAAAAAAAGAAAGAAATAGGACAGATCTCTCTCTCTCTTCCTCTCAGCAAAGGAGTCATTCAGTAATGCCTGGTGCCACTAGGCCATTGGGGCTCATAGTAGTCACATGAATAACATTTGTCTTTTTTGCTACTCAATGAATATCTCAATTCCCATTGCTATACTTACTACAGTCCAACTCTGGCCTACTGCCTTCTCTCTGTTGGGAAGTCACATCTTGTGTGGCAAAAAGCATACCACCTGTAATGAGATAGCTTGATCCTACAGTTTTGTTCAACTGTTCACCATTAATCAATGGCCATCCTAAATACCAGCTCTCATTTCACTGTGCTCTGACCACAGGGAGAGAAGCATAGATTTGTGGTGAAGAGCCCTATACTTTTAAGAAGACCAAAGTAAAGACCAAGCCTGTTGCATTGAATTTAGAGATGCACTGATAAAGTTTTCTTTGGCCAATACCGATGGCCAATTATTAATCAGCCATACCAGCCGATACTGATCCAACTACCTATATGCACCCTGGCAGCTTGGAAAGCACCATCAGTAAGTCTGTGGGGGAAGAAGTATGAAGGGTGCAGGTCAAGGTCCCCACAGCGAGGGAAGGAGTGGGGCCAGGGCAGAGGCACGGGCAAGCGTGGAACAGAGCCACCTGCCTCCCTGCCCCCTGTGCACTGCCCCACCTCAGCTGGGCAACGCCTACCTCTGCCCCTGCCCCAGCCCCAACCCCTGCCCTGTTCCCTCTCTCATTGTGGGGGCCTTGATCTGCCCCCGACACACGCCCACAGCCCCCCACACCCTTCCATACCCCCCCATAATATACAAGAGTAAAATT
>NW_017728992.1:186528497-186537014 GCF_001723915.1 Gavialis gangeticus | reverse complement strand
CACACCCCTTCCCCCCCAAAGACTTACTGGCCAGATACTGGTTTCCAAGTTACCAGGCTGCATTTCTGGTCATGTGCATGCTGTGGCTGTGTGCATGCACACAGCATTTATCTGTGACATTATCAGCCACATCAGCCAAAATTACCAACATTGCTGATTGCCAATAATGTCAATTTTCCTTTTATCAGTACTGATATGATATGGACTGATGTACTGATGTACCTCTAGTAAAATGATTTATATATAAGTCAACAAAAATTAAAGCCGAAAAGACTGAACTCCTCCAAACCAAATGCTCTATGGATTCCATGCAAGGACTGTGTGAAGATACACAGAAGCAAAAATTAACAGACCAAAACTGGGGTGTTGGAAATTAGATATAATAATAATAATAATAATGAGAGGACAGACTGTTCCACACATCCCCCACTTTTTGGCACTCCAGATTTTGACACTGATGCCAGCAGGACATATAGACCATAAGAATTGAGCTTTACTGTCATGCTACCCCCCCATCTCCTGGGACTCAAGGATGCAGCTTCACCAGGACTGGACCTTTATCACCCTCATTCTGAGGTGTCCTGGCCAGACCAAGCCAGGAACCAGACCCAGGACTCTGCAATCTTTCAGGACTGTGAGACTTGCTTTCCTGCTGCTAGGCACAATGCTGTGTACCCTTTTCTTCCCTTTTTGCCTTCTGTTTATTAAGTATGGACTTGTCTGCCCAAACTGTCTCTGCAACACTGCTGTGACCTCAAAACCAAAGAGACAGCTAAAATCAGTCTTTTAACTAGCTTGGTACTCATACAAGTTTGCCTAGACTTCAAGTGCCTGATAAACCATAAGCTATGTCTGTCAGTTACTAGCAGCAAAATTGCAAGTAAGGCAAAATGCACTCTCTGGTGCTAGCTATCTTTGCTGTTCTTCTCTCTCCCTTTTTGCTTATGTATTGTTCATCTTTGAAGAAGCAGGCTCAGACTCCAACAGATCCAGTCCAGCACAACTTAAGCTTCTCTTTTCCCCTAGGAAGAGTAGTTACTACCATATTCAATATCATCTAACAGACTGTCAAACCAGAGGTGGGAAGGGTTCCTTTTAAAAAAAAACCCTGTCTCTGAAGATCAAGGAGACTTCCTGGGTTACTGAGTCCAGTTCCCTGCTTTCACAGGCAAGAATTCCATTAAAAAGCTACTTTAAACCCTCAGATCAACTACAGGGTACAATACATGGAACGCCAAGAATACTCTATAACCTACTGTAAGTAAAATCAGAGGAGACTAGGGTTCTCCCCAGACTTTGCCACGAAGATATAAAAGTGATTAGTTAATATAGGCTGAGAGCATCCTTGGAACCAAGCTCCAAGCTACAGAAGGCACACCACACACATATATGCACAGAGATGCATGAACACATTCTGTCTCAATCTGACCTAAGGGAAAAACTGCTTCCTGAGTCTAAATTAGGAGATCAATATGCATCTGAGCAAAAGAATAAAACTCTGTGGCTTTTTTTAAATAACAATAGGAGCATCAGTGCACCTGACTCAAACCCCACCTCAGCTGTGGCCAATGTCCCAATGTTCAGATAAATGCAAGGAAAACAAAAATGAATCCAAGAGCATTCACAGGGAGGGGGGGGACTTTCCTGGCTGAACTGGCATTTAGCAAAAGCTCTGAAGTACACCTGCCACACTGCAAAAAGAGGTATTTCAACCTGGGCACTGCAAACACAAGTCACACCAACTGATTGAGTCACAACTCCCTATCCTATTATGTCAACCATCCATAAAGTTTTCCAGCTCAATCTTGAAGGGATTCAAGTACTTCCCCCCGCCCCCCATCATCACTGCCTACTTACAGATGTAAAAAACAAAAAGACCCTCCAAAACAGTGCTTTAAATTTACAGCACCCTGCACCAAGCACAGCACATGCTCAGAAGATGCACTGCATTAGTTTGCCCCAGACTGCCCAATGTCTGTATAAAATGGGCACTTCGGTGGGTTTTTTCTGGTGCTTTTATCTACTACCTGATCGAATCCATCTAGCTGTTAGATAAAATTGCCCAAAAGCCCTGCTGAAGTGCACAATCTATACAGATGCTACAGAGCCAGACTGAACTAACACGCTGCTTCCTCCCGTAAAGCACTGGGTTTTTATTCACGTCTCTCAGCAGCCACTTTGCTTGGAAAGCTGTTTCTAAACATGACTTAGTCATTTCTCTCCTTGTTTGTTTTAATGATAAGGGATAAATATATTCTTTGTTCTCTCTCTCTCCCTTCCCATCCATCCCTTAACATTCATCCTTCTCATCTACTGAGAAACAAGGTCTTCAGACAAGATTCACATGGCGGAGAGAGAGAGAATTTAAAGACCAGCTGACAAGTATGCTTCTGTTGTGATACTCTACACACTTCTAGGGACACTGCATCAATTTTCTCCCTTGAAAAATTATCCTATTGCTTAAATCACCTTTGCTATTAGAAAGTGTTTCCCCACCTCTTAAAAAAAACAAATCCCTTTTCTGTAGCCTAAGGTGTTCCATTCATTCTTATAAGCAACTACTCTACTGTTCATCTGCTGCTGCCATGTGCATGATAACATATTTCATTTCATTTTCAGGTGTTCCTCCCTAGTAAATAACCCAGGTCTGCTCCTGCTTTTCAATTTCATGAAAACAAAATTGACTGGATTGTTTTCAGTTTCACTGCTGCCCACTCAGAAAACCAGGACACTGGAAGACTGTAGGGCAACTGTCAAGATTTTGGTCACTTTTACTTTGCTGAAGCTTGAGCACTGCCTTTACTCAGGCAGTGGGGTTGTGGCTCGCCGGCAGGCAGAAAGAAAGCACTGCATCTGTGTAATACTGGCTTGTTTGGAAGGAAAATTAAGGCCTTAGGTTTTAAGGAACCATGTGAGGACCCCTTAGCCAGCTCTGAACTCAGCTGGAAGAGTCCCGCACGCTCCCTTTGGGTAGAAACTTTCCAACAGCTGCCCAGAGCTTCTGCAAAGCACAAACTTTTGTTTAAAACAGGGATGGCCAGCCTGCAACACATGTGCTACAAGCAGCCATATGCCACATGGGCCACAGCAGAAGGACCCCCAAGCTGTACACACGTAAGCAATCCCCACCTTGCTACACCATGTGTGGGGGCAGCTCCCCCACAGATTGTGCACCCCGCTGCGGGCTCCCTGCTGCACTGCCTGTCCCCTGGGACGTGAGCAGGCTGCAAAAGCCAGAGGGTGAAAGGAAGTCCAGAGCCAGGAGCTGTGCAGGGAACGGTGACGGGGTGGGAGCCTGGGGGGCTGCAGTTTAACCCATCACCGGCTTTCTGGTTTAAAATAACAAAAGGAAGTTTCTCAAGATAAATCAGCAGGGGCCAACCGCTCTGCCAGGCAGCCCTCAAATTAGCTCTGTGCTTTCCCCAGGGGCCACTCCCCTCCCCATCTGACCTACTGCTCTGCTTTCTGCTCCCTGCCCAACCTGTCACACAGCACATGCTCAGGCGGTGCAGGTCGGCCATCCCCACACAAAGCCAGGCTGCCCTGCTTCAACTGGCAGCTCACGCTCCGCGGAAGCAACCGGCAGCCGCAGACCCTCGCACTCCACAGAGGCGAGCGGGAGTTTCCCGCGGGAGTCCAGAGCCACCCAAGGGCTCCATGGGACATCTTCAAGGTGGCACTGAACTTCAACAGGACGCTCCCACCCTAAGGTGCGGCGGCGCTCACCGCTCCAGACACTAGGCCCCTCAGATGATGATGACGACAACGATGCCTCTCTGTGCCTGTGGAAAAAAATAACAGAGCTACTTTTCTGCCTCGGGTGCCAGAGTCATGTGGGACACCCGCTCTGGCAGCCCTGTCTGCACCACTGTGGGGAAGCCCCGAAGGAGCCCAACACACCCCGGGGTGCCGCAAAGGCCCTCAACTGCTGCCTGCGGGGGCTGGGGAAGGAGATACGAACCGACCTGACCCCCCTCCCCCAGCACCCACCTGCAGCCCAGCCAGGCCCAGCGCCTCCAGGCCCTGCCTCGTCCGCTCACGTGACACCGCTCACGTGACGGGAGGCACGGCCTGGCCCGGCCGCGGAGGCCGTTGCGAGCGGTGAGTGAGGGTGGGGGGTGACGGTTGGAGACGGTTGCGGGGCACGGCGGGGCGCAACGGTTGAGGGAGGGGTGGGGGCTACACCGGGGCTTGGCCCCAAATTGGGCTGCCCCAAGATGAGCCGCTCTGGGGGTCGCTGCCCCCCCCCGAGGGGGCCGGGGATGTGGCGGGCAGGGAAGGTCTTCTGGCTGAGACGCGCGTGTGAAGCGCCTCGCAGAACAGGCTGTCGCCCCGAAAGGCGCGTGTCCAGGTCTTTGGGCCCTTTCGCAGGGCACAGGCAGCGGTTGGAGGGCCGGGCAATGGGGCTTATGAATTGGGACCTGCTCGTGCAAACTGGAGCAGGCGTTATCTGTGTAAACTGTGAACTCAGAAGAAACATTTTAAGAACTGACTGAAAATACAACCCTGGCTCCTTTCAGGATGGAGTTAGACAGGCGGTGGGCAAAACACAGGCTGGATACGGAGGGCCTTTGGTCCCAGCTGGCCTGGGGCTGTCGGGCCGTGGCGTGTGTCCTGCCACCCCGGGTGTGTAGCATGGCTGGCGTGGCTCCTTCCAGTTACTGCCACCAGCCCAGGGAGACTGGCAGGGACCCGCGTGCGCAGCCCCGACCCCAGCCCACCCCGCACCTGCTGTGGACCTGGGCTGGCCAGAGCAGACCAGCTCTGGACCAGCCACACGTGCAGCTCCAGCTCACCCGCCCATGAAGAGCAGCAGTGGCGACCAGGTGCTGGGCACCAGGCAGCCGCAGCAAAACGGTCCCAGCAGCAGTGAGTGGGGGGCGGCTGCCTTTCCTCCGTGCTGCATAGCCACTTCTGCCAGGCTGCTGCTGCTCATCATAGGTGGACCGGTCTGGAGCAGGTCGGGGGTGGGCCGGGGCTGTGCACATTTGTGGGCTGGTCTGGAGCTGGTCCACTCTGGCCAGGACGGGTCTGCAGCGGGACGAGATGGGAATGGGGCTGCGCGCTTGGTTCCTGGCTGGTTTGGAGCTGGTCCACTCAAGCCGGGGTGAGTTTGGAGCGGGTGTGGGGTGGGCTGGGGCCAGGACTGTGCTTAGAGCTAGTGGGCACTGTTGGTGGTGGCAGTGGCAGGGAGGAACTGCAGGGCCCATGGGCTCTGGCTTTGGTGAGCTGTTGTGGGGCAGAGGAGGGGGAGGTGCTGACCAGCCTCCAACAGCTCCTCAAAACTGCCTATGTGGCCTGTGGGTCCAAATAATTAACCACCCTGAGCTAAACTGTTCTCAGTGATGGCAGATGACAGAACAAGGAGCAATGGTCTCAAGTTGCAGCAAGGGCAGTTTAGGTTAGATATAAGGAAAAACTTTCTCAACGGGAAGGTAGTAAGGCACTGGAACAGGTTACCCAGAGACGTGCTGGACTCTCCATCCTTGGAGGTTTTTAAGACCCAGCTTGACAAAGCCTTGTTTGGGATGGTGTAGTTGGATGGTCCTGCTTTGAACAGCGGGTTGTATGAAGGGTCCCAAACTGTGGACTGGAAGTGGCTGCAGACCGGCAGCCAACCCTTTTTTATACCGAGTCCACCATATACCAGTCACTTCCAGTCCACAGTTTGTCAGTCCTCAGTCACTTCCAGTGACACTGTGCGGGGCCCCACGGCTGGAACTTCTGACTGGAACAACCATAAAGACACTTTCATCCGGCAGGCAGGAGGGAGGGACCAAACCTCAACCGTGGCAGCCGGATGGGCCAGCCCTCCTGTGTACCAGCATCCAACCCTTTGCGGCCCAGCACCAGGTCACAGCCTGGGGCTTGGAAACCCCTGAATTAGATGACCTCCTGAGGTCTCTTCCAACCCTAATTTTCTATGATTCTGTGAAAAGCTCATGTTTCTCCAAGCCAGTTAGTCTTGAAGGTGCCACCCTGCTCTGCCTTCTGCCTGACTTCAGACTACCACTCCCACAACTGCCTTTCTGGAAGGAAAGAAAGAAAAGTGGAAGTGACTTTGTGGATTTCCCATTGGCTGAGCTGAGAGACAAGTGAAGGGAAAACAAATGAGTTAGGGCCAAATATGGTAATGTCTGTATTTTTATTTTGGCAAAGTACTGAGTCATGTTAGTCTGAAGTCAGGCAGAACGCAAGGTAGACTTGTACCATATAGACTAGCTATTCAAATGTGCTGTAGCATCTGAAAAAGTGAGCTGTTGCTTATGAAGGCGTATGCATCTCTTTAAGGTATAATTCTGTTCTGCCTTCTGCATTTTGGTTTGTTATTCCTGAAATAATGCCAAAAAAATGTTATTTGAGCAGACCTGCTCTATAATTTGTTTAAAGTCCTGTTTGGACTCCATGGGATATATTCTAGCAACAGTTGCAGATTGGGTTTCCAGAGAGCTGGGTTTGGTTTCCAGCTCTGCCATAGATTTGCTGTGAGATCTCAGACAAGTCATATAACCTCCCTGTGGCTCAGCTAATTTATCTGTAATATAGGATAATTGTGGTTACCCAGTGTGTTAATAAGGGCTGTACAGTAAATCATCTCTATGTCAACTATGATGGAGAAAGATTTTGTCGTGCTTTTTTTTTTTTTTTTTAACTGGGTAAAATAAGATTTCTGATTTGAAGAGAGATTACCAACAAGTTACCTTATCTATAATACAGAGTTTTGGGATAAACAGATATTGGTTTGGCAATAAACAAACAAGGGGTCCTGAACTGCATTCAGTTTCCACACACCCCAAGTGTTTAGCCACATTGACAAACTGTCTTGGTGCACTATGAAAATAGTTTCTGTGCTCATCCTGTATAGTTTCTAAACTCATCTTGTACAGTACCAACTTTGTAACGGTGTTCTGAATAGATGGATTCAACTTTATAAGCATCTGAGACTATTTTGTCCTTTAGCAGTTGTTCTAAAATCTTTCGGTATTGGAAGTTGTGCAACTGTTTCTCATAAGCTCATGATGCTGGCTAAGTGTTTTATATACATTGAAAATAGACTACAGTATGTTTTATTTATAAGCCATCTACTCTGAGATTCTGGAGGACACAGAGTTCTAATACAGTAGCTTTTCCAGATGAATCCAGTCATCAAAAGTATGAATATGAAATATACTGAACATGGTTCTGTGTTTTTTGTCCTGTTTTCCTTTTTGCAGGTACTCTTAATGGAGCAACCAATTTTCCAGCGACGATTTTTTCTCTAAATGACTTAAAGACTGAAGCTTGCAGACGGATTACAGTAATTTTGCTATCCTTTCACAGTAGTCTTCAAGATGGTTGATTTTCTAGCTGAAAATAATCTCTGTGGCCAGGCAATTCTTAGGATTGTTTCCTGTGGGAATGCCATCATTGCAGAACTTTTGAGACTATCTGAGTTTATTCCTGGTGTGTTTAGGCTAAAAGACAAAGCTGATCAACAGAAGTATGGCGATATCATATTCGATTTCAGTTATTTTAAGGTAAGCATTTTTCTATTGTTTTAGCTCTAGACTGCCATTTTTTTTGTGGAACAAAATTTCTGTTAGGCAGTATAGAGCATATCTTTGTAAAAATCGGCATACTTAATTGATTTTGGTCATTACCACCAAAATTTAGAGTACAATAAAATGTATTTTATACATATTTTGACCTTGACCACAAATTCATCCATAATTAGACTATGACATGGAAATGCCTATGTGTTAGTTCTTTATCTCTTGAGTAAACTAAATCCATACATTTCTTATCACATTTTCCACACCTTATTTCTGTGAGTCTGAATGTGGCAATCAAGAGTTTTGTGCTTGAGGAGCTGGAGTGTTAATGTTGATCCTATCAGAGCACTTGAATGGAGGATTTAGAGGAAAGCAAGATTGATTTACATTAGTAATCACACCAGACACCATTTCAAAGTGATAGATCTTTCATGAACGGAAATAAGTTCTTATTTTGGAGCCTTCATTCTCATTATTTAGAATAGTTCAATACATAAAATGTCACTTTCATCAGGACCAGCAAAGTCTATCACCTTGGGTGTGGGCCTTCTGTAGTATCGCTTCTCGGCCTCTTGAAGGCTCAGATCAAGTGTAGGACCGCCTGGTGAGGGCCATCCCGGCCGGGACGGGGGAGATCTCCGTGAACCGCACCGTCCCGGGCTGCGAGAGCCAGCTGCGCCCCAACATCGTCATCACCGACCAGGAGGCCAAGAAGATCATGATGGTGGACGTTACCATCCCCTTCAAGAACCGGTGCCAAGCTTTCACTGACGCCCGGGCTCGCAAGCAGGAGAAGTACGCCCCGCTAGCCGACACCCTGAGGGGCCGCGGCTACAACGTGACGGTGGACACACTCATCGTGGGGACGCTCGGAGCCTGGGACCCCAGCAACGAGAGCGTCCTCCGCGCCTGCTGCGTCTCCCGCCGCTACGCCAAGCTGATGCGCTACCTCATGGTGTCCGACACCATCTGCTGGTCCCACGAC
>NW_017728992.1:186517776-186523497 GCF_001723915.1 Gavialis gangeticus | reverse complement strand
TTCCCCTCCTCTCCCCCATCCCTCTATTGTTAGTCCGTCGCTCGGGCGCTTTGTATTTCCATATCAGCTTTGTCATCTTTTTTCTGGATTCCCAATCCAAAACATCTACTAATAAAAGTCAATCTGGTGGCCTTTAGCTCTATTCTGTATCTTGTACTGCTGTGAAAACTTCTGTGTTTCTGTTATGATAAAGAAACGTTTGTTATACCTTCACTCAGTCGGTTGATGTGTGGTACATTAACCAGCACCGATATGACTAGTTTCCACAGAGGAGCTGTGATCTCCCTTCTTGAGTTAAGCCTCTGGCAGTACCCACTTAACTCTGCTATTCTGGAGAACAATTTGTATGGGACTCCTCATGATGACTGATTTGCCCTTCTGTTTCCAAGAAATATACAATAAAAGAGGTCCCCTATCATGCAGTTCTCCTTGTAGAAGGAGTAGTAGCCTCTGAGCAATAAATGAGATTCAGAGTTCCTGAATTTGAATCCAGTGTCTGATCTCATTCTCTTCAGTGCCTATGGGAAACAGAAGAACAAATAGATTCAAAACATCAGTGATTTAGAATTTCTGCTTCTGCCTGAAATCCCCCTTATACAAGTAATTCCTGAAGTTACTATAACCAAAAGAGAGAAAAAAGTGTTTCAGTTTGGTTCCCTGGTGCATTTGGCAGGACTTTATGCAGTTTCATGGCGTTAGTTGTATAGTCTGTTTGTCATTGTCTCCTTTTGTGTGGATCTTTCACAGAGCACAAGAAAGAAATAATAATTGATAATTCATCCATTGTGTCCTATGGCAATCTATCACCATTACTTTTTTTTACTCTTTTAAAATAAATTTCCTGTTCTTAGGGGCCTGAAATCTGTGAAGGCAAGTTGGAGGCCAGACCTGAGCTACTGGATTTAGATGAAGAGTTCCGTGAAAACAACATAGAAATATTAACAAGATTTTATCTGGCATTTCAAAGCGTCCACAAATACATTGTAGATTTAAACAGGTACATGTAACAGGGTTTATTAACATAATGACACCAGTAACTATATAATCTTAGTCTTGTGTTCTGTGTTTTCTTTTTTGGGATACCCCTGTGCTAAACTACATATGTGTACACTTAACAACATAGTCTAGTCAAGTGTCAGAGATTCCCCAAAGCCAACTAGCAACTGCTTCTGATGTTGATTTTTGTGTAGAAAACCCTGCTGTAGTAGTGGGTAGTATCAGAGAACACTAAGATAGACATTTAAAAAGGAGGGGGGGTTTATCCAAGTTTTACTCCTGCCATTGTTAATATCTTACTGTGTAATCTTGGAGAGTTAATTAACTCTGTTCCTCAGTTTCTTTGCATGTAAGTTGAAGTTAATGATTCTTATACACATTCACAATAAAACTTGCAAGAGAATGAAATATATTCAGATAACCCTTTGTTACCTTTTGCATCTCTGTCTGAAGAAAGCAATATCATAAGTCTCAAATATTTTTTTCCAAAGAATTTGCCTTATCCTGTGGTCTCTGCTGAAAACAGCTCACACCATTCTATAAGGAAGATGCGCTAGCATGTCTATAAAGTTGATAAGAGTTTTGGGTTTTGCTGATCTGATCCAAAAATGCTAAACTAGCTAGAGTAGTAAAAACCTCTTAGAGTGGGAAGTGAAGTATCTTCACATTGACTACTATCAAAGCAAAACAGGATAGAAATATGTTAGAGATTTCCATAGTATCTGGTTATCTGTAAGGTAATCTCTATTCATGTTGTCAGAATCTCAAAGTGTCTTCAAGATTCTGGTAATAATGTACTGTTTAACCTTGTGCATAATATCCCAGTGTTGCTTCATAGTCTATGACTGGATCCTAGGCTTTTTCTTCTTTAGGTTACATCCATCCACACAGAGGTGAGTAGATAACTTAAAAACTTGGTGTTCTTTTTTTCACTAGAATATGAGGCCCAGGTTTGCAGGATACTGACTATTCTCAAATCCCACAGAGATGTTAACTGGGCCAGTATGTGTTCCAAGAGGTTTGGCATCTAGTAGCCTCAGGCCTCTAATGCCAGCTTTTCCTTGCTCTCAAGTAACTTGTGTTTATTGAACCTGTTCCAGGCAGACTTTTGCATAACATGGGAAATATTAACAATAAGCTTTAGGAGTGGGACTTCAATATAGTTCTGTTGACCTTCAGGGGAAATTTTCTGACTGAATTGTGAAGGTACCTGGCTTCTGGCTTAAGAAGCAGAGAGAGGACTCTTCCTAAAGCATGAATGACCTTTTGTTAACATTTCTAGATATTTGGATGATCTCAATGAAGGAATTTATATTCAACAAACACTGGAAACTGTGCTGCTTAATGAAGATGGGAAGCAGCTTCTAGTAAGTACTCAAGAGTTAGTAATCAGTATTATAAATGAAGTCATTTAGTTATCATCAAATTTGGCATCCAGCTTTTCTAAATTTAACATTAGGTATAGACAAAAATAAATTTTTAATTTCACAAATGTGATTAAGATCTGTGGCTCTTCTGTGTGAGGAACTTTTATGGGACTGGTCAAGGGAATAAAGAGAACTTCACTTTCACTCAGTCATGGTTCAAATTAGATCCAGGTCATTAGAAATCCAAAAGTCATTGTCACTAGGCGACTCCTATGAAATGAGCTGATCATCTCAGACCATCTTACTGAATAGCTGTCCTCTTCCCACAGATTGCAGAAGACAAATGGCCAGTTTTATGAAGCCAATAGTTTTAACTGGCTTAGAAACATAATTTGTCAATCTAAGAATGAGGCTAATGCAACTCAGAAGCAAACATAGGGTATTACTGTCTATGTAATGTCTAAAGATTAATTCTGCTTCAAAAATAAAGGCATGTTATTATTAGATGGCATAATTTGTTAATTTATAGTATTTCTCAACAGTGTGAAGCGCTCTATTTGTATGGAGTCATGTTGCTGGTTATCGACCAGAAAATTGAAGGGGAGGTCAGAGAGAGAATGTTGGTTTCCTACTATAGATACAGGTATTGTACTTTAGAAGTGCTTTAATGTGGCTTCTGCAACTAGAATACAGCAAGCAGCATATTAAGCTTAATTGTTATGTACATGCATAAATTTAATGTAGCATGTAGAAATATTGGCTCCAGTCTTGGAACTGGGTAGATGCTTTCCCTTGATCATGTAAAGGGGGCTGGACTGGACAATCTTCTGAGGTCCCTTCCAGCCCTAATGTCTATGAAATCTATGAAAGCAGGGGTGGGCAAAATGGTGGATCCAACCAGTAGATCCACTCCATTTCCTAGCAGCCTCTGCTCATGTTGCTCCGGGTGGTTTCCATGGAGACCCCAGGAGTGGCAGGCCATGACAGCGGAGGCAGGGGGAGGGGGGACGACATGGTTTCCATGGAGACTGGCCTAAGCGGTTCTGGCAGGGCTGGTGGCTAGGTGGGAAGCTGCTCTGGGGCTGGGACCAGGGTCAAGATTTTGTTGCGGTGACAGCATGGTCCAGAACCAAGGCAGAGCTGTGATTTATTGCCTGAATGCCCCAGGCAAGGCCATGCAGGCAGCAGATCACGGCTCTGCTCTGGCTCTGGACCATGCTGTTACTGCCGCAAAATCACGTCCCCCAGCCCCAGAGCAGCTCCCCACCATGGAGACTGGCCTGAGCAGCACTGGAAGGGCTCGCAGCATGGACACCCTGACCCCCTGCCACATCTTGGATCTCTATGGAAACCGGCTGGAGCAATGTGAGCAGAGGCTGCTGAGAAACAGAGTCTGCCATGGGCCCAACCTGGCTCACAGACTGGTCATTGCCTGCCACTGATGTGGAGCCTATGGAGATCAGTGATCTCCTTGCATATATCAGGGTGTGGCTGCTTAGATCCAGTTGGAAGTTCAGTGCCACAGATGCCTTCATATAGTGACTTAAGGACTTGACATAATTTATCAATAGATTCCTCATGGACTATCAGTACTGTCACTCTGTCATCAGAGATTTCCACTTTTGGATCTTTACTCTGTCATCAGAGAGAGCACTTTTGGATCTTTGTAAGGTTGTCTTAATTTCTAGACCACAAATTTGTCTCCCATGCTGTACCTCCCTGAGTTGCAAAGCACTCTTGAATAGCACAATCAATAAATGAATTTCTGAGTAAGGCTGGCAGCATTAGATTAAACCAAGCAAAAGCCTCCAAGGTTAACAGTCTACAGCAGTGGTGTCCTGCTAAAACCCTATGCTCTCAGCCAATCCGAACCACATTGGGGGTTACTCCTGGGCTGGATCTGTAAGTCTAGGTTTGGGCAGCAGCACAGGTTTGGAGGCAGTGACAGAGCAAACAAGGGCCTGCCACCGATGGCCATGTCCATCAGGGCCCAGGAACTTCAAATTCTGTAGCAGGCCATGTCCCACTAGCCCTGCCCTGCAACCTCCAGTAGGCTGTCAGACTACCAGCAGGCTGGATGGACCAGTTGCACGAGCTGTATCCACTCCATGAGTTGTATGTTTGACACCTCTGGTCTAAAGCTTTTTACCCATAATAAATTCACTAAAAGAGACAGTGGGACAGTACTTGAATACACGCACATGTATTGGTACTTCTGGTTGACTTTGGATATAAAGGACAGATTTCTGTGTCACCTCTCCAGAATGTGCAGATAAGGCAAAAAAGAAAATTTGGGGGAGGAGGAAGTGGAGGGAGGGAAGGAGTTAGATTCCTTTTCTAAGTATAATGCCTCCTGTTTCCATCTTGTGTGATCTATATATAAGGTTCATTGTCTCCTTTGACACACTTAGTTGGAATTTAAGTACAGCCATATATCTATAACTGCCCTCCCATTATGTGGTAAAAATTATTCTTTTGTCTGCAGGAAAAAATAACTTCTAAAAACCAGTACATAAGAATTTTGTTTCTTAAGTGAGTCAGTTCATGTAACAACATTTTTTTTTTTGCTTTTATAACTTAGTGCTGCTCGATCTTCTGCTGATTCCAATATGGATGATATATGTAAGCTGCTCCGAAGCACTGGGTATTCAAGCCAACCTGGGGCCAAAAGACCTCCAAACTACCCTGAAAGCTACTTCAGTAGGGTACCTATAAGTGAAACATTCATCAGCATGGTTATAGGCCGCTTGAGATCAGATGACATTTATAACCAGGTGGGTTACTATGTGGTGTGGTGCCTTGCTGTGAATCATGAGGCATGAGTCAATAGCAAGGTTGTTCCCAGTATACCCAGTTTGAAATGAATACCTGGTCATTTAAGCAGGGGAGGTGGGGGTGGTCAAAGGCAGCTAGATTTGTAGTAACCATCTCTATCCCTCTATTTCTGTCCTGGGGGCAGCCAGTGCAAGCTCCCTGTAGCCGCTGGGCTGCACCATGCCCTGGTGCAGGCAGCTGGTGCTGGCAGCTCCCAGGGCTGGGTTGGAGACAGGCAGAGTGCCAGGAGCCATCACTAGCCTGAGCCTGCAGTAGCCACCGGCCCCAGCCTGCTCTCATCGGGCTGCAGGCAGCTGCCCACCACTGCTGCAGCCCTGGGAGTGGAGGGCACTGCCTGATTGCAGCTGCTGCACTCTGCCACACCAGGGGGTTCAGAGCATGGTGCCCCAGTGGAGGCAGAGCCCCGGGGGGGTTGGGGCATGGCAGAGCCCAGCGGCTGCAAGCATGTGGCGTCCACCACTCCCAGGATAGCTGCAGCAGGAGCTGAGGTAAGTGGGGACAGGCAGAGCCGGGGGGGGGGGGG
>NW_017728992.1:186515270-186517358 GCF_001723915.1 Gavialis gangeticus | reverse complement strand
AGGGCACGGTGCAGTCCAGTGGCAGCAGGCAGCTGGTGCTGGCAGCTCCCAGGGCTGCTGCAGCCAGGTCTAAGGTGAGTGCCACTCCCCACACCACCCAGGGCTCCGCTTGTCTGTGCTCACCCCAGCCCGTGCTAGAGCGGCCCCGGGAGCAGCTGACACAGAAACCTATCCCCATTTCTTACATTATAAAGTAGGTTCATTTTATGCTAATTTGATTTATGCGGCGTTCTTCAGGAACACAAGTACTGCATAAATCAAGAAACCTGTATAAACATTCATATCTAGTAGTGTAAATCTTGCATCACTAGAAATGATTCCAGGAGACAGCAGTTCAGATGTTCAGTTTGCACCTGCTCTCTCTTCCTTACTCCTGGAGATACTGGAGCAACGAAATAAAGCCTCTGCCTCCTCCTTACGCCTGGAACTCTGATGTGAGAAGCAGGCAGGGGGCATTGCTGCTCCCTTGGCTCAGCTGCTAGGTGCTGGGAGCTGAACAGACCCTGACAGCCAAGCCCCTGTCTGCTCCATGCACCTTCAATTCCAGCGTGAGGAGTGGGTGGGTGCTTTGTCCCGCGACCCTAGGGAGAACCTCCTCAAGCCAGAAACCTGACCCTGCTGGCTGCTGCTTGCCATCCCACAGCTTGAGTGGTGGGTGCAGCAAGGGAAAGCTGGCAGGACTGGGGACCAGGCTTGGAGAGACTACCCAAGAGCCTGCTTTCTAGCCCTGCAGGCTTTTAAATCACTGCCCTGCTGCCCAGTTGGGTGGTGCAGTGGCAAGTGGAAGCCAGCAGGAGCTGGCAAAGCCTCCCACCATTTCCCAAAACAAGGGACCACTCTGGGAAGAAAAGGCGGTGAAGCCGTTGCTGCTGCTGCCTTGCCTCCTGGACAGGTCCAGGAGGGGTGCAGACCAGCTGCCCAAAGTCTCACTCCTTGTGCCCTGGTGCCTTCTCCAGGTGGGGTTGACTAGGAAGTTATACCTTTGATGTTAGCATTTAGATGCCTGCCATTTTTAAGTAGCACCAGATTTGTTTAGATGTTTACCTTAAATCATTTAAAAAGTAAGCAAAGGCTTAAAATTTTTAAATGAAAGGAAGAATTAAGAGATAACAAAGATCTGTTACAAAATGTTTCCTATCCATAAGTGCTCTTCCTTAATGTTTGAAGATTGAATCACTTAATTTTAATACGTAGCGGTTTGAAAATACAAAAGATTACAAGTGAAAGCTTTTCACACACAAGGAGATGGAAGAAGGCCCGCTCTCTGGTGTAATTTCTCTCTCTGATAGCTTTCTTAATGTGCGATTCCTTGAGGCATTCTTCCCTTCTGTTAAAGTTAAGATTTTTTTCTAAAATACATGGCTGGGAAAGAGTGCATGTTTCTATTTTTAAAAATAAATCCCTATCAATATCAATTGATATCTTGCACCAGATGGGCACAATATGACTTTTGATGAGATACTTTTTCTTGGTTGGCTGTCTTTTGCTCAAAATAGTGCTTAGATTTAGAATCCCCTACTTTGAGTACACTTACAATTTGCAGTTCCAGTTTCCATCAAATATTCTTTACAAAGCACAAAGACAATAGCTAAAAAGTATATACATTTTTCCCAAACATATTAGAAAGTATGGAAACAGGATAAAACATTAAAGCAGATTAAAAATGAAAAGGTTAGTTATCAGATTGTTCAGGTCTGTGTAAATGCACTGGCATGTTTTGTCCAAAGGCATTATCTTCTTAGACACTTCAGAATTGTTCATGGGTGACTGAGCTCTTCTGAAATTTTTTTAACTGGAACAGTTCATTTAACAACTTAAATAACAAAGCCCACATGCAGGCAAGATCTTCTCCAAGCATTATATGCATATTATAAGTATATTTTAAGACTGCAGTTAAATATAGTAAAGAAAAAAGATTTAATTTTTGTAACACTGTTTTTGTAACCAGTATTGGAGTCTGCTTTTTTAACCAGTATATTGCATAGCTTTTAAAAGGCATCAGGTTTTTTTTAAAAGGCACTTAACCCCATAACTATCCAAATCATGCAGTTTGTAAATCGGGAGTGAGTGAAGGCTTTTGCCCCTGCC
>NW_017728992.1:186509118-186515230 GCF_001723915.1 Gavialis gangeticus | reverse complement strand
TAAAACAGACTACCCCATAACTATCCAAATCATGCAGTTTGTAAATCGGGAGTGAGTGAAGGCTTTTGCCCCTGCCCTGATCATGCTGCCCTGTGATTTATGGCAGGCTTTGCTTCTCTTTTATACTAACAATGCCAGCTCCTCTCCATCAGAAATACCTTCCTTCTGCTCTGTTCCTTTCAGTCAGTCTCTAGCACTTCGCTTCAGCCATGCACCCTCCTTTGATTCATGTATAACAGGGCAATATTTTCAGATAGTCTATAAAATCTAGCTAATGTTTGCATGGTTAACTTTCATAAGCAGGTGAGGGGGTCACATCTGCAAGGTGTAAAGACTCAGTAACATGAATTGCATGCCATGTAGATAATATATGATAGCCATGTGGTGTATGAATATAATGTGCTCTTTAAATGTTGTATATAATAAGTCATGGTTATCCCTTTCCCAGGTTTCTGCATATCCGTTACCTGAGCACCGCAGCACTGCTTTGGCTACTCAAGCTGCCATGTTATATGTGATACTCTATTTTGACCCTTCCATTCTTCACACACATCAAGCAAAAATGAGAGAGATAGTGGATAAATATTTTCCAGATAACTGGGTAAATATGACTGCTGATTTTAAACTGCATGCTGAATTCAAAGCTGCAACACACATTTTATTGTAGTGGTACTCAACCTTTCAGCTCCATGGGCCAGATGAGTGGCATGAGGTGGGTCTGCAACCCAGATCCTGCAGGGTTGGTGGCCATACACTGCCTCATGTGGCCCAGATCCTGCCTCGTGCTGCCCAAATTGGTCCACGCACACCCAGATTCTGCCTCCCACTTCCTGAATCAGAGCCTCCACTGCACAGGGCTGTGTTATCCAACCACAAGGCTCCCCACAGGTCCAGAGATTTGGCTGCTGGGGAGCAACAATTAGTGCTGCTACCACTTCTCCACTGCCAAATGTTTGTGGCTTTTTTTGGTAGAGTCACAGAACATGGCAGAGACCTATGGTTGTATATAGAAAATAAACTATTTATCTTGGAAAATATAAGTCCTATTTTTTGGTTTTGCTTCCACCTTTAGGTTATTAGTATTTATATGGGGATCACTGTAAATCTAGCAGAAGCCTGGGAACCTTACAAGGCTGCAAAAACTGCCCTCAATTACACATTAGATCTGTCAAACGTCAAAGAGCAGGTATGTACATGCCCATTTCACATTCAAAATAAGAGTCAAGGTGTATGGATGTTTTCAAATGTATTCCATGCAGTAACTGGCATGTGGATCCTATTTCTCCTGTATGCGCCTTGATTGAGTCAATACTGAGGATGCCTTCAAGTTTCAGAGGCTGATCCCTCTTAGGTACTGTTTCACATGTACTTGCAATATTATCCCGTCTTCCTCTGATAGATCCAGTGTTGTGACTTCAGTTTATGGCTTCTGATAGTCACCATTATATTATGCAATGCTCAGGAAGATTTTTCTTACTAAGGATTTAGTCTTTTGTGTATACGGATTTAGGAGCTGAAAACTAAATAAAGTGTCTCTTAACCTCAGAGAGATGATTTCTGTTGAGTATTTGAAAGATTTGTCGTCCCATATGGAATTGACTATCCAATAGTCTGGAGAAAGCACTTTTAGTAAAAATATGCCATAGCACAAAAAGTGGCACATTTGATTATTACTTTCCTGTGTCTAGAACTCAGTTACTTCAGTGGCACCATTTTCATGCTAAAGATTAGTCATATGGTAAGGGCTTTGCTAGATTGGAAACAAAGGGCTAGATTTTTTTAAAGTATTTAAGCATCTAAATACCTCTTAAAATGTGGCCCACAAGCAGCCTATGTTTAGGAACACTGTTCCTAGCTCATGCCAATAATCACCATACATGAATATTTGCAGCCATTTTTCCTTTCTCTGTGAATATGAATTGCAATTAATTCTGGGTTATGATTCACTGCTCTATCCTTTCTAGCAGATGGACAGTGAAATGTTTTCATTGGCAGCTCAGTAGTGCTACTGCTTTTTCAGATATGATTTTCAAAAGTGCACAAGTAGCCAGAGAGAGCAGATAACCAGGCTTCTAAGTTATTGTGGTACTTTTGAAAATGTCCCTCACTTAAGCTCTCTGCTCTAGGTTGTAGCTTGCATTTCACCATGCCAATACCCCTGTATGGCATGAACTGCATTCACTGCCTGTCAATATAGGATCTATGTGGATAATTATTTAATGGCACCTATTACTCAATTTCTATCCGCTTCATGTTCATGGGAACCTGCGCAAGGGAGATGAATATTCCACTTGTCCCTTATTAATGCAAGAATTGTATGTTTGAAGGCAAGCAGATACGCTGCTGTCACCGAGCGGGTACATGCACAAGTGCAGCAGTTTCTCAAAGAGGGCTGCCTGAGGGAGGAACTTGTGCTGGATAATATCCCCAAGCTGATGAACTGCTTACGAGACTGCAATGTTGCAATCCGTTGGCTGATGCTTCACACTGCAGACTTGGGTAAGGCTTGTAGCACAGAATGCTCTGTGCTATGACGTCTGTGCAGCTTTGTCTTTGATCATGGGTAAGTCCCAAGTGTGCTGAGTCATGGAAGCCAGTGTAACCTTTACATTCAGTTAGTTGGAGAATTGATCTTCTGTTGACCCTGAAATTTTGTCTTTAAACAAACAACCCCCCAGGTCCCATTTTAATTTTTCTAACCAAAAATAGAACTAAATAAGTTATATGAAATCATGTTACTGTAGAAATAATTCTATGTTGGGCAAGCCAGGAAGAAACTGACTTATTTTTTCCCTGCCTTGGATAGTACTGCATCATCTTCAATAGTACATATATGCATAACAGCTTTTGTCTTAATAGCCTCCCACTAATCACCCTTAAAAAATAATTCTTTCCAGTGGCAGTTGTATGCTATATGAAATAAGTCTTGGTAATCTCAGTTCAGGTCCAAGTGGGCTTTGATTGTAAGATCTTTAGGACAAAGTCAGTCTTTTAGTTATGCTTGTTAAGTGCCTAACATAGGGCTTAGTGCCACACTGGGTATTATGCTAATAGTAATTATAATTCACCATACAAATACATGATACAAATCAGAGTCCTCGTTGCCTACAAGGTGCCATTTGCAACTTAGTAGGGCAAATAAAAACTGAATGCAACTTGAGTGTCCATTACATTCTTGACCAAAGAGCTGATCCCTGCAAGTTAGGGTTGAGGTCTACTGGCAGAGCACTATGGGGCAGCCACTGCCACTGCCATTTTTGTTGTGTGGCAAGGTAGAGGATATCTGTCTCTGAGGGCCCTGCTGCACGTTCAAATTAAAGCTGGATAGAAACCAGCTATAAAGTTATTACACACTTTCAAGCACTAACCCTATAGCTGGTTGGCTGTTTTTGTAGCTAGACAGTCATTTTTATTGTATGATATTTACTTTGCATATGTGGCTGGTCTTAATTTATTGTGTGATGAACCAGTTAATTGCATAATGCATGTAAGGTGTAGCAGGGGCCTGGGGATGTTAGCAAGCAGCATTACATTCACTTCAAGTGAAATCTGTTCGTGTACAGAGCACCAACATAATGTCTAGGCAGCAATTAAGTCCCCCTTTTATTTTCCTGTTTTGAGGGTTTTAGATGGGCCATTTACGCAGTATTCAATTTCACCATAAATATTTAAAAGAACAGTTCCATAGGAACAATGCTAGAACTAGCACAATAGAGCAGGATGCTGGACCTTTTAATATGCTGATGTTTGTAAAAGTTTCTTAACAGCTTGATTTAAATTTAATTATACTTGAGAACCTTTGTCCTTCCATTTCTAGCTTGTGACCCAAATAACAAGCGTCTCCGTCAAATAAAGGATCAAATTCAAACAGATTCCAAGTACAAGCCCAAGATCCTTTTCCAGCTTCTCCTGGATACAGCACAGTTCGAATTCATTTTGAAAGAGGTAACATGTTAGTGACATCCACTTTTTGGCAAATGACTTCCCTTGAATTGTAATGCAGAGCTGAAGAATTAGTTTTGAACACATAAAATAATGCCATGACAACTGTATCATCTTGTAATGCAGGTGAACGTAATGCCTGCTTGTTGGCTTGTTTTCACTTGGAGAAATCCAAAATTTTGCCACTAAAAAGTATCCTGTACAGTACGGCTGTGCGAAATTTCGCCAGCAGTTTTGTTTCGACTCGTTTTGAGGTTGAAACAGCAAAATCAAAATGAAACAAAGGGCTGTGAAACAGCCTCAAAACAAAACATGGCTAGTCGAAACCTTTTGACCGTAGAGCTGGGGAAACAAACTGAGCCCAGCTGGGCTGACTTCCCAATCCCAGCACGATCTAGCACTGGGGATGGGAAGTCAGCCCAGCTGGTCTGACTTCCTGTCCCCAGCAAAACATTGAAACAGCATCAAAACAGCCTTTTTGTTTTGACAGAACGGAACAGCTGTTTTGAATCGAAATGAAATTCAAAGTGGAACAATGTTTTGTCGAACCGGTGAAACTCAAGGTGAAATGGAACGGTGCTGTTTCGCACAGCCCTACTGTACAGGCCTTTCTTAGTAGTTACAAAATTTGATTTGGAGGCAACACACTTTATATTTACTGGGTATCTTGCTTGACCAAGCTGGTAACTGGCAAACTGGGAACTCTGTACGGGAGAAGAAGCTGCATATTTCTTATCCTGGTGGATTATTATTCTTATAAACTGTTTTTTAAATCCAAAATTACAGTTGTTTCATTAGGCAAGAAGTTAATGGGGAAACCACTTCCACTTGTGTAAAACATTACTATTTTAACTAACTCGGGAAAGGATTTAAGCACCTGCTTAACTTTAAGTACCTCCTTTTTTCAATAACCATTTATTTGGACAGGTGGAAATAATTACACAAGGTGCAAAGCTATGGAGAATCAGACTCTCTGCAAATTAAGTTAGTAAACCTTTCTATAACTAGCTAGAAAATCAGTAACACATATGGTATAAGCACATTGTAAAACACAGTAAGTTAAGCATTATACCATGATGTATGGAACCCTTCTAATTGTATTATTTTCCAACAAGTCCTTTTTGCTTTTTAAAAAATATAATGGAGAGAGCTTATTGGGATTCAAAGCATATATCCTTAACAGATGTTGTGTTCATTGCGAGTCACCCCCAACTGATTGAGTATTTTTAAATCCCAAATGTTATTGCAATATGCTTTAGTGCCAAATTTGTAATCTGAATATTTTCTTTTCAATAGATGTTCAAGCAGATGCTTTCAGAAAAGCAAGCTAAATGGGAGAACTATAAGAAGGAAGGTTCTGAAAGGATGACTGAGCTTGCTGATGTCTTTTCAGGAGTTAAACCTCTTACTAGAGTGGAGAAGAATGGTAATTTGTAGAAAATATCTGTCTGAAATAAGGGTTGTTGTTTTTTAATACTGAAAGGACATGGATATGTGGTATTCTGATCACAGGAAAAATTATGATGGGATTTAACTTTCTTCAAGCATTTCAAAGGGCACTCATACTTGCATGGATTTGAATTCACTGCCCACATTGTTATTGCATGTGTAAACTCTTCTGTCAAATTTTAGGTGGTCAGGCTAGATCACATGGCCTTTAACATCAGATTCGGGTGTGAAGGGTAAGGCTGGGAATCATTTGACACTTCATGTATAATGGAAGCCAAAATATTGTAATTTATGCACTGAAGAGTTGGATGATGATGTATATTCAATTAGAGGATGGTCTTGGTCTTCTCAGCTTGCAGCCTGAATTGTTTTTAGCATCAACTCACTTTCCAGTTCTTTCCAGCCTCCTCCTGTTTTCTTCATGCTCTTACAAAGAAAGATGCTGTTGATTCTTTGTAGAGATGACTTTAAAGAACCAAATTGACTTTTGCAAATGTCTTCCTTTTTCTCTAGTGTCTTCATGTTTTTAGTTGGTTTACAGCTCTCAGTTCACAACTCAGTATCTCATGTGGTCGATAACCCTTCATGAAGTATAGAAACACACCATTACACCTAGGCTGAAATTAAGTTTTATTTGAATAAACCCTTCTTTTGCTCACTTCTTAACTAAAATAGGATTAATGTATTTAAATTGCCACCTTCACTGTAATTCCAACCAGCT
>NW_017728992.1:186505709-186509107 GCF_001723915.1 Gavialis gangeticus | reverse complement strand
GTATTTAAATTGCCACCTTCACTGTAATTCCAACCAGCTAGTAAGTCCAGATATTAAAATTGCTTGGGCTAGCTTCATTAAAAGAGCTGAGTGTAAAGCAAATCCTAAACTAGAAACATCACTTATGGTATGTAGGTTTTCGCCATGTTTTTGGTGTTTTTTTCAATGTGGCTTTTAGTGGGTTTTACAGCAAACATTGTTCTGGTTAGCAAAGCCTAGAGATTCTTAAATTATAGAGTATGTTTCTACTTTTGACAACATTCCTTTAAAGTCCACATATTTTTAAAATTTAAAGTTTAACAGTAAAATAACGAATCTTCGTTCATTTTTAGCAAGGATTCCTTTTCATTGATGTCAGAGGCAAGTCACACATCAAATCGTCATGAGGTTGAGGAGCACCTCATTTTATTTTTTCCTTTTCCTTTAAATAGAAAACCTGCAGGCTTGGTTTAGAGAAATCTCCAAACAAATAATGTCTCTAAATTATGATGATTCTACTGCAGCAGGCAGAAAAACTGTGCAACTAATACAGGCACTGGAAGAGGTAAGGAAAAAAAGTTGCAGTCATATGTTATAATAATCTTACATTGGCCTTTAAACTACATCAGAAAATGCTTTACAAACTTAAACCTAATTATACAACTACAGGTCCTGATCTTGTAATCAGGTCTTGATCTTGTAATCCACTCCACATGCTCTGCCTACGCAGATCTGATTGCAACTTAAGGGTTGTAATAGGAAATGCTTTATTCATTCCTTAGTTTCAGTAGCTTCTATGAAAAAATGGACGCATGTTAAATAGCACTTGACCCATGTTACTTATCATTTTAAGGAAAGATTGGAAAAGAGAAACACAAATGCAACTGAAATTCCAGGAGGATATTTAAGAGGCAAATATCAATATCAGAACTTGCCCAGCAATCTGAACCAGACACTTTGCTGACAGATATGAAAAAAACAGTGCTTTACTGGAAGAGAAGGTACTTTCATTTTATCTGGCTCCCCAGTGTCTATATAGATCAGGTGTTTTAGCAGAGATTTTTGGCACTTTTATCTCAATCAGCTATTACATAAAAGCGCCAAAAAGCCCTGCTGAAGCGTCTGATCTATACAGACCCTGGGTGCACCAGGTCAAACTAAAGCGGTGCCTCTTCTGAGCATGCGCTGCACTCGAGGTGGGGGCACACTGAGCTGAAAGTGAAGTGCCGGTTGTTGGTTGGTTGGTTTTGTTTTTTTCCCCCCGCATCTGTAAGCAGCCTTTGTTTCCCAGGATGCAAAAGATGCTTTGTCATGGTGCTTCAGTGTATGCTTCATGGTGTAAAAGTGCTTACTGGGTACAATTCCATGGAAAATAGTTATCAAAACTCTAATTTATTGTCATATTTTATTAAGGAAAAATGTATATTTAGTACAGTAAAATCCCTGCTATCCAGAACACTGTACTAACTGGAATTTCTGCCTGGCCGCAAGTGTGGGGGAGAGTTCACACACAGCCACCGCTGCCGCCACCCACCACTCTGTGCTGCTTCCACTCCGCATGCAGCCACTGCCACCCCTTACCCCTCTCCCGCCATTCTGCATCCATTCAGAAACCTGTGCTTCTCAGGTAACCAGCATTTTTAGATACCCGGCACCCCCACATTCCCCACTCATTCTGGATAACAGGGATTTTACTATAGTTTGTTTCTTATCACCTGAATAAGCAAATAGGATGGTTTGATTTTGGTTTTGTTTTCTTACTCCAGGTTCAAGAATTTCACCAACTGGAATCTAACCTACAAGTGTGTCAGTTTCTTGCTGACACGCGCAAGTTTCTCCATCAGATGATCCGAACCATCAACATTAAAGAAGAGGTCTTGATCACCATGCAGATAGTTGGGGATCTTTCTTATGCTTGGCAGTTGATTGACAGGTATATAATCAGGTTTCTTCCCTTCATAATTTGAAGTTTATTGTTTTGCTCTCCTTATTTATCATTTCTGAAAAGACAAACACTTATTCAAAAGCAGTTGTGTGCATGTCAGTTCCTAGCTTTCCCCCAAAGTCCTAAGCATCACTAACTCTCGCAGTAAGTAGTAAACTGCAGTGTTTAAGAGCCCCATTCCATGAGAATTATGGACCCATCTTTGGCCTGTTTATAGAGGACAGTCACCTTGTTCTATTTTGCTTTCTAACCTTTCCTATTTATAACAGTCGTGGACATTTAAGTGGACCAAGGTTTAATTTCTGACTTTTTCACAGATAGTGCTGATTTTTCTTTCTTTATTTTTTTCTTTCCTCTTTTTTATTTTTGTTTGCTTGTTTTGTTACTGGATTATTTTATTTGGACCCAAGCAAGCTTGCAAACAGCTGTCACATTAAGTTGTAACTGAGCTTGGCTGGCACCTCATTGGATGTTACTGAATTTCTGGAACTCTCATTGCCCTATTTATTTTAAAATGACTGAAATGTCACGTGAAAGGCATTTCTTCAGGCCAGGGACATTCCTGGTGGAACTCTACAAACTTAAAGTGCAGGGTCTGAGTCAGACTTCCCTGCTTCTGAGAACTGTTGTCAGTGATGGAGTTGATTGTGTTTTTATTTTTTTCCTCCTCTACCCAGCTTCACCTCCATTATGCAGGAAAGCATAAGGGCCAATCCATCTATGGTAACTAAACTGAGAGCTACTTTCCTTAAGGTAAGGATGAAAGACATAAACATAAATCTTAAGTCAGTATTGAAAGTATAGCAAAATATTAGTCCAAATATTTTGCATCCAAAATGTGTAGAATAATAAAATGACTCGCATCTGATATTTCAAAATAAATCCAGTTGGACGTAGTACTGTGTCCACCCCAGGCATGTAGAACACATGGGCTGAGCTACTGGGGGAACAGACCATGTTGGGGCAGAGCTAGCAGGAGGCAGGACCTGCCACAGAATCTGGGACCCTGCTGGACATAGCTGTTGGTGATGGAGGGTAAGCAAGGGTGGGACTGACATGGCACCATTCACTCTGCAGCTGCTTGGTCTGTAGCTGCTTCCCCACCACCAATGCTTGTCCTACTGCCTCAATTGCTGCTTGCCCCATGGCCTGGATTTAGCCTGCACGAGACCTGCAGCCTGGATGCAGCTTGAGGTGAGGTGAGCTCGATGCCTCTGCTGTAGCCAGATACTTCATTCACATTAGAGTAGCCAGACATTTATTTGCTAGATGCACATTGCAGTTACCTACTGGAAGCACTGATATCTTCAGAGAACACAGTTGTGTTGTTGTGTGCACAGGTTTGAAAAGGAATGAAGGCAACATGACAGAATGATGCAGTTTGTGCCATGATGAAGATCTGTCATCACTTTAGTAGAAGGCAGGGTAGACTTGCATTAGGGCTGTGTGAAGCTTTAGGTGCTGATTCGATTCG
>NW_017728992.1:186482894-186500709 GCF_001723915.1 Gavialis gangeticus | reverse complement strand
TGTCATCACTTTAGTAGAAGGCAGGGTAGACTTGCATTAGGGCTGTGTGAAGCTTTAGGTGCTGATTCGATTCGGAGGAGATTCGGCCTGATTCGGTGGCTGAATCTCCGAATCTGAATCGAAACGGAACCAATTAAAAGATCTGAATTGATTCGGAGTTTGTGATTTGGACAGTCCCCACCCATTGCAGAAGGGAGCTGGAGCTGAACTCAGAGCTGATAAGTAGGGGCAGGGAAGAGGGGGCTGGAGAAGCGGGGAGGCGACCATGTGGGGACCCCTACCTGCCCCTCCAACACCCCCATGCCTGCCCTGCCTGCCCCAGCTCCCAGCATTTCGGGGAAAACAAAGTCCTGACTCACCGGGTGCTGCCGGGTGGGGAGCAATCCCTACTGGCCCCCAGCTGCATGAGCCCCCTGGTGTCCCAGCCCCCGCACAGCCGCCCTGCCCACCCCAGCTCTGGCCCTTTAAGGAAAAAAAAAAAGAGAGAGCTCCTGGGACTCACCAGCTCCTGCAGCAGCCTCAGTGCTTCAGGGGGTTCTCATGCAGAGTGCCTCCCTGCCTCCCCCCAACCTGGAAGCACCTCAAACCTGGTAGCACCTGCTGAGTCAGGGCTTTTTTTTCCAAAGAGTGGGAGCTGGGGTGGGTGGGGGATGGGCCTGGGTGATTTTGGAGATTCGGCCAAATTGATTTGGGACAGTGATTCAAATCACCTAATCAAATCACTGTCCCCTGAATCGGCCGAATCCGAAGCGAATACTAGCCGCTTCACACAGGCCTAATTTGCACCTTACAGACTAACTAAAACATGTACAGCATGAGCTTTCATGAGCCTGAGCTCACTTCGTCAGGTGCTGTGAAAGGACATGCACAAAGTAGTGTCAAATAGTGGTTTAAATACAAAAGACAGGAGAGGGAAGAGGGGGCAGTGCTGGGAGAGGTAAACAACTCATAAACCCGGTAGGGACAAAGGGATCAAAAAAACTAATCCAGGTAACAGAATAATAATCTGTAGTCCCTCTTTAGACCATACTTAACACAATTAGTCTGTGAACGATTTCTTGTTCCACAATTTCTCTTTCAACTTGGTTTTTAAGGTTTAGTTGTCTTAAGAACAGTGACCCTGAGGTCAGTGCTGGAATGGCCAGAGAGGGTAGTGTTCTGTCACAGCTTGTGTGTCTTTCTGGAACTGATGTCAGAGCAGTGTTCATTCATTCTTACATGTAGGGGTTGCCCTGGCTCTTCAAGGTAGACAGCACTGTAAATAGATGGTGGCATATTTGACATTGGTAGAGGTGCAGGTGAATGAACCTAAGGTGTTTTATAACCTGTGTTATTTGGTCCAGTGAAGATGTGGTCTATGGTGATGAGGGGGCACAGCATCTGGATCTGTTGCGAGGCCTAGTGCCTTAAGTGACTTTTTGCTTGAGAAACACTGTTTGAGATTAGGGGACTATTTGTAAACTAGGACAAGTCTGTCCCCCATGGTGACCTTGAGACGATCCTTTTCCAGGAGCAGTTGGAGCTCATTAGTGATTTGTTCAAGCTGGGGTCTATAGCAGATGACCAAAGGGATTTCCTTGTCCTTTTCTCAGGGTTGGTACTGCAGCATGCCAAAGTGAGGTCTCAGTCTGGCCTTGTTGATTTTGAGTGGCTACAGTTTGGGGATTGTATGATAATAATAGGATCCCTGCTCTAGATCTTTAAAGCGTGTGTTCTGGTCAGCGTGATCAAAACAGATTTGGCTACAACATAGAGCTTGGCTGTTAATGTTGGATCTAGTAGTGTGCTTAGGATAGAAATTGGCATGATGGTAGCTGTGGCGGTTTGTGGGCTCCAATACAGTGTGGTTGTTGCATATTCACCTCAAAACTGAGTTGCCTTTGGGGTTCACTGTATGGTATGCATGGATAGTCTCTCAAACTAGATTTGTTCCTGTCGTGTTTAGTTTCTTATTTGTAGCTAGTGTCAAACTGGGTTTGGTTTTGTCATTTTCATTTCTCCATGTATGATATTTTTTATATAAATGTACTTTTGTAATTTCATGATGTAACTGAAGGATAATCAAATGAGGTATTTTCCACATATCCAAGGCCTTGTCTGCCTGTAATGGGGAAATCAGCTCCTCTCTAGCAAACGTATATGAGGGTACAGGAACAAACCATCCTGATGTGCAGGAAGAGTAGCAAGTATGGCAGCAGAAAAGCTTGGCTTAGCAGGGAAGTCCTCAGTAAACTAAATCACAAAAAGGAAGCTTGTAAGAAATGGAAACTTGGACAAATAACTAGGGAAGAATATGAGAGCATTGCTTGGGCATGCAGGGGTGAAGTCAGAAAGGCCAAAGTGCAATTGGAGTTGCAGCTAGCAAGGAATGTGAAGAGTAGCAAGAAGGGTTCCTACAAGTATGCTGGTAGCAAGAGGAGGATCAAGGAAAGTATGGGTCCCTTACCAAATGGAGGAAGCAGCCTTGTGACAGAGGATGCAGAAAAGGCTGCAGTGCTCAGTGCCTTTTTCTCCACAGTTTTCACAGGCAAGGTCTGCTCCCAGACTACTGCACTGGGCAGCACAATTTGGGAAGGACATGAGCAGCCAGCAGTAGTGGAAGAACAGGATAGGGACTATTTAGAAAACCTGGATGTATACAGGTCCATGGGGCCAGATGGGAGAGTGCTGAGGGAGTTGGTTGATGGAATGGCCAAGGGTGCTGAGGGAGTTGGTTAATGTGATTGCAGAGCCGCTGGACATTATCTTTGAAAACTCATGGCAATCAGGAGAGGTCCCAGATGATTAAAGAAGGACAAACATAGTGCCCATATTTAAGAAAGGGAAAAAGGAGGATCCAGGGAAGGCCAATCAGCCAGTCAGCCTCACCTCAGTCCCTTGAAAAAATCATGGAGCAGATCCTCAAGAAATCCATTTCTAAGCGCTTGGAAGAGAAGGTGATTAGGAACAGTCGGCATGGATTCACCAAGGGCAAGTCATGCCTGACCAACCAGATTGCCTTCTACGGTGGAATGACTGGCTCTGTGGTCAAACCGTGGCTGGGTTTGTCATAGTGGTAGCAATGCAGCTATCGCAGACCTTCACTAATGTCTAAAGTATTCCAGCATTAGTTCGTTAGAGAAGTGGAAGTTATTAAAGGCCTGATGACATTTCTCAAAAGATTTCTTCTCCTGTGTCCATATGATGATGTCATGTACTTGAGGTATATCAGGGGGATGAGGAGGCCAAGTTGAGTCAAATCAAATCAGTCCCAAGGCCGCTGTGACTGTTGGAGCATCTTAGATGTTCTAACAACCCTCCTCCACTCTACCCTGTGTTCGGCTAGTTTTGTGCATGAGTGGGCAGCTGCAGAGAAAATAGACTCCAATGTCCAAGTGAGCTCAGCCTTACAAAAGCTCATTTTATACCTCTCTGCTTTAGTTAATCTGTAAAGTGCAAATCTACCCTTCCTTCTGCCTGACTTCAGACTAATATGACTATCACTTTAGAAGGACAGTTTTACTGTTACAGTAAGAATGAGAAAGACCTTAGGAGAACTGGGGGGTGGGATATTGGAAGGATCACAAGACAAGAAAGTGTATTTCTTTTGCAGTGAGTGAACTGCAGAACACTTGCTTAAGAATAAAAGGAATGTATATAATATTCTCTGCCATGTTAAAGTTTTTCTTTTATATTAAATTTGCCAAATGGAGAAACTATACTGTCCTTGCTTTTAGCAAAAGCACATGATTCTGACTTGGGTTTTGGAGGATCATGAGGAGGAATTAAAGGTTTTTAAAATGAGTAGTGTATAGTGGGGAAAACAAAAGGAAGAAATTAAAATATAATCCTTATTTCTAGCTTGCTTCTGCACTTGACTTGCCACTGCTTCGTATTAATCAAGCAAACAGCCCTGATCTTCTCAGCGTGTCTCAATATTACTCTGGCGAGTTGGTATCCTATGTTAGAAAGGTAGGTATTTGCTGGGATTCAATTGTTTAATTCTTGAATTGCTTTTCCAAAAACTGAACGTTTTGTTTCAACTCAGAATTGCTTACACAGTCTCTCTTTTATGAAGGTCCTGCAGATCATTCCAGAAAGCATGTTTACCTCCCTTCTCAAGATTATAAAGCTTCAGACGCATGATATAATTGAAGTGCCTACTCGCCTCGACAAAGAAAGGCTACGAGATTATGCTCAGCTTGGACCACGATATGAGGTACTGTTAAACTTGGGAGTTCTGAAAAGCAGAATTTATAAGGGCCAAATTCCAATGTGGTGTAAGTAAGCACAGTTCAGTGAAAAACACCTGTATCACTAGTGGTGAACATGTCCACTAAGTAAGACTTAAGACCAACTAGTTTTGTAATGAGTAGTTTCAAGCTTTACTGCCAACTTCTCTGAAAACTCAAGAAGGGAATAGACATCATTTTAATAAGCCAGTGATCTTAGATCACCTTTGTAGTGAAAAGGCAAATCCCAGACATTAAGACCACTATAGGAGTTGGTGCCCTTATTCAAAATTGTACCTGAGACATCAAGGGCTGAATAAGCCAGCAGAACCATGCCACCCTCTGTTCCTCAGAAGTGGAGGCAAGATCAATGCATGATGATATTGTGACAGAGGAAGACATTCTGGATGTTGGGTCGTGTGTTCTGGGGCTACAGAACTTCCTTCACCATTGTTGTCAGTCTGGAAACTTTCACAATAAATTAAAATTCATTTACTCCTTGAAATAAAGGGGGGAAGAGGGAGTGGGAGAGCACAAGCAAACTTCTTTCTTAGCACTTTCAGGGATACTCAGAATTATGTTGTTCCAGTAGTTTCTACCAGCACTCCTGAGTGGGACTTCCATGTGCAAACTGCCAGCATACAGACTAAAATCTAGGTACCTCATTAAGTCACTGCAGTTATTTGAGATTCTCTCAGAGACTGGCTGATGTCTGAAACCTGCATTATTCTTTCTTAAATTATTTTAAATTCTGCATGCCAGATTCAGATCTGCACCTGGAACAGACATTTTGTCTGAAGCCCTCCTAATGCCTTTGAAGCAGACGGAGTAGTGAGTACACAGACATTTCCAGCCAAAAAAGCACTTAAGAAATGGCCAAAATGCTTAAAAAATGGTCCTCAGAAAATGAAGGATGTTGTTGAAGTGATTCCTGAAATGTCTGCATGCTCCAAAGCGCAACATGTCTGCAGCCTGCTTTTTCTTTACTTGCAGGCTTGTAGAGGAAGTACAGAAAAGGTGGAAGTCAGGAACAGGCAATTGTGGGATTGCTGCTGTCAGACCTTGGTTAAATTACAAATACAGAAAAGAGCTCAGGAGCAGCAAATCAGAGGCATACCTGGAAGTTCAGCAGAGTTTGCAAGCTCAGACTGCCAGTGGGGGTGAGCCATAGGGATTTACAGCATAGGTGGTCAGCAGGTATGAGCTTCAGGGGGGACCCTATCAGTGTAGACATACCCTCACCTAAATGGCATTCTACACATAGATAGTAAAAAGAGCCAGACATCTACTTGCCGTTTATGCCTTTAGGAAATTGGTACCCTGTTTTTCCTTAAGCCTCTAAGGCTATGAACAGATGTTACTTTTGTCTTGGGAGAGAGACTTTTGTTTCAGGATCTTGCAGACACACACATCCATTGTCCTGTTTCAAGTTCCTCTGACGTGTACTGGATAAAATATGCTACCACTGTTTCCCCAGACATCCTGTTGTAGCGCTGTGGTTATTGTGGTTCATCTGAGGTATAAGCCTGTCAGACTGAGTGATCCCACTGGCCAGCCTACTGGCCAAGGAGCAGCCATGCAACTTGGAAGCTTAGTGTGTGTAAAGGACAGTGCTGCTGCTGTTTCGATCTGGGTCAAACCCTGGGACAATCAGTCCTAGGTCAAATGAGACATCTGCTGATAGCTTAAGAAACACCTTTGGTTTGTTCTCTTGCTGTTTAAAATGCCAGCATGAATTTGTGGTATTAAAACTCATTCTTTGGATGTATGGATAGGGTAATGTATAATGTTAAAACCACAAGTTTAAAGTATGAAAGGAAGTTTGTAATAAAAAAAAAATAAGTTTGATGTGATGCTTTTTGCAGTGCCTTTTACTTAAATCACTGTTTGACTCTAATGAATGGCATCCTTTCCTTTCACTGAAGGTTGCCAAGTTAACCCATGCTATTTCAATTTTCACGGAAGGTATTCTTATGATGAAGACTACTTTAGTTGGCATCATCAAGGTAATGTTATATGTTAAAATGAATTAAATAAATGCAAGGCCGGTAGCATTTAAGCATAAAAAAATCTATGCTTGTGTGTAATTCTGAGGGGAAGACAGAAGTAACAGCAAATAATTTAACTGAAATTTTCAAACTTTGGTACCTAACTTTGGGAGCTGCACTCCGCTAAATCCCTTAAGTCAGGATTATTAAAGACATAATTATTGTGCAAATGCTTTTCATATTTAATGTTACCGCAAAACTGTTTTTTTAAACTTTCTTCATCTGAAGTGAAACCACTCTTCCTCTATTATGGCATCACTAATTATACCATTTTCAAGACAGTAGATACTTTTTAATTGTACTCTACTATGTTTCACATATACCAGCCCCTTAAATCATACTGCATGAGTCTAAACAAAGTTTGAACTTAGGACATGCACTTCACCAAGGTGTTGCATAGTCCTTTTCCATAGCTTAAGTAATTACTTTTTAAGGAGAATCAGTTTCCTAGAAAGATAGTGTGCTTTCATAAGTTTTTAGATGAATTATTTTTTTGGACTTCTTGGAAAAAAAGTATTTTTTTTTACCTAGGTGGATCCAAAGCAGTTGTTAGAGGATGGAATAAGGAAGGAGCTAGTAAAACGAGTAGCTCTGGCTCTTCACAGAGGACTCATCTTTCACCCTAGAGCAAAGGTGCTGTACAGTTAGATTTGATTTTGTTACATGCCATTCAGGAACTTGACTGGACTCTGTTGCCCTGGAACTTTTTAAAAATAATGTCTAGCACTGTATACCAAGGTTTGGGTGTTGTATATACAAGTACACCTTTGAACTTCCTAAGGATACAGTAATTTGAAATGCTTTATTTGAAATTAAAAAACAGCTAACTTAGATGACAAAACAAAACAAGTGATGAAGGTAGATATAATTGTCAGAAAGGGGAAAAAAAACTCCTTCACTTGCTAAACTCAGGATTGGCAAGTATTGTGTGTTTTCCTGTGACAGGTGGCAGTGATTCACATAAGTCAGTTTAAAGAGTATCTAAGAAATACAGTTCCCTGAGCTCTAAGTACTAGTGATGTACTCAACTTCACAGAGGCTCAGCACTGCACATGAACCTTGGAAGTTTGAAACATTTCTGTTCATGCTATAATCTTTGTTAATGACCTGAGACCTCAAATAACCCTTGATAAGTTGTTTTTGGGGGGTTTTTTTAATGTCTTTCAGTTCAGGGCCTCCTATGGCACGTGAATGGGCACACAGTGAAACCTTAACTTGATCAGGGCTCTGCCTGTGATAGGTTGATTCCCATTATAGCAGTTAGGAATATTAATCATTGCTATTCTTTTTGCATCCTGCATCTCCTGGACCTGTAGCCTTTTTTTTTCTAATTACCCTTTCTACAGCCAAGTCAATTAAGACCAAAACTGAAAGACATGGCAGCTACAATGGATGGGTACCATCGATCTTTTGAGTACATTCAGGACTATGTCAACATTTATGGTTTAAAGATTTGGCAAGAAGAAGTGTCTCGCATTATCAACTACAATGTAGAACAGGAATGCAACAACTTCCTAAGAACAAAGGTACACACATCCTGTTTATTGAAAAATTGATAAAGAAAGCTCATAAGTGTCTTCAAATTTGGTTTTAGTTCCTGTCAGTGAACATGCATGATGGATTATGTCTGCTCCTGCCAGAGAAAATTACACATTATCATTGTACAGTAAAAGCTATGTTATCTGGCATCCCCTGGGAATGGGGGACTCCAGATAACAAATATGCCAGTTAATTGAGTGGCCCGGGCCACCACTTCTCCCACCGCGTCTGGGGCGTCCTGCTGCCCCTCCCGTGGCATCACTGCCCCTCCCACTGCATTGCTGCCCCTCCCGTGAGCTCCATGGGACAGGGAGGTGGGGCCCCCCACAGACTGCTATGCCCCCAGGCTGTGGGGGCTCAGCAGCGCAGGCTGCTTTGGCCCGGGCTGTGGGGGCTCGGAGAAACCGGAAGTGCCACGGTGGGCACTTCCGCTTTCACTTTATCTTACAAGCTGGCATACCAGTTACTTGAGCATACCAGCTTGTAAGATGCTGGTTAACAACTTTTATTGTAATATTCTGGACGTGCAAATGAACTTCTTCTTTTAGGCATGGTCAGAGCTCAAAGTCCTGTCATGCTAAGTGCTGTGCAGACAGGTAGCAAAATGATATTTCCTACCCAAAGCTTTTAGAATCTGATAATATTAAAAATTATGAGAGTAAAAAATAAAATTGGTACTATCCCCTGCTTGCCCATGAAAGCAAAATATCATGTGAAATGTAACAGAAAATGAAACACACAGTAGTGTACCCATGAAGAAAACAGTAGCCCAGCCTTTACTTAAACCTCAAATCTTGGATGATTTGATAAGCTGTGGGTGCTGTTGATAATAGCTAGCAAACCTGACAGAGTTACTTGCAAGCTAGCAAAAGAGCCCATATAAAGCAGATGACAATATCCTTCCCAACTCCTCATGCTGTTATCCCACCCTCTAGATCTATTTTTTCAAAGTTGCTTGCCTTTGTTCATGAAAGCTCTGTTCTTTCCTTCTCTTTTTCTTTTGCGTAATGTTCCATTTTCTGTTTTTAATTGAGAATTCTTTTGAAGCCAAGTTGAAAAGGGCTGAGGGTAAGGTTTTAAAATTATTCTAAAATGTTTTTCAGATCCAAGACTGGCAGAGTATGTATCAGTCTACTCATATTCCAATCCCTAAATTCACCCCTGTAGATGAATCGGTAACATTTATCGGTCGGCTTTGCAGAGAAATACTGAAAATCACAGACCCAAAGTGAGTATCAGAAGTCATAAACTGCATCATTCCAATCTCTTTGAAGCACTAAAAAATTTTCGCCCTTGAAATAAATACATATTTTGCTTGTTATCTTTTCTTTGTCATTATCATCATCCAGTGTTTAACTACTAAGAACAAAAAATCATCCAGTACCTTTAAGATTAGTCTAGAATACCTAATTGAGATGGTGGTTGTTGGTTTTGGTTCAGTTTTTACCAAAAATATTACAACGTGTTAGCCAATTGGGGTCATATGGACTAAATACAAATGACAACCCAGTGAAGAGGAGAGCAGTACTAGTTCACTGCAGCTGTTTTCTCCAATATTTATCTAAGTTAATTTCTTATTATAGAAATTTCCCATAGTTTTTCCAAAGATGTTATCTGTGTTCAAATTTTCTTTTAGAGTCACGTGTTACATTGATCAAATGAACACATGGTATGATAACAAAACTCACCTGGAAGTAACCAACAGCCGCCTCTTCTCAGAAATCCAAGACACTTTAGGCACCTTTGGTCTGAATGGTTTGGATAGATTGCTCTGTTTCATGATTGTGAAGGAGCTGCAGGTAACCTTTGAGTTTCTATTTTATTCATGAACGTTGAGTTTTACTGCCCAGTAATATTTTTAAAGGAATAACAATTTTGATTTATGTCACTTTAAATGTCTTGCCAATCCTTTTATAGAAGTTTCACATAAAAAAATTTGAGCCCAAATGTTCATTTTTTCACAGACAAAAGCCCTCAGATTTGAAACATTAAAAGTTGTTCTAGCTGCTTCTTCCCCATAAGTTGCCCATTTTAATCTACTGTTTAATCAGCACTCACTCAAAAGGAGTACAGTTTTCATGGCCAGGTGTAATGGGGACCATATTACCTGTACAAAGAGCTAGACAATTTATGCTTAGAGTGGTATATTTTCTTTCTTTCTTTTTTTATTTTTACCTAACATAAGTAAGAAGGTATCCATTCTGTATAATTCCTTTTCTTACCAAGTCAGCACTTGAAACACAAACTTTGTTTCATGACTCTAAAGCAGCTTAAATGAATGCTATATTCTGGGAAGAAATAAAGGAGACAACCAGAGTATAGGTGAAGTGGGTTTTGCTTAAATGTGAAATGAAGTAAGCATATGGTTGATGCCTTCTCTATTAATCACTGATACAAGTATCAGGCTACTGTCATAGTACAGAATAACAGTTAGTGGGAAACGTACAGATTCATGCTGGAATTATTCAGCTCTGTGTCTCAGAGAGAGTTCCTACCCTGCTCCTGTTCTGATAATAAAATTGCCATTGAACTCACTACAATAAAGCATCCTGCATGCTGCCAGGATAAAGCATCAGTCTGCATGTCTGTTTCTGTTTTAGAATTTCCTCAGCATGTTTCAGAGACATATACTCAGGGACAGAACAGTACAGGAAACATTAAAAGCTCTTATGAACGCTGTCAGTCCAGTCAAAGGAATTGTAGGTAGGTACCTTAGATGTAGACTTCAAGAAAGCTATTGTTAGAGGGTCTCTAGATATGCATACTGATTTTTATGTTTTGCCACAGCAAACTCTAGCAAAATCTATTCTGCAGCAGTTGCCAAAACTCAGAAGATCTGGGCTGCATATCTGGATGCCATAATGAAGGTACAGTTGTTTAAAGAATTATGAGTTAATACTGTACAAAGTGCACATCAAGTCATATGATCTCTATTACATATTTTCACCTAAAAGTTGAATCTACAGTTATCGTACATCCCCTTGTGTGCTTCTAATGCATTATAATACATTGAGCAAAACTGGACCTGGGCAGCACAAGGGTGGGAGATCTCTAAGTAACCCAGGAAGGATGTATAAGGTGATATTAGTACTTTTATATTATTGTAGTTGTATTTCTGAAGTAATGCAGGGGAAAAGAAAAGAAACCAAGCAGTTATTTTGTCCCCTTGTGAACATTTATGATAGTTAGGCAAGATTTCAGCATTTGGAATAAATGACATGACTGTGAGATCGGATGACATGCGCAACTGGTTGGATCTCGTGTATCAAATTTCTTTTTGCCTTGTCTCGTTACTGCTATCTTTTTGTATATCCCCAGGCAGTACACAGCACAGCTTAAGTGCAGGATCAGAGTTAGGGAGGAAATGGTCCTTCATACTTTCACTGTGTTAAGAAATGATCCTCTGCATAGGAACACTCTCAAATCTGATCAGGTTTCTATCCAAAGCTATTATGTAATGTAGCTGCTTTGCTGCATCAAAAAAAATGATAGTTAACCTACACGATGGTATAATTTTAGTGGTAGGCAAATGCTTGAAAGAATAGTATGAATTATAAATTAATACATTAGTTTAGCAAAATTTGTCCATCACAGAAATGGTATGTGTGTATGTGTGTGTCTGTTTTTTACATATTTATTATATACCCACAAATGAATCATATATATGTAAAGCAATTAAGTCCCCCTCGATATACAGCCTTATACAACTGTAAATTGTTACAATCGATCTTTTTTTTTCATTGTTTTGAAAAAAATTTATTAAACTTCTCGTTTTCACTGTATTTTTTTAACAGGTTGGTCAAATGCAGATTTTAAGACAACAGATTACCAATGAATTAAATTACTCCTGCAGGTTTGACTCCAAGCATTTGGCAGCTGCTTTGGAAAATCTCAATAAGTAAGAAGCAAAATTCATTGAAGAGCAGCCTGTATCATTACAATGTTAATTGTTGTTGTGACATGAGCTAACTTGAGGGAAACAAAGCCAAATGCAGGCTAAGTTTTTAAATTTCAGATTCAGATAAAATTCAGGGATAAAGTCATTCAACCATCAATGAAAGGATGCCTTTTAATGTCTTTAGCATTTGGACATACCTAAAACTCCAGTCCAATTTGGAAATAAGATAAAATCAGTCAATTAGTATAAAATTCACCAAATTCTACACTTCTTTTACCCCTTCTTATTGGACAGCTCATGGTATGTGCTGTGCCTGGAATACAGGGGTGCCTATACATGAGCGCAGAGGCTGCTCCAGCGTGCTGGAATTCCAGCACATCAGAGCAGATTTGATTAATTGAGTCTTCTGGAGCATGGCAATTGCTGCATTCCAGCGGCTTTCTGCGTGTTGTATATCGTTGAACGAGCTTTAGTTCAAGCACCCACACTGCCATTTTTAAGTGCGGGGATGCTGATACACAAGATGCAGTGGTGCTTTAATTAAAGTGGCTCTCGGAGCTGCTCTAATTAAAACACTGCCCCCCTCACACACACACACACCCGTGGAGCACATGTAAAAGTGCCTTGTAAAATGGGCATCCAAAAAAATTAACAGCAGTATTTATTTTATTATTATTGTTCTTAATTGCTAAAGAAAACATTTGTAGGAAACTTGTTTCTTCGTGTTAGCAGGATTCCTCTTTCTCAACTGAAGTGTATAGTATCAGCCTTGAGGATGATATATAGAGGCATAGAAATTGACGAAGAAAAATTTGAAGAATTGGGATTATTTAGATGAGAAAAAGAGTAAGATGGGATTGGATAAATGCAGAAAGGAGTTTTATAAAGAGGATATTTGTTCTCTGCGTCTATGGGGCTCTTTAAGAAGAGGCTTGATGCCTACCTGGCTGGAGTCATTTGAGCACAGTTTTTCTCCTGCCCAGGCAGGGGGTCAGACTTGAAGATCTGCAAGGTCCCTTCCAACCCTACTTCTATGATTCTAAGAAATAATGGACTTAAATGACAACAAGAGGATTTAAATTGTATGCTGGAAATAAATTTCTATCCATGAGGGTGGTGAAGTACTGGAAGGGATTATTGTGAAATCACCATCACTGGAAGTTTTTAAAGGCAGGTTAGACAACCGTTTGCCTGGGATAGTTTAGAAAAGGATGATTCTGCTGTGAACCAAAGGTTTGGAGGAGTTGGATTAGATAATGTCTTGAGATCCCTTCTGGTCTTAGTTTTTCTTTTACTATCACAATTGAATTAACCACTTTTAAATGAAAATATCTCTCTTTGGCATTTAGAGCAGTCTTGGCTGACATTGAAGCCCATTATCAGAATCCGTCATTGCCTTACCCAAAAGAAGAAAACACACTTTTGTATGAAATCACTGCCTATCTAGAAGCAGCAGGCATTCGTAACCCATTGAATAAGGTCAGAGTCATACTTTCCTGTGAGATCTGGCAGTGTGTCAAATTATGACCAAAACCATTTTATTGTTGTTACCTTTCCAGAAAACTTGAACTTGGTTAGCAATGTTCTTTTATACATGTATTTGTGTATCTATAATATATGTATTTTATTTACTTATTCTAATATTATAAAAGCCTAAGTCTGTCTGTAATGCTTTATTCGCGCTCTGATTGGCTGACGGAAACAGCCAATCCGAGTGCTCCAAGCATGTGGGAATGCTGCCATGATTACGAATCTGCGCCTAGAACCAGACAGCATGGGGCGTTAGGTGGCAGCGCTCCATCCCTCCCTTCCTTCCCCCCGCCCCCCCGTCATTCTTGACAGGCAGTTGGCTAGTATAAGATATATTTATGCATAAATGCATTGTGTATATAATATATATTTATAAAATATACAGAGTGTGTGTGTGTGTGTGTGTATGTTTTATATATTATCTTTTATATATATTCCAACACAAACAAGCTCTGTGGTGTTTTGTGTTTGTCTTCAGATATTGCAGTTACAAGCATGTGAAACTGCTTTTATGTTAACTATGTAAAAACTATTGTTTTTTTCCTTTCCTTTCCAGATATACATAACAACAAAGCGGCTGCCTTATTTCCCCACTGTCAACTTTCTGTTCCTGATTTCCCAGTTGCCCAAACTGCAATATAACAAAAACCTAGGTATTATATGAATTGCTATTATATAAATAGAACAAGTACATTTAGGTTTATACAAACTTTTCATATCCTCACTGATAGATTCACTATCCCATTTGTAACTTACAATTTAAGTGTATTTTTCCAAATATGATAAAGTGGTATGAGACTGGTTTCTAAATGTTTAGTAATATCTTTATGCACAAAACGAAGCTCAAGAAATAGAATATACAAGTTCCCCAGTGCTTGATGCCCAGCTTGCAGTACTGTTCCTCATTTCATGCAAGTAAGTTATTTGCTGTGAAAGAAATATGGATTGCCACATTTGTTTGTAAGGAATCTGTACAATGGAGAAGAACCCAGATCATTCATATCTGGGGCGCTCACAAATTACTTAGTTCAAAACAGGTTGCTGCATTAAGAAATAGTTGTTCAGCTGTTAACTGTGGCTTTTGCATCAAAGTGCACTGTTTCTCCGATCAAGTAGAGTTCATCAGTCATTCTTCACAACTCATCTGAGAAACAGTACCATAAAAGCTGCAAAAGCAGCAAACAGGTGTAGCATCTTAGTGGTGCACTTCCATATACCCCCTGAGGTCCCTTGTGAGGCACCAAATGTGAGGCATAGAGCTTTGGAGTGGCTGGGTGTGGATTTGACTTGAAGGATTTGGTACCCCCAATATATGCATGTCTGATTCAGTTAGTTATAAGTTGCATCTCTACCCTGCCTTTTGCCTAACTTTAGACTAACATGGGCTAACTCTGCTCATGAAAAACAAGCAAAGGCCTGATAATGAAGCCTTTTGTGAATAAACCATAGTTTAGCTCGGATATTAAGGATGTGTTCTGCTTTATCAAAAAAGAGGGGGAAATGTTTTATTTTTGTATAGGAGTAGCGTGCAGAAAGCCAGCAGACCAAATTGACTGGCTCCCGTTGGTGCTTGGGCTCCTCACGCTGTTGAAACAATTTCATTCACGATACACGGAACAGTTCCTGGCTCTGATTGGTCAGTTTATTCGCTCAACAATGGAGCAGTGCACAAGGTATGGAGTACTCACTTTTCTTACTGCTTATTTTGTTAGGCTTCAAATTACCTTTTGCATTAATTTTTAAGAGTATTCCTCTTCATAATTCAAGTGTTACATCAAAGTATGCCATTCTTGTAAAATTGCAAAGTATATTGACCAGCTTGAATAAATAGCTTAGCACTTCCTAATATTTTACTTATGTAGGTAGCTGATCAAAACCACCATGTCTAGAGGCCTGAAGTTCATTAATGTGTATGTGTTAATAATAGCCAGAAGATACCAGAAATGCCTGCCGATGTAGTGGGTGCCCTTATGTTCCTGGAAGATTATGTTCGTTACACAAAGTTACCCAGAAGGGTAAGTAAGAGAACTCTGATTTCAGTTTGGGACTTAGAGGAGCATTAATACTAATATAAGAAGGATTGACATAAAAGCCAATGAAATAACACTGATTTTTACACTAAGTGAGGATATGGCACATTTTCTACTGTTAGTCTAAGATAACTGTGTGTCAACTTGTATTTTATGTATTTAGTCCTTACATTTTCCTGTCCTTAGTTTTTAATGAAAATCCAGAGTTGGGCGAACTGCATAATCTTTTCCTCGCTTTAGGGAGGACTCTGCACATTTTCATCTGTTCTACTGACTTACACCGTTAAAAGAACTAAATCTGCTTCATGCTGTTGTGTGTAGTAGGTGCTGTTTCTAGCAGTTTCCTAATATTCATTTGCTCTGGACCAGGAATTGTGAATAAGTTGCATTGAATCCTCCAAGGGCTTGTCTGTGCTATGACAGTGGCTGGTCCTGCCGAGGATGGGACCAAGTATACCTCACACCTCTTAGGCACGCTCCAGATCCCAAAGTAGATCTGTGGAGCTACTCCAGGCTCATGCCTCTGCACCCACTCTCCAGCACTTGGGCTCTGGCATGCCCAAGAGCAGCCACTGGGGGCAAGCGTGAACTAGCCTTGCTGAAGAGCTTTCAGGCCTGGATTATGTCCACTGGTGTGGGTGGTTGGGTAGGTACAGGCAGGGTATGCTCAACCACATCGTTGCCAAGGCCTGTCACTGCCTCAGTACAAGCCAACCTTGAGGTGCTCAGCACAAAGCTGCTGAAAGAGCACATAAAGCTGCTATTCAGTGGGAGAGCATCATTAGAAATCCTTTTAATTTATACCTTCTATATAAAGGGTATGCATGTGTGTCACAGACCCATGGCTTTGTATAATTGCCCTCATATCTATTGTCATTCTCACTTACAAATGCTTATTCTTCTTATTTATGAACCCCTGGAGAAGCCAATTTGTATCCTAGAGCTGATGATCAAAAAGAAGTGAAATGGCAGTTACAAGACATTTTGCAGTCTTAAGTGAAAACACGAAATGTGGGATGCTTTGGCTTCTATCTAGAAGCAGGGGTTTATCAATATGTTCTGTACGTGGCAAAACGAGTCCTGTAGTTGCCGATTTTTCCTCAAGAAAATAAACTGTCTTCTCAGGCTTTTCACATGGGAAAAATTCATGATAATTTGGGCCCACTAAAGTTCACTTTATAGCACGACAATAAGCATATTTATCCTAGTGTACAGTTACGCATCTGGCCAAACTTTTATTTGTCAAACCATTTGGTCTAGATTGTAACACAGTTAGCAAGATGAAAAGTTAAAGAAAGTTGCTGTTCCTGAAAAGGGGCACAGCTAAGTGATACTTGCAGGTAAAAGGCTGGGGAAATGTGGGTTGAGATTCTCTCCTGTTTCAATTATTTTGTGATGCCAGCTGAGAAGTTTTGATGTTTGGGTATGAGGAGGCAGAACGGAAATCGCTTGTGTTCCATAGACTTAATTATTGAATGATGTTTCAATGGGTTGACAGTCAGGTAGTTGAAGTTAAAAAGCCCACTGGTCTGCTCAGACTTAAACTGAGGCTGTAGTTTCCCAACATTGTGCCCTTCCTTCCCACCCAGATATGCATCAAGTAATCACTTCAGAAAATAATCTGGGTCTTTAAGTATATGAAGTAGACTCTAGGTAGTTCACGTAGGTCTGTGTGACCCTCCACCAATTAACATGTGATTTTTCTCTAGACAGTGTTTGCTGTATTTATGGCAGAATATGGCTATCAAAAATTGACTTTATTCTTCTCCATTTCTGCTAGGTTGTTGAAGCACATGTGCCTAGTTTCATTGTTGATGAATTCAGGACTGTTCTGTGAACATGGAAAAAGACTGAGCCTTCCTGCAAGTCCAAAGCCACTGAACCAGAGGGTGGGTGGGGATGTGGAAAAAAAGAGCACTTCACAACTGTATTTTCTGCGTTTTGGGGCAATATCTGTTGCAACTGTCTGGATAAAATGTAACTATGCACACTAGTCTGTATAACTAACATTGTATAATTATCATGGTATCCAATTTCTATCACATCCAAACAACAGTGCCCTTTTTTACTACATCTTATAAATGCTATATGTATGTAATTGTGTATGTATAAAATCGCTTAGTTTTATGTTCAGAAAAACTGTTTATGGACATTTGACTTTTGTAGCACAAATAAAGCAATAACAGAAAGTAAAGGGCACTAATTATGTGCGCAGATGACTCTGTACCAGTTCTCCCACTCAGAACTCTCACCAAGATGAACTCACAGCAGCGGAGGAGCCTGGCCCTGTTCTTGCACCGCTGAAGTCACTGACAACATAGGGTGGGGCTCTAGTCTACCAATCCGAGCAGCGACAGCCACCTGCACTTCTCCAGTGTCAGACTCTTATCTGGGTTTAGTTTAAAGATAAATGACAGTCCAACCAAAAGCTAAAAAACTTCTGGAAAAGAGGGGGTGAAGGAGGTGGGGAATAGTCTTGCCATTACAGAACTATACCATCATAGCCCACGCCTTACTGTGAATCCTATCTGAGGATACTGAAGATCCTATCTGAGTCCT
>NW_017728992.1:186475107-186477894 GCF_001723915.1 Gavialis gangeticus | reverse complement strand
GACAACATAGGGTGGGGCTCTAGTCTACCAATCCGAGCAGCGACAGCCACCTGCACTTCTCCAGTGTCAGACTCTTATCTGGGTTTAGTTTAAAGATAAATGACAGTCCAACCAAAAGCTAAAAAACTTCTGGAAAAGAGGGGGTGAAGGAGGTGGGGAATAGTCTTGCCATTACAGAACTATACCATCATAGCCCACGCCTTACTGTGAATCCTATCTGAGGATACTGAAGATCCTATCCGAGTCCTACCTAATGCCCTTCCCTCTTACTCAAGGAGTTTTAACCCTTAATTTCAATGGATAGAGGATCATTTGTTTCTCCAAGTGATGTCCATATTTCTGATGCTGGTTTGACCCTATCAAATGACCCTTTGAAATAAAACAGTTAAATTTTGTTTTCCTTTATTTCAAGGCAATAAAAATTGGTATTTCAATTCAGTACAGGTACAAGAATAGATATATGTGATTAAGGGCTGGGGAGATAGTTATAGTGATCCTGGCCAATTAAACAGTGGGGACAAGGAAAACAGACTGTGAGCTCAGCTGTTAGGCTACTCATTGGGTTCTACATACAGGTTTTCCTTGATTTATGCTGTACAAGCATTCCCTGAGACTGGCGTATACACAGAACCCATTGTACAATGTAGCAAATAGCAATAGGTTCCCATGGTGGTGAGAGGAAGGGAGTGAGTGAGGCTGGGACTAGGGCAGGGGTAGGGGTGCTGCTCCTGGGGCTGCACAAGGCAACAAAGCAGAGGGAACAGAGCACCACTCACCCCAGCCCCAACTGCAGCAGCCCCAGGACTGTCCAGCGCCAGCTGCCTGCAGCCACTGGGCTGTACCATGCTCTGCCTGTCCCCACTCACCTCTGCTCCCAGGCTCTGCCGTGCCCTGGTAGGGCCACTGCAGCCGAGGCTGGGGTGAGTGCTGCGCCCTGCGCTGCCTGGGGCTCCATATGTCCGCATTCACCCCAGCCTGTGTTGGAGCAGCCCACACCAGCTGCCTGCACCATGGCATGAGCCCAGGCGCGGGGGGACAGGCGGAGCACGGTGCTGCACAGCGGCTACAGGCGGCTGGTACCAGCAGTTCCTGAGGCCACTGCAACTGGGCCTTGGGTGAATGGGGCCATGGCCCTTTCCCCTCCCCCCACAGACTTACCTGCTTGGGCAGGGGGCATTTCTGCCGATTGCAGAAGAGCAAATTTACCTCACATATAATTAATTATGGGTCTAAATATGCTCATCGCGTAAGAGTGAACGTGCATATAAAGAACCTGCATTAATCAAGGGAAACCTGTATTCTGTTAATTTTTCATTTCTGTAAAATGGAACAGCTTCTATAGGAAATATTGAATATCCAGGGGCACAAAGGGTAGGCCACTTGTTCACTGTGGCACTTTCCCACAGCCCACAGCAAAGTTGCTAAGGCGCAGGTCCACAAAGGGCAAATATGCAAGCCCATAGGAAAAAACACAGATGTGTATGTCTAAATTATGAACGCCTGTGCTACTGAGACTTCAGAGCCCCAAACCCTCTCTGGAATATCCCTTTGGATACAGAAAGCTAGCTCGCTCTCCTTTCTTAAAACCATAGCTAGGTTTGGTGCCCAACTGCAGTAGTTGGAGCACAGATTGTGGAAGGGGAAGACTCAGTTCTACACCCTCCTAAGAATAAAAGGGACCAAACACATGTAGGTCACTATTAAAAGTGTACCTGTACGCAAACACCAGAGCATATGCTATGGGAGGAAGAAACATTCTCTAAGTCTCTTGGAGAGAATGATTATACAAAAAAGAAATGTGAGTCTCATAAGACTTGGAAAAAAATGCATTTTACAGAAAAAGAAATATAGAAAAGATATCACTACTCAGAAAAGCCCTACTTCTAAATGTAATTAAATAATTGTTTAAAACAAAAATGTAATTGTGAAAGAAAAACCAAAATATAAACCAAAAAAGGGTATCAGACACAGAATGCATGCTCCAAGAAAGAGAAGACAGCCACTTGCTAAAATATATCCTTACCACTTAATACAGATGACTCTACCCCGCAAAACAAATATACATCCAAAAGATGCATGTAATTACTAAAGCATAAGACTAACACAACCACATAAAAACTGAAAAGCACACATCGTTGCACTATGAAGGAAAAGCAAAAGGCTGTGAGCACACATGCCCACCAAGCTGGCTGTCCAGGCACCTGCACTACCACGCTTGCTTTTTCCTCCCACACTACCACTACAAGGCAAAAAGCTGGCGGCTCAGACAAGTGCGCTCTGCTCTCAGGGAGAATAAGTTGCTCTTCCATGACCAAGAGCACTTTCCACACATAACCTTCAGCAGGGAACGCAAATACTCTTCATTGTGGGCAGCCAGATCTGACTTTCTCAGCAATATTCCCCCAGTCACAAACTTGAAATGATCCCTGAAAGCATGGTTTGGGCCAGGCCCATGGCACCTCCCAGCTCACGGCACTCCAATATGGGTTCCCCTCAGCCAGCCCAGTATAGCTTGTGAAGGCCTAAGTCCCCTTTGGAACCTGCCCTCAAATAGAAAATGTCACCGAGTTGTATTTTATGTATTTAAACTGTTCCTAATCAAGCGTCCATGATCAAGGATAATAAAAAGTCCTTTTTCAAATATATAGGGAGCATGAAGAAGGCACTGGGTAATGTGGGGCCCCTGCAAAGTGCGCTGGGCAATCTGGTGGTTGCGCCAGAGGAGGAAGCGGACCTCTTTAACCAATTCTTCACCTCCGTTTTCTTGTGCAGGGACTGGGACTTCCC
>NW_017728992.1:186465282-186474898 GCF_001723915.1 Gavialis gangeticus | reverse complement strand
ACACTGTTTCCCCTAGCGCCCCCTGGCATGACAAGGAACAATGGACACAAATTATTAGAGAGTAGGTTTAGATTAGACATCTGCAAGAACTACTTCACAGTTAGGGCGGCTAGGAGCTGGAACCAACTTCCTAGGGAAGTGGTGCTGGCTCCTACCGTGGGGATCTTTAAGAAGAGGCTTGATGCCTACCTGGCTGGACTCATTTGAGTCCAGTCTTTTCTCCCGCCCAGGCGGGGGGTTGGACCTGAAGATCTACAAGGTCTCTTCCGACCTGACTTCTATGATTCTATGATAAGTATTTGTCTTTATTCTGTTTTGCAGAGAAAACTGACTACCTCACCTTGCTCCACACCTAATCCTGCCTTTTGGGATGCCTGACCTACTGAATAGGTTTCCAAACAGACTCTCTCAATTGTTCATTTTGCTCATATTAATTCCTAAGTAAACTAATATGTTAATATTAATTCAATTTATCATAACTCTTCACTTGTTTACCAAAATGTGTTATGTCTCTCTCAGTCTCTTCAGCCATTTCAGCAATATTCCAGCTCTCCTGTATTTCAAACGTTCATCACCTATGTCCTTTTCTGCAATTAGCTGTTCAGTCTCATGGCTATTAACTGGGTCAACTAGTAAATTGTGTTTAACTAGTGTCCCTGTTTTCAGTTCACTTGTGGTTGTGTTGTCAGGTATCTTGAGCAGGTGGTTATGATTCCCTCTTAATATGTGGTTTTCATCTGTGATTTGCTGAGTATAAATGAGCTGATTCATGTTTGATTATTTTAGCTTTAACTGGCCAGTTTCCATCTCGCCAAATTCATACCGAATATTTTTTGTAACCTGTGGGAGTGTTCTTGCCCCTTTATTGTCATACTGCATCTCTGTACTTTTCCAGTCTTTGCCACACTCACAGACATCTTCGTTACCTTTTGTTTCTGTCCCAGGTCCAGTAATCACGTGTTTCTATGCCTGTTGCACAAGAGCTCAGTGGGTGCCTGTGCATACTGCAGCACTGTAACGCCATAGTTGAGTAGTGCCAAATATGGACCTTCTCCCTCTATTGCTTTTTTGACCAGGTGCTTTTCCATACGAAGTCCATAATCTGATAATCTAGTGATTTAAGTGTATCTGGAACTGACTGTCTTCCAATTTCAGGAATTCCTTATTCTTAAACTGTAATCCATTTTCTGTGCTGACAGTTCTTGGCATTCAAGACAGAGCACATAGATAATGTTGTGTTCAGTAACTGTTCCCTTTAATGGTATCTTCAGTCTCATTACTTCTGAAAAATTCATATTGCATCCCATGATAATCAGGTGATCACTCCTTCCCAAACTGAATGGATCAATTCCAGCTTTATCTTACTGAACTTCAATTTGTTCATGAGCTATCTGAACTGGTTCTTTCTGATGACCATCACAGTACTTCTGAAACACTCTATACTTCCTCACCACGACTTCAATATCACTACTCACTCATCTATGGTAAAAAAACATACCTAGCTCAAATACAGAAACATCCTTTATGTATTCAGTCCGGTATTTTCCTTCTCATTGCTGTAGGAATCATAGTACATGATCCTTCATGAGTACTCCTGAGGTCACTGGAAGTTCATTTTTATATTGAGACACTGCAGGTGGAAAACATTCATTTCCCCCCCAATTACTGCTTGTATATCACTGGTTGCAACCTTTTGTCTTTGACCATTTCTATTACTAGTTCCTCTCATATGCCTAGAAATGTGGTCTGTGAAATTTTTTATCTTGTTCACATGTATTTTTACCGTTTGTTGCTTACCATCAGATTGTGGATTGTCCAACAGAGGCTCCACTTTTGAGTGTGCGCGGCCATGATGAAGTGGCACCAGGACTGGAATTCCAAGGCCATACCGTATTTCACAGGTATGACAGAAGTAGGCAAAAGTACTGTGCAGAAGTAGGCACTGTTTCTTTGATGGCATTTCTCCACGTCCATTTTTGTGCATTTCAGTTGGTGATTTGTGATCTGTTCTTGCTGTTCATCTATGTTCACATAGTAAGTCGTGGATTTTCTACGTCCATTGGCCAGATGTAGGGCTGCAATTTATTTCAACTTTGCATGCCCAAGTGGCATTTACAATAGCCACATAACTTCAGTTCTTGGCACTTCTGTTCAGTTTGGATTCTAATCTCCACTTCCAGCTCAGAAGGTTGCATTCTGGCTGCTCAGGCTCCAGGGCAGAATAGGCCTTGGGGCACATGGAAAACACTGGGTAAATCCCAAAACTTGATTTGCAAAAAATCCACACCTAGCAAGAGGTTGACGCCAGAAAAGGACTCTCTTATCTTGTGGCCTTAGCCAAGTGGTTAGGTCACTCACCCAGAGAGAGGATGAGTTCCCTTCACCCAAAGGAGATTTAAACCTGGATTTCCCACTTCTCAGCAAAGCGTACTAACCACATAGTCATGGCTAGGCATCACTCTCTAGCTCTCCTCTTGATGCTGACCCACAAGAGGAAGACATGGAGGCAGGAAGCAGCAAGCAAGCCAGAGGGAGCATGGCTCAACATGAATGCTATTGGGACAGCTGTGAGGTGGGTTTTGGCTGTGATGCCTGCTCCCAATGGGGTAGAAACTGCTGTTTGTGTATTTTATCCAATAAAAAATTAAATTAAAGCTGTAGAAAAGTTAGTAGGAGCAGGGTTCTCCCTTCCACAGCAGGAGGAAGATAGAAATGCAGGCTTAACCCCCTTCTTGGTGAGGTGGAGCTAAAAAATGGGCTTTCTGCTGCCGTGGAAGGTGCCCTCCTTCTCCATTTACTTCTGGCAGGTACACATGCCTCAACAATCCTGTCTTGCCCATGGGAACAGAATCCAAATGGTGCCCAAGTACAAAAATATTACAGCTACGCAGCTGTTTAACTGCCACTTAGATATGTAAAGGTGAAATCTGGTTTAGACTCTAATGTCTCCTTTTTCAATTTTTGCATACATCTTCCCTGAAGGCATCATAGCTCTTCACGCATTCATTCGATACTGGAAATCTGTCTTGTGACACTGTAATAGTATCTCTCCCAACCCTTCTTTTGAAGCATCCATGAAAAGTTTGATGCCAAGTCGAGTCAAAGAACTGGAACACAAGTAGATGACAAGATGTGGTTTAAGTCACAAAACTTGCTTTCCTGTTTTGGCATCCAAGCCCATTCTAAGTCCTTATGGAGATGACTTGAGATAAATGGGCAAAATCCAATATGCCTGGCAATCTTAAAATTCCCTTTTTATCTTCAGGCCTTGCTTGGCATGTTGAGTATCGGCAGAATCTTTGCTACGTTAGGCAAGATTCCTTGTGCAGTCAGTCTCCCAAATAAAGTCTCCCATTTTTTTAAGAATGACATTTGTCTATGCTCAGTGCAACTTTGTTAGGCCTTGCAATTTCCAGCATTCTTGTTATTCCTGAGGTTCAGTTGGACTTGTTCCCCAATGATTTATGTTGTCGATGTATGCTTTAACACCTGCTAGGCCTTTAGTGTCAGGATCACCATATGGCGAAGTATTTCCGAAGCCAAACATAGTCCAGAAGGCAGTCTTGGAAAGCAGTCTCTCTCAAATGGTGTGTTGAAAGCAGAGCTGTTGGAGCTCACATTTTCTAAAGTGCTGTGCCAAAATTCTGCCAGTACATCTAATTGGCTGAAGATGTTGGCTTGTGCTGTCATCAAGAATAGTTCAGTTCTTGCAGGCAACTGAAATAGGCATACTTTTTATGCTTTTATTCGACTCCTTTGAACCTATGTATAACTTCCCATCCTTTTTGTCCATATTTCCTAAAGAGTCAACCCCATTTATTAGTTTTTCTGTTCTCCAAATGGTACCACTTCATATCATGTTTTATAGGTCTTCTTTTACATATTTGGGACTTTCCGTGTATCGGCATCTTCTCTTCAATATACCCTTTATGTTACTGAGAGACACCCTTTCCTTCGTGCAATGCTATTCATGCTTTCAGAACCTTTTCAGTGTTCTCCATCACCCTCTTTGTGATAGGCCTGCCCTTCAGAAGACCAAGTATCTCACATGTGCACAGGGCCAGGACTGGTTGGCTGTTTCTATGTACAGCTACAAACTGTTTTGTTTTCTCTCCGTTTTAAGTGTCAATACGCAGTACCCTAATAGCGGGAATGTCCTTCTAACAGTCTTTCAAAGACACTTATGACTCCTTTATGTGCTCTTTATACCTGTTTCACTTGATATTTGTGACATTGTTTGTGCCCTAATGCCCATCTTCCAGGTCACATAGGAACCAACTCCTGTTTTCATCTACACAACTAAGGCTGGTTACTTTTGACACCTTTACATCATCTCAACTCCTGGTGGACAGACTGCTTTTTCTATGACCAAATCTGCAGCTACCCTTCATTTCTCTGCCTTTCCCAATGTATCTTAACTTTCCTTTCTTTCCACTTTTTTTTACTGGAAATTTGTAACTGCTCAACAATTTTGAACATGCCTTCTGTAACATGCATTGAAGAAAATAAAACCCAATGTTGTAAAGGTATTTGCTAGGATGGAACCCCTTTTGATTTAGTCCATCTTTCTCATGTTTTTGGCATCCTCCTAAATGGCACTTCAGAAGGTTCCCGTGTTCACCTGAAGAGCTCACTTCCAATGCTTACTTCATGTACTTTCCTGTTTTCTTTGTATATTTGAGCACAATTCATACACACAGTATTGCCTCACATACCCCACACCCACAAATAAAACATTCACTCTGCTTTGGGAAAGCAAAATAAAGAAAAAAAAATTTCAGTCATGGTTGCATGGAGCAGGGACAAAGCCTACTCTTCAGGTCACTCACCCTCCCTTTCCTGCTCAGGCAAAAGCTAACCCTCTGATAGCCACTGCCAATTCTGCAGGAACTGTGAAAGGGTGAAAGCTGTACCTGCTGCTGAAGCCTGCACTCTGCCTCTCCTTCCATGCAGCCAGTTAAGTGGGCAGGAGCAGGGGAAGAGTAGCAGCAACCATTTTACAGTCTCTCCATGCTTCTCTTCTGTGCAGGAAAAGAGACAGCTTCGTTGTTTAAGCCATGCACCCCAATTTTAAAGAAGGGCTAATTTTTATGCGGTATGCTACTAAATACGGTAGTTGCCCAAACCCAGAGTACTTTCCACACTCATGCTAGTTGCCATAATGTTTCCTGCTTCCTCTTCCTCTATCCTCGCCCAATTTACTTCTTGGCAGCTTGTCCCTCACTGGCTTGGTAATTACATTTAAAATCCTCTTTTCACCACCTTCTTCTAGGCTTTTTAAGTTTCTGCTTGTTCTGCAACTCAGTATATATGCGGTGCCCTTTCTCTCACATCCATTTCTCTTCAAAGTCTTTCTTACCATTTAATTCCAGGACAATCTGGCCTTTTATAAAACTCTTACCGTGTTCCATATTTGTAGGACTGACTTTTACCCGCAGATCTGTGACAAACTTCTGTTTCCACTTCTCATAAGTGATATCTGTTTTAGGAAAAATGTTTGAGGACCATAATATATTACTTCTGCAAGGCTTTCCTCTCCATTTGTCCTGTAGCATGAAAAGCTTTATATACAGCACTACACTGGCTGCAACAATGAAGAGACAAGCAACTATTTATCTGCCCTTGTGGCTTACATATCCAGCTCAAATTAGCTTTTAAACATTTTCCAGGCATATTCAGCATTTCCCTTGATTCCCAGTCTTCCAGATTCTTTGTGTGGCAAACCTAAACCCTGTGGTGTAACCAGCCTCTTGTCCTTGGGCAATTTCGGATGATGCCTAGAGTCATGCAGGACCTTGTTCCGCTCTGTCTTTTGATCTCACTTTCATGATGCGACTCTAGCAGAACCTCTACTGAAGATACTGCCCTGGTAGACATTGATATTGCACCAAGGTGGGGATGGTGCCAGAGCTGTTGGGGCAGTCAAGTGCCAACACTGTCAGTGCCAATTTAATAGCTTCTTTTTTCCTGCCTTCCTTTTGCTGAACCCCTTGAATGCTGTTCAAGAAAAAAAACTGTTGTTGAAGATCTTAACAGCTAAAACAGGGCCTACCCAACAGATGCATGAGACAAACCTCTACAAATGAACAATAAAGTACCATCATTCTTTATTTAATTTAGCTGAGGGTGCATATTGGCTTTGGGATCATTAACCCATGGCTTGCAGGGGACTGATTGCAAAGAATATTTAAAGAAAAATTAAACTTGGAACACATAAAGCATCGATTATTTTTCCAAAAGTGGCATAAATTCTGAAAAGACTCGAATATAAATTCTGCAAATTTTGAATACCCCTAAAGTGGCATTATTTAATTTTCACACACAACAGTATTTTTAAATATTGTTGTTTTGCCCCTACATCATTAATGTGTCAATGTTTAATTTCAAAAGGGTATCACAAAAGAGACATTGGTTAAAAAAATATACATATTTTTGTTTTCATAGGAAAAACTGGTCATTGGAAATATTTATCAAATAATGTATTAAAAGTCTCTCCATTACTATTCTTCACAGTCCAAGAAACAAAGTTGATTATGCTTATATACAGCTACATAATCTCATTGTTTGAAGATCTAGTCCCTTTATTTGTAAATGCTAAAGAAAAAAGTGAAATCTGTCATTGCTCTCCAATCTCTTGGCTAGACTGATATATGGTCATTTTGGGCAAATCAAAATGAAAGAGACATCCAAGGACATGTAAAGCAATCAAAAGAATCCTGGGGATAAAATAAAAATACACAAGAGTAACAAAAGAAAGCATTATTAAAGATGATGTTGAAAAGAATACAGAATGACAGGAAAATGCATGTGACATGCAGTATGCTGTTGAGGAAAAATTTAATTTCCTACATATCTCACAGTAATAAAGAAAAGGTTCTATGGAAATACTGAACAGAAAAAAGCATGAAGTAGAATAGCAGCAAATGGTTTAAATTGTTCACTGTTCAATTTATTAATATTATCAACATTAATGGCTCATTCCATGCAATGAATAAAGTGAGGCAACTGCTCTCTGCCAGAACTCGCACCATGGGTTGATAGTTACTCATGGCTAACTGATTTTTTTAACTTAAACTGTAAAGGAAAGCATATTTACATATTTATATGTACATTTACTCACAGGAATAAAATTAAGTCAAATCTTGAACAAAAGGGTTGTGTTTTAAAGAAGAGACTATAAAACAGTACTGAACAGTACATGTCCAAAAGATTTTAAAGGCTTGGTGAGTTTCTCCATTCATTTTCCCCTAAAATGTATTCTTTCTCCAGTCATTTAAAATTTAGTAGGCTAAGTACTTCATTTCCGAGTAAACAAGTGGAAAAAGTACACAGCAAGCACGGTAAAGTATAGCTCCACCACTGAAAAATGCCCGTGGCTTGGTGATCCAGGATTCTGACTTAAAGCAAAAATAAACAGCATACAGAGCAACAGCAAAGAAGTGGCCAATCAACACCATTGGTTTAGGAGATAACCTACACAGGAAAAGAAAATTGAAGACATTAATAAAGAAGAGTACACAGGATTTTCAGTCTTACAAGCAGAACTGATTTCCTTGTGCACACTGCTGCCTGATCTAGGCAGTGGCACTTTGCTGTCTCAACTGGAAAAAACTGGTCTAGCTTTGAACTGCTGTGTGTTAAGTAATTCCTTCTAAAACACTGCTCAAGTGCACCATTGCTTCAGCTCTATTTCTGATGCAGTCTTCATCTCTGCCTTCATCACTTCCCACGTAGATAACTGTAACTCGCTTTTCAATAACCTCTTCAGGTCCCAGATTTCATGACTCCAATGTATGAGGATGCAGTTGCTCACCTTCTGACACGTTCAAAAAGCACTATCCTATGCCTGTCCATCTATTTCAGGATACCGTTTTAAAAACCATCCAGGAACTCACTCCTCCGTTTTTATCCACACATCTAAGGCTGGTTGCTTTTGACACCTTTATATCATCTCATCTCCTGGTGGACAGACCTGCTCTTCTACCACCAAATCTTTAGCTACCCTTCAATTTTTCTCCCCTTGTCAAGGCATCTAAACTTTTCTTTCCACTTTTTTTACTGAAAATTTGTAACTGCTCAATTCTGTAATGATATTTGTTAGTCTAGAACCCCTATCCATGCAGAGTCCCAAGGAGTGGGAGCCAAGGTCAACATTAGTAGACCACAATGTACGATCACAGCTATTCAGAAATACTGTATATATTATCTCCTACTACAGCACAATAGTTATTTTGAAATCTTATGCAACTTACACAGACAGCAATCCAACTGGACCAGAGACACACTCTCCACCAAGTCTGAAGTAATGGAAACAGGCTTTCCTGAGCTGGTGTAGAGAATCTACAAAATGAATTAAAATTACCTTCAACAAGAACTGAAAATACTTACCAGTAAACAAGATGGTGATACAAATTACAGTAAAGATAACAGTAGCCATTCCATTATTTATTTATGTTACTTAGTTAAAACAATAATTTTACAAAATCTTTATAAGCCTGCAACAATACAGCAAATGAAGTTTATTTTGCAATGAGGATGCTTACACCAATGATCACCGAGTCATTTATGTTGACTGGTTTACAGAAGACATTAGCACCTTAACAATTATGGAGGTACAGTAGTCCAACACTGACAAGTATTCCTAAAATCTTTTGTAAATTATGTATTTCTACTTAGCTTGTGATGGTTACATCTAACCATGTCAGTGATACCTTAGAAAACCTAGACATGTTTAACTCTTGGGTTTTGTTTAAATGCGTAACCCTATATTTAACTAATGTGAGTATTTTATCATGCATTTAGCACTAAAAAAAAAAAAAAAACACAAATCACACCTTTAAACTGTTAACATGAACAAATGCACTCAGCAGCAGTTTAAGTGTTCCAGTTGCAGTCAGTGGTAAAATGTCCACTGGATTCAGTAATAAGGGTCAGTCAGTTCTGGATGCTTTTGAAAATCCCACCCTAAATTTCCTCTGCTCAGTGTCAGCTATTTTAAAGTGCTCAAAAATATATCTGAAATTAGAAAGGTTTTTGTGTCTTAAAAAGCCTTCAAAATCCTAGTGCCTGAATACCTACACATGTACACACACCATTTACTAAGTTATAACAATTACAAAAACTGGCTTTTATTTAACTGTCTTAAACTTACCATCTGTAGCAGCAAACAGTTCATAAAGGGCCTGAGCAAGAACATTCACTACAAAAGAATGAGACCTTTTTCTTGACCAGTAAAATGCATTTTTTGCCTGCAAACGGAAGAAATATTAGTATTAATGCCAGGATATATAGGAAAGTATTTAAGAGTCTTCTAAGCTGCTAAACAAATTATTTTCATTTAAAAGTTCTATTGCTCCCTGCCGTCCTTTCTTCCTACTGATTTTTATACCTCTTCCCATTTCAAGGTAAAATTATTAACCAAACTGTAAGGCTGGCATCAGGCTGTTTAAAAAACAATTAGATCTCCTCTTTCCTTACTTTGCTGTAGCAAATGCATCTAACTGAAAACTCATGCCTATCTTTCCACTGTCAATCTAGGCCAAACTGGTGCATGGAACTTCTGCCCACTTCCCCTGTGCAGCCACTGGCCCGAGCCTGGGAGCTGTTCTTTTCATTC
>NW_017728992.1:186460010-186460282 GCF_001723915.1 Gavialis gangeticus | reverse complement strand
TGCTCCCCCCCCGCCCCAGTCAGGGCTCTCAACCCCCATCCCACAAGCTGCTTTAGGTGCAGCCACTTCTATCACCATTTGCTGCTGCCAGAGCTGAGCAAGTAAATCCTGGTGGTGGGGAGGGGCAGGAGGGACAGGGTTGTAGGTTCCCTGAGGAGGGATCCCACTCCACCCCACCTGTGGGTCACAGCTCCCCACCCCCATCCCTCTCAAGCTGTGCCTACCCCACCACCCACAGGTTGCGCCTGCCCTACCCACCCCACTCAGGGTAA
>NW_017728992.1:186448535-186459467 GCF_001723915.1 Gavialis gangeticus | reverse complement strand
CACCCCCAGCTAGCCCCACCCCGTTCTGTCTTACCTGATATCAAGCTGCCATTTTGAATTGATTTAACCTCCCCCTAATGCCCCCAAATGTCTGTACTTAGCCAATATGCGTACATCTTTTTAACTGAAATGTTCCTAGTGCCCAGCAACAATGTAGCAACAATAATCACATTCAACCCAAACTACAGGGGTAATTTAGAGATGAATGGTAACTTAGTACATGTAACATTCTAGACTTTGAGTTTACATCTCCCCCAAAAATCAGCACTGTCAGTAACACCAGCCCCTTAATATCACAATCACTACTGATTTAGCACTAACTCAGAGGCATGAATGATACCTCCAAAACACAGCTATATCCTGTAGCACCGGTATCATGAGCTAATGTTCCTACATTTCTTGAAGTTCTGTGTTAAGAGCTGTCTTTATTGTTCTTTAAAACCATCTCTTGAAATCAAGAGCAAACTGTTGATGGGCCATGTCTACACCAAAAGTCCTTTAATAACATAGGAATAGCACTACAGTATACCAACAAATGACTCCTAAAGCAGATGCAACTGTAATAGCAAGCCATCCTCCCACTTCATTCCCAATTCTCAACTGCCCCAGCCCGTACTTATACAAGATGTTAAGTAAAAGTCTGAAATTACATAGAGTCACCTACGCAGTGTACCAGAAAGCACTAACTGTACCTGCAGAATAGCAGAATCTTCATAAAGGTCTGGAATGTCCTGAAGCAAGCTCCTCCATATTTTAATGTCATTCAGAATAACACTCATTCCTCCACCTGTTAGAGGGTGCCTCATATTATATGCATCTCCCAAAAGGAGAACACCTAGGTGTGAAAGAAGACTTGGTCAAAGTACACATGCCTAGTACATCACTTTAGAAACAAAAGACTTTTATTTCTCTTTTAAAATGTGCTGAGGCTCAGCCAAGAAGACATCCTAGCATGAAAACCACCTGAATAACAACTCAGTATCAAAGTGGTTTCAAGAATTAATAATTATTAATTAATTGTATTGTTTATCGTTCTAATACAAGTATATTAATACATTAGAATTAAATCATAACCTCTAGGTGTTGTGAACCCTCTGAGTTGCTGATATTACAGATGTAAATTAAACAAACTACTGCGTGAAACTCAATTTAAATAATGCGTGGTTAAAGTTTAACCTGAGAGGTGTTAACCAGCTTAAAAATGTGTCAAAATGCATCACATCCGAAAATTTTAAACCTCAAAGCACTATGTTCTAATAACATATAAGCCTCTCAAAATTATAGTGTTTAGAGGGTTTTTCTTAAAACTTTCCTTGAAAATTTACTTTGAGAAATATGAGCATGAGATTTCAGCCCAATTAACCTGTTAAAGCCCCCCCAACCCCAAAAAAGAAAACAGGGGGCACATCTACATGTTAATTAAAGCGCTTTTGCTAATGTGCATTAAATTTAGTACCTCCATTGTGAGGTACCAAAAAAGGCGCATTAGCCTATTTTAATGCACATTCGGCCTGTGCAAATAGGGAACTATTCATTTCCGGTTCGGCCGATTCGGATGCTAGCAATTCAATTCGGAGCTCCAAATCGGTTTTCTGCTTCGAGTTGGCCAAATCAACTCCGAAGCTTCGGAGCTGATTAGGAGATTTGGCCATAGGGTATAATGGGGAATCAATGAAATATCTCTAACTTCGTTGTTTTTTGTCCAATTTAAACTAAATTTGCAGGGGTAGTAGCTTTTGCTGAGAGCATGAAGCCTGTCAAGTGTCAAGGAGGTAGGTGCAGGGGCTTGGGGGAAACTGCACCCCAAATTTTTGAAAGCAAAACTCATGTCACGTGTGTGCGTTAAGCCACAGCGGGGTCAAAACTGCAAGGACGGTAGCCCCTGGTGAGGCCACAAAGCCTGCCAAGCTTCAAGGAGATAAGTGCAGGGGTTTGGAGAAAACTGTACCTCAAGCTGCGGACAAGCAAAACCTCAGCTAGACACGCAGGGCCTCAGAACCCGGACTCCCCCTGCACCTATCTCCTCGACAGCTGGCAGGTTTCATGGCCACAGCAGGGGTCACCATCCCTGCAGCGCCTTAACACACACAGTGTCATCCATGTCACGAGTTTTGCTTGTCTGCAGTTTGAGGTACAGTTTCCCCCAAACCCTGCTCCAATCTCTTTGAAACATGGCAGGCTTTGTGGCCTCAGTAAGAGCTACCATCCGTGAAGTCTGCACCCCACTGTGGCTTAACACACATGACACGAGTTTTGCTTTCAGAACTTTGGGGTGTAGCTTCCCAGAAACCCCTGCACCTACCACCTGGAGACTTGGCACACGTCATGCTCACATCAAAGACTACCATCCCTGCAAGTTTCATTTGAATCAGCCAAAAGACAACAAAGTTATAGCTATTTAATTGATTCCCCATTATATGCTATGGCCGAATCTCCAAATCTTTTCCTAATAGATTCGGAAAGTCTGAATCAATTCGGAAAGCCTAAAGCTTCCTGCGATTCAATTCGGATTCGTAGATTCAGCCTCCAAATCATCTCCGAATCATGATCCAAAGCTCTGCATAGCCCTAATGCACATTAGTGCAAGCACATGTTTTTGTGACACTTTACTGAGCATTAAAATAGGCTAACGTGCATTAAAGCACATGCGTAGATGCACCCAGAATGCCTTCAAATAAACCAGCTGTTAACCTTAATTCTAGGTATCAATACTAGTATGCTACTAACGGGTGCTGAACACGTGCACACACAGAGAGAGAGATATGTTTAAATTTACCATTTTCACAATAGATAAACATGACTGGGAAAGTTGTCCTTAAAACATACAAAAACATTTTTTGTTCTTACTACCCAGTACATACCTCTTTTGTTGACTGGCGAAGGAGGTAGGAAGCTTGCTGGCATGGTCCTCAAACGATCATTCTGAACAGCTATTAAGAACGGTTCTTTTAAATGTTCTGAAACGAACAGACTATTTAGTTACCTGATTTATACAGGGTCCTCAAGTTAAATAACTGGCAAAGAAGCAACCATAATCTCTTGGGGTTGTAAACTTTCCAAGTTGCCGACATTACAGATGTAAATTGAACTACTTTTTGACATTGTGAAATTTTTAGGTAATAGAAGGTCAAGGTACAATCCTTTCTGCCACTAATCCCAATTGAGTTGACTGAGAACTGAGGATACCTAGCACCTCACGAAAATAAGGATGCAGCTGTGGAAATAAAGGGAAGCTCATCACTCAGGATGCTGTACAGATCAGGCAAAAATTCTGTACTAGCAATAGTTCTAGCATTTTAGTCAGAAAGGACAACACATTAGACTTGAACCTGTTGATATCAAATGACTCTATACTGATACCACTAATGTCACTGCCAAAATTCTCAGTGACTGCATTGGCACAGGATCAGAACCTAGAATAATTACTAAGGCAAAACATCAAGGGATATCCAAGGCAGGAAAAAAGGGCACAGTGAATTCCCTCCTTCAAATGTGAATGCTTACAATCATTTCCAGATGAGCCAAAAGAAGTTCTATTTCAGGGGGACTAATCTTACTATTCCAGCTCTGCCTTCACCAATAGCAACTGAAAACCCCAAATCAGCCTCTAAATATGCATTTGTCCATTTCAACCTATCTAATTACTTCCCCTAATATCTACAGAAAAACATATAGCTACTTCCGAAATTTCAGTTCTACTGTTGCATTTACATATGCAGACTAAATGATGTCCTACCTAGCAACAAAAATATCACTGGAGAAATATCGACGCTGTTTAGTAGCGCCCAGAATCCATCAAGAATGTGGAAGCTGGCAGATAAAAACAGAAGACTATGAGGTGTAAGAAGTATAATCAACCAAAAAGAAACACAAGTACTAGAGAGCTAGGAAATACAAAAGGCAAGATAAAGCCACCACACGTCATTCACTCTTGTCCTTTTAGGGCTGAAAAGTAGCAGTGGACCCATAAAGATTTTTTGGGCCGATACCAATGGCTGATTATTGACCAGCCAGATCAGCCAATACTGATCTGATTGCTAACATGCAGCCTGGCAGCTTGGAAAGCAGTGTCCAGCTGATAAGTCTGTTAGGTGGAAGGAAGGTGGGGGAAGGAAGGGGTATGGGGGGTGCAAATCAAGGCTCCCAGATCAGGCAATGGTGGTGCAAGGAGGAGGAGCTACAGCCAACCCAAAAGTCACCATAGCCCCCACTCTCAGTACTGCCACCACCCACCCCACCCCCGCCTTCCTGGAGCGCAGCCCAGGCCCAGCCCCCCCTGCTGGGAAGAGCCCAGCATGGCCCCAGCCCCGAGCATGCAGCAGGCAGCCCACCCTCACCCCATGAACAGATCCAGGGCGCACATGCTCCTCATGCCTCCCCAAGGGTGTGCGCGGTGGTGGAAGGCATTCTGAACAGCTGTCCCACCGTGCCCTCTGGACAAGGTGTAGCTCCATCCCATGCCCTGTGCGGCGCCTGCCCCTACCCTAGTCCCACTCCCCTCCTCACCACAGGGGCCTCGATCTGCCCCTCCGTGACCTTTCCCTCCCCCACATCCCCCGACTTACCAGCCAGACACTGCTCTCTGAGTTGTCAGGCTACACTCCTAGCTGCATGCATGCTGCGGCTGCACACATGCACATGGCATTTAATTGATTACATTATCAGCCAAAAAAGTCGATTGCCAATACTGTCAATTTTCCTTGTATTGGTGCCAATACGATATGGACCTATGTATCAGAGCACCTCTACTAAAAAGGCAAAGCTTAAGCACCTGGAAAACCAAGTGTTTCAGAGTTAAAAGTGCCACCTTCCACATTCCAAGATCACACTAGCTTTAGGGCTTTTTGCCTGAGCCACATCTGCCAGCTTACAGCTCCTCTCCTTGATCTCACAACTGTTTTCTGTGCCACAGAAAACTACATCCCAAGAGCAGAGTCACAGTCTCTAGACAACCTAATTTATATAGCAGGCAGGCCTAGGGCAGCTCTAGAAAGTATTTACTAGCAGTCTTAGACTGGCAAACACTCCTAATGTCAGGGCAGGTTATATCATGAAAAGAGGAGCAACAGCTAAAAGAGCTTCTACCAGTTTCCCCAAGTGAAATAAATTATAACTGCAAAAGTACATCCATGCACATTCATCTAAACTACAGCTAGTGCCAAAGATGGCTTAATACTTATAGATAATACTTCAGCTACAAATAAAACTCACACAAGTTGGTAAACAATGTATTACAATTCTGAAGAATATAAATACAAAAATCTTACCAGGTAGCTGTGGAAGTATTTTCTCAGTCATGTACTCTCTGATATTTTTTGGCATTTCTCCTCGAATGTCAACAAGCACTCGAGTCTCATTTGAAGAAATCTGGTAGATTAGTACTGGACTAGGATTAGCTAAAACAAGTTCAGCATGATTTGCTTTAAACTGCGGTGCATCCTTTAAAAAAAAAAGGAAAAAAGGATTAGTAAAAGGGTGAAAGAATGCCCTCTTACACAATCATTTCCTGATATGCTTTAAATTCCATTATATCCAAAACAGACTATCTCATTAGATTTTATGTTAACATGTTCTATATAACCATTTTTATAAAAGTGCAATTAATGTGGTAGTTTCACAAACAATGTTTACTTGGTTTCATTGCATTTGACAATTTTAATATTTATTAAACAGTAAAACAGGTTATATAGCTCATTTAATCTTTTGTTTTTATATTTTAGCATATTTGTGTGCATATACAATACAGGTCACTTTAGTATTTTTTCCATGGGATTTATTTTCAAATGAACAAGAGAGAGGCAAGAGGAAGGAGTGCCTACAGATGTAATTATGTTTTCTACTATAGACACCTCAGGAAAGTACCCAAGCAGCTGTTTAACTTGAAACAGACTAGAAGACTCATCAGCTAGTCATATACTTTAAGTTAAGCACGTGTTCAAGAACTTCTCAGATCAGAGCCATAACCATTAGTGCATAATTGTCAAATGCTTGTAACTTTGTTAAATCAAGATTATTTTTGTTATACCAAATAAAGAAAGTATTCATTATGAACTATGGGCCGTGTGTAGACAAAACGGGGGCTCTAAATTGAAGTGGTGAGTTTTAAAAAACACTGCTTCAATTTAGGGCTGATTAAACCCCCATGTTGTGCACACACCTGCACACACTTACCTGCCTCTCTAGCAGGGAGGGGAGGGGAGGGCGAACTGCTGGTGGGTGGAGCAGTCCCTATGCTGGGGGAGGGGGGAAGGGGGAAGGCTGAGGCTTCCATCCACAGCAGTGGCAGCCCCCGCCCCAGCAGCACCAGCCCACAGGCACCTGGCTTGGGCGGTCCGGGGGGCACCACAGATGCAGAGAGAAGCACGGGGCCCCTGCACAGCTCAGGCAGGCAGGCAGGCTCCAAGGGGGAAAAAAAAAAAAAGATCAGGCTCGCTGCTTTTCTTGGGTAGACCCTGCTTTCCCGGGCTGCTGCCAGGCTGCTTGCAGGGCTTCCTACAGAGCCGTGGAGCTGCACAGAGCCCAGCGCTTCACTCCACAGCTGTAGGGGCAACAAACAAACTCCTGGAAGGAGTTTTAGTTTGCTGCGCCCCAAGTAATTTAAGGCGCATTACACCACTGGATTTCCTACAGCAGCTGGAATTAATGCACAATATACAGCCAAGGCAAACACCGACACCATTAAAATGGTGCAAAAGTGTTTAGCCCACTTTAAAGCATTGTGCACACATGCCTCTAGTTTCATCTACACATGGCCATGGACACATTTTTTTTTATTCGTTTTTACTGAAATCACTACACATGTCTACACTGCAAGGAAATGTTAGCCTGGTTTGGCTACTGTGTGTTAACTAACTTGGGTTAAAATAACAGTGAAGACAAGGCAATCAAATTTAAAACCCAAGTTAATTTGTCTTCATGGACCTTCCTTTTTCATCCAATGCAGACTTATCCATTGATGGTCTTGGTATTGATTTCAACAAGATAGGGCCACTCTTAGGTACAGAGTAAGTAAGCAAAACTTCAGCTTACAAAATGGAAGGATCAAGAAGTTACCAGTATATGGAGACAGGGACTACAATGCAGATGGTTTTACAAAAAGCCTTCAACATGCAAAGATTCATATACATGCTTCATGTTCTGCAATATAAATTACTCCCAGGAAGTGATGTGCTTTTCAATGGCACTTGACAATGTAGGAAATTAAGCATGTCCAGAGCCTTAACTGTAACAGACAAGGACAATGCAGAAAATGAAACAGAGATCAATTCCTTAAAAATTAACGTTAACAGTGCACCGGCAAAGCAACATGTTCCATCACTGTTGCTTCTTGTAGTTCTCTGTAATCACATCTTTCATTAAGTCTACTTCAGTACCCAGGACCTAAAACATTGTAGAACAGAGTATGTGTGTTGGCGTGAATATATGGATTATACTAACTGTAATCTTCCTAAAAAAGATTCAACAGAATCTGAAGGTAGCACATATCAATAATTTACAAGTAAAAATTATCAAATTAACTTCTCTTCTTCTCCATAGAAAAGGAAAGATAATGGTGCTCCTGTACAGAGTGTATTGTTATTCGAATAATTAATTTGGTTGAAAACCATTTAAGATCAGAGCTCAAGACACAGTTTAAAACAGACTATAGCTGCTGAGTAAAAGATAGCAATAAAAGCACTGTTTTTTAAACTGTTCCATGAGGGTAAATTCTCAATCTCTGTAAATCTCATTTATTACTAGCAATTATGATTGCACATGCAGAGAAAAATATGCATCAGAGTGATTAGTTATCTGCCTCCTGGAAAAAGGCCTTGCCTACATGAGGCTGCCTCTCAGAAGTTATGGCAGCAAACAGCAACAGTCAGAGAAGCCAACAGAGCACGTACACGTCTGTATGGCTTCTGACAACTCCATGTGGTTCCTGCCTTAGCAGTACATCAGTGAGGCTAAAGTGCATGTTGGGGGACCTGGGACCACCCCAGAGTGGTCCCAGGACTGGGACCCACAATCAACTGATTTCTAACTGGCTCCAGTGCAGTCCTGTGTCTGGGACTGACAATCTTCTGATTATCAGTTCCAACCTTGGGACCACATCAGTTCACCAGGCACCTGACTTTCTACTTGTCCCTGAACTGGGATTGATCCCCAATTCCAAAAATCACACGCGTTTCCACGCACATGTATAATGGCAAGAGGTGTAATTTGTTAAGATCGGGAAACAGATCCCATCAAGCCACGTGCCAAGGCCCTCAGAGGCTAGACAAGGGTGCAGCAGCCCTGAGCAAGTACCCATCTGAAGGGCTGCACAGGGGGCCAAGCTTGGCCAGAGACAGCAACATCCCTCTTCCTGCACCTGCTCCCTGTCATTCCTACCCCTAGGGTGTCCTCCAGCACCTCCCCCAAATGGTTTAGCTACAGAACCAGTGGCATCTAGCATACAGCCCACCCCTTTTTAAATCCTTGATCTGCCTGTGTGCAGGTAAATTTACATTCACTTTCTGGGTAGCAGCAAAGGCTTTCTTTCAGTCTCTGAGCTGGCCTTGCTCTGCTCTAGAAAGGAGGAGAACTGTCACCACAGGAGAGCTGTGAGTATAGACACTCACAACACTACCTGCCAAAACTATGGAGTGTACACTTAGCATCTACCCTTTGCCTCAGTTTCCAATTTGAGCCAGCTCTCTTGTGCCACTTCATACAGTAGCTGATCCCCATCAAATATTCCAAACATTAGAACAGTCTTTAAAACTGTTGAGCCAAAGTATGCATTTTCATCCACTGACTGACAGACAGAAAAAAGCATGCTGATTTCACATGCTGAATAAACTTTACTTAATGCCATTTCCCACTGAGCTTCTCCCACCAGAAACCATACCCCACCTAAGGCAGATGGCATATTTTTTCCAGGAAGGCATTTGAGGCGCATTTCTTTTCTCTTTTCAACATGGATCAAATCCTTAAAAGGCATAACTGAACCCTAGGAAATCTATGCAGAAATTCAATGAATCACGCAAGCAATTCACTAAATTTCAAGGCCCTGGGAAAAAAGCAGTGATATATCCACTTCTTGTGTGTCATATATATGAGATGTTACCTTCAATATACAACCAACAAAATGAGATGAGACAGTAACTTTATTGGAAACCAGATTTTTCCTAAATTTGGAGAAAAGTCCATCAGCAACAATTGTCAGAGGTGCATGGAGTTCCTGTAATATAAAAATAATATTTTGTTCAAACACATAAAAAGTAACATATTACCTGAATATTAGTTTTCACATAATTTAAAATCTGATATTAAAATATAAATATGTGCGTAATTAAAAAATAGCTGAATTCATTTACCTCAGTTTTAAAAGGACCACCCCATACCACATCTCCTTTGCAGTAAGATGGGTCTGTAATATTTCCTACTTAATAAGACTTCTGCTGAGAGCATTATGAGCAACTGAGAAAGACTAGCAGCTTTACAGTTGAGAAACACTGCTGTTGTAGTTTATTTTTATTTAAGAATCTTAAATCGCATAAAGTAAAAAAAGGATTAAATAACCAATTACAGTAGGTTACAGTAATTACATATGAATTTCTAATAGGGATGTAAATATCATCTGAAAATTCTAATTATACCGTTTAAACAGTTAAATAGTCCTATGACAAGGGGGCAGGGCAGCGTGGGGAGCTGGGGCCGAGGATGATCGGTGGGATTGCGGCAAGTTCCACTGCCAACTGGGACTGAAGCCTGTAGCTACAGCAGGCTCTGCGTGGTGAGTGTGCAGAAGCAAGCAGACAGCAGCGCCAGCAGTGCAGGGTGGCAGGGTCCCCAGCTTGGTGCTGCTGATTGTCTGGGGAATGGCTCTAGCACGGCTCGGCTGCTGGCTGCCTCCAGATGGGGAAGGGAGCAGCACAGTCCCTTCCCTGTCTGGATGCAGCCAGCAGCTGGGCCAGTACCACGCTACTTCTGCTCAACTGAAGGCTTGCCCCAGTGCTCTGGCTCCTAGCAGAGGATGCTTAGCCCTCAGGCGGATGTCTCTGGCACGATCCTATGCATGTCCAGCAGCAACACACCCCCAGGCTGGGAGTGTTGCTGTGGGTCTTTGCCAAGCAACAGCTACCGGAGCTCAGGGGAGGGCGAGAGGGAGGTGCCACTTGGGGCCTGGGTGCTCTTGGGCTGGAGGCACCATCTGGTCATGGCACAATGTGGTCCAGCTGTCCTAGCAGGTGGGAGCCCCTGTGGGTGCTATTAGGGCAGGTAACACCTGGCTCCATGCAGCCCCACCACTGTGCGTGGTCCTATTTAAGCCCTGCCATCTCCTCCACATCTTTGTCCAGCTCCGCACCCCAGGTAACTGCTAGTTACCACCCTGGCCTCAGCAGCCATACGATGTTGCAACTCAGGTTCATTCTGCCTCCCAACAACAGGCAGCACCAAGCCTGGAGGTAAATGGTAAACCTTAAACATTATAAATATAATTAGTTTAACCTTTTACATCCCTAATTTCTAACCAATGAAAAAGTTCTATCAGAGATTAATTACTATTTCTTTAGAAAGCACCAAAGAGCAAGATTAGAACAAATAATCCAACTCATTCAGCATGGCCACTTTTTATTTAATTTTGGACACAATGATTCACAATGATTTGGTTCTATTAAATGGAGTACATACTCCATTTGCTTCCAGAAAGCAAACTATACATTATGAAACTACCTCAAACCTATGTTTTTCAACATTTCATTGATCTTGAAGTGAAAAGAATCATCCAAGAGTGATGAAACTGAGACAAATATATTTCTGTTTTAAAATTATACATACCTTTGCCTTTTTATCCTGTATCTCAACATTGCCTGACCTATATATTATTCCTTTTGACTGAAATTTACAAGTCGGTTCACTCATCTGCTTCATCTTTACCAAACAGGAATTTAGACAATATGGGGA
>NW_017728992.1:186440411-186443535 GCF_001723915.1 Gavialis gangeticus | reverse complement strand
TATTATTCCTTTTGACTGAAATTTACAAGTCGGTTCACTCATCTGCTTCATCTTTACCAAACAGGAATTTAGACAATATGGGGATATGGGGCCTATATAAGAATATAGGTTTGAGAGGCAGATAAGAAAATATAGCAATTGCTAATTGTAAACTTTATAATAGTCGTCTTCTCTTTATTCCTCCCCTATTTTTTAAAAATAAAGCACAGTAGCAAACTAATTAAAATTTTTCTTCTTTAAGGGGCACTAATGAGTAATGATTGAAATGAACTAAGTCTTTAATAAAAGAAGTGGAAAAATTAGAAAAGGATGCTTGCTTCTAAGCAAGTAAAGTTTCCTTAACAAGAGTTAGAAGTATAGACAAGGAGTAGACTGATTTGCTCAGATTGAAGGTACACTAAGACCTTGCTATTTTAATTTAGCAGCTGTTAGCTCATGACAGACTCTAATCTCTTGTCATTATGTCATACATTAAGTTCCTGAGCTTAAGTTTAATTTACTTTTTCAGTTTCCAGGCTGTGAAGAATGAGGAAAACCAAAGGTCATATTTCATTAATGCTGCTGGACAGTATTTTGTTTACTGGATATGAATTTCTAATATGACCCCAGATCTACGTCTAGAAGAGGATTCTCTGTGCAAAGGTCTCCCTTCCACAGAGGGAGTGGGATTCAGTCACTTTTGTGCTCTTTCTGGGCAGGCCAAAAGGATGGATACCAACCTCCCTTAGGATACAGGAAAACTAGTAAAAAAAAATCTTTTATTGTAAGCAGAGTGACTTCTAAGGTTACCGAGTAGAACCAGCTTCCCCAGCTCTCCCAACCCCACCACGCTGCAAGGGCACAGAACTGCAAAACCAACAAATATGTAAAGCACAAAAATCAATTCTGTCATCTGAATGTACAAGACAATCAGAAAACAAATAGATCTTCTGATACTGAAACTACAGTTTTTTTAAGGGAATGGACCTGGAAAAATCCAAGGAAACTTCCAACTTTCTATAGTGACAGAAATTAGTTATTTTTACACCTAAACAAATTGCACAAATTCCTTAATGCAACATACTACTCTATACTGCTCGGCATTTTACATATGTACACTTAAGTATAGGAGAAAAAAGAAATCAGAACACAGATAATGAAGCAACTTACCCAAAATCACAGGCTTGCACTCCATCCATAAGGTAACACTACCTCTCTTTACTAAAATCTCCTTTATTTTCCTAATGATTTAGGAAATTATGCATCAGCATTCTGAAATGGCCGCTTCTTAAGTGTCATACCTGTGACTAGGATACACCACAGAATAGTGAAATCTGCAATCTCACCTTAGTATCTCCGGTTTCTTTATCCTTGTACTGAACACCCATCACACAATCGTCTTCCTCAAGTAATTGCAATACAGTCCCTTCAATGAATTGGGTGCTGGAATGAAAAAGAACATTACAAATTACAGAAAACAAAGAGACCCACAGGGCCTAATTTTCAAACACATATCGCAACACAGTTTGTTTATGATCCCATTCTGCAAACAAAATGCATTCATTTACCCACATGTGTCCTAAGCTTGTCTGGAAGTTATGTGAAACACCACAGTATTAATCATCAGGTTTAGTGCAGCACTTTAAACAGGTCCATGAACCTAGATCTCTCACACCTTTGGAAAGTGTCCTAAACATGATGGCTGAACTAACTGGCTCTCAGGCCAGACCTCCTCACATTCTCTCTTGTTGAAGCTGTTCCACTTTTGTATAAATAAGTTGTTCATATGAGCAGGAACTTGATCATAGCTCTCCCTGACCACTGGGCTGAAGAATCAACCTCTCCCTTCTCACCTCATGAATATTTGATAATTTATATAGAGCATTAATGGCTTCAACAGGATGGAATTAAAAAGGCTCACCTAAGAATACCAAAAGCCTAGCAATTAGGGTACTTTCAAGAGACATGAAAGACCTGGACCCACATCATTCTATATCAGGAAGAGTTGGGATTTCATAGCGTGTCTCAGTTCCCAAGTGAATGGCCTAACTTCTAAACCACTGGGTAAAGTGGGACACATTAAAACATGCTTGCCTACCTGGCCTGATCCAGCAGACATTTTCAGAACATGTCTATTGGATAATCAGGTGCCACAGACTAGAGACCTGATGAATGCCTAGACTGAGAATACTGTCAGGCTGTAGATGCCAAACAGCTTGGGTACATCAGGATTTGAGAGGTTGCGCACATGCCCACTGGAAGAAAAGTTCATCACCAAAGGACTTTAAGTACCTACAAGATTAAAAGCAGCTAAGTAGGGGGTCAGAGTGTCTCTGTGAAACCTTAATAGTGGATATAGGTACTTAAAGTAGCAAGGATGTGACTAAGTCACTTTATGGATGTAGAACATCCTCAGAACTAAAATGGTAATTAATACTAGAGTAAAATCAAGTTAATCTCTCACTCGAAGTGGACGGGTAATGATGACTGAATATCCATCACTGAATAATTATCAGCAGCTATTTTCAACTTTGTGTGAGACACTGTAAGACCCCCATGTCAAGGCACGGTAAAGATACATTTCTTTCTTCATTAGGAATATTTAACAATCAATTACAAAAAATTCTGAGTGCATACCAGATGCATTCTGACTTGATACATGAAAATTAGATGATTTTACACAAAACCCACAATGTACAATCTACAAAAAAAGTCAGTGCTGTTTAATAATTATATGATTTGTGATTAAGTAAAATAATTAAAAACCTTTGTTTTGCACACTTACATGTACTCATCACCAAAGCAGAAGATAATTCTGCATATTGGAACAGCGGACTGCCTATATCTTACCAAGCCATGAAAAACTGAAAAGTATCCAATGTTTTGTCAACATCAGCTGACTTGACAGGTGTAGGAAAAGGAAAGGCAACATTGGGCCCTTGCTGAACCAGATGGGACAACTGACAACCGATGCCCAGGAAAAAGCAAACTTGCTAAATGGGTACTTTGCGTCAGTCTTTCACCAGTCCCATGGGACACCACTTCCCATTACGGGACAGGGAGGCTTGGGTGAGGGTGATTCCTTACCCTCCATCAATGTTGACCTCATGGAGGAACACCTTGAGAGGCTGGATACCTTCAAGTC
>NW_017728992.1:186404617-186433907 GCF_001723915.1 Gavialis gangeticus | reverse complement strand
GGATCTGGGGGAACGTCTGTTCACCAGAGAGCCCCAAGGGATGACAAGGTCGAATAGTCACAAACTCCTCCATGATCATTTCAGGCTGGACATTACGGAAGAACTTCTTTACCGTCCAAGCCCCCAAGGTCTGGAACAGCCTGCCATCAGAGGTGGTTCAAGCACCTACTTTGAACGCATCCAAGAGACATTTGGATGTCTATCTTACTGGGATCCTATGACCCCTGCTGACTTCCTGCCCCTGGGGCAGAGGGCTGGACTCAGTTATCATCTGAGGTCCCTTCCAGCCCTAATGTCTATGAAAACCCACAACATGCAACTAAAAACACTTGTCAGAGCAACATATCAAATCAGAATTCTCCATTTGCACCAATGGTTTATAACCAGTTATCAAAAATATAAATGACACATGGATGCAACAGGAGAATCAAGCTCTGATGCTTGGGTTACTCCTTATGTGGTCCATTATTTTGTTCCTGCCCAATGCCTGAAGTACATATTCCTAGAAATTCATGTCTTAATTTTTCCAAAGACTAATGCACTATTGATTGCATATTCTTAGTAATCCTCCTTTAACAGGCTATTATGTAATGTTTCCACATATTATAAATACCCATAGAAGGAAAACATATGCATGCTAAAGCAAATAAAAATTAATTATCATTCTGGTTATACATCAGGATGATCTGCAGATGATCTACTCTGTATCTACACAGTTCCACTCTGCAGATGGAGCAGCTTCATAGAATCACTGAAAATCACGTTTGGAAGGGACCTCAGGCAGTCATCTAGTCCAACCCCTTGCTCAAAGCAGGACCATCCCCAACTAGATTATCCCAGCCAAGGCTTTGTCCAGCCGGTTCTTGAAAAACTCCAAGGATGGAGATTCCACCACCTCTCTGGGTAACCTGTTTCAGTGTTTTACTATCCTCCTAGTGAGAATGTTTGCTAATATCAAACCTAAACTTCCCTTGCTGCAACTTGAGACCACTGCTCCTTGTTTTATCATCTGTAAGAACAGTCTCACTCCTTTCTCCTTCGAACCTCCCTTCAGGTAGTTGACAGCTGCTATTAAATCCCACCTCAGTCTTCTCTTCTCCAAACTAAATAATCCCAGTTCCCCGAGTCTTTCTTCAGAAGTCATGTCTCCAGCCCCCTAACCATTTTTGTTGCCCTCTGCTGGACTCTCTCTAATTTGCCCACATGCTGTACTGGAGGGCCCAAAACTGAACACAGGACTCCAGATGTGGCCCCACCAGTGCTGAATAGAGGGGGAAAATCAATTCCCTTGACCTACTGGCAACATGCCTACCAATACAGCCCAGTATGCCATTAGCCTTTTTGGCAACAAGGGCACACTATTAGCTCATATTCCACTTATTGTCTCAGGTCCTTTTCTACAGAGCTGCTGTCCAGCCAGTCAGCCCCCAGCCTGTATCAGTGCGTGGGACTGTTCTATCCTAAGTGCAGGACTTCGCAATTTTCCTGGGAGATTCCTTTTGGCTCAGTCCTCCAATTTGTCTAAGTCACTCTGAATCGTAGCCCTACCCTCCAGCAAATCTACTATGTACCAAGCTACAGCTTGGTGTCATCTGCAGATTTGCTTAGGGTGTACTCTATGCCATCTTCCAGGTCACTGATAAAGATATGGAACAAAACTGGTCCCAGGACCAACCCTGGGGCACTCCACCTGATACTGGCTGCCAACTAGACATTGAGCCATTGATTACTACCCTCTCAGCCCGATGCTCCAGCCACTTTTCTAACCCCTTACAATCCATTCATTTAGCCCGTAGTTTCTCAGCTTGTCTGGGATAATGTTGTGGGAAACCGTATCAAAAGCCTTCCTAAAATAAAGGTACACCACATCCTCTGGTCTTCCCACATCCACAGAGCCAGTCATCTCAGCATAGAAGGCAATCAGGTTTCTCAAGCATGACTTGCCCTTTGTGAATCTATGCTGACTGTTCCTAATCAACTTTTTCTCCTCCAAGTGCTTAGAAATGGATTCCTTGAGGATCTGCTCAATGACTTTGCCAGGGATTGAGGTGAGGCTGGCTGGTCTATAGTTCCCTGGATCCACCTTTTTCCCTTTTTTAAATATGGGCACAATGTTTTCCCTTTTCCAATCATCTGGGACCCCTCCCAATCACCATGAGTTTTCAAAGATGATGGCCAATGGCTCTGCAATCACATCAGCCAACTCCCTCCGCACCCTAGGGTACATCCCATCCAGCCCCATGGACTTATATATGTCTATCTTTTCTAAACAGTCTCTGACCTGTTCTTTTGTCACTGCTGGTTGTTCACCTCATCCCCAACCTATGCTTCCAGGTGCAGTAGTCTGGGATCTAACCTTGCCTGTAAAGACTGTGGCAAAAAAGGCATTATGATTCTACGATTCTAGGATAAAAGGAGAGGGGGACCTGCCACTCAGAAACACACATCAACTGCTATATCTGCATGATCCTATAGCAATACTAGTTAGTGAAATCCCCCTCACTTTGACATTGAATCAGGAGGAGTTAAAGTTGCAGTAGTTTTGCTGCCTTTACATGGCTTCAGAGCTATGCAGATGTGATCATTATACCATAAAGCATCCTCAGAGATTGACAGAATCTCTGCAGCAGCCATGTAGCATCATAATGTAGGATCAGTACCCAAAAGTGGCAATCTAAATTCATTAACTTTTAAACTTCCTTACTTGGGTTCTGCTAGGGCTGCCTTTCGGAGAGCCATGATGAAGCGCCCATGATGAAATGCTCTTCCACTTTGCACCCGACCTTCTGTTGACTTTGGATAAGGAATTTCAACCTCCGTTTTACTCTCTCGATCATGAATTATGTAACCATGTACTACATAAGCATCAAGACCTTCCACCGTATCTGCAAATTAGATCCCAATAAATTAGTGAAAACCTAAAGAACAGTGAAAAAGACATGGATTACTGTGTAAAAATTAGACACTATTTCAAATGTTTATGTCTTCAGTGCCCATTCAACAAAAGGGAACATTTTCAAAATGGTTGGTTTGTAAACATACAAGCAATCCATTTCAGTCCATATATTCCCATAGGTACTGGTTTTGCCCGCAAAATTCATGGAAAGAAAAAAAATCTTATTAAGCGCTGCAGCATCTCACCAGGGAGGAAAAGGGTGGTAGGACTACCCATTACAAGGGCTCCTAGGTAGATGGCTGCTGCTCCCACCCCTCCACCGATCAGTGGTGAGGGGTGGGGCTGCATGATGGACAGCCCTGGCAGCCAATCCATGGCAAGGGGCAGGGACACATGACAGGCAGCCCCCCCCGCCAATCAGTGGCAAGGGGCAGGACTACTGTGGCCCCCTGGCCAATCCAAGCCACGGGAGGGCACCTGTGAAATGGCTGCCCGGGCCCACATTCTGCCTATGAAATTGGGGGCAGCTCCCACAAACTAGATAGGTCCCTACCTACTGGATATATTTTGTAAGTATGCCTTCCAATGGGTTTTTTCCTTGTCAAATACCTCTGTAACACAAAATCTGTACAGTAAAATATTCAGAGTGGCTTGACATGCCTTAAACTACTTATCCAAAGAAAAGTCCATTATGATTTATTATGTGCGTACATTTGAAAATGACTACAATTTACAAGCAACAAATTAGAAAGTGTTTTGAATACAAGTAAATGGGAATCTCAGATTCAGTGCACAAATTAATAAACTATAGTGATGAGTTCTCAGTGACTAATTACCAGATTTCACTGTACTTTAAAGTGTACTTACCTTCAAGACCCAGGTCCATAAGAGCATTATAGCCTCCTGGTTGTAACAATTCTCCAACTATCCTGTCAGGTTCCTTCAAATCCCTCTCTATTACTGTCACCTTTCTTCCATCTCTTGACAAAACTGCAGCCAAAGCAGAACCAAGTACGCCTGAACCAACAATGATAACTTCTGGCTCATTTTGAGACACTAATGTCATATCTGCAGTAGCCTCTGTCAGAACTGGTTCCAAGACGTCTACTCCTCCTCTACCCTATGGAGAAATTAAGGCCAAAAAAAATGTAAATGATCTATCCAGTATTTTTGTCTGTATTTATTACCAATAGCAATATACAAGAAATATGAAATGGAATTAATGTGAACCATCTCTTGTTAGTCACTTTTGTCCATCCCAGGCAGGTATGAGTCCCCATTCTCCTAACCCAGCATGACATAGCTACTGAGTAAGATGACATCAGTCATTGATATTCAATGACACGACTTCAGAGTAGTAAGAGACATGCCTGTATAGTGTGTGCTGAGCTCACTAGGACGGGCTTGTGTGAAGGGAGTTGCAGGGCACATTAGACTCTCTGCTGATGTGACATCATTGGTCAGAAGGGAGAGTTTTAGGAGGGCCAAACTGGGCAAATCTTTATAGGAGATGCAGCAAGCAAAATCCTCACATCAGGGCCTCACCCCTGCCAAATTTCAAGTCCTAGCTGCCCATAGGACCTTAATTGGAAAAAGGTCAGAAATAAACAGGATGAAATTCAATACAGACAAGTGTGAAGTACTGCACTGGGGAAGGAACAATCAAAGGCACAAACACAAAATGGAGAAAGACTAGCTGAGCTGCAATACTACAGGAATAGACCTGGGGCTTACTGTGGATTGCAACCTATTGAATCAACAGTGGAACATGGTTGCAAAAAAGCAAAGTGCATATTGAGTTATATCCTAACAGGAGCACAGTATGCAAGGCACATAAAATAGGTGTGGGCAAAATATGGCCCATGGGCTGTACCTGGTCCACAACTAATTTTATCCAGCCCACAGGTAAATTTTGGGTAGACCTATATCATGTTTGTTAGACTCCAAACAGATAGAGAACCACTGCTGTGTGTAGCCCCTCTGGCTGCCATGCCAGCCCTTGCCCACTGGAAAGAAGCAGCACTCCAGATGCGGTCTGCAGCAGCCACGTGCAATGGCAGGGAGAGCAACACATGCACCCAGAGGCATTGGGTGCAGTCCCCTGCAGTGGTGGGAGTGGAGCACATGGGCCCCAAGCCACTGTACATGCAGAAGGACAGGTCTGGCTTGGCACAAAGGAGCCCAGAACGTCCCGCAGGAAGATGAGTGGCACCCACAGCCCCTGTCTGCTTTCTTCCCCGAGCCATCCCGAGTGCCAAGGGTCATGGCCGAGCAGCAGGTAGACACAGGCTGCTCCTCTACAGCAGTGGTCTCCAAAGTGGGGTGCGCGCACCCCAGGGGGTGTGCAAGACGATCCATTGGGATGTGAGAAGAAAATATTAAAACTTCTATTTATATTTATTTTTTATCTAAAAAAAGAAAGAAAGAAATTAAGCTTTACTAATATTTAATATATGGATTGACACTGGCGCCCTCACTTAGTCCATATGTCAGACGGTCACATGTCACGTATGGTACGCGAGGTATCCTGAGGGAAGAGTGGGAGTTCCACAACGCGGAGGTACAGTAGTACAGTGTACAGTGGTCTCCAAACTTTGTACAGTGTTACACTGAGTAGTACATGTAAATAATTTATAAATAAATAAATATACATATACTGGGGGGGTGTGCTCAAAAATTTTTTACTGAGAAGGGTGCACGATCAAAAAAGTTTGGAGACCACTGCTCTACAGAGCCAGTGCCAACAGGATGCTGCTCCGTGCTGCCTGCCCTGAGCCTGCACATTCCTCACTCCATCCCAGGGAGCCCCACACCGCCCTGCACCATCTGGCCTCGCCATGTAGCAAGGCAGCGCGGCATGGCGCACACCAGGGCAGTGGAGGTGCAGAGGAGCACATGGGCAGGACCTGGCACCAGGTGCTGCCAGACAAGAGGGGGTCACGGTAGTCTTGTCAGGGGGGGCACGCTGTGTGGAAATGCAGCTGTGCACCATGCCTTGGAGCTTTGTGTGCAAACACATGTGGGTGCATGGTGAGTGTGTGTGGGGAAAACCTGCCGTTGTGTGTGGCCACTTGGGACCCTTCTAGAAACGTGATTCTTCTGTGGAAAAATGGTAATTATGTGTGGTCGTCTGGGACCTTTTTGTGGCAAAATGGTAATTTTTGTATGGAAAAATGGGGGGTGGGGACTTGTTTTGTAGACGTGTGTGTGGAAATACGGTGATACTGTGGAAAACTGGTGATTTGGTGACTGTGTGGAAATCACTGTGGAAATACGGTAATTTTGTGTGTGGGAAATCGTGTGGTGATTTTTAAGTACAGCTGCTGTAAACACCAATACTTTGGTGTGTGCCGCCCTCAGCAGCCCAACAAGACTTTCCAGTCCAAATAACTTCCCACCCTGATATACAACGCTTCTTCTCATCTGTGAAGCATTAGTGAGACCTCATCCAAAGTGTGTTTGGGCGCCGCACTTCAAGGAAGACAGGGACAGATTGAAGAGAATCCAAAGGAGCAACAATAATGACAAGAGATCTAGAAAACATTATGTAATGACAGGTTGGGAAAACTGAGATGATTTAGTTTGGACAAGAGAAACCTAAGGATGATTTGGCAACAGTCTTCATATACAGATATTCTGCATTTCAAGGTGAAAGGACAATAAGTAATGGGCTTCAATTGCAAAAATAAACATTTAGGTTAGATTGTAAGAACTTTATCATTATAACGGTGGGTGAACACTGCGACAGATTACTCTAGACGGGGTGGGATCTCTGCCACAAAAAGTTTAAGTGCAGATTAACCAAATTTTATATCTGGGTGACTTAGACAAGGCTACTGTTACTTTAAGCAGAGGACTGGACTAGATGAAATCCTTCCAGCTGTGTGAATCTTTAATCCTAAAACACATTTCCCCCCAGCGCCCCTCCAGGCTCCCCTTCTGCCCTCTGTGCCCAGCAGGGAAATGTCGGCTCAGATAAGTCTGTCAAACTGACAAAGCAAAAATTGTATCCTGGTAAGTGTTAGACAACTTTAACTATAAGCAGAGTTATCATTTGCCTCTGTAACGTCTCACAAGTTATAACACCTTCCTGACGATCACATCTTCACCTAGCACCTGAAATACAGCAAAGGCGGTGGCTCAGGAAAGCTTATGCGTGTCTGATTCAGTTTAGACTAAGGGCACTGTACCCTGCACTCTCTGTTGCTTCTCCAGGACACCTTAAACAAGAAGGGAAGCGACAAGGAGCCCAATAGAAGAGATTCTCATTTATATTATCTCATTACCTCCCTTATCAAACCTGCATATCCCTTTTCTAACTGCTGGAGATACGGCCGCTACCCAAATTCCAACATTTTTTCCTGCTTCTTTTATCAATCCCAGTAACAAAGACTCTGCATGCCAGAATTTAAGCGGTGGTTTTGCCGGTGACATTAGGCAGAAAGAAATCCAACATACTTTGCCATGGCTGTACGCAAGGCACGTCTCTGCAGTGCTTACACCAGCAAAACCCTGAAGGCTTGAAGGTAAAATGACTACCCAGGAAGGAACCAAGAATCTGCATTACTGAGTAACATGTTGCCACATTGACAGAGACTATAATGACTATACCACCCAGTAAATTAAGAGGAACATAAATCAGGCTGGACAACTGCACTGCCCTGACTGAGGGCAGTCTTCATCAGATGCAATTCAGCAACTGAAACAGTCTTACGAGAAAAGAAGAGAGCTATCATTTTTCCATAGTAAAAAAAAAAAGGGGGAACAACAAAGGGCTGGCATTTGCAAAGGGGCACGCTGGGAGGGGTGCCCGGGGGCCAGGGCAGGGTGCCCCAGGTCTAGGGAGGGGAGTCCTGGGAAAAGGAAGGGGTGTCCTGGCACCAAGGAGGAGTGCCCCAGGTCTAGGGAGGGGAGCCCTGGGACCAGGAACAGGTGCCCCCATACCAGGGAAGAGTGCCCCAGGTCTAGCGAGGGGAGCCCTGGGAGGGGTGCCCCAGGACCAGTCAGGGGTGCCCTGGGTCTAGGGAGAGGAGCCCAGGGAAGGGTGCCCTGGGACCTGGAAGAGGGTTTCCTGGGACCAGGAAGGGGTGCCCCCAGACCAGGGAAGGGTGCCCCAGGGTCTAGGGAGGGGAGCCCTGGGAGGGGTGCCCTAGGACCAGGAAGGGGGTGCCCCCAGACCAGGGGGTGATGTCCCGGGTCTAGGGAGGGGGTGGCCCCGGGCCAATCAGGGGTGCCCTGGGTGTAGGGAGGGATGCCCCGGGCCCCAGCGACGCCCGCCCGCGAGGCACGTACCTGCGGGGCCCGGGGGCGGCCGGGCGGCAGGGAGCTGTCGCTGTCGCCGGAGCCGTCCCAAAAGAAGCCGACGAGGGGCAGGGCGGAGAGCAGAGCCCGGGGCCGCTTGCGGTAGCGGGACGACAGCAGCCAGCCGAGCGAGAGGAAGAGCAGCGCGGCCAGCGCCAGCTCCTTGTGCGCGCCGCTCAGCAGGTCCCCGCACTTCTTGTAGACGTAGACGAAGGAGGCGATGCCCAGAAAGGTCCACATGGCCCCGCGCAGTGCGCCCTGCGGCTCTCGGCAGCGCCTCGCAGCCCGAGCGGTGGCAGCGCCAGCACGCGCGCATCTCCCGCCGCCCCCGCCCCGCTCGGCCCGGCGGGATGCTGCGCCGCGCCCGCTGCTAGGCAACGGCGGGAGGAGGGGCGGGGCGTATGCTAATGAGACGCTGCAGCCTCCCTCTCGCCTGCGCCGCGCGCCTCGGGAACTAGCGGCGCGCAGCCAATCGGGGCTGCTAAGCCGAGATGGCGCTATGGCGCGCCAGCCAATGGCAGAGCGCGTGGGCCGGGGCCGGGCGCGCTGAGGAGCCCTAGTGCGATGTGACGACAGCGGAGGGGTGGGGGAGGGGAGTTGTGGGGACTGGGCGTGCTGCGCAGGTGCAGTGAGTGGCGATGGAGGACGGACAAAAAGTAGAGGTATCCAGATGCAGGAGGGAGACGAGCTGGGCATCCCTGGGGACTTGGCCTGGGCTGGCAGAGGAAAAGGGAGGTGCAAAAGGAGAACGGATTGGGCAGGGCAGCAGCCCCCAGGCTGGCAGAGGGCTGAGGGGAGGCCCAGGTAGTTTGGGGTGGGAGGATGCAGCTGCAGATAATAGCCACGTTGATGATGCTAATTGTCCAGAACAGGGCACAGTCCAGGCTTGCTGCGTTCCATAGTTGTGTTCTCATAGTAAACCATCTTGCTCAAACTCTTGGGCGGTGGGTAAATGCCTGGAGTATGTAAGTTCAAAAGCAGACCAATCGGGCTTGTAGCCAGCCTGGTAACAAAATCAAGTGCAAACACTTCAAAATCAAGTGCACTGAGGCAGAAAGGGTTGTTGGCTACCAGGAGGAGCCTGTCCTTTCTCTGCAGGCGGGCTCCTCTCGTTTTTTGCTCTCTCCTTCCTTGCTTCATGTTTCCTTTCCCCTGACCTTCAGCTGGATCTAATACTTGTGACCCCTGGGACCTGGCCCTTGTCTCCTAATCCTGTTTCCAGACCAGAGTATACCCAAGAGATGCCATGTCCCACTGAAAAAATAAAACTTCTGTCCAAGTTAAGCTAACCAATTACCATTTAGCGCAGGGGTGGGCAAATATTTTGGCTGGTGGGCAACTTAATGAGGTTTGGTGAGCTGTCGAAGGCCACGTTCACAAAATCTTTCAGAATATACACTTTTAACAAATTACAGACAAGAATCCTGTACTAAAAATCAAGCCTCTACTATAACATTTTAATTCTATTTTTAAAATATATTTTTTGGCCTCTATGTTCTTTTGAGTAATGTATATATAGGTGATTGCATGATAGCTCAAAATAAAGTCTTACCCTTGTATATATATTGTGTGTGGGGTAAACGATGAAGGACAGAAATGGGGCTAAAAGCTCCTGGTCCAGAAAGGGACAGAGATTGGGGCCACAGCCCAGGAAGGGCAGAGGTAAGAGCCCAAGCAGGCAGGACAGGGGCCGGAGCCCGAGAAGCCAGGACTGGTGCAGTGTGTATAGACCACAAGGAACCAGCAAGAGCAGTGGGTATGGAAACTGAGACCCCAACAAGGGACTAGAGGTCTACCGTGGCTTAGTGATGTGGTGCCCACCTAAGTGCTGACTGAAAATACCTGTGATGCATGGGCACGGCTATAGGCGAGGTTTGGAGACCGTGATTAGCCCATAAGGCAACAAGCACTCGTGGGAGACACATGGGCCAAGAGGAAGAAAGACTGATTGAGAGCAGCTGGTCCAAGAAGGATCCGTGGGTGAAGCAGACAAGTTAGGGCGTGCTCCAAGACCTGTAAGCAGCTTCCCTCTCTAAGTGTTGTTAACAAGATAAAGGTGTGGCAGGAGAGAGCAGGAATCGAGTTGCCACACATGGGTGTGACGACTGTTCCTGGGACACCCATCCAATTACAGAAGTTCACAGCGGAAGACACAAGGCCCTTTAGTGTTAGCTCCAGGTTGGATCAGTCACATGTTCAGGCCAGCAAGAGCCTAGAGGACTGAAATGTAAAAATTCCCTCCCCAAACCTTTCCCATTCTGGGCTTCCTCCCATGCCTCCCCCCATCCTGTGTTCCTCTGTCCTTGGGGCATTACTCATTTGTGGTGGCCTGTGCTGTCTGTCCCAGGGGAGCATGCAAGGAAGAGTTAACCTGCCTGCCCCACTGCAGCTGCTGCAGGGGCACCTGGGCAGGCAGGTTAATCCAAGTTCGCAGATGATACCAAGGTATGGGGCAAAGTTAATACATTGGAGGGCAGGGAGCAGATACAGGCCAACCAATGGGCAAAACGAAATAAGATGCAATTCAACAAAGATACATGCAAAGTACTCAGCCTAGGGAGGAGGAATCCCCAGCATGCCTGTAGGTTAGGGGATGACTGGCTCAGTGGCTGAGAGGGATGTTGGAGTCATAGCTGACTCGAAGATGAACATGAGCCGGCAGTGTAATGAAGCCATCAACAAGGCCAATTGCACCTTGCCATGCATTAGCAAGATGCATGACCAACAGATCAAGGGAGGTGATGCTCCCTCTCTATGCAGCATCAGTCAGGCTGCAGTTGGAGTACTGGGTCCAGTTTTGGGCACCGCACTTCAAGAGGGACACACAGAACCTGGAGAGGGTTCAGAGGAGGGCCACTCGCATGATTAGTGGCCTCCATGAAAGACCCTACGAGGGGAGGTTGAGGGTTCTGGATCTCTTCAGCCTTCACAAGAGACGGCTGAGGGGAGACCTTGTAGCTGCCTATAAGTTTATCAAGGGAAGACAAAAGGGAATTGGGGATGTGCTATTTACCAGTGCACCCCTAGGAGTAACTAGGAATAATGGGTGCAAACTAGTGGAGAGTAGATTTAGGTTAGACATTAGGAAGAAATTTTTTACAGTAAGGTAGCCAGAATCTGGAATGGGCTTCCAAGAGAGGCGTTGCTATCACCTAACTTGGAGGTCTTCAAGATGGGGCTTGATAGACATCTGGCTGGGGTCATCTGACCTCGGTCCTCTTTCCTGCTGGGGCAGGGGGTCGGACGTGATGATCCTTCCGAATCGACAATCTATGAATCTATGAATTAATCCTTCCCTGCCTGCTCCCCTGAGACAGACAGCTCAGGCAGCCACAGCTGTTTCACAAGTCATATGCACCTCATTACTATATTAGTCCACGACCAATTAAGGTACTTTTGCCTTAATTATTGCAGCCATATAGCACAACAGACTTTCACAGAAAAGCACCCTACATTCTGGTCAGACTTCTGGGATTCGCTGGTCTTCTGGCTGTTTGTATTCTAGGAGTTGTCACTCTGGATTGTGGAGCACCTATGGTGGGGATCTAAATAAATTCCTATTACTTGTTTTGTTTCATCTTTTTTTGTGAGCCAGTGTCATTTTCAAAGCACTGCCAGGTAGTCTGGGAAGGAACATGAGAGAATACCGCCATTATTGCAATTAGAAAGAAGTAAGGTATTACAACTGCATGTCAAATTGTGCAGTTTCAAAACCAGAAGGGTGAAAGCAGGTGAGGCAAAGGTGGATACTGAGTTCTCTTAGTCCATTCCCTGTGTGTGAGCAAATACTCCATCTGAAGCATTGCAAACGTCACTGTAGTGCTTCAAAGGGTGAGCCAGACAGACATGCCCACCCTTTGAAAATGTGGCTGAAGAGGTATTATTTAGAAATGTTCCAAAATGAAGTGCTCCTTATTGCATATGGACATTCTGGAGTACGTGTGTGTTCTCCAGCATCCCACAATGCACTACTTTTCCCCAGCCCCCGTGAGAGGTGGTAGAGGAGAGCTGGTCACTGTGTTAATGAGTGCTGTCCTGTGCATTATACCTCTGCTGTCCTGGAATGTCCAAGCCCTGCACATTGGAACCAGGACTGCTGTCATGGAAGGGGACGCTGCCGTCAAGATGACATCATAGATTCATAGATTTCATAGACATTTGGGCTGGAAGGGACCTCGGAAGATCATCGAGTCCAGCCCCCTGCCCAAAGAGCAGGAAGTCAGCTGGGGTCATAGGATCCCAGCAAGATAAGCATCCAATTTGCTCTTGAAGGTGTTCAATGTAGGTGCTTGAACTACCTCTGATGGCAGGCTGTTCCAGACCTTGGGGGCTCGGGCAGTAAAGAAATTCTTCTTTATGTCCAGCCTGAAATGGTCTCGCAAGTAGTTTATGACCATTCGACCTCGTCATCCCTTGGGGCGCTCTGGTGAACAAACGTTCCCCCAGATCCTGGTGGTCACCCCTGATAAACGTATAGGTGGCCATCAGATCACCCCTGAGCCTGCGCTTTTCCAGGCTAAAAAGCCCCATGGCTCTCAGCCTGTTGTCGTAAGGTCTGTTTTCCTGACCTCTGATCATGCGTGTGGCTCTTCTCTGGACTCTCTCAAGCTTCTCCGTATCCTTTTTGAATTGTGGAGCCCAAAACTGGACACAGTACTCCAGTTGTGGCCTCACCAAGGCTGAGTACAAAGGGAGAATGACATCCCGGGATTTGCTTGAGAAGCATCTATGGATGCAAGCCAACTTTTCAGTCGCTTTAGTAGCCGCAGCATATTATCCTTTTGGATTGTAAGGCTGGCACTAAGCAGGATGTTATTACAGGCTAAGTTTTATATGACCAGGAAATCACCTAATATGTGCAATAGGCAGGTAATCTTGTCTGTCAAACAGTAGTAGATGCCTTACGCAAAAGCCTTACTTGGTTCTACAGAGGCAAAGTAGCTACCGACAAATGAGAGAGTTCTGCTGTCACCAGGGGCCTTTGAGTACTGTGGCATTTGGGGTTAACCAGCAGAACTGTGTACCGCAGCATGCAACAGAAAGAGCTGCTAACGAGAGACTGTTCAAACATGTGCTTGGTTTGCCAGTTGGTTCTTAGGGACTCCAAAGGTGTGGACAGACATAATAGTGAGAACCCGGGTGAACAAAATATGGCCTGCAGGCCAGATCTGGCTCACCAAGGGATTCTGGTTGGCCTGCGGTGGGTCCTTCGGCTGTATCCGGCCACGGACAGCCCAGGCCATGACGTGCCAGAGAACCCACGAAGTGGTCAGGAGCAGGAACTTTCTTTCACCTTTTCCCACAAAATGATAGCACAGACTGGCTTTTAAAGGCTGGAGCTGGTGGAGCCCATTACCCATGGCCTTGGGGCCTGGCTGCTCTGATTGCCTTAGTCAGACCAGTTGGGACCAGAGTGCTACTTTGGGCTTGCTGTAGGTGGTGCCTCATCAGGGGGTGAATTGCCCTGCCTCCCTAATAGAGGCTGACTAAGTCTGAAGTTCTGCTCTGGTCTCATCATCACATGTGGGTCCTGGAGTGGGCATTGGTACTGTACAGTTCCAGCCTGGGGAGAACAGGCACTGGATCTGGCATGTGGAAGGGCTCCATGGGTACCCTACATACCAGATCTGGCACCTGCTCTAGTCAGACCAGGTACATGGTACTTTCTCTGGTCAGTCTGGGCACACAGCACCCACTCTGGCCAGTCCAGGACCATGTGGCATCCTGCCCAGGCTAGCTAAGGTAAGCCCTGCTTGCTGCTCGCATCCGGATCCAGGCAAAGCAGGCACCATGTGCAGCATAGTCCCAGAGCAGGTACTGTGGGCACTGGACCTGGCATGCCAGGAGGCAGGGTAGGGAAGCCACGGGCCCAGTCCAACCGGCAGGGCCAACCCCATGCTGTTCATCCAGTGTAAGAACTTGACTGCTTAAGTAAGAATCCTGTCCTCCCTTCAAAATTTCGCTTTCTGCTCCTGGTCCCAATGACCTCCTGGACCACACTTCGGGGGCAGGAATCCCCAAAGCAGGATTCTCCCCTCCCTTCTACTCCATGATCAGCAACATGTCGCTTCCCCTCCCATTCCCTCCCTCCCTCCCTCCCCTGCCAGCCACTGCTGCTGTCCCCAGCTGATCTGGAGGCAGATGAAGAGGCTGCAGAGCCATCCATTGGCAGCTGTGGCAGCAGGTAGGTTCCTCTTTGCCTGGTCTCCCCAGGTTCTGCCTGCCAGCCCAAGAAGAAATAGGCTGCCAGCAGACCTGCCTGCTGCCGCTGTTGCTGTATCCACTTGCAATGCCACTAGAGATTTGGGTTGTGGCTATGGAGGTGGTTTGGAGGCCACAGAAGGTGTCTGAGGGGCACTCTATATTGAAAGCTGCAGGGGCCTGTCCTCTGGGCTGAAATCCAGTAATGTGGAGCCACAGGAGGTGCCTGGATGACACTGTTTTAAACCCTGAAAGGGCCAAGGACCCCAGGGACAGAGGCAGTGAAGGGGCTGAAGCTGAGGGCCAATGCCTGAGCAGAGGGACTGAGGCCAAGGGGATGAGGCATGAGCAGATGAATGGAATTAAAACAAGGCCAGTGAGCCCTGAGCAAGAGTAGTAACTTCCTCTTATATAATTCTTTTAAACTTCACTCCCAAGGACCCTGCATAGCGTTATATTTTTTAATACAGGTGTGGTAGTATGACTGTACTGAAAAGCAGGCTGAAGATTGGTCTGCAATCTACCCATATATAGTTCTCTGGGAATTTCCACACAGAAATACTATTTTAACTACTGCTGTTCTTCTGGAAATGATCAACATGTATAATAATTTTCTTTTCTTTTTTTTTTCTGGCTCCTATGCTCTAAAGCAGGGGAGGGCAAAATGCAGCCCACAGGCTGGATGTGGCCCACCAGGCCATTCTATCCGGCCCGCGGGGCCCCTAACACATTTAGACAATTAATATTTATCTTCTCCTGGCTGCCTGTCATGCGGCCCTCGATGGCTTTCCAAAACTCAGTAAGCGGCCCTCCACCTAAAATAATTACCCATCCCTGCTCTAAAGCTTTTTAGCTGCGGTCCAACTGATCCATACACCATTCTTGAAAACTGAAGAGTCTATTCAGATGCTGAATATTAATCTCATGCTTAAATTTTTTTCAAGCTCGTCCCTCAAAGATATCAAGGAGGCACCTTTGTCCCATTGTTATAGAATATAGAGGTCACAGTGGATAGGCAATTGAACATACACTCCTGTAATGCTATGGCAAATAGGGACAAAGTGTTGTTGGATGTGCAATTAGGGGAATAGTGAGTAGGACAAGGGAGGAGATTTTACTCTGTATGTTCAAGAACGCATGTACCATGGGTGCCCATATTTTTAAAAGGATACTGGAAACTTCGATAGGGTGGAGAAAAGAGCCACAGAGATTGTATAATGGCTGGAGAAAATGGCTCACAGTGAATTTGGTTTTGTCAGTGCAACAAACTGAAAACGTTTACAGTGCAAAAGTACTTTCTCTCTGCTAGAGATTCTAGGTGCTAACAAGCCATTTAATTTAGCAACATAGCAAGAGCAAACAGATGGAAGTTGTTCCAAGAGATAAGGATCCTTACTGTTAAATATATGAGCTTTATTTCTAATTTCCATTTATCTGGTTCAGTCTAGGAAGGGAAGTGGTAGGTTCTTCATGTCTTCATTCTGGAAGATATGCTTCAGCTAATCTCAAACTATGCTTTAGTTCCACATACATTTCCTCTCAATGCTGGGGTTACGGGGTCAAATTCAGTATTATGCAGGAAGTCAGACAAGGGGATCTAGTAGTCTGTTCTAGTCTATGAATCTTTGTTCTCTCCTAGGTGTGGAATACACAACAGATGCAAATAATTGTCCCTATGCCACTGTAGTGGCTAGGAAAGCCTGCACCGGAACTGAGGCAGCAGAAGTGGCCTACAAACCATATTGTACCTGCAGGAGAAAAACCAAGGCAAGTTTAACGCAGCTGCTTATGAAAGGAACAAAGAAAGAATAGTCCAGAGAAAGAGTGCTCAGTGTGACTTCTCCCAAGTGCTACATCCTTTAACTGCCTAATGATCTTGAAATTGTCAGAAAGCCTGAGAAAGGTGTGGAAGGAAATGTTGTTCCTGTTATACTAGGAACTGAACTGAAGTAGCTGATGTTAACATAGAGTGTAATAGTAGTGAAATGTAACCATGTTAGTCTTGTCCTGTAAGCAACTTGAAAACTCTATTTTGTATCTTTCTGCTTGACATAAGTGAACAAACTCTGCATGATCTTTTTGTATGAGTGTGTGTGAAAGGGTGAATGGTGAGAGAATGGCATACGGACAGGAAAAAGAAAATGTAACTGTTTATGTAAGCAACAAGGCACCAAATGTGTAAGTTACCAGTCAGTAAACTAATTAATAGATGGCTGAAGAATCCCTTTGAGGCGTAGGACACAAAGGCCATAACATGGAGGAGGAATGCACACATCCTGCCAGATGGGCAACAAGGGCACTCCAAGGCTGAGATACCAACTTTTCGACCAAACTAACCTCGGGCTGAGATAAGCAGAAGATGAATGAGGAAAAACTGCAAAACAGAATCTGGGTATAGAGAAACCCCAAAGCACTGAAACAAAGGATGCCAATCCCTATAAAAGAGGACTTTGAAAATGCCACGTTGGGTGAGTCTCTCTCTCAACTGCTGTTTCTTCGGAGCACAGACACGTGTTCACCCTGCTCCAAGCTGCTATCTCCAGGATCTCTCTCATAAAAACCTCCCTGCCTGCTATTTTCATCTTCTCTCAATAGGCTTGGGCTGGCCACCCAGTGCTGTTATTAAACAACTGCTGCTGGTAACTATAATTCCTGAAAGAATGGAATGGTTGTTTTGTATTTGTGTGTGTCTGTGTGTAATGATGTGTATGATGCTCTCTCTCAACTGCTGTTTCTTCAGAGCACAGACACGTGTTCAACCTGCCCCAAGCTGCTATCTCCAGGATCTCTCTCATAAAAACCTCCCTGCCTGCTATCTGCATCTTCTCTCAGTAGGCCTGGTCTGGCCACCCAGTGCTATAATTAAACAACTGCTGCTGGTAACTATAATTCCTGAAAGAATGGAATGGTTGTTTTGTATTTGTGTGTGTCTGTGTGTAGTGATATGTATGAAGTTTGTGTGCATCTATATGAGAGGTCTGAACCTCTATGTCTAATTCATGTAATCAATAAACGCGGCATTTTGCCTTATCCCCCTTTATAAGGTCTTGCTCTTGATTTTATAAATTGGAATTTAAAGTAACATTTTTGGTGGAGAATGCATGTGGGGGTGAATAAGTTTCTATATTGCAGTTATTGATTGGTTTTATGTTCTGTGTTGTGGTTATTAGTTGATTTTATGTTATCTGTATAGTAAGTCTTGTCTGTGTGTTTGTTTGTCTGTCTGTCTGAAGGTGTGCATACCACCCGGTGGTAGATGTGCCAGGTATAGTGGTCTTGGATTAGACTGACCACATTAGAGAAATAGAGGAATGCCTGGAAATAGGCAATTTGTTTGACTTGGAAGCCCTCTTGTGGGTTGTGGATAATTTGAAGCCCACTTGTGGGTTGTGAATAATTTGAAGCTCACTTTGTGGGTCATGGATTGCCTATGTAGGGGTCCAGACTGCCTGTAGAGGGGTCCATTGCTTTGGTTTGAATTTCGTCTTGGGACTTGGTTATATTGGAAAACTGGATTTTTGGTGCACTTTACGAACTAGTATACTGGCTTTGAGAGATAATAAATGGTAACTGTGCTAGGGGCACAGGATTGGGGGACAGGGAAGCCCTGTCCAGAGGCAAAACCCCAACTGTGGAAAAGAAAGAAAGAAATAAGAACTCACCTGTTCCAGGGGCCTGGAGGAGCAAGAAAGCCTGGAGCGGGGAACCGCCTGCATGGTTTGTAAGCAGCGCCTATATACAGCTGGGGCCAGGTGACGTCATGAGGAGTTGTCACCCGGCAGAGACTAAAGGATGCCACAAAAGCACAGGAAGGCTGCTGAGGGCTGGAGAACCAGCGGGGACCCACCGGCCAGGAGGGGACCAGCCACAGCGAACGGCAGGCAGCCAAGGAGGTGGAAGCAGGACCAGCGCGGGCACCAGCACCGGCACCAGCACCTGTAGTCATGGTGGGAGCAGTGACAGCAGCCACGACTGCGGCAGCTGCGGATCTGGCGCCAGCAGCCACGGCGGGAGCAACAATGGCAGCTGTGACTGCGGCAGCCGCGGATCTGGCGCCAGCAGCCACGGCGGGAGCAACAATGGCAGCTGTGACTGCGGCAGCTGCGGATCCGGCACCAGCAGCCACAGCGGGAGTGGTGATGGCAGCAGCGAATGTAACAGCTGCAGAGGCAGCAGGGAGCCCCTGACCTGGAGAAGCCCGACGAGAAGCAAGGTCACCGGCGGAGAAGCCAGCAGAGGCAGTAGCATCCAGGGCAGTGAGAGTGGCAGGAGATCCCCGAGCCAAGGATCGGCAGAGATTAGAGATGCAGGCAAGGAAGCCAGCAGGAAAGCCAGCGGTGGTGGTCAGAGCAGTGGGGAGCCCCAAGCCAGAGAAGTCTGGAGAGGCAAAGAGCAGGATTACAGCCAGGGCAAAGGCACGGGTCCTGACCCGCAGGGTGCCCCAGACGGAGGGCATCAAGGGAACTGAGGCATACAGAGCACGGAGGGCACTTTATTTTCTCTTGGGTCCTTCCTTCTTTTTCTCTTGTTCTTTTGTTCGCTCCTCTTCCTTTGGTTGCACCTCACTAGGAGTCACGGTGGAGGGTTTTGCTCAGTTAGGGTCATGACAGGTGTTCTAAGGAAGTGGGGCAAAGTTCTCAGCATCTGGGTTTAGAGTCGCCGCTGTCATGAGGCAATGTAGAGGCTCAAGAAAACATCAGAGGGGCGGAGACTGCAAACTAGACCTGGAGGCCCGTCTCGCAGAGGTGGCTCATGGCCAGGGTGTAGGGGAGGTTGGAGCCCCATGAGTGCACGCCGAGATGCGTGATGATCCTGGAGGCACTAACAAAGGGGACCCCCTCCACTGAAGGGTCATTCAAAGTCATGGCAGGCGAGTTAGGGGGTCTCCCAGAAGACGACCGAGACATCCTCTGGGGTCTGTACACGGGGCCCAGGCATACAAGATCTATTGCCTGGGTGAAGGCAGCGCGGGAACAGACAATAGAGCAGAGATGAGTACAGTAACTAAATATAATAAAGAGACACAGTACTGGAAACTTGAGTTAAGATGTTCAAAAGTGAGAAAAAAGAGTGTTGGGATTCTAGAGAGTTGCTAGAAAGATCTGATAGAGAAAGTATTGCCATCAGAGCTGAGAGAGAATTGCTAGACCCAGAGACCTGCTGGTAAGTGAGAGATCTTTGAGGGGTGTGAGAACAAACTCACAGAGAACAGAGAGGAATTGAGAGTAGGGGCTAAAGAGCAGAGCCCAGCCAGAGTTTGTGAGAGCATGGAAAGCCAGGGACTCAGTCTGAAAGATGTGAGGCAGAGTCAGTGACTTGGAGTCCAGAAGGGATTAGATTAGGGGAAGAAATAGAACTAAATGAGCCCAGAGGCTCTGAGGAGAGGCAAGCGAGAAAAAAAGAAAAATCTAAAAGGGGTTTGCAGGGCCCTAGAAGACCAAGTGATCTGGCAGTCCAGAGCAGGGGCACAGAAAGAAAAAACACTGTTAAAGCTGCCAGAGCCAGGAGGCTGCAATCTCAACTAGCCCAAGGAGGGGCCAAGAAGCCCAAAAGTGAGAAACTGTGCCCATGAGGAGAGAAGAAGACCATACTAGGAGAGTGAAGAGTTTGGTTCTGTACATGACCTGAAACTGCAACCCTCCTGGGTACGGTTAGTGTGGTGAAGCTACCCATAGCAGGGTAATCTCTGCAAAATGCTGCATAATAATCACCCTGGGGAATGGGCAGGGGTGAATATAAGGCACCTTAAAACCCTAGCTTCTGTATTTTGCTTTAATTAATAGTTTCCTTTACTTCTTTATACACCCTGGATGAGGGTGTTGGGGTGGATGTCATCTTTCTGGACTTTAACAAGGCCGTTGACACAGTTTCCCACCACATTCTCTTAAAAAAACTTGGTGACTGTGGCATTGATGCCTACACAGTTAGATGGGTGGCTGTCGGGTAGTCACTGAGTACAGGCCCGTACCCTTACGTCCAGTTGACATTCACCAGTCTTCTCCAGGGACACTGCAATCTTCAGTCAGTCTGGGTGGGGCGTTTGCACGCTCTCTCTTCCCGCCTGCCATGACTTTGATGTTTTTATTTTCTAAAGTTGTTAACGAAAGGGAGGGGTGGTGACTACCCCGCCTCCACCATGACTGACCGTTGGTGCCCGCCCCAAGCTCCGTGTCAAGAAAGCAAAAAAAGTCCAGAGGGAACGACAAAATGACCAGGAGAAAATGTTCTTTCTTTCTTTCTCTCATATGATGCACATCAAATTTGTTCTCCAGGGACTGGGTCGTGGACGACCCCCAGGCTTAATTAGTTGCCTCACCAGCGTCAACTCTTCCACGCCCACAGGCAGGCGGGGAGTCCCTTTTGCTTCCCTTACTGATTACAGCTGCACCTGGCTTAACTGGCAGCCCGCAGCCGATAACAAGCCAGTGCAAATAAACACAAAAAGAAAGGATAAGATGTGAGGGAATGTCGCCTTCTTCTCTCTCCCTCTGCCAGGCAATAGCTTCCTTCCTCACCCTGACGCCCAACCCATGGCACGCTGGCGGACTGGGTTTTGTTTCCTCTTTACAGTCTCCATGTATCCTTTTCCTTTATCCTTTTATCACCGCTGTGCCCAGCTTAATTGGCAGCCTGCAGTGATCAATCAGCACTAACAAAAACAAACAAGCCTGTGGCTCGGGAGCATCCGCCCCTCTTATCTTCCTCTCTTTACTTTCCTTTTTCTTTTCTTCTTATTCTCCTTTTTCTCTTTTTTCACTCTTCTAGCGCAGGCTTCCCTGACCCTCCAGGGCTCAGTCAGGCTCACACCCTGCTCCTGGAGCCATCAGACTTGGGTCGAACCATCTCAGCTCCCATCTTGTCCATGGTCTTCCACCTTCCATCTCTCCCCCGCGGTCTGCCTGTGGCCCCTGGATATTGCTCCAGCCGCAGATCTGCACCAGTCAGCCTCACCTGCTGAGGTGCTAAACCTGGGCTGGGGTGAACCAGGAGTTCCCGCTGTAGCGTGGAGGTCCTAATCTGGTTGGGGTCATATGCATGGCTGAAGGAACACCCTAGGTGAGTATCCTTTGGTCCTTCACAGTGGCAAATTGGCTAGATAGTCACACCCAGAGAGTGGTGGTGGACGGGTCGTTTTCAACCTGGAGGGATGTGGACAGTGGAATCCCCCAGGGCTCGGTCCTGGGGCCTGTACTGTTCAACATCTTTATCAGTGATCTGGATGTGGGTGTGGGATGCATGCTGTCCAAATTCACTGATGACACCAAGTTGTGGGGCGAGGTGGGCACACTGGAGGGGAGAGACAGAATCCAGCTAGATCTAAGCCAATTACAGAGGTGGGCGAATGAGACTAGGATGGAATTCAAGGCAAGCAAGTGCAAGGTGCTGCATCTAGGGGGAAGGAACTAGCAACACACCTATAGGCTGGGAAACACCCATCTTGTCAACACAGTGGCAGAAAGGGATCTTGGAGTTATTGTTGACTCCAGGATGAACATGAGCTGCCAATGCGAGGAAGCAGTCAGTAAGGCTAACCACACCTTGTCGTGCATCTACAGATGAATCACAAGCTGGTCCAGGGACGTGACCCTTCCCCTCCATGCGGCATTGGTCAGGCCACAGTAGGAGTACTGTGTCCAGTTCTGGGTGCCGCAGTTCAAGAGGGATGCGGCTAGCATTAAATCTATTTAGCCTCCACAAGAGAAGGCTGAGAGGGGATCTGGTGGCCGTTTACAAACTCACCACGGGGGACCAGCAGGAATTAGGGGAAGCTCTGTTCTCCCGGGCACCACCCCGGGTTACTAGGAATAATGGCCACAAATTGTTAGATAGAAGGTTCAGGCTAGACATCAGGAGACATTACTTTATAGTTAGGGCTGCCAGGCTCTGGAATGGGCTCCCAAGTGAGGTGGTGCTCTCTCCTACCTTGGGCGTCTTCAAGATGAGGCTGGACAGATATTTGGCTTTGGTGATATGATCATGGCACCCGCTCCCACCTGGGGCAGGGGGTCGGACTTGATGATCTGTTTAGGTCCCTTCCGACCCTAAGTAGTTTGATACTATGATACAGAATGTACAAGTATGTAAAATGATGTGAAACTCTGGATAGCTAATTATGTCCAATGTGCAAGAGAAGAGGCCCGACCTTCTGAGTCCTAATCACTATTTCATCAAAGGAGGGGAGGCCCTTGGAGTAGGTTACAAATAGATTTCATTAATAAATTGCCTTTAATTCTAAAATAATTGTTTGTGAACGATATATATATAACACCTTGTGAAATTTTATTTGAACAGCCCATGAAGTTGGTGATGGATGTGGATCAGTTTAATGATGTGGGAAATGCCACTAACTACAATGTGTATAAATGGTTGGCACAATTAAAAAGAGAACAAGGTAACCCTTCAAATATGAATGAAGGAAGCCGTTCAACAAATGCAGGGGAAAATACAGAAAGAAAAGATTGGCAACCCATTTTTATGGGAAATTGATAATCAAGTATTGTATTTATAACTGAGATAAGAAAGAAACATACTTTGGATTCCAAGTGAATTGGACTGGTGCGTACCATTAACCATCTTAGTACAGCAGTATATAAAATACAATTGGAAAACAAGAATCAAAATAAGTATATGTATTTCAGTTAAAGTTATTCAGTGATGTATGAAATTTAATGTATTAAATTTATTTAAAAGCCACAGGATGCCAATGGACTACAAAACACTGATGGTCTAAAAGACCAGTGGATGTTAAACACCGATGAAGGAGAACAAGTGTCAATTTGTATTTGTTGTTTTGACTTAGCTTTGCTTATTGCTTATTGGGTTTTTTGCTTTAAGTAAACCCTTAATTTCGAAAGTGTGTGTAACCTGCCTAACTGGTCTCTTAAGTGTGCAGGTAATTCAAGCATTATAACACACACACCCAGAAATGTTATGGTCATTCATAACCCTCCCATTTGTACCAGGAGAACACATTCAAACCCCTTGTTTAATTGGCAAATATTTAAACAACCAAGACAAAATTGTTAATCATCGTATGTGTAGTAGATGGACTAATAATCAATGGATATGTCCCACATTGCCACTCTTGGAAGAGCCCTGCTTATTCCAAAGCAATGGACTATCCACACATTATTGGGATGAATTGAATAACAGCACAACCAAACTGTATTTTGATGGAATGAATTGTGTGTATGTGGTAGGACTCGAACAAATTATTTGGCAAGGGAAGAACGTTTCATTCCTTCCTGTGCAGCAATGTATGTGTAATGTCATTGTTATTCAAACTCCACTTTTCACATATTATTTCACAAAACAAATAATACAAGATATAGGTATAAAAGATAATCTGCTGAATTGTAATGTTTCTATAGGAGTCAATTCTATAAGAGTCAATTGAACAACCCTGCTCAACCTTCTGATGCAGAATGTGCAAATAACCCAGTTAACCATTGCTACTCATAATAATGCACAAGTGCGCAGTATTTCTATATTGCATCAAGGTAAAGAAATCCTACTCAGTGTGTGAATGATAAAGCAAATTACTACTGTTACAAAGAGTGAAAATGTAGTCAGGAGTTAGTCCGTTGACTTCTCTTTCCTGGGAGACTTGGATGTCACAGTAGATCCTCACCAACAGCCAACAAGGAAATGGCACAGAGAAGAGAATTTGGTTCTGGAGAAGGTTCCTTATTGGAAGAACAGGATTCCTGATCTCCAAGAGATAATGTATGGATAAGACTCACTTCACCAGGAGCCAGGCCTCTCCTGAATTCCCCACCTGATCAAGGGATTATTTTTTATAATAGCCCGGTAGAAAAGTACCCCCTTGCTACTAGAACCTCAAACTAAGAATCAACTACCTTTCTTGCTACTAAAATCCAGATTGCAATTCCTGGGAGGAGGAAGTGGCAGACCAGATTCAGGTCCCATACCCAAAAATGATGAGGGTGAGAGTTTTAAGGGAATCTAAGAACATCCTTGCATAGACATGCAGTGTGTCCTGAAATAACATTTTGTTCCAAACAAGTTGCCTGCTATCACTGCTTTTACCAACTAGTCAGATCTCCCAGAGAGAATTGTGTGTCTGGAGCTAAACTCATCTGGACTTGACAAGGTAAACAGAAGGTGCTTTATTTTGGAGATCCAGCCTAAGGCAAGGATGAATCAAGGTGCACCCTGAGAAAAGTGCAGGCATAGGCTTGCCCTCAGACAGAGAGATCAGCTGAACAGATTTCCCTTTCATTGTAAAGTAGGGGATATAGGAGCTGGCTATGTTAACAGAAGACTCTCCCATGTCAGGGAGGCCTAGCTGTTTTATGGCTCTTTCACAACACCAGACATGCACAGCAGAAAATCTTGCCTTGTGATTTATACTAGTCCTGGCCCCACCCAAGTCTAAATACCTCTTCCAGGAATGGGTGAATGCCTTGATGGATAAAAGATAAAGAAACCATTCCATGCAGACCTGTTCTTACCCACAAATTCATCTAAACACTTCAGCTGCTGAGGCTGTGATGTAGCGTTTCTCTTGCTTGTGTCTGTAATATGTTTTTCCCTGCAGATGTTATATTTACAGACATTTTCTCCTGCACATCTTTTCCCGAGACATTTCTCAACTGAATGCTCTTTTTCTTTAGTACCTGAAGATTCCTACGTGTTTTGAGTCTAGTTTGCAAATTCAAAAAATGTATCTGATACATTATCTTCCGTGACTGTCTATTTCATGTGTGTCACACGTGACTATCTAAAATGCTCATATCACGTGTGTCATGAGAGAAGCCAATGACAGCTGGACTGATCGCTATTTAATAAGGTCAGTCGTGTCCATCAGAGTTGCATTGAAACATTGAAAGCAACCCAAATTAGTCCTAAGACAGTACAACCATCAAAAGCCTTTACACTCCTAGACACCCCAAAGCCCTCCAAAAACATCTCAATAAGAAACTCTCAGTCTTAGAATTAAAAATGATAACACTTGTGTTGAGGAAGATTGGCGAGCTCTAAAAGAGACCATCCATTAGGCTTGCATGGAATCAATTTGCTTTGTCATCCAATGCCAACAGGACTGGTTTGAGGAAAATAATGCTGGGATCAAAGCCCTTCTCAACTGGAAAAGAAAAGCTTTCTGTGACTGGCAAAACTGTCCCAGTCAGAAGCAGGGGATTTTTCAACAGATTAAAGTTGAAGCCGAGAAAGATTTGAGAAATCAAAAATAAATGGTGGGAAGAGAAGGCAAAAGAAATCCAACACTTTGTTAACAACCTTGACATGCGGAGCTTCTTCGGTTCAATCAAGGCTTTGTACAGGCCAGATCCATGCAGACTTTTCCCACCTAGATCTGAAGATGGAAGTACACTCCTCAAAGACAATGAGTCCATCAAAAACTGCTGGAAGGAGCACTAGCAAAAGCTCCTGAACCAAGAATCTATGGTGACTGATGAATGGGGATCCTGGTTTTCTCTGCTTAAAAATTGCAAATTCTCTGATAAAAATCAAATTTGCAAATTCTCTGATTTAAAAACCCAAAATCTGCATTTTTCCACAATTGAAATGCTGTGCTTTCTCTATAGGTATCAATTAAACACAATTTTTTATTGATATATTTTCAATTTTTAAGCAACGTGGCAGACTGCCAGTGCTCCAATCATTATAATAAAATAAATTCTAAATACCTATATATTTTGATGTTTGATTTTGTTTTAATTTTTTATCATGGAAAATCAGAGCTCCCACTGCCACCTTTGCTCAGTAGGACACAGGACCTGCTGCAGCTGTCCCCCTGCTGCTTTATAGTGCTGAGCAACCTTGACATGCCAGTGCCTGCTTCTGCCCATGCTGTTGCCCCTCATTCCTAAGCCACAGTCCCCCCTGCCCCAGCTCTGCCAGCGCTCCTGTAACCTCCCGTGCCTCTCCCCTGTACGTTGCGGGTAGGGATGCCTCTCAAACCTTGCCATGACTTCTTGGGACGGACGTTCTGGTCACCAGGTGACTTCAGGTTGGTTCCCCAGGGGCCTCACCTGCCACATCTTTGATGATTAATTGGTTTGAATCGGGAGGACGATATTTGGTCCTGCTCCCCTGAAGTCTTCCCTTGGTCGCTTCCTCTGCTCCCTTTTATGTGGAGCTCTGCCTCCCCTACACCGTGCCTACCACCAACCACGATGTTACTACTCACGTCGTCGAGGGTGATGTTCCGGATGGTCTTCAACACTTGAGTTCATAGGGTCTGATGGCCACAGTCAGTTGATGATGTTCCTTCCCCGAGCGCCTTCTGCAGACGCCTTTTTCCTGTCTAAGTGTCGTCTGTCCTTGGCACCATCTTATTCCCCATTGCGTCGTCCCTTTCTTGGATGGGGTCCTTACTGCCCATTGGTGGCATTCATTTTAAGGTGCTGCTGGGTTCCACCAGACCTCAGTCTTCAGTGGTGCCAGCCAGTGCCCACTCTGGCTCCATGGGCGACTCCCCCGGCTCACACTGGTCGTGGATCCCTGAGGCTTCCCCCTCCTGGGGTGCCCACCAGGCCCCCTCCCTGGGACTGTGGGCGTGCTTCTATCCCTCTGGACTGGCTGGGAGTTTCTCTTCCAGTCCCCCCTGCTGCTCTTCTGCCAGGCCTTTTATCTTGGCCCCAGGCATCTGGCCAGCCAATTGGCCCTTGCAGGAATGTAAAAAACATGCTCATGCTGATGTGGGACCTGTCCCTGGCTCCTTCCAGCTCATCTGATTTTTTTCTCTTTGAATTTCTTCCCGCACTCATCTCCCGGTGCAGTGTCCCACCGCCTCCCATCTTCAGCGGGTAAGTCTTTTCCATAGCCCCTCACTCCCAACCCATAGTCCCTTGGCCCTGCTGGTGTCCCTCCCAACCCACAGTCCCCCACCTCTCTTGGCGTGCCTCACCCCCAACCTGCAGCCCCCACCAGTGCCCCCCCACTCCCAACCCGCAGCTCCCCATCCCTGCTGGTGCCCCTCACTCCTGACCTACAGCCCCCTGGCCATGCCAGTGCCCCATCCTCTCTGGTGCCCCTCACTCCCAAGCCACAACGCTCTGCCAGTGTTGGGACCCACAGACCTTCAGGCCTGGGTCTGACCTTTGTGCTTAGGTCAAGCTGCATGCTTAGCTTGAATTGTGCTCGAGATATGCATCCAGTGAAAGGAGCACATGGAAAAATGCTGTCCCTGACTTGAAACAAATTGGTAAATTGGTTAACTAAATTGAATAAATATAACCTGGGCAAAAGAAGAACAGACAGAGCAAAACCTACCCCAAACTAAGAATGAAAAGGTTACCTAAGAATAGAAAATTCCAGTTAAAGGTAACCATATTTGGCAAATAGAAGCAAGATGATTAATATGCATTAGGAAGAAGGCTTGAGCTAATTTTATGTATTAAGAAATGCAAGCAAGCTCTATGGTATATGAAAAGAGGAGGGAGTGCACCCTTCAGAACAGCCCTGAAGAAAGCCTGAAGAGATCCTGTCACTGATCCAAGACCCTGTCTTGACATCGGATGTGGGAACCAAGAGCCCCAGACAAGGCTTCACAGCCTGATGAACCAGAGATTTGTGTTTGCAACATTATGGGGTCATGAGCATCTGCTTTGACTAGCTACAAACCTCAAGTTTTTAACTGCTATTGCTGCTTCAATTCTAACTAGAGTTGTATTGTTAGGGTTCAATACACTTACTTTTAGTCTAGGACAACCATGTCTCAGTCTTTTTGCCTGGTAGAAGAACCATTATGGCATCATAGAGCCACACCAGGACAGGGCCCCCAGCTGCCCCCACCCTGCCCAGCCCCATGCAGGTTACAGAATGGTGGTCTGTAGGGACCAGTGCACCTCATGTGGAACCAGAGGCAATGGCTGGGTCACCACATGCTGCCCCATGCTGCCAGCTGGGGTTGGGGCTGTGGTGCAGCAGGGAGGACCAGCACTGCAGCAGCATGAAGCAGAGCATGGCAGGAGGGTGAGGGACTCCAGGCCCTGTCCTGCCTGGGCCAGAGTGCAGCAGCTGCAGCAGCCCCAACTCATGTGGGTGGCAACAGAGCAAGTCTGGCCCTGCCATGGGCTGAAGGGAGGAGGAAGCGAGGCCTGTGGCACCCCGCTACCCTAGGCTGGGGTCCCATGCTGCTCCACATCCCTTCCACACACCCCTGCCACACACATATGCCCCAGATACCCCCTCCCACAGCCCCCCAGACAGTCCCCAAGTCCTGGCCCTCCAACCCTTGCCCTCCATAGACTTATCTGCATCCAGCTGCCGGGGTTGTTCCCACCACCCTGCCTGGCTGTATCCCAGCCATATGCATGTATACATCTGCATACATGTGGCACCCCCTGCCTCCAGTCACCCCCTCCCACTCCCACCAGTTCCAAGCAGCTCCCTGCAAGCTGGAAGGCTGCCAGCCTGCAAAGAAAAACCAACAGTTTCCTTCATTTTCTCCTTTAAAGGGGAAAATCCATGCTTTTCTCCTTTAAAAGAGAAAATCTGAGTTTTTCTCCTTCAGATGAGAAAATCCACATTTTACCGTGTTTTTCCACTCAGTGTCCAGGACGAGTGGTCGTTCCTTAAGGAAACGATACTCACGGCCCAAGGGGTGTCCATCCCGACAAGAAGCAAGGGGGGCAGGAGTGTCCGTAAGCCCCCCTGACTCACCAAGGGCGTCCGGGACTGCCTGCTTGCCAAAAAGGCGGCGTACGCCCGGTGGGAGGGGGGTGAAATCTCCAAAGAGGAGTATACCTCCTCTGCTCGGGCCTGTAGACGAGCTGTTAGGAAGGCCAAGGCGGACATGGAGCTCGGACTGGCGTCCAAGATTAAGGATAACAAAAAGTCCTTTTTCAAATATATTGGGAGGATGAAGAAGGTGCCGGGTAATGTGGGACCCCTGCAGGATAC
>NW_017728992.1:186400878-186403639 GCF_001723915.1 Gavialis gangeticus | reverse complement strand
TTTGAGTCCCGTTTCTCTTTTTGGGGTTTTTTGTTGTTCTCCCGCCCTGGCGGGGGGTCGGGCTAGAAGATCTACTAGGTCCCTTCCGACCCTTAATCTATGAATCTATGAATCTATGGAAAAACCGGATCCCTGCTGATGAAACCATCGAATCAATCCCACAGCATCTAGTAAGGGAAACATTTCCCAGTCCACCAACCTGAAGAAGTCCAACAGGTGATTAGAGAGATGAAGAACAACGAAGCATCTGGCCCTGATGGCATACCAGCTGAGCTCTTCAAAGTTGGTGGGAAAACTATGACCAACAAGCTCCACACACTGTTTCTTAAAATCTGGAACACTGAGGAAATTCCCACTGACCTAAGGAATACCAATACTGTCACCCTTTTTAAAAAGAGAGATACGTCTGACTATGGCAACTATCAAGGTAATCGCCTTCCCCTCCATCACTGGGAAGATTCTTGCTCAAATTCTGCTGAACAAGCTGCTCCCTCTGGCTGAGGAAATCCTTCCAAAGTCTCAATGTTGCTTCAGACCATCAAGAGGCAGCATGGATATGATTTTTGTGGCCCAGCAGATCCAGGAAACGTGTCAAGAACAACACCAGGAACTGTACATAGCCTTTATCAATTTGACCAAAGCCTTCGACTCTGTTAACTGTGAGGCTCTATGGAAGATCTTATCGAAGTTTGGCTTCCCAGGAAAATTTATCACTATCCTAAGACTCTTTCATGACCAGATGACTGCCTCCATCCTATGCAGTGGCTCCACTTTGAAGCCCCTTGCCATTCAAGCTGGCGTCAAGCAGGGCTACATAACTGCATCAATTCTGTTTTCCATCTTTCTTGGGGTCATCGAGATGCTTATCCATGACTGTCTGTCACATGCATTGGCATCGAGTACAGGGACTGACCTTTAACATCAGAAAAACAAAAGGGCTTCACTAGCCTGCTCCAGGCCAAAGATCCCCATTGACGGACAGGAGCTGGAGAAAGTTGAATACTTTGTGTCCCTTGGCAGCCAACTCTCAAAAAAGGCCAGCATCAATGAGATCAATAGGATCAATAGGATCCAATTGGATTGGATCAATAGGATCCAATTGGATCCTATACATTGGATCAATAGGATCCAATGTACCAGCTCTGCCTTCGGAAGGCTGTATCATTGCGTATTCAATGATCACATCAGGACTCAAACAAAGCTCCTATTATATAAGGCTGTGGTAACTCCACCTCATCTCTACAGCTGTGAAGCTTGAGAGACCTATAGGGAACACCTGAAAAGCCTGGAACGCTGTCACCAGTGATACTTCCAGAAGTTCCTTGGTATAAAGTGGGAGGATCATTGCACAAATGTCAGTGCCCTCACCAATGCTAACACCACTGGCATGGAAACATTGGTTATTTACCATGAGCTGTGGTGGACAGGGGATTGCATGTGCATGCCTGATGTATGTTTATTAAAGCAACTGCTGTCCTCCCAACTCAACCAAGGATAAAGGGCACATGGTGGCCAGAGGAAATGCTTCAAGGACACCCTTAAGGCAAACATTAAGAAGTGTGGCATTGATACCACAAATTGGGGAAAAACTAGCCTGGGCAAGGGCCACATGGTGATGCCTTGTGAGAGACGGTACATCTTACTTTGAGGAAAACCAACAAGGCAGAAAAACAACAGAAACGGAAGGAAGGAAAACAAGACTGAGAAATCCGTGGTTTAACCCTCTCTTTAACCACCACCTGCCAAAGAGTCTTAGGCTCTAGGGTCGGCTTTCTTAGCCATCAGTGGCTACATCTACAACCCTTTACTTAACCTGTGGGAGTGATCATCTTCAACCATGAGAGATTGCTGATGATTTTCCAGGAAAATTACAAAGCGGCCCCAGTAGAGGTAAAGTTATCTTAGAATGTCCCAGTTTATCAGCTCCATGCATCCTGATATCTTTCAAAAACAAATAAATATGATAAGCAGGAATCTGGGTTTTCCACTTCCCATGGAAGAGTGGAGTAAACCACAGAATTTACCTTTTACCAGAGGCAAATGCAAATTTCTCATTTTACCAGAGAAACCTGTGGATTTTGCAGTTTTGCTATGAGCCCTATGCCTGTAGGGGGCTGGGGGGAACAGGAGGAGGGTGGTCACGCAGTGGGCAGCATGTGCATGTATATGCACATGGCCCTGGGCAATCTGGAGAGCAGCTCCTACAGGTAAGGGGGGAGGAGGGGGATTGAGGCCCCTATAGGGAGGGGGGAGGGAGGGAGTTGAGTGGGGCTGGGGGTGCTGCCCAGCTGGGCAGTGCCTGGGGCTTGGGGCCTGGGGCTGCAATTCACAGCTACAGAGCACCTGAGGGAAATGGCATGGGACCACAAGCGGCTCATCCAGGGGGCAGGGGGGGCAAGGCTGGCTCCCCACTGCTGTGCACACTTCGGGGGGGGGGGGGGAAGGGGGACCTGCACCCCCAGATCTGTGTGCAGGGTGGAGGCCACATGCTGCCCACTTCAGACTCACGCTTCCCACCCTGCTGCCCTCCCCTGGGGTTTCTGCAGCCCAGCGTGTGCGACCCAAGGCTGCAGGGAACAGCAGAGCCACACAGAAGCCGTGAGGGGCAGGAGCAGGTACTGGAGCTTGTGGGGGGAGCGAGGGGTACCAGAAGGGCCAAGGGATGTAGAAAGGGAGTGAGGGGCACCAGCAGGACTGGGGGGCCTGTGCAGGGGGCATGAGGGGCAACAGCAGGGCCAGAGAGGATGTGGGGGAGGCATTC
>NW_017728992.1:186394754-186395878 GCF_001723915.1 Gavialis gangeticus | reverse complement strand
TATATATATATATATATATATCAGAAAAACATTTGATATTTTTACTCCATTTTCAAACTGGCTGAAGATTATTTTACTTCAGAGTTTTTTCAATTTTTCGCCTGTCTGGGTTGTCATAGTTAAAAAAAACCTCAACTTAGTACTCCAATTTTAAGATGATGGTTTAAGGCATTTTGCTTTCAGTCTCCTGATACAGACTGTAATCACACATCATTACTCATCTATTTATGCATTCTGTAATTCAGTATGTAAAAAAACAGCTGTAATTAAATATTTTATAATTATAACACCCCTGCTACACGTTACATATATTACACAATTACCCTGTTAATTGTGCAATAAATTTAGACCAGCCACATGTGCAAAGTTACAAAAACGAAATACTTAAAAATGAATCGACTCATTAATGTTTGAAGATGCATTACAGAGTTTCACTGGTCTCATTTTATAACATTAAATAATATTGTATTTTAATATATTTAGTGACATCACATTATAATCATTTCTATTACACACAAACATATACACACAAATACATACATATAGACTTCTATATATAATTAATATGAATAATAATATTAATGAAATTCTATACTTAAAAGTACTTGCAAGGAAGTCCTTGCCTTGTGAAAACCCCGTTGTGTATTTTAGGGTTCACCATAGTAACCATCCCCTGTGGGCCACTTTGGTCCACTGTACTCACAGTTCTTCTCTCTCTTCTTTTCTAGATTCAGCATCCCCATCAAGTCCCAATCTTCTGTCCCCGATGGCCAGGACCAAGCTGAGGGTAAGTCGTTTGGCTCCTCCGAGCCACTTCAGTGGATATGCCACCGACTGGCTGCCTTCCACCATTCACCCCTCCCAGAGCTTCTGGACCTCGCTTCTGGTCCCCTGGCCTCTCCGGGTTGGGCTCCTTGTAATTCTGGCGTGGGCTTCTGGGCCTTTAAGTGCCGGTGGCACTCACTTATAAAGCATGACCACGCCAACTCTGGTGTTCCTCTGGCACTTGTCTTTTCCCCCAGTGCCACTTTTCGCTGCTGCTCTGCTACCTCGCGCTAACTCGGCCTGGAAGGCCCTTCTTTCTTGCCTTCCGCATCGTCACATTGCATAACTCAAAAACTCCT
>NW_017728992.1:186386775-186393719 GCF_001723915.1 Gavialis gangeticus | reverse complement strand
CAATTTTTCGCCTGTCTGGGTTGTCATAGTTAAAAAAAACCTCAACTTAGTACTCCAATTTTAAGATGATGGTTTAAGGCATTTTGCTTTCAGTCTCCTGATACAGACTGTAATCACACATCATTACTCATCTATTTATGCATTCTGTAATTCAGTATGTAAAAAAACAGCTGTAATTAAATATTTTATAATTATAACACCCCTGCTACACGTTACATATATTACACAATTACCCTGTTAATTGTGCAATAAATTTAGACCAGCCACATGTGCAAAGTTACAAAAACGAAATACTTAAAAATGAATCGACTCATTAATGTTTGAAGATGCATTACAGAGTTTCACTGGTCTCATTTTATAACATTAAATAATATTGTATTTTAATATATTTAGTGACATCACATTATAATCATTTCTATTACACACAAACATATACACACAAATACATACATATAGACTTCTATATATAATTAATATGAATAATAATATTAATGAAATTCTATACTTAAAAGTACTTGCAAGGAAGTCCTTGCCTTGTGAAAACCCCGTTGTGTATTTTAGGGTTCACCATAGTAACCATCCCCTGTGGGCCACTTTGGTCCACTGTACTCACAGTTCTTCTCTCTCTTCTTTTCTAGATTCAGCATCCCCATCAAGTCCCAATCTTCTGTCCCCGATGGCCAGGACCAAGCTGAGGGTAAGTCGTTTGGCTCCTCCGAGCCACTTCAGTGGATATGCCACCGACTGGCTGCCTTCCACCATTCACCCCTCCCAGAGCTTCTGGACCTCGCTTCTGGTCCCCTGGCCTCTCCGGGTTGGGCTCCTTGTAATTCTGGCGTGGGCTTCTGGGCCTTTAAGTGCCGGTGGCACTCACTTATAAAGCATGACCACGCCAACTCTGGTGTTCCTCTGGCACTTGTCTTTTCCCCCAGTGCCACTTTTCGCTGCTGCTCTGCTACCTCGCGCTAACTCGGCCTGGAAGGCCCTTCTTTCTTGCCTTCCGCATCGTCACATTGCATAACTCAAAAACTCCTGCCAAAGTCATGCTCTGAACTGAGCATGCCCATAAACCAAATCTAGGTCACCAGTTCAGAAGGACAGTGTTTCCAGAGCCACCTTAACCTGGCTACCACCAACCCGGGGAAATTGCGGCTGTTACTGCCAACACCTGCACTGCTGGCAAGCCAAGTCTTGTTCTGGGATCTTCAGTTAAGCAATGATTGTGCAACCGAATAGTAATATAACTTTGGAGGTGTCTTTCTCAAAGGGGAGTTCTATTCAGTCTTGAGGAAATAAAATATTCAAGAAATCAGTATTCATGAACAACTTAGAAATATTAGATTCACAAACCTAAATCCTCCCTCATGTTCTCCAGAGCTGCATGTTACTAACTTTGTACAGACAAGCAATGCCTGTAATTAGTAAGGGATTTGGGCTCTGACTTAACTGCCATAATCTCTTGTGGTATTTATAGCCATAGTAGGGCACTTGTACGTGTGACAGGGGTTTAGTCCCCTAAAGTAAAATAGTAGGTTTTTAACGGTGATGATTAAAATGCCGCTGTTTCAAGGTAGGGGCTTCCATCACTGTTATGGCAAGGGGCCCGATCCTTTTATTTTTGTTGCAAAGCCTGCCTCTCCTGCAGCCGGGGGGCAAGCTGCTGGTGGGCTGAGTAGCCCCTGAGCTGTGGGAAGCCCTTGTCCTTACTTCTGCAGTGATGGTGCCCCCTGAGGCTGCCTACACAGGTGGCTAGCAGGCTGGGTGCTGCCCCAGCCTGGAGGCAGCACCCGACCTGATCCAACACTTCCCCAAGCCTGCCCTTTGGCAGCCCGCCCGGGTGGCTGTGGGGGCCACCACCAAGGTAGAGGGAAGGGGGCCCCCTGCAGCTCAGGGCCTGCCCAGCCTACTGGCAGCTCTCCCCCCAGCCGTGGGTAGGCTCCACCAAAAAAGGCAAAAGCAGCGAGAGGCCCAATCCTTTTCTTTTTTTGTGGAGCCTGCCCACCTCTCCTGCAGCCAGGGGGCAAGCTCCCAGTGGACTGAGTGGCCCCCGAGGTGTGGGGGGGTCCGGTCCTTCCCTCCACTGTGGCAGCACCCCCCTGTGGCTGCCTGGGTAGACTGTTAGTGGGTCAGGGACTGCCCCAGCTCAGGCTCAGGGAGCATTTAGATCAGGCTGGGTACTGCCACCGAGCTGGGGTAGCACCTGCCCACTAGCAGCCTGCCCAGGCAGCTCAGGAGGCACCACCACTGGAAAGAGGAGGACCGGGGCCCCACACAGCTCAGGGCCCACTGGCAGCTCCCCCTCTGGCCACAGGCAGGCTCTGCAAAAAAAAAAAAAGAAAGGATCAGCCCCCTCCCCACTTTTTTTTTCTGGTGGATCCTACTCGCGTGAGTTGTTGGTGGGCTAGCAGCCCCGGAGCTGCGGGGTGGTCCTGGTCTTTCCCCCCATGGTAGTGGTGCCTCCTGGGGCCACTGGGGTGGACTGCTAGTGGGCAGGTCCTGCTCCATCTTAGAGGCAGCACCTGCCAGATCCAACTCTTCCCCAAGCCCACCCAGGGAGCAGCACCCCTTGCAGTGTCTCCACTGCCTTCCCACTACCTGGGACCACCCAGGAATGGGCTGGCTTGTCCCTGGGGCAGCACAGGGAGGTGGCAAAAGGGCAGCTGAGTGTGCTGGTGGCCCGAGAAGGTGGCAGGGACAGTGTACAGTGTGCTGGAAGCCCAGGCAAGCTCAGAGAAGTGTTGGATTGGGTGCCTCTGAGCTGGGGCAACACCAGCCTGCTGTTAGCCCCTGGAGGTGCCACCACTATGGAGGAAAGGACCACGGTCAGGGGCCACTTAGCCTGCTGGCAGTTCAAACCCCGGCCATGGGAGATGAAGGCAGGTTCCGCACACAAAAAAAAAGCATCAGCCACTCGCTGCTTTTGCCTTCAGCCCGCCCCTCCTATGGCCAGGGAGTGAGCTGTCAGATGAAAGGCTGCAACATTACAAGTAGCTATGTTGCAAGCTAAACTACATGGTAGTTTGAAACATAACAAACTCCTTTAAATTGAAAAAAAAAACCCATACGTGTAAAGTGTGATGCAATTAAACCTCAAAAAAGGTACATTTTTGTCACATGTACAATCACCCATAGATTGCAATATAAACTGCTTGCAGAAAGGTTGCCCTACCCTACAACAGGATCCTAATTTTCTTTGAAAGACTGTATTCCTCTTTTTAATCTTGTTACAGTGCTGTTACCCCTATGCTTCCTTGTTCTGGATGCTAAACAAGTAACACTCCATGTCCCTAGAACCATCTTGTAAAATCTCCAATGACCAAACACATCAGGGAGAATTTTTCTTCTTTTTTTTTTCATTTTCTTCCTTTTCTTTCATTTATATTCTCCCTTTCTTCTTCTTCCTTCTTCCAGTTTCCCATTTCTTAGGGCCCTGCTACACATTCAAATTAAAGCTGTATAGAAACCAGCTATCTAGTTGTTACACGTTTTCAAATACTAATTTAATAGTGGGTTGCCTCTTTTTTAGAGATGGATAGTCATTTTTATTGTGTGATAATTACTTTGTACATTTAGCTGGTCTACATTTATTGTGCAATTACCAGTTAATTGTGTAATATATATGTAATGTGTAACAGGGGCTTGGGCCCAGGCAAATGTGACATTTAACCAGTGTGCTTAAATTGTGTAAACCAGCCATGCCTTATGGGGATTAATGGCACAACAGAACAAGAAACCAGCTGTAAAACATGTGTAATAACTTTAAGGTTGGTTTCCATTACATCTTAAATTGAATGTACAGCAGGCACGTTCTCAGGGCTTGAGCCCTAGAGCAGTCCTGTTCAGCAGACTTGGCAGGATTGGGACCACTCTGTGACTTGAGCCCCAGGGCTCTCCCGGTTAGCTGATAATTGGCTTGCAGGGACCATCCAAGAATTTGAATCTTGGGGCAGTCCCTGCCAGTTAACAGCAGATTGGGACTGCCCCAGGATAGGAACCCTGGGGCAGTTCCGATTCTGCCCAGGATCAGCTAATCAGGATGGATCCAGGGACCATATGGTGACTTGAACCCATCCCATGGGTCCCTTGAGCCAGCCAATGATCAGCTGATTGTTGGGTACCCAACTTGCTGGTTCTCCCCCTCCTCATGGTCCTGGTCACCCCCTTGCACCAGCAATATGACATGATTGGGATCTGATCCCCAATCCTACAATCATGCCTCCTGCCATACACATGCCATGCTTCTGCCTTGGCAGGAGCCACAATTGTTGGGACCACAGATTGGATCCCATTGCACTTTCAAAGAAATGTCTGTCAGTTAGGGCCTCACTGTCACATATCCTCTGGAAGTTTGTCATCTACCTCGGAATAGGTATACCCAGTCTGAGAGACACCACAGTAAAGGAAGCCCCCTTGGCCAATACTCAGAGTGAAGAATCTGTACTTATCTAGTGAGAGACACATTGCTGGACTGAGTCTCGGGTTCTCAAGCAGATGCTTTCAACTAAAAGGTCTAAAAAAATCCCTAAAAAAATCTATGAAATCTATGAAGAGGTAGAATATGGTTCAGGAAGATGCGGGCAAAGATTTTCTGTGCTGTGGAAAGGAGGAGGATGTTTTGATAGTTCCCACACACAGCTTATCTTCTTTCTTGAAAATAGCCATGATGTTGGCATTGCTCAGGTCCTCAGGGATCTCTTTATTGTTTCACATTTGCAGAATAAATTCATGGAGCCTCAGTTCCACTTCCTTGCCGCCAGACTTAAAGATTTCAGCAAGTATGCCATCCTGTCCACTATCCTTCTTGTTCTTGGTTTCCTTGATGGTATGCCAGACTTCTTCTATGATAGGAGAGTTGGTGAGGGATCCCCTTGCAGGTATTGGGGGATGGACTCAGTGGGCATGTCCAGACATGCGTGGACATTTCGTTCCCTTGCACCGCAGCTACTTGTTCCTTTGGCAAACGGCAAGTTGCCCCGGCTAGGTTAGGGGAAGCTGGGGTCAGCACTGTGCTGACCACACTTGTCTGGACTTGCCCAGCGGTGGTGTCTACCAGAATTGACTCCTTCAGGAGTGCCTCAAAATACTCTTTCTTTCTAGCTTGGATAGATTCATTGTCTTTGAGGAATGTCAAGCCATCCTGCAATCACAGGAAAGGAGGACCTTGGGAAGTTGGGCTGTAGATGTCCTCCATTGACCAGAAAAAGCTATGCATGTCATGTTTGTCAACTGGATAAAGTTGTATCTCCTTGGTTTTACCTTGCTACTGCTGATTTTTGATTTCCCAAATCCTAGGTGTCATCTTGCAAAGCAGAACGAGCCCTTCTCTTCCAGCTGAGGAGGGCTTGGATCTTGGCGTCACTCTCATTGAACAAATCTTGGTGTTGATGGATGTGATAGCCAATGGATTCATCACAGGCCATATGGACAGCAGTTTTAAACCCCTTCCAGAGTTCCTTAATGTTGCTTTCATTTATGGATACGGCACAGAGAGCTTTTCATGGAGACACTGCTGGAGATCCTTACAGACCTTCCAGTCTTAAAGAGACTTGGTGCTGAGAGTCCTTTACATTACTTTTGGCTGTTTTTGGTGTTCTGGAGCAACCAGATGTTCATAATGGATCTGACAAGATGGTGACCTGTCCGGCAGTCATCAGTTCCTCATGTGGCTTATGTGATGCTCATTGCTATTTTTAGAGCCCATGATTGAATAGATGAGTCAAGGAGGTGCTGTGCTTAGATTGTAGATGTCTCCAGGTGGTCTAGTATTTGTCCCTTTGTCTGAAGAACCAATGAATATCCATCAGTTCAGGTTATTAAGAACACTAGTAAGAAACTGTAAGCAGTAGATCTTAGTGAACTTGTTATTGCTAGGTAACAAACAGATTCCTGATCTTCATCCCATAATAGCAGTTTAAGCCCTGTGACTTTTGGATCTGGACACCCTTTTCGGCCTTTGAAACATATGCTATGATGTCAAAACAGTTGTTTTGGGACACTTTTGTACATTTTGAAAGGAAGGCAAGTTCTTTCAGTGAATGCTATAGGCATGTGGAATACAGAGAAAATTAGTGCAAAGACAGTACTTTCAAAAGACCTTCATAGGATTTCCTGTCTGACAATAGTGTTTTTCATCTTTCTTCACAATATCAAAGTTAGCACACGTTTCATGGCAGTGCCACATGGTGTAGACAGTTTGAAATGAATTTTCTAACCATCTGGTGTTTAAAACATAGCTAATATTTGTAACTTGTAGCTCAGTTTTGTCAGAACACTTTACAAGTTGTTGCAGATTTTGAGATCAACTATATACTAAACATAGTTCATCCATAAACTAGTGAAAATCATTAACTCTTTAAAGACTGAGGGTTCAAACACAAAATAAGCTTAGTTCACAGAATCATAGAAAATTAGGGTTGAAGGGACCTCAGGAGGTCATCTAGTCCAACCCCCTGCTCAAAGCAGGATCACCCCCACCTATATTATAGAATCATAGAATCATAGAAGTCGGGTCAGAAGGGACCTTGTAGATCTTCAAGTCTGATCCCCCGCCTGGGCGGGAGAAAAGACTGGACTCAAATGAGTCCAGCCAGGTAGGAATCAAGCCTCTTCTTAAAGATCCCCATGGTAGGAGCCAGCACCACTTCCCTAGGAAGTTGGTTCCAGCTCCTAGCTGCCCTAACTGTGAAGTAGTTCTTGCGGATGTCTAATCTAAACCTACTCTCTAATAATTTGTGTCCATTGTTCCTTGTCATGCCAGGGGGCGCTAGGGGAAACAGTGTCTCCCCTAAACCCTTCTGGTCCCCCCTAGTGAGTTTATAGACAGTCACCAGGTCCCCCCTCAGCCTTCTCTTGTGAAGGCTGAACAGGTTTAGGTCCCGCAGCCTTTCATTGTAGGGTCTGCCCTGTTGTCCCCAGATCATGCGGGTGGCCCTCGTCTGGACCCT
>NW_017728992.1:186380376-186386720 GCF_001723915.1 Gavialis gangeticus | reverse complement strand
ATCTTGGAGTCAATAATGACTCCAAGATCCCTTTCTGCCTTCATGCTCTCAAGAAGGGAGTTTCCCATTCTATAAGAGTGCTGCTGGTTTCTACTGCCTATGTGCAGCACCCTGCACTTGTCAGTATTGAAACGCATCCTGTTTATGTCAGCCCACTCCTGTAACCTATCCAGGTCTTGTTGCAATCTTTCCCTCCCTACTACCGTGCTCACCTCACCCCAGATTTTGGTATCATCAGCGAATTTAAACAGGTTGCATTTCACCCCGTCGTCCAAATCACTGATGAAGAAATTGAACAGCGCAGTCCCCAGGACCAAGCCGTGGGGGACTCCGCTGCCCACTTCCCCCCAGGTCGAATATGACCCGTCCACCACCACCCTCTGAGTACGACCCTTCAGCCAATCTGCAATCCATATCATCCTAGCCAAGGCTTTGTCTAGCCAGGTATTGAAAACCTCCAAGGATAGATCTTCCATCACTTCTCTGGTAACCTGTTCCAGTGTTTTACTACCCTCCTAGTGAGAAAATTCTTCCTAATATCTAACCTAAACTTCCCTTGCTGCAACTTGAGACCCTGAGAGACATGTCAGGGTCTATCATCTGCTACCAGAACAGTCCAGCTCCATCGTCTTTGGAACCACCCTGCAGACAGTTGAAGGCGTCTATTAAATTCCCTCTCAGTCTTCTCTTCCCCAGACTAAATAAGCCCACTTACCTCATCCTTTCTTCATAAGTCACATGCCCCAGCCCCCTCACCATTTTCATTACCTTCCATTAGACTCTCTCTAATTTGTCCACATCCTTTCTGTTAGTGGAGTGCCTAAAACTGAACACAGTATTCCAGATGTGGCCTCACCATTGCTGAATAGAGGGGAATAATCATGTCCCTTGCCCTGCTGGCAACACTCCTACCAGTACAGCCCAGTATGCCGTTAGCCTTCTTTGCAACAAGGGCACAATGTTGGCTCATAGACAACTGATATGAACCTACTGTAACCCCCAGATCCCTTTCTACAGAGCTGCTGCTTAGTTGGTCAGTCCCTAGCCTGTACTCGTGCATGAGATTATTCTGTCCTAAGTGCAGGACTTTGCACTAACCCTTATTGAACATCATGAGATTTCTTTTGGTCCAATCCTCCAATTTGCTAAGGTCTCTTTGAATCTTAGCTCTACCTTCAAGTGTATCTACTGCTCCTCCCAGTTGGTGCCATCTGCAAACTTGCTGAAAGTGCACTCCCTCCCATCTTCCAGGTCATTGATGAAGATAGTGAACAAACCTGGCCACAGGACTGATACCTGGGGCACCCAACTTGATACTGGCTGCCAACTAGACATTGAGCCTTTGATTACTACCCTTTGAGTCCAATTATCCAGCTACTTTTGTATCTACCTTACAGTCCATTCATCCAACTCAGACTTACTTAGCTTGCTTACGAGAATGTTGTAGGAAACCGTATCAAAAGTCTTGCAAAAGTCAAAGCATATCACATCCAATGCTCTCCCTGCATCCATGGAGGATTCCTCAAATCATAGAAGGCAGTCAGGTTGGCCAGGCATGATTTTCCACTGGTGAATCCATGCTGACTGATCCTAATCACCAACTCCTCCTCCAAGTACTTAGAAATGGACTGCTTGAGAACCTGCTCCATGATTTTTCCAGGATGTGAGGTAAGGCTGACTAGTTTGTAGTTCCTCAGACCCTTCTCCACCTCTTTCTTTAAAACAAGCACTATATCTGCCCCTCTCCAATTGCCCGGGACCTCCCCTGATTGCCACAGGCTTTCAAAGATAAGGGCCAGTGGCTCTGCAATCACATCAGCCAACTCCCTCAGAATCCTTGAGGTAACTCTGATGACTAAGCAGTTGCAGACCAAGAAGCCACACAGCACCACCAGGATGTGGTGGAGACAGCAAATAGCAATGCTTTCCCTCCTCAAAAGCCACATATATCCTTTGATGGTGCTGTGACATGGTAAGTTCAAGTCGCCATTATGATAAGCCTGCCCAGGGCCCCCAGCCATGGGTCTGCAAGTCCTCAACGGTGGAGCAAGCAGAAGATCCTAGAATCTCAACAGATGTGAAGGCAGATGAAGGCTGCAACAGAGATTTACAATTGTCTTCATCTTCTTGCCATTGGATCAAGGTCCTGTTCTGCCTAGAACTGTGTAGAAGATGTGCAGCAGCTTCTCCACAATAAAAGAAATCGCGCACAGGCATCTTCCGTGGAAACAGCTTTTTCAGCACATTCTTCAGGCCCTTTGGCAACCAGCTAGTGATGATGGGAGCAGGACTGTAAAGTCTGAAAGCTCCTAGTCATGAACCAGCATGAAGGCAGCAGTTACAAGAAGATCAGCTAGCACTTGGATAAGGTAATCAGGAGTGCAATTCAGCAACTGCAACTGTGACTGAACAGCCTTCTTCAGGATCCACTCTGCTCATCCCACATAGGGAGGAGCCTAGAAAAGGTGCCCTAAACATAGTCTGACTACCTTTTTCCTGGCTGGATAACTGTATCCATTGGGATCACCTTTACTGTGGTCAAAATCAATTAAGACACACCTGAAAATAGTGAACGCCCAGAGGACCACACCTCAATTATGGCTCAAGAACTCAGGTGACACAACACTGACGTTGCTGCACTAAGTAAGACCTGGTGAGCAGGAGATGGGCAGCTCAAAGAACAAGGAGGCAGTTATACCTTCTTCTTGTAGGATAAACAGGAAGGAGAATGTCGGCTTTAAAGAGTTGGTTTTGCCATCAAGAATGAACTCGTAAACCAACTCAACATGTTTCCTATCAGAATTAGTGAGTACCTCATAACTGTTTGTCTTAAATTGGCAGGGAGCCAATACACCACTGTCATCAGTGTGTTTACCCTGACTCTTGATGCTGTTAATGAAACCAAAGAAGAATCCTATGCCAACCTTGACCAAATCCTTTCTGGCATTCTGGAAGGAGATAGATTTATTCTTTTCAGCAATTTCAACACTATAGAGTCAGAAGGGATTTAAACCTCTGGAACGGAACCATCAGCAAGTAAGGAGTGGGAAAGGTCAACTCCGATGGTATCCTCCTCTTGACTGACTGCACAGAACATGGACTTATCATAACCAACACCCTGTTCTACCGGAAAACAGGCACAAGACTTCATGGCAACACCTGTGAGTCAATCAAGTGCCAATGTTTGAATATGTCATTGTTCATGCCCAGAATTGCAAAGATGTCCGCATCACCTGAGCTATGGTAGGAGTTAATGACTGCTAGGCCAATCATTGTCTCATCTGCTGGGTTATGTCATTGAAACTGGCTACTAAACAATGGCTGCAGGAAAAGCAATGATGATGGAAGATCAACACTGAAGGACTCAAGGACCTAATCAAGCAAGACTTGTTTCACCAGTGCCTTAATGGAAAACTGGCAAATTTCAATCAACAATGATAGGAGAATGTCAACAGCACTTTGGATGTTTAAATCCATTGTCATCAGCACCTGTGAAGAAGACACTTGGATTCTCTACCAGGAAACATCAAAACTGGTTTTATGAAAATGTCTGGGAGATCAAAGATTTGATCAACTGCAAGTGCAAGGCCTTTTGTGCTTGGCAGAATGACATAAACTCAAAGTAAAATAAACTGAGTCACCAACAAGCCAAGGCAGAGATCCAAAGGAGGACCTGCAATATGAAGAACAGATGGTGGGAAGACAAGGTAAAGGAGATTTAACATCTCACTGACATCCATGATAATGCCACCAAAGCCATTTATAGTCTGAGCACTCAGGGACCAACTCTTTTGAGACCTAAGGATGGAGAACACCTGATCAAGGAAAAGGGAGCTATCAGTGCCTTTTGGAAGGAGTATTTTGAAGATCTTCTCAATCAAGACTCTGCTATTGAGGAGAGTGTTTTCAACTCCATCCTGCAATACCCAGTCAGAGATGATTTTGGAATCTCTCCAACCCTTAATGAGGTGAGGCAAGCCATCAAGCAAATGAAGAACAACAAGGTACCTGGAGCTGATGGAATCCCCACCAAAATCTTCAAGCAGGAGGGAGAGGGGCTCACATCACAACTCCACGCTTTTTTCATAAAAATATGGAATTATGAGAAAATTCCAAACAACCTCAGGGATGCCATTATTGTTACAATCTTCAAGAAGGGAGACAAGTCCAACTGGAAGTTACAGAGGGATTGCCTTGCTGTCCACCACAGGAAAGATCATTGCGAGAACCCTCCTGAACTGCCTCCTTTCATTTGCTGAAGAACTACTCCTGGAATCTGTGTGGATTTAGGGCATCAAGAGTTACAACTGACATGATCTTCACTGTTCACCAGCTGCAGGAAAAATATCAGGAACAATATAAACCTCTTTACATGGCCTTCTTTGACCTCACAAAATCCTTTGACTGTCACCTGAGAAGCACTGTGCAGGATCCTTCTGAAGTACAGATGAGCACCAAAATTCATCACCATTCTTTGCTTGCTCTATGATGATATGTGAGCAGTGGTTCTTAATAATGGATCTATCACACAACCTTTTGAAGCTAAGACAGGAGCTAAGCAAGGCTTTGTCATTGCTCCCCCCCTCTACATCTCACCATCAACAAGCTTCCATTTGGAGTGGAGCTAAACTACCAAATGGATCGTAAACTGTTCAATCTCATCTAACTCCAAGCCAAAACCAAGACTACCCTAATCTCACTAATGAAGCTGTATTGTGTGCTTACTTGGAAACAGACCTTTCGTTAATTGTTGACAACTTCACTGAGGCATACAAGAAATTGGGATTGATGCTTAATATTCAGAAGACTAAGGTCCTCCATCAACAAGCTCCTAATGATCAGTCCCCAGGTCTAGTAATTCAGATTCATGGTGAGACTCTAGAGAACATTGAGTATTTCCTGTACCTTGGAAGCTATCCCTTGCAGAAGGATGTGGTTGCAACCCTCTTTTAGACTGTGCCATGGGAGGAGCAGTCCCTGAAGCCGTCTCTGTTCTCCCATTCGCCCCATCCCCAGCTGCTGCTGTCTCTTGCTGTCCCCAGCTTACATGGCAAGAGATTGTGGGGAGGGGGGAGTTTGTGACAGAGTGCACTTCTAGAGGAGAGTCATAGGGCCTCCTACCAGCTGCTCCTACCTGTCCCATCCCCTTAGTCTCTCACACTACCACCCTATGCTTGCCTGCCACAACTTGATGTCTAATTAAAGTAAATATGAGAGGCTGCCTTCAGAGACTAGCCTAAGCCTTGGATGCTTTACTCTGCCCTGCTCTTCACAGGGCAGCCATATTCTGGCCCCAAACCCTGCCTGAGCAAGGTGTTGCTACTACACTTGCTGCAGCCTCACTGGCCTCACTCTAGTTCCATTCACCTTCTCGGGCCTTGGCCCCTTGGCCTCAGTCCCCCTGCTCAGACATTGGCTGTCAACTTCAGCCCCTTCATTGCCTCTGTCCCTGGGGTTTTGGCTCTTTCAGGGCTTAAAACAAAGCATCACCCAGGCACCCCCTATGGCCTCCACACTGCTGGGTTTCCACCCTTTCAACCCAGAGGGCCCATGGCCCCTGTAGTTTCAATATACAGAGTGCCTCTCAGGCACCTCCTGTGGCCTCCAGACCACTGCTATAGCCACAGCCCAAATCTCTGGAGGACACAGCCCCAGCCCCCAAGCCATTTTTGTTGCCCCCTACTGGACCCTCTCCAGTTTGTCCACATCCTTTCTGTAGTGGGACGGGGGGAAAAACTGAACACAGTAGTCCAGATGTGGCCTCACCAGTGCTGAATAGAGGGTAAGAATCACTTCCTTTGACCTACTGGCAACATACCTACCTATGCAGCCCAGTATGTCATTAGCCTTCTTGGCAACAAGGACACACTGCTGGGTCATATTCCACTTATTGTCCTGGGTACTTTTCTACAGAGCTGCTGCCCAGCCAGTCAGCCCCCAGCCTGTACTGGTGCATGGGATTGTTCCATCGTAAGTGTAGGACTTTGCAGTTTTCCTTTTTGAATCGTATGAGATTCCTTTTGGCTCAGTCCTCCAAATTGTCTAGGTCACTCTGAATCCTATCCCTGCCCTTCAGCATATCTACTATGCCCCACAGCTTGGTGTCATCTGCAGATTTGCTGAGGGTGTACTCTATGCCGTCTTTCCGGTTATTGATGAAGACACTGAACAAAACTGAACAAGGCAGAGATGGAACTGGGACTAGCTTCCCAGATTAAGGACAATAAGAAGTCCTTTTTTAAATACATAGGGGGTAAAAAGAAGGTCCCGGGTAATGTGGGGCCCTTGCAGGACGCGTTGGGAAATTTGGTCGTCACACCAGATGACAAAGCTAACATGTTTAA
>NW_017728992.1:186375134-186379276 GCF_001723915.1 Gavialis gangeticus | reverse complement strand
AGGCTCCTACCCTGGGGGGTTTTAAGAGGAGGCTAAATGTACACCTTGCTGGGGCCGTTTGACCCCAGTACTCTTTCCTGCCATGGCAGGGGGTCAGACTAGATGATCTGCTCAGGTCCCTTCCAACCCTAGAAACTATGAAACTATGAAAACTGGTCCCAGGACCAACCCTGGGGCACTCCACTTGATACCAACTGCCAACCAGACATCGAGTCATTGATCCTCTGAGCCCTATGCTCCAGCCAGTTTTCTATCCACCTTACAGTCCATTTATTTACCCTGTACTTCCTCAGCTTGCCTGCGAGAATGTTGTGGAAGACCACGTCAAAAGCCTTACTAAAATCAAGGTATACATATCCAATTGTCTCTCTGCATCCACAGTGCCAGTCATATCATCATAGAAGGCAATCAGGTTGGTCAGTCATGACTTGCCCTTGGTGTATCCATGCCGAATGATCCTAATCTTCTTCTCCAAGTGCTTAGAAATTAATTCCTTGATGACCTGCTCCATGATTTTTCCAGGGACTGAGTGAGGCAGACTGGTCTGTAGTTCCCTGGATCCTCTGTTTTCCCTTTCTTAAATATGGGCACTATGTTTGCCCTTTTCCAATCATCTGGGACCTCTCCCAATCACTAGGAGTTTTCAAAGATGATGGTCAATGGCTCTGCAATCACATCAGCCAACTCCCTCAGCCCTCTTGGGTGCATCTCATGTGGCCCCATGGACTTGTACATGTCCAGCTTTTCTAAGTAGTCCCTAACATGTTCTTTCCCCTTTGAGGGCTGCTCACCTCCTCCCCAAACTGTGCTACCAGGTGCAGTAATCTTTTCTATTGTACCCTGTGAAAAGGACACCAAGTTGCACATGAGAGGAGATGAAGGTGATATGGAGGCAGTGTTATTGATAACATAAATGAAATTACTCAGAAGAGGACTGTCCTGTTGAATAGACGCACAGGGAACAATTTCAGGGGCAGCATTTTGGATGAGTAGGAGGGAGGTTAGAGGTTATTATCAGGACACAGTGCGAGGAAACTGCAGCACCAAAGAGGGAAATGGCCAGCGCATGAATAAGTGATTTAACAGCGGAGATGGTAAGGCAGGGGACTTGTTCTGAGTCAGCTGGAGGAGGAAGATAACTCCCGAGTGATGGGCCTGGGTGAAAGAACCCTGCTGGTGTTATGCACTCTAATGAAAATAGAGGCAGCATAGGATATTTGGGAGGAAATAGTAGGAGCTCCCTTTGGGTTCTCACTGAATTTGACAGGAAGCTATCCAAGGTGAGACATGAGGGACACAATGAGAGACATGAGACTGAGGTGCAGAAGATTAGTCAGGGTAGCATATGAGTGCTCTTGACAGAGAGACAGGAAGGATGAACGATGAAGGGGTTTTTTTTATTAAGGATGGAGGAAATCAGGGCATGTTAGTAAACAAGAAGATAGAAGAGGGGGGAAAATTTATGGAGGGAGAGAAGAGGGATTAATGGGGTAAGGAAGATGGTAAGGAGGGACTTAAGAGGAACTAGGATAGAGGGGTGTGGGAGAGGGCTGGTAGTGTAGAGAAGGCAGAAAACCTCAGGATCTGCAACAGGGGGGAGAGGATGAAGGGCGTGGAGAAGGCTGATGGCCTGTAGGGGGCACATATGGCACATGCAGGCTGGTACACCCTTAAGGAATGCAGCATAGCATGGACTCCCTTGCATACCCTCTATCTGCCCGTTCCCTTTGGTGCTGGCAACCCAAGGGGGACCAGCAAGAACAGCCCATGAATGAACTACAGTAGAGGGGCTGCCCACGAGGCACGCTTATGCCGAGGGAGTGCTAAGTACAGGAGGTTGCTAGGATCTCTCTCCTAGTCTATTCCTGTGTGCCTTAGTCTTATCCCTCAGTAAAATGGGTAAAAGATACTGATCTTTGCAGAAGAGCTGTGAGACCACCTGTAACAGGTTGGTGTCCTTGGGGTTGCTATGATCTCCCTTAAGGCCCCCTTACCATGCCAAGCTGGCCTAAAGGGCACCCTCAATTCTCACTCACCATGTCTTTGATGGAATATGTATGATAGGGAAGCTGCCTTTCCGTTCTCTTGAACACGGTTTCCTGCTGTACACTGGCCCTGGGGCTCCTGAATCCCTCGTGGGCCCCGGTCTGTATTGAGTGTTTCGGGGCACCCCAGCCTTATGGGCTATGCGTGGCTCTAACCATCCCTTTACCATGCCCCAAGCCTCGCAGATGGAACTGGTGTTCTTCAGTTGCACGCTGCGCCCGCACTGGGCGCTCAGGGTCTCCGCAGCCCCATCGCGCCCTGCACCCGCACTGGGCGCTCAGGTCAGTACTCCCTCCAATTGCTGTGCCCTCTCTGGCAGCAGGTTCCCCATATTGCCGGGGGTCCCCTATGAGGCCTCCTCCATCTCCTAATAGCCTCACCCAATTCACCGGTTAAAACAGCAAACAAAACACAAGCCCCTGGGCTATAACATAAAATCCAAACTGCCCGGCTATAACATTAATCCAGCCACCCCAGGGGTGCTCCATCTTTTTACCCATCTCGGGGCTGTACCTGAAGTTAGGCCTCTCCCCTCTACTTGCCCTGGGAGAGCTCCTTCCCCCGTGGCTGCTGGCAGCCCTCCTCTCCGCGTCTCAGGCCTGAGTTTATATGGGCCTAGGACCCTGCCTCCTCCAGCCAGCTGACCAGGTGCAGTGCAGCCAATCCCTTCATTAACTAGTTGTCCTGGCAACCTGCACCTTATGTCTACTCCAAGAGTAGCAGGCACCTCAGTGCCCTGCTACACCACCTTAATTAACTCCTGTTACATGCTTGGAGATTTGTGGAGGAACTACTTCTGTGAAACCCACTCACATGAAAGGCAGCAAAGAGGCAATACCTCCAGTAATGTCTTCAAAGTCAACATGTTATGTCTATTGAGTGAAACTGGAGGAAACGTTGCAGTTTGTGATTTCATCTTTTTGTTAGTCTTCTAAATGTGTCGGTACTATACAACCTAGGGAAAATCATCAAAGCTTGCAGTATGGCAGGTAGCCAGCAGGTGGCTCCAAACAAGCATCTGAAAAACTAAGCCACATTTGGGAATTCGGGCCAGGGTCTAATTTCTGTCTCACTGGTACAAACGTGTGGCAGCTCCAGTGAAATCAAATGAAGTTACATGTGTGTAAAAGTAGTACGTAATCAGCACTGGACCTGTAGTTCCTAGTATTAAAATCTAAATTAAACAGTAGATAGATAGCCTGATATATGCACCAAATGTTCTCATTTGCAATAGCTTTAATCTTCTTTTGCTGTCAAGTATCTGGTGTAAAATGGGGACAAAACACTAATGCTGGCAAAGTGAATGTTGATATCTGCTCTGGCAGTACTTACATGCAATTTGCATTAACTTAGCACTAGATGCAAGGTAGTGGCAAATCAAACTGCAAATGCTTGTCAAGTGGAGACTCCTCCTGACCCTATGACCTGACATATGTCATTCCTGAAAGGGCTAAAACTCCCACACTGAAAGCACTGCTACCAGAATTAGTGCCAAGTTATTCCTGTTCTGAAACCTACACTTGAACTCAAACCTTTTCTTGGACCTTGAACAGAGCCAGATTAATTCTTGCGCTCAGCCATCCCACACAGACTCCGTATATCTGAGGGTGGGTGGGACTTCAGAGGCAGGGAGATGTCTGGGTGACCCATTTTCTCAATGCTCAGGCAGCAGTGCCCAGAGACCAGCTACAGCAACGGTTTTACTTTGCAAAGTGACTTGGCAAGGAGCAATCTCTGCCTTCCTCAGCATTGTTCCTAGCCTCATCTCTCTCTCCCTTCCATAGATGGAGTCAGAAGAGAGGTTTTCTGTACCAGGAGAGTTAACAGTCGAGTGATGCATCTGGGATTTGTACCTGAAATACTGTCCTGGTAGAATATTGGGGCTAGAGACAGAAGTTACACATAAACTGGTTTAAGTGATCTGAAATCAATTTAAACCTGTAACAGAACATAAGTTCAGTGCACATACACCAGTTTCAAAATGGCCAAAACTGGTTTAAGCTAAACCTGGTTGAAAGTAGTATCAGACTTAACTGATCTGGGTCAAACCACGTTATGCAAATTCTATCTGTGACAGGCTAGCTGGCAGTGACCCT
>NW_017728992.1:186371279-186374702 GCF_001723915.1 Gavialis gangeticus | reverse complement strand
ATAATAAGAAGCAAATCTTCTTGCAGTGGAAAGGCACCATTGTGCTCCCCCTCCAGGTACCAAGGCCCTATATTTCCTTGTCATTTTGCATTTTGTGCCTTTTTATAGTTCACCAACCTGTATTGTTTGTTCTGCTGTTTGTGTTTTATATTTTGTTAACCCTAGTTTTTTTTGTCAATGATTGTAAGTGTCTAACCTTTGTTGAATCCTGCCCCCTTGGGGCATTGTAGTGTCCACTGTACCCTCTGATTTATGCCTGTTATGTTCCCAGTATTAAAAGGTATATGGTTAAGTCCCTTTGGTGGTCTGGCTCTCCTCTATAGGGGAGGAGAGTCCCTAAACCTCCCACAGCCCTTGTGCACCTGCTTTGATCCCTTCAATTGGAGAGGGGTACCTCTTGGAGTACCGCCCGAGTTACGCTATCCCAGACCCCTTCCCGGATTAAGTTAACCCAGAGTCCTCCAGCATCCCAGCGTGCTGTCTGGGCTGGGCTGAGCTCTGCTCCAGAGAGCAGGGCTGGCCCTGTCCCTCTGCTCTCTAGCCAGAGACACCAGTCAGGAGGCAAAGTGAGCGGGGAGGCAGTTAATTCTTTCCTCCTTCTCCTCCCCCTGACCATAGCTGGGGTCTGCCTGTCTGCAGGTGAGCAGTGGAGGAGGGTGGCCAGGTCTGGCAGACCCTGGCGGTGGGGCAGAAGGAACGGAGGGAGGAATTAACTTCCTCCTTGCTCCCTTCACCTTAACGGGGCTATACTGGGAGGGCATCTGGCCACATCCTGCTGCTGGAGCAGCGAGGGGATGGGGAGGAGCTCTGTGCAGGGCTGCTCAGCACCAGAGAGGGACTCTTCCACCTTCACCTGCCCCCACCGTGGGATAGGGAGGGGGGCTCTGTTTGGTGCTGGAGGGGGACTCTTCTGGAATGAAAAGGGAACGTCTTTCCACCTGCAAATTGGTTCAATCTCTGCAGGTTAGACTAACCTGCAACGATTGGATCAATTCACGCTTGGGCTTTTTGAATGTCTGTCCCTAGCCTAGGAATTCAACAGGACCCAATGGGAGGGAGCAAGCTAATGCCTTTCCCATCTGTAAAGACTGGCACTAAAATAAGGAACTGAGGACAAGAATTGCACAAGGGAGGGTGGAATGAAAATGCTGCCTCTGGCTTACATTCCCTTCAAGCTGTTATAAAACTTTAAATATAATGAATAAATAACCAGGCCTCTCTAGCAAAGATGAGCCCAAAGCTCTGACCTTCCCATGAACTGTGCTATTATTTCAGCTCTTGAGGTAAAGGTCTGCGTTGCACGATATCCCCTTATAATGAGAGCAAAGCCACTCAGCGAGACAGAGCTGCCCACTGAGGTCACGAAAAGCAGACTGCACCGTGCTAGAAGGGCAATATACATCCAGGCAAACGATGCGGCCTGAATGCATGGGATGCAATAGCTGAATACCAGAATTGGGGGCCCTCTCCTTGGAGGTTGCTAGATACTAGAAGTTGGGTAGAGAGTAAAGAAGGTTACTATGCCATCGTGCTGCTGTCATGCTGAATTTTATGGCTCTTCAGTCCTTACCCAACCTTTCTACACACCACGCTGCTGTCTTCTGAGAAGTGCTGCTGACCAGCTGGCTGAGCTCCGTGAACAGTGGGGGCCTTGGATCACAGCGCTGTTCACCTCCCTCTCTCCAAGATCAATGCAAGGGCCAGGGCTATGAGAAACTGAAAGGACACCATATTGTCCAGGAAGAATCTCCCTTCCTTCCTATACAGCTGGGTCTTCTTGGCTGCACTCTCAGGGAAAATTGCACAGCAAATAATAGAGGATTCCAGCTTTTTTTTTTGCATGTGTTGATCTGGCTTTACAATTATAAAGATTAGCTCAAAAACTCTACGGAAGGGTACCACTCGTGACTGAATTCTGTAGACATTTAGGGTGCCTGTACACCACCCGGGAGGCTGTAATTACTAGACTCCAGCCCAGTGGCAGTGCGTAGGGGGTGCACGTGCACCCCCTGAGAGCACTGATGCACCCCCTGACCAGCTATGCTCACTGCTTAGGCGATGGGCAGGGCAGAGGGGGGAGCGCTGGTGCCCCCTGCAAGTGCCAGCCGATCACCGCAGCCGCTCCCAGAAGCAGCTGCAGCGATTTGCCACAGGGGGACCCCCACCCCTGGTCAGCGGGACCAGTCGCCCACGCTTCAGCCAGCCGTCTCATGTATTAGTGTCCCTGCACTTCAAAATGGCAGTGGAAGCACTTTGACTAAAGCTTGTTCAATGAGCTTTAGATAAAGTGTCCCTGCCACTATTTTGAAGCATGGGGATGCTGATACACAAGACAGTCTGGGTGCTTTAATTAGAGCAGCTCTCAGGGCTGCTGTAATTAGAGCACCCCACTCCACAAGCGTAAAAATGCCCTCAGAGACAATTCTGTAGAGCAGGATTACATTTCTGTTGCCATTTCTATCCCATCTTACGTATTTTACCTCTGTTAAATTCCAGGGTTCTTTTCCATAAATGCTGAGGAGCTGGCTGAAATTTGTTATGGGTCAGATTTGAAGTATGACCCTGCAGCTACCCCCTGGTGACAAGAATCTGTTTTCCTCTAGCCTGATGTATGATTTGAGCTTCTTGGCCACATTTGGTCCTGGTAAAAATAGGCACAATCCAACAGGATGACATATGGACGGAGTGCAGCACTCTGATTCTGTTCGTTAATCATGGCTATTAATGCTTTTTATTCATTATTATTATTTGACTTCCATAGGAACTTGTTGGTGTTTAGCATTTCTGAAAACCAGATAATTTTTTTAAAGAGTATAAACAGGATTTAGGAGACTTACTTTTACCACCCAACTTTGAAAATATTAGCTGTTGTCACTAACCTGAGGTTGAGTCTGCTCATTCAGCAAGGTGTAGGACAGTAGCTCTCAATCTTTTTAGACTCAAGGTACCTCTCCATAATATCGGTGAATTGAGAGGCACCCCATTTCAAAAAGTAATTTATTTATTACAGTGCATGGCTCCTTGCATAGAAGCCAGACAGCGGGGAGGAGCTAAACAGGAGGGTTTCAGCCTGCCTTTATCTACTTACCTCTTCATCCCTCACTTATCATCTCATACTTCCAAGAATCTCATGGCAGCCCAGGTTGCCCCAGCCCCCTGGTTGTAAATAACTGGTCTAAGGAAATCTGTGTGATGTTACATATAGTTTCATAGTTATAGTTTCATAGTTTCTAGGGTCGGAAGGGACCTGAGCAGATCATCTAGTCCGACCCCCTGCCATGGCAGGAAGAGCATTGGGGTCAAATGACCCCAGTAAGGTGGTCATCCAACCTCCTCTTAAAAACCCCCAGGGTGGGAGCCTGCACCACCTCACTTGGAAGCTGGTTCCAGACCCTAGCCACCCTGACCGTGAAGTAGCGCCTC
>NW_017728992.1:186361551-186366279 GCF_001723915.1 Gavialis gangeticus | reverse complement strand
GTTCCCTGCTGGCCCCTCCTGGATGCGTGCCAGAATAATTTTCTCGAACAGCTTGCCCAGGATCGAGGTAAGGCTGACTGGCCTGTAGTTCTCCAGGTCCTCTTTCCTCCCCTTTTTGAAGATGGGAACCACGCTGGCCCTCTTCCAGTCCTCCGGCACCTCTCCAGAGCACCACGAGTGTTCATAAAACTGCGCCAGGGGACTTGCAATGACCCCAGCGAGTTCCTTCAGGACTCTAGGGTGAAGATTATCCGGGCCGGCTGACTTAAAAATGTCCAGCCCCTCCAGAAGATCCCTAGCTAAATCCTCACTCACTCTAGGCCCAGGTGAGCCTCCCCTGGGGCCCAAAGGGGGCCCAGCATGCAGCAAGTTAAAGAATTAATATTATAGTTGTTGGTTTTCTATTCGTAGTGTTTCTTAGATTAAGTACACATAATAATAAAAATAATTAATATCAAGACCTGCTTGGTCTCATGAATAGATAATGCATGACAAATTGCAGGTGAAAACTGACCTAACCAGGGGTTATATTTAAATTAAATGTAAAACATTTTTCAGGATTAAATTAGAAGATAACGCCCATCAAGGACACAAAGGTGGCTCATTTGTGACCTTTGGTTGATGGCCCATAGCTTTGCACCATGGCCACATATTATTGCCATTAATTAATTGTTTCTCAGTGCTCAAAAGTGCTCAAGTACAGAAAAGATATGATCCCTGGCCAAAAAGCTTGTATACTATGCCCCTGATCCTGGAAACTTGCATGAGTAACCTTGTGCATTTTAATAGATGCACTGAATTTCAGACTCAATTTAACAAGGAGGAATAACGAAACAGGAGAAGTAGGGAAAGAAACACTGAGTTTACACTAAAGTAATCACATGGTTACTCAGCTAAGGTGCACACATCATGGTAAAGCAAAAATGTTGGCTGTGAGTTATTTTTCATATTTGAATATATAAATAAAATCCTATTGTTGTTTCATGTCTTGCAGGCATCATGGAAGAAGTGAACATAATGGTTAGATATGAATGAGAAGAGGACAGTTACCGAATGAACCGCTTGTATCTGTAACACAATACCCAGATCAAGATCAGCGTATCTATTGTTGGGTTTCATATAACATCCAGTATCAAACGCTTCTCATGAAAAGTAGATTGCACCGCCAGGTCCCTTGTGGACTGCGCGGAGTTTTCTGCTCGGCTCTTTTTCTCTGCTAATAAGAAGCTGTGGGGGATTTGGATGACCTTGCAATATGTACTTCAGAAACTGCACAGATTTCATAGTCATACTAATATTCCCAGAAGCATCCAAGCAAGATGAAAGAAATGATTTAAAAATAGAAATATTGCTGTTCTTCCTAAAAAGAAATAAACAAAATGCTTAATTACACAAATGGGTGACAAGAAAATCCTTTGAAGCCACATGCAGCAATTCTTAAACAATAACAGCTTTCTTGGAAATGTGGCTGGCATATTTTTGAGAGGCCCTTTTCCTTTCTGGGTCCACAGCCCTCTTTTCCTCCCTCCCATCTGTCTGTGCTCTAAGTCTATCACAGGGGCAGGCAATTATTTTGGGCAGAGGGCTGCTTACTGAATTTTGGCAAGCCATCGAGGGCCACATGACAGGCAGCCCAGGGCAGATTAATATTAATTTTCTAATTTTTTTAGGGGCCCCGCGAGCTGGACAGAATGGCTTGGTGGGCCGCATCTGGCCTGTGGGCTGCATTTTGCCCACCCCTGGTCTATCAGCTCTTGATGGATCCTTATCTAGCCTGCAAGCTGCATAGGTTTCTACTACTTGGGTGGTATGCTCAGTTGCTTCATTTGAGCTTTTTGTGCACCCAAGACTATGGAAATTTCTCTTGTGGGTGAAGTGTGAGGTGCCTGCTGAGGTGTCTATTCCTTTGACTGATGCCACTCACAAAATGAGACTGGACCAGAGGCAAGATAGCAGGGACTGGTGCAGAGAAATGAAAAAGGAGGCAGAGTCAAAATTTTCTTGCTCTTGAGTCTTTTCTTTGCTACCCAAACATCTTGTTTCTTTGCTACCCAAACGCCTTTTCAGCCTGATTCCTGCACAGAATAGCTCCCCCTGCACGTAGGAGATCAGACATGTTTTGCCTTTCTGGCTTGAACATTTCAGGCTAAAATTCAGAAATGGCTTTTGATGTTTTAATACTGAGTACCACCCTATCAAAGCTCTAGGTGTGGGATTACTATTGTGCCAACCCTGCAGACCCAGAAACTGGTACAAGAAGCAAGGGGGGTTCCCACTTTTATATTCATAGGGGTCAGGGTCCCAAGCCAATGTGCCAAAGGGAGGGAACAGGTAAATGGTAAAGAAACATCAACACTGTGATAACATACACTCAGCACCTTAGTTTCCCCACTCACACCATCAGAGGTGTGCCCAAACAAGTCTTTGGTTCCTAGCGCTCTCAAACAGCAGCCTATACCTAGCTGTCCCCAACTTTGAGTCCAGCTCCTTCAGTCCCCAGTCCTGGCTGACCCAGGCAGTGAGATCTCCACCTCCGCTGTGCACTCCTCTGTGTAGGGCTGACGAGGCTCCACGTGCACGCTGCTCTCTTTTCCCCTTACTCCAGCCTCACCAGCATTGCCAGGTCTTAAATATGAAATGATTGTATTGGAAGTTCAGCATTACCATATTTGCTGAAAAACTATCACACACTGAAAAATATGCAAATGAGTGTGCAAGCAAATATGCAAATATGTCTTGTTATTTACTTTACTAGCCAATTGCCCATCAAGAATGACAGGTGGGGGATGGAGAGGGGCCGGTGACAGCGGCCTGCATCTGTCCCCATCCTCCCACCTTTGAAGCCAGGCTCCCCCTTTCCCCCCCCCGCTGGTTCGGGGCTGGGCTGCCTGCCCCGCCTCTGCTGGCCCCGCCCCCCCATCGGCTCTGTTACCAATGCCTGCAGGGCCGGGGGGCGGTGAAGGAGGCATGGCCAGCAGCACTGGCCTTACCCACCCCTCCTCTCCATTTACTCCATTTTTGAGGCCTGCAGGGAGCCCATCAGCCCCCCCGGCTCCACCCCCTCTGTCCGCTCTGTTGCCACTGCCTGGAGGGCTGGGGCTAGCAAGACAGCCAATCAGAGTGTGAATAAAGCGTTACGGACAGACAGACAAAGGCTTTTATATATATAAATATTACTCACTGTAAGCTGGAGTGAGCGAGAACTGGGTCATCAAAGCTAAAGCATTTTTTTATTTCCAGGCAAGTAGTCATAAGAAAATACTGACAGCAAACCCAAAAGCCAGTTAAGACTTCTTGGGAGTGACTTGGGGTTTGCATACGCTGCATCAATTAGCTGCCTCAAAAATGATTGTAAATTTTGGACACTTTTAGTATTGTTGATTTAACATTATACAAGGGTTGAAATTATCATGCAAATACGATAATTATCATGCACCTAGCAACACTGAGCCTTCGGCTTTCTCTACCTTGTCCCCCGCCTCTGGGGATTTCTGGGATTTGCAGGCCAGATGAACAGTCGATACAGCTCGGCAGACTGCCCCTTGATTCCACCTGCTATTACCCACATTACTTTCACATTACACTAGAGCAAATCTACAGCTCCAGGTTAGCCTCCTGGACTTTCTATACAGTGCCCAGGAAGAGCGCAGCACCTGGGAATAGGGTCCCAAACAGTCACCAGGCTGAACAGAGAGCCCTGCTGTAGCCAACAGGGAATGCTGAAAAAAGGTATCTCACTTGTCTCTGGAGCTAAGGTGCCTGCTCTGCTCCGGTTTCACATCCTGGGCCTTCTCCAAGACTTGGGCACCTTACACCTTTCTTTAGAAAAAGAGACAGGAGTGTAACAGGGGCTCTGCCCCTGTCACTTTAAGAGGAAAAGAACAGCCGGGTTAATGCCAACTATACTAGATTAAGCAGCCAGGGGAAAGCCAAGCTTAGGGGCTATAGAGTTTTTAGAGCCTACCTGGAGGTAGTAGCAGCAGTGCAGTAGGAGCAGGAGGCCCAGTGGGCTAATAGAAAACCCCTGTGCAAGGTGGAGGATTTATGTGACCACAAGGGTGGTGCTCAGAGTTGTATAAGATCTGGAGTTGTCAGTATGACGCTGACTTCTCAAAGAGGGGAGCTCCTAGGGGCAGTGAGGCTGTAGGAGACAGACCCACAGGCACTCAAGATACTCAAGAGGTTGGACTGAGTGGGGACTACAAAGGGCTGTGGGACTGAATGTACAGACGGGGCTGGGAAGCCCCATAACGTAGTGACTGAGTAACATCTGCATGGCACTGGTGTGGCTATTAGGCCTGTGCAAGTAGGCAGCTATTCGATTAGGTTTTGGATCCGGCCGCTTCAGATGCCAGCAATCCGATCCGAAGCTCCAGATCGGTTTCCCACTTCGATTCCCACTCACCAAGGGCGTCCGGGAATGCCTGCTTGCCAAAAAGGCGGCGTACGCCCGGTGGAAGGGGGGTGAAATCTCCAAAGAGGAGTATACCCCCTCTGCTCGGGCCTGTAGGCGAGCTGTTAGGAAGGCCAGGGAGGACACAGAGCCCGGATTAGCGTCCAAGATTAAGGATAACAAAAAGTCCTTTTTCAAATATATTGGGAGGATGAAGAAGGCGCCGGGTAATGTGGGATCCCTGCAGGATACGCTGGGCAATCTGGTGGTTGCGTCAGAGGAGAAAGCGGGCCTCTTGAACCAATTCTTCACCTCCGTTTTCTTGTGCAGGGACC
>NW_017728992.1:186360507-186360966 GCF_001723915.1 Gavialis gangeticus | reverse complement strand
GCTTCAGAGATCCGGCCATAGGGTATAATGGAGAATCAATGAAATATCTATAACTTTGTTGTTATTTGTCTGATTTGGATGAAACATGCAGGGGTGGTAGCCTCTTCTGAGAGCATGAAGCCTGCCAAATGTCAAGAAGATAGGTGCAGGGGTTTTGGGGAAACTGCACCTCAAATTCTTGAAAGCAAAACTCATGTCACACGTATGTGTTACACCACGGCGGGGGGGGGTGAAAACTGCAGGAGTGGTGTCCCCTGCTGAGGCCACAAAGCCTGCCAAGTTTCAAGAAGATCGGTGTAGGGGTTTGGGGTGAACTGCAGCTCAAGCTGCTGCCAGGCAAAACTCATGACATAGATGATCCTGTCTGTGTTAAGACGCAGTGGGCTGGCTCCTGCCAGCTGTCAAGGAGATCGGTGCAGGGGGAGTCTGGCTTCTGGGGCCCTGCACCTCTGGCTGCTA
>NW_017728992.1:186358825-186359125 GCF_001723915.1 Gavialis gangeticus | reverse complement strand
TGTAGGAAGTTGGCTTCAATTCTGGTGATGAGGTTAGGTGCTTGTTTGAATGTGCAAGCCACTTTTCAGAGCTCACCAGGAGCCTCACAACCGCACTGCAACCAGCAAGTGTCAGGCCTGTCAAAGACGTGACAGGTCTGGGTGTTCCCCAGTCAGGATTTTGTGCGTGTGTGCGTTAGCTGGAGGTTATGGTGCCTCCTCCCCGCCTTTCACCAGGGGATTGTTGGTCCTGGCATTTACAGGGCTGCCACACCACCAGCAGTCCCACCAGGCCTCCCTACCATTGTAGGGTGCAGTTTT
>NW_017728992.1:186353606-186353825 GCF_001723915.1 Gavialis gangeticus | reverse complement strand
CTCCTCCTCCCCTACAGTCTCAGGCCCAGTCTACCACTTTACATGACAACAGGTAAAATAACTTAGTTGGCTCAACACCAGTAGCATCAGCATCAAAGGTCCCCAGACGGCGCTGTCACAGAGCCTGTCTTTTTATAAAGGAATTAACAGCGAGAAGTAAAGATGTTGTGTTGTGTTGTGTTGTGTTGTGTTGTGTTGGACATATGATGTTACTCATGG
>NW_017728992.1:186351774-186352222 GCF_001723915.1 Gavialis gangeticus | reverse complement strand
TGATGCAGTTAGTGTCCCCTCCAGCTGACAGCAGGGCATTACTCGGCTTTTAAAAAACTCAGAAAAGGAAATTGGTGCAGACGGAGCAAGGAGGGTGGCGATCAGTCCATCTGCAGGTGGAGCTTGGGGAACCCCAGCAGCAGGAGGTTCACTTTTAGGAACACCAACTGCTCCACCAATGTAGGATCCAAGGAGGTGTGGTGGGGTGTCACTACACCCCCAGCACTGCTGAACACCCTCTCGCTTGAAACACTGGTTGGTGGACAGGACAGGTGTTGCCAAGCAACCGTGGCCAGATCCTGACACATGTGGCTGCAGCTTGCCCAGTAGGCCAAGGGGTCACAGTCCAGTGGCTCCACATCCTCAGTGAGATAGGTAGCCACTGAAACCTCAGTGCTACCTGCCCGAGGCTGGGGTCTGGTGCATTTGGACCCCAGCTTTGAAGCCG
>NW_017728992.1:186346431-186346774 GCF_001723915.1 Gavialis gangeticus | reverse complement strand
TGCGGGCAAGAAAGCCAGTCAGTGAAAATAGAAATGGAGGTGTTGGGGGGGGAGGGACAGGCTAGGGTGGGGGGAAAGGGGGATGTAGCAATGCAGATAAAAGTGCAGGGGTGTCAGATGTCTGGCCGGTCGCAGTGTGCCAGAGCTCCACTGTCAGTGTCTATATTGAGTCCATGAGTTTCTGTACCTACTACCTAGGAGGCTGATGAAGTGCAGTTCATAGGCCCAGCTCTGAAAAGTGGTTTCAATTGTAACTTGTTCCCTCTCAGGAGCAGTCCTGAGAGACTGGAGGCAGAGTGGTTTTCTGGTGAGAAATGCGCCCCCGCAGGTAGTTGGGTTTTGG
>NW_017728992.1:186329155-186336244 GCF_001723915.1 Gavialis gangeticus | reverse complement strand
CCTCACCAGTGCCTGCACGCCTGGTGACAGCGGCCTGCCCCAGCCAGGAACATCGATCCCCTGGAACTTCTCCATTTGGTTCTCCAGTTCCCTCACTAGGGGAATCACCAGGCTGAGGAGGGCATTGCCAGCACTAAGGGTCTCGGTGGCCTCGAGGAAGGGCTTGAGGGCCACCAAAATCTGGGAGATGGTATCCCACTCAGCTCTGTTCAGGGGGTGCTGATCCTGATCTCCCCAAGCAAGGCTATCTCATGGATGACCTTCTGTTGCTCCACCAGCATCTTGAGCATCAGGTATGGGGAGTTTCACCGAGTCTCCACATCCTGCATGATTTTGCGCTGCAGGATGCTCAGTTCTTGCCTGTTTCTCCCGCAGCATCTTGCCCCGCTTGATGCTGCGGTGGAAGTAGCGTGCCACCTTTCTGCATTTCAAAATCAGCTGGCTTGTAGCAGTAGTGGTGGCGGCACCACCACCGGCAGCCCTGTCCCCCTCCAAGGCATCCCTCACTATGTGGTGCAGCCTGATCCATAACTGTTTCCACTGCAGAAGACAGGAGGCTAAATAACATTCCCTACCTCTTGTTTAACGTTCACAGCCACTAGGTTAATTAGCTTCTTATTCAACGATCCATTGCAAAGAAGTGATGGAAAAGCAATATACATTGCAATAAGAAACATGCTCAATTTCACAAGCAGCTACAAAATAAATGTGAATGCACTTGTGGTGTTTTCTTTCCTTTAGTGTTTCCTAAAGGAAGATTGTATGTACATATGCCTCTGTAATACATCTAAATAATCCTGACACTCCTCTTTAAATTATGATTGTACAGTACTCGGAACAGCAGCTGTAAATTGCCTTCATAGATCTCTATATTTATTCTTCCTCACTGACTTCCATGTGGCTTCCAAGTAAAACTGTGTTTTTATGCATTCTGCAAACTAAATTATTATATGATTAGGCATAATAAGTAATAACATACTGATGCCCAAATACTGTCCTCAGTTAGGCCCATGTAACTCCAGTGTTTCTGCTGAGGCATGTGCTCCTCTTAGGCGCTAAGGTGAGGTACCGTGTTCTGGTCCCTGCTCCAGGAAGGGTGGATGGTGGATAGTCAGGGAGCTTTCCTGGAAATGGAAGATATGGATATGTAGCTCCTCAGGATGAAGGCAGCCCTGAACCTAAATTTCTGATTTCCTGAGGGAATGGTATTGTGCAAAAAGACAGCACTGCCACTCTGTCCCCAGTGTTCAGCATGTCTTGGTCTTGTCTCAGGAATCAGAGACATAAATGAAGTATATAGATGCTTCTCAGCACTAATTTGAATCATTGCAAAGCTTGCACAGGAGTGAGCTGCCTAGGTGGCTGGTCTGCCTCATATCAGAGTGCATGCAGTAAACCGAGTCTTAGGTAAATAAGGATCATTTCAGGCCAAAGTGGAGGGGCCTAATTAATCTGGGCACTTCAGTAGGTTCGTGTGATCAGAATCACTCCAAGATGGGAAAGTAATCTTTAGTTTTGATGCTGAATACTAGTTGCTTTTGTTGGTTCATGTCACAGCTTTAATGCAAAACAACAACTGTTTGCATGACAATTGTGTCCCTTTAAATAAGAAAGCTAAATGTTTGGTAGCTGCATTTAAACTGAATTGAGAGTTTTTCAGGTTAAGGGTACATACAAGTAAATTTCTATTTTACAGTTTTCTCTGGTAATGAATTAAGAAGTGATTTTAACCTATCTTTGCAATGCTACACACATATATGTTCATGGTTAAGTACTTCATGTGTGATACATAATGTGTTCATTGTTAACCCAACTGTCTACTCTAGAAAAATAAAGTTATCTTATATAAGAAAGAGTGCAACAAAAGGGGCTGCTCTATTAAAGCTCATCCCATTCAGAAAATATTCCCCTTGGGTCAGAATCTAATTGCTTTCAGAATAACCATTATGCATTCGCCTTTGCCCACTCGGCCATTCCAAACAAGACGCTCCTTAGAGGAAAACAATGTCATCTGAGTGTTTTGAATGGCCTTTTCACTAACTTACATACATGTTGAACACTAAAAGCTACATTAAGAAAACATGAAAGGCTGCAAGGACAAGTACAGAAAAGCGAAGATGTATAGCAATAAACGTTTCCTTTGCATCCATAGTCCTCTTTTTGCATTTGCATTATAACAGCCTGTACTTGCATGATCCCATACAAGATCTCCAGTCTTCTCCATGGTACAAGCCTGATCCTTCCCCAGTGGTTAGTTTGTCCTATGAACTGAATGAGGCAAAGGTCCTGTGGGTAGAGGAGGGGATCACGTAATGGAAGATGTTACCACAGTACATACATGCAATGAGACAAATTCATGATGCACAGGCAGCCCTTTTTTGAGTGCTTGATTGCACCGTGAATATTCTTTTGATGAATTTATGGATGTAATTCCTTGTGGATGGGGGGGGGGGGCCTAAATCCTGCAGCAGGCCACATCCCTTTGTGGCCATGCCCCCAACTTCTAGTAGCCAGCTGGAGTGGCCAGATGTTTCACAGCCCTCTAGGCAGAGCTGTCACTTCAGCAAAGGGAGTAACTGAGAGCAGAAATAGCTTGTCACCCTCTCTGCAGACCAGCAGTAGATGGGGACGTGGGATGGGATTTCACAAATATAAACTGACAGCAGAGGACTTGTAAGAAGCAGGACTCTTGGGTTACATGCCACGCTGCATCTGGGAGGCGAGTGTCTCTAGTGCTCTTTGTCCCAGGCCCAGACCCTCAACCAGACAATACCATGCTTCAAACCCTGGTCTGCCCACTCCAGTCCCAGCCTCTCCCTCTAGAGTCCCTATTCCAGTCCCAACCTTCTCTCCACACTACCCTTCAACTACCCACTGGTTCAGAGGACAGTGCAAACCTATTAGGTAGCCCTGTTATTCAGTAACCACATTCAGCTGCTTAGCAGGGAGGTCTAAATCCTTCATTCATCAGGTTGAAATGATGCCACAGTTTTCAGAATGGAAGCAGTATGGATAAACAGGCAGACGAACAGCAGAACAGCCAGAAAAGGAATGGGACTGTTCTGCTTTTATTGTTCGCTTTTATGCCTTAATGAGATGATAACCGCAGAGGTGGCAAGCAGGCTTAAGAATAGAAACAGCAGCAAGCAGGCACGACTCAGAAGGGTTCTGGTGGCTGAGCAGCGAGGGTTCAGTGCCTGCAGCTCTAACAGCACAAGCTAGTGGCTAGAAGATGGTCAGCACCTCAGGTCAAGGCAGAGAGGAGAATGGAGCTGCTGTCCTTAGGGGTGGCAGAGCACATGGTCCCCGTCTCATTCCACAGACCCCTTGGCTTCCTTCCTTGTGTGACAAGGTATTTAGCAGAATTCTCAGCTTTGTTGGCATCTGACAGGGCCATGCTATGAGCACCTGTGTTATAGCCTCAAGCTTGCAACCTCTGGGCTATCAGCAGTATGCCTTACCCCCCGCACCACCACACCCCCATCCCTCAGCTGAAGAGGGGATCATCTGGAACGCTTCTGGAAGACCTGGGCTGAGGGGGAGGAAGGAGGGTCCCATTTTGGCACGTGCACTTCCAAATATCCAACAGCCGAATCTTTTCTAATGGCAACTGAGAGCACTCTGCTTCCTTAACAGATTTTATTCGCTGACCACTCTAGGCGCAGACAGAAATGACAATTTTTGCCTGATCTGGCCCCTGCAGGCTTTCTAAAGCTTGGACCAAACACAGGTGCACAGCTGCAGAGCACTTTAAAAGGGCCCAATCCCGTGACAATCTGAACCCGCATTACATGAAGGTTCAGATGAAGATGCCCCAAAGCAGAAGCTTTCATTAACTTGTGTCTGCATGTGCCAGGATCAGGGTTGGGCCGATGCAACTCAGCCCTGGTTTTGGCATTGTTTTCAGAATGGGAGGGGGAAAGGGTGTGGAGGGAGCTCTTTCTGGGGGTTGTTCAGGCCATGCTGGAGGGTGGGGTGGATGGATTGCAGCCCCTCAACTTGTGGGCGGGGGGGCTCCAATCTACCTACCTCCCTACTCCAATGGAGGCTGGGAAAACTAAAAAATGGACCTTCCTCCCCTATCTTCTCCCCCTCCCATCCCTACACAGTGCCAGGGGCTGGGAGAGGTGGGGCAGAGCTGGGGGAAGGGCTCCAGAGATGCAGCCTCTCTCCCTGGATTGGCTCCAGATTGGAGCTAGAGCCCCCACGCTACGGACACAACAGCAAATGTCTGTTGGGTAGGGAGGATTGGTTTAACTCTTGGTGCTTTCTGTGAAGTGCCATGAGTTAGACCAGGGAGCTGTACTTCTGTCTGTGCCTTCATTGTTTCCTCTACTTCTACTTTTTACTCAGCTTGCAGCCCCTAACTAAGGCTGTTTGTATTTTGGGTCACATGTTTTGAATGTCTGATGGCCAGATTCTCTTCACACTTATCATTAGAGCAGTTCCATTGATTTCCTTCCATACATTAAGGATGTGTCTGCTAACTCTGCTATTTTTCTGATAAGGTTTAGTAGCTTATGCAGCATTTGCAGCTTTCTGGCACAAAACGCCTGATGTCTTTTTCTAAAGAATGTTAACATCTCTTATCTGAAATAAGCTGCTTTGAATATAGGACATAAAAATGTCAATGACAGCTTCATGCATTTGAGGCTACAATATTTAGAAACTTTAGTGAGGATTTAGAAGCCTAACTTTAGGCCCCCCGTTAATGCATACCTAGGCCCAAGTTTAAAGGCAAGTGCCAGGCTCCAGGCAAAGTGTTTGAACTGTCCATATGTCTAAAAATATACTTAAAAGCTACATGTGGAGACATAAGAAACTGATGCAGAACCAAATGAAAAGACAGAATGTCAGGGCCTTAGGGATACCACAGCACAAAGAGTTCATAGATGTTGCTCCTTTCAAAAGAAGCCCTCACGTCCTTGCCTCGCTGTACAGATATTTGTGTAGAAAAGAGATCACTGAGCTCTTCCATGAAGGTTATATAAATAGAGTGAGGCTAAAAGTCCAACTAAGATAATTAGCCATTTGTGACCATAGGACCTAAAGGCACCATAGGCCAAACAGACATAAAATATATGGATTAGGGAATCCATTTAACTTCAAACAAGATCCCCCATAAACAAACCAGAGGCAAGAAGGTATTGCTGGTGAAACAACTCTTCACTTCAGAAGCACTTGCCAGCATGCTGTTATTTTCCTGAAAACACAGAGTAGGGGATGGTAACAACACTTCCATTTCTTTAGGACATTAAGTCTGCTGGTGCCCACATTTATGGGGGAAGATAAAAGTGGAAAATCATTTCTGTGACCTGTAGGCCAGGCAGCTGACATGGACACTTGAATTTTATTTTCTAAGGTGATAAAGCTTTTGCAAGGGAAGTCACCTGATTCTGCACTCTGTGCAATTTCTTTTCATTCAGTCACGGACACTAGGAGGACTGAAATGTGGTTTATGGTTCTTTATAAATGCCTCTGAAAGATTTCCGCTCTGCCTCTAATTGGGTTGCTGCTCAGTCTTTCCCTACTGTTCCAGGTGAAATGTTGCTTGGCGACATACATTTCATTTTATTTTCATACCAGGGAAAAGAGATCCTTTCCTTTTGGGCGTCCTTGTGACAAGGCATTTAGCAGAATTCACAGAGTCGTTGGAATCTGACAGGGCCACAGCCTGAAGACTTCTGCTATAGCCACAAACTCCCAACCTCTGGGTTTCTAGCCACTCACCCCAATGTTCACACCACCAGAGCAGGGTAGGGAAAAGATGACTATTGAGTTATTCCTGAATACAAATATCATGGTTCTAACATTGGACTCCCTCTAGAAATGCTCAGCAGACTATGTCCTCAGCTGGGGTAAATGGTTAGAGCTCCATTGACTTCAAGTTGCAAACAGTTGCAAAATAATATGAGAAATTATTTAGGCTGTTATTTGCTTAATTCAACATCTAGACTGTTGTTTGCCTCATCTGCTGCATTTCACTTAGTGTGAGATTACACATTACAATTAGATCATGTTCAGGTCACTTAACTTGAATGATCACACATCGAGGCTCATTAGCTAGTGCTACCTGCCCTTTTAGGCATCTTAAAGTTATGCCATTGGGGGCCAGGACTATCTTTGAGCTGGACTACCTAGTTTAAGTTAACTTCTAAGTGTTCACCTGAAATAAATCAATTAATTTGTGGTCCTCCAGTATCCCAAGAGGCACTGCTCCCAGGTAGACTAGCTGTCATCCAGAATTCTACACATCTGTACTGACATCTGGAAATAGCTGGGCAACAGGTGTGCAGGGATGGTGTCAGGGTGGTAAGGGAGCCAGGGAAGGGGGGCATGGGGAAGGGATGGGGAGGGGTAAGATTATTGGTGGTAAGAGAAAGTAGGTAGGGGGGAGTGGGTGGGTGAGAAGCTGCTAGGCTGCTGCCTCTTCTGCCTCCCATATTGCCCCCCTGACCTCCAAACCAGCCCCTCTACCCCCAAATTGCTCCTCTGCTACCCCAGTACCCCCTTTGCTCCCCAGCAGCCCCTCCACACCTGGATCACTGCCCTACTGTCCTGATAAGCTCAAGAGTGGTGGAGGTGCTAGTGGGGGGCTTCCCCCTCCCTGCCTGCTCCTTGGGTGCCTGCAGACCACATCACCCCAGTGCACACAGATCCAGCCCCCACAAGGCCCTGCAACTGAAGCAGAGGCCGGGGGAAAGGTGGCAGGGCAGGGGGCAAGGTACTGCCAGGCAAACTGAGGGACCCAGTTAGGGTGGCCACTGATGTATCCCCAGAATACAGGACATCCCCTTGGGGAGGGGGGAGGAGGGGAGAGACCACCAGCCCCCTCAGCCAATCAGCAATGAGAGCTGGGGCTACTAAGCCCCGTGGCCAATCAGCAGCAAGGGGTGGGGCCACCACAAAAAGGCCACCTCCCTCCCCCCTGCTCCTCTTGGCTCTGCAGGCCCTACCTCTAGGCACAGCCAATGGAATCACACAGACAAATGACTGACATGTATTTCCACCAGTTAACTGAAAAACCGAACGTTTTGCAATCCAATTCTTCATTTTGAAGTGGCCAGAGGACAAAAGGCTTAAAAACAG
>NW_017728992.1:186323001-186328901 GCF_001723915.1 Gavialis gangeticus | reverse complement strand
GGGTGGGATGTGGGTGCGCAGGGGCAGCACGTGCTGCAGGGAGCAGGCAGAGAGGGGGAATCCGCTGCTTGCTGCTGCCACTGCTGCTGCTCTCAGGCTGACTGGGGTGGCAGGGCAGTGATGGGGTGTGGGGAGATATCTGGGGGTAAAGAGGGGATCCAGGGCTTGATAGGGGGCAGCAAGGTGATTTGGGGGTTGGAAGGTGTGATCCATGTGGCCTGAGGGGCTCCTTCCCACTCCCCACCCCCCAACCTCTACTGTAGCTAGAGGCCCCATGAGCAGGGCACGCATGGAGCAGATTTGTAGCCCCTAGCCATACCTCTGCTTGCCAGCCCTCTAGCAGAAGGTCGGAGCAGTGCATGCTGGAGAGGGTATTAACCCCAACTGTGTGACTGATCACTAGCACTAGCTAACTTAACGCAGACATTCCTTAAAATTAGCAGCTGCTAACCCTAACATGTTATCATTTTTTAATATAGCTCTGTATTTGACTCCTATTCCTACATGCGATGCTGTACTGTATGGTGTGTGGGATGTGTTTGAATATGCCTTTTTAGAAAAATGACAGTTCAGAATTACAGAGGAAAAGACTATAACTGGGAGCAGCAAAGCTTATTCATTTATTCTCCTATTATTTCCTCCTCCCCATGCCCCCCTCTTCCTTCTTCCCTTCCTCCTCAGACTCAAAAAAAGAAAACCCTTTGTGGAGAGACAGTAATATCAACAGGAAATCATGAATCATCTCAGTTGCGAAAAAATATTTCAATGGCTTTTCAGAGTTGCTGATTCTATCATCACGCAAGGGGAATAAAAAGACTGTCAAGATTTATTTCCATAAATGCACTTCCATGCAATCCTTTACCAGTGGCTTTTGTCTGTTGAAATAATGATGCATATATCAGAAGTGCAGAAAGGGGACATCAATGCTCTGTGATGACTACTTATCTTTAATACACATTGGTGGCTAGCAGCAAACAAGCCACAGCATGCAGTGCTCCATTTCAGTCTGCACGTTTGCACGCTTCACAGCTGGGTAGGAAGTGTCTTTCCTTGTTAATTTGTCATGGGTTTTTTTTTTTAATAAACAAAATTTGAAGACAAGTCAATGCAATGAGATTTTACTGATCTGGTGACATCCTGTGTCTTTCTGGAGCATTTAGCACAACAAAATTCAAACTTCAGAGAAGCAGAAAAGGAAGAGGAAAGGTTCACAGTGAATCCTGCCACTCCTGGCTGTGCTTTGAAATGTCTGGAGTGCATGCATGGTGGCTAACAGGGTTGGTGAGAGAAATCACAGGCATGAACCATATCACAAAGGTTTTACAGACGGCTGCAGGAATAAGCAGAGGAGAGAAGACTTGTGTGTGTAACTTCCCTCTTCTACCTCTGTCCTTTGTTTTCCTTCTGCAACATATAACCCGTGCCAGCAACACCATTCCCCGCTCATACCTCCCCTTCCCATCCCTCTAAGCCATTAGCATTTTATAAGCTATTACTGTATTTAATCTAAGACAAGGGGGTTTTCCTCAATGAGCATGGGAGTGGGGAGGAAGCCCCTCATCTTAGATTCATGTACAAAGTGGAAGGGGTTGCAAGTGGCTGCTGCAGCTCTGACTCTGGTCCTGAGTCCAGATCAGGACCAGAGTCAGGCCCACAGCAGCTGACTTAGACTCAGGTATACAGCTGTGAGTGTGTTTCCTAAGCCCCAAAAGGGGTGGGAGTTCACCCATGCCCTATATCAAGCATTTCCTATTGACTGGCTCTAAGCTACTCTTTGATCCACATGCTCTGAGTACCCTATCCTGACAATCTGGATCACCCTTCTGGGGCAAGACGCTTCCAATGTGGGTGTTGCATTGTGTAAGTGGTGGTTCCTTCAAGTGCTTTTGGATCCAGCCCCCAGTTGCTTTGAAAACCCCTCCTAAAGGCCTTTATCAAGTTGGCTCTTTACCTCTCTTAAATTCCACAGGACTTTTTCATAAGGAGGATTTCAGGCATGAGCAAAGTCCATCAAAGTCAGTGGAAGCCTTATGTGCTCACAATCATACATATTTGCATCAAGTCTGCACTTTCCATACCTTTACTAGCTCAAGGATGGCGAGATTTCTTTCTGAGACTCACCCTGCAGGTGCAGTGATACGGGTTCAAATCAAGAAAATGATTCCTTTTAAGTACGGGCTGGATGGTAATCACCAATGATGAGCAAGAAGCCGTCTTGCCACTGCCTGTGCTGACGGGGAGGGGTTTTATACAGTTGCAGCCCTTCTGCTCTCCAAATGCTCAAGACTAGCACTAACACTGGTATTAGCTTCCTCCAAGGGGCAGAGGAGTAGGAGGGGGACATCCCCTTCCCCAGCTCTAGTCAGCAATCCTGGGCCTGTGTGATCAAGAAGAGAGCGTTGCACTCTTCCAAAGGGGAAGCAGATGTAGCTCTGGCTCCTGGTCCCCAGTGAACCCATCTCTGGGAGTTCCTGCTGCACCCCTGCCTCTGAATGACAAATTAGCATTTAGCATGTCTCTCCGTCCATGCTGGAAAGCACATTTGTTTTACTCTGGCCCAGAATAAACACACCTGCATTCCCCCTGCTTGGAGTTTTATTTTACCCTGGTGAATAACAGCACTACAGAGCAGATATGGTTGCGGCTCAGGAAGCTGACGGTTATTAAAAGCAAATTTTACATGACGGCAAGACAGAGGAAGGGGAATTCTACCTAATCCCTGCAATGTGTGGAATGTTTTTGCATGAGAATAGATCATGGAGTTCAGGATTGTTTTTTTAAATCAGGTCTTCAGGGTTTTAGTACTTCAAAATTTGTTAGTGTTTTACTGGAGGGAGAGGGTGTTTGAAACATGGGTGATTATTTTTTTGACAAGCAGAATAAGCAGGAGTCCTGCTTTCCTGGGGTCATACAGGTTGGGGGGTACAATCTGTTGTGGTGGCCAAGTTGCATGGACCTGGAATCTTATCCTGATTGCAGGAAAATTATGAGAAATTCTCACTGATCACCTGAATTAGGACATCATGTGGCTTGCTCTTTAGTTGCAAGCCTGCATGTTTGTCTATACAGCTACTCGCTGAATCCCTTGTGGCCCTGCTGTCAGGTTAGGAGCAGAAGTCACGTCAAGCCCCACAGAAAACACCTGAATGAGGAATAAACAGATTAGAGCTGGGAAACTGGTGGCCATGATGCAACTTCACTGAAATCAAAGGAGTTCCACTGATTTACACCAAGTCTGAATTTAAGCCGTTTGGTTCTGTAATTTTCACATGAAAGTATTGTGCGTAGATGTATATGTATACTGGCTCAAACATTTTACGTTACCTGGTAATATGTTATGCCTTGTGGCTGGGTTAGGGTTGACTGTAGTTTTACTAATATGTTAGAAAATGGATTTGTATAGGATAGTTTGGATAGGCAATGTTACCTGGAAAAAAACTCTGGTCATCCCATGTTCACTCTCCCTTTCACTATCTACTGTGCAACACAGGATACCGGACAAGATGGACCTATGGTCTGACCCAGTAAATAGCAGTTCTTATGTTTTACATATATTTGTAGCTATAACCTGAGAAAACTTTAGTAACTTGTTTTCAATGGCTTCAGGGTTTTGGATTAGAAGGACTCTGAAGGATCAAAAAGCAATATGCCACTGGAGGCAAAGCAATATTTGAAATTCCTGGCTGCTCTTAAGGGAGTCCTATGCCCATGGGATTAGATAAACACATGACAAACTGACCATGTTGGATCTCTGTATGAGGAGCAGAAAATATGAGCAGAGCCAAGCAGTGACCTTCATAGCAACAGGATAATTGCAAATAGCCAACACCTGCAGATGCTCTTGTACAGAGAACTGTTCCTTAGGTGTAAGTCTCATTAAGGCAACATGTAAGCTCTTTGGGACATAAAATCTCTTATCTATTTTTACAGTTCATAGACCTTTGTGGGGCACTTCTCAGGGGAAGTTTGCAACCTTGTTTCCCTTGTGGACCCCTAAAAATTTCAAATGGAGGTGTAGTCCCCTTTGAATTGTAAGTGGGTATTCACATACATTGGTTTGATCATAGTTTTTTTGCGGACCCCTTAGACATAGCTTACATACCCCCAGGGGTCTGCAGGCCACAGGTTAAAAACCACTGCTCTAGACACTATCACTATATAGATGTTAGCTAATAGTAATAACAATGTGCTTGGGTATAATGAAGAACAGAACTGTTCTTGTAAGTAAGCAGTTGGCTTTTGATAGCCATGTTAATAGCTATAGATTTGAGGTACCATTTTCAAAAGCAGCTACAGGCCATCTTAGAATGATAGAGAAGTAAGGCTGGAAGAGACCTTCAGAGGCCCCCACTGGGGCAAAATTATCCCCATCCAAACTATCCTATAAAAATCCATTGCCTAGCCTATTAGTAAAACTACAGTCAGCCCTGACACAGCCACAAGGCATAACACCCTAATGTGCCACAGGTAAAATAAAGGAATGACACTGGCCTGTGGCCAGAGAACCACTCCCTCCACTACAAGGAAGTCAAAACCTCCCAGAGTCCATACCAAGCTGACCATGGGGTAAAATTCCTTCTTGAGCTCAAATATGGCATGATATGACCCCAAGAAGGGAGTGACATAGCTCAGGACTTTGGATAACCTAGGCTTAGATGCTTCTGTCATTTCTGAACATGGGATGCAAGCTCCTAAACCACTTATGCACATTTGCAAACATGCCACTCTGTTGATATGGCTTCCCTTCCAACTACAAGCTCTTTAAAAGAAACAAATTGAATTCCTTAACAATGCAGAATACAGTTGCGAAAGCCTTACTCTTGGTGATTTCTGCATAAAACCATGCTCAAATAATTTTTGTCCCTCAAAATCTTGGTCCAACCGAGGTAGAATTTAAAGAGTAAGCAAATTGAAATTATTTTCAAAACAGTTCCAAGATTTTTGTATTTACAAACAGGCTGGGAGGAATTACATTTTCTAAATCAAATATTTTTAACAAAGCATATGGATATTTATATCAGAAAATTAATAAACATATTGGCAACAGCAGCCATCAGATAATCCTTCAGCACCAGAAGGATGATGTGCAGCTTCATACTAGATTCATTTCATTCCGTGAATATGGAAGCTGTTTTGCTCTGAAGCACAGTAAGTTGGTGCTGTTCCTTTACATTCTGGGGCCCTGGGATTGAATCTGTTCCTTACTAGATGATAGACTTGAAGTTTATATATCCCTATTCCAAGTTTAACGTTTAGTATGTAGTAAGGAGGGGTTCTAAAGACTTCTACACATATAGGTGATGTTCAGTAAACCAATAATAAAGTAGGGAGCTGCTAAAACTCTACAACATGTAATGTCTTCATTGTGAGCTACAGGTCAGATGCTCAAGAACTGGACTCATTATAGACAGCACATGCATGCTTATTTAATGAGACCAAATCCTGGTGTCTTTACACTATTTTCCTTAGGGCTACCTCAGCCAAAATCATCATAGAAGTTATAGAGTATTGTACCTAAATGAGGACTAAGTAAAAACTTCAAGATTTGACCTACACTAGGTGAACAATCACTTGGGGGTTTTTTTCTTATGTTCCTTTTTAGATCTTATACAATATGGATGTTCCCTTGGTCTGGCAGTCATACTCAGTACATGCATATTTCAAGGATTTCACTGCGCTTCACCAGAGCTTTACAACACCACTGTGAGGTAGGGAAGTGCCTCTGTTCCCATTATATAGATGGGAAAACCGAGGCACAGAGTACAAGGGCTTCATTTTTCCTTTAAGTAAAACAAAAAATATATTTATTTCTAACTATGAACATATTGCAGAACTCAATAAACACACACCTAACACCTTTTGTGGCCTTCTATGACCAGGTCACCAAATCCTTAGATGCA
>NW_017728992.1:186309599-186322990 GCF_001723915.1 Gavialis gangeticus | reverse complement strand
AGGAGGCTAGATGTACACCTTGCTGGAGTCATTTGACCCTGTAACAGGGGGCCTGCTCGGGGCCGATCTCCACATGGCCCACCCACCTGTTCTTAGGCCAACCACCTGCTTTCTCGCCAGCCACGCCTTGATCTTAATTGATTAATAAACTTGTTAATTAAGTGGGAGGCTGCCCATTTTCTGCCGCAACACCAGGGAGCGCTATCTGCGGCTCCATTCCTCCCCTACACCACAGCCCAAGCCTCACAGATGGCATCTAGTTGTTCTCATTATCACTGGCCCCACACTAGGCCCCAGAATTCTTCTGATTGAACCCCAACCTAGAGTCCTCTCATCAGGCAGCCTCACCCACCTTCATACAAGCTATGTAGCTCCCTGAAGTCATTTTCCCCTCTCGGGTGTGGTCCCCCCAGGACCTTTGGCTACCAGCCCTGGCCCACCTCCAGGCCAGTCAGAGCCCCTGGCCCTCGGCTCTCGGGCATCCCTCATGGTAGGCCCCTGGCCCTTTCAACCAGTCTGGTCCTGGCCCCAGCATGGGCCAGTCAAGGGTACTCTCTTGGTCAGTATTGAGTCTCTAGCCCCTCACTCTCTCTAGGGGTCCACCCCCTTGGCCCTACACATAAAAGGGTAACCCACCCAGTGGTGGGGGCTAGGGGTTAAGGCACCCTGACCCACCTATCACCGGGGTAGTAACTGGCCTGGCATTTCCTGCAGGCTCTCACACCACTGAGAGCCCCACCAGGTCACCCACTCCCGGGAGGGTACAGTTTTAAGTCATACCCAGGACCAGGAGCCTCCTTACCATCCCCTACAGCTCCTCCCTTACCTCCAGATGCAACTCAGCAGCCCTTTGGCCTGGCAGTGTTGTTGCTTAGCCTCTTACAACTAAACTGACTTGGTTTATATGGGCAGTCCTGAACCTAAAATGGCTGCCCTCATTAGGTACCTGACGGATGCCAGCTCCAGGGCCTTGAAGTTGCAGGCACACACAGTGCCCTGCCACAGACCCCAGTACTGTTTCCTGCTATGGCAGGGGGTCGGACTAGATGATCTGCTCAGGTCCCTTCCAACCCTACCAAGTATGAAACTATGAAACACACAGCTAATAGGAATGTTATTGGGTTCATCCCTATAAATATATTTTGAGTCAGAATCCTATCTTTCTGTGTTTTATTTGAGATAATGTAAATGGAATTATTTTTAATACTTTTCTATGCTCTGGGTTATGCAGAGGGGCAGATTAGAAGGTCATGATAGTCTCTGTGGGCCTAAAAAATTACAAATCTGTTAATTTTGGTACAAATTCCTTAAGTAAGAAAAGAGTAATGGATATTAAGTAGAGTGTATGTAGATGATCAAGGCAGATGGAGGTAGTTCTGAGAGAAGCACAGTCTACTGGACAGGGCAGTGAGCCAAGAAGCCTCTAACTCTATTTCAAACTTTATTTATAACCTGTGACCTTGGGCTGGTCACTGTGCATTCATCATGTCTATTTAGACTATCCTTTATTGTGTGCATGTACAGTACACTGGGCCCCCAGTCATGGTTAAAGCTTTTCAGTACCACCATATATACCAAGGCAGGCAAAATATAGCCCGTGGGCTGGATCCAGCCCACCAGGCCATTCTATCCGGCCCCTGGGGCACTTCCGTAATACAATTATTACTGGCCTATGGCTGCTCCTCTGAAAGCTGGCAGGAAGTGGGCTTGCAGAGGTCACATGCCATTGGACCTCCGTGGGGCTCTCGGTAATCCAGCTGGTAGCCCCATGTGGAGGCACTGAGAGCTATTGCTATTGGTGAGTGGGGAGGGGAGCTCCTGTTTGTAGAAGGGGGGATCTGGGTGTGGGGTTTGTGGGTGGGTGTGGGCCCCCTCTACAGCCTCCCCCCAGGTGCACAGCCCCTGTCACCAGTGGCAGCAGCAGCACCAGGCAGTGCGCCATAGGGGCACTCATGGCCTGTGGCAGGCAGAGTCCCTTGGCAGCGCACAGCTCCAGATGAATCCCAGGAGCTGTACATGGCACACACCTTTGAGCCAGACCAGGCTGGCTCTGTGCCAGCCTGTGGGGCTCCTGGCACTGCAGGTGAGAGCCACGCACCATGGGCCAGGCCAGCTCTGTGCCTCCACATGGGACTTCTAGCACTCCAGTGAGGAACTGCACATGGAGGCAAGGAGCATGCATGGCGTGATGGTGCATGACTTCCCACAGTTCCTGGTCTGCATGCCATTGGGTTGGGTGGGCTCTGTGCCTCCACATGTGGCCCCTGCTCAAGTGCTGGAAGCCCCATGTGGAGGCACAGAGCTGGCCCAGGCCAGGACGATGGTACACGGCTCCCATGTGCCATGCCGGTCTGGCTTGAAGGCACACACTGTGGGACCAGGCAGGCTCTGTGCTGCCATATGCAGCTCCTGGGATTCAGCTGGAGCCACATGCCGCCAAGGGGCTCTGCCTGCCATAGGCCATGAGTGCCCCAAGGGCCTGCTGCCTGCTGCTGCTGCAACTGGAAGCAGGGGCTATACACCATGGGGATGGGGAGGGATGTGGCAGGGGGGCCCACATCCACCCGCAAACCCTATACTGACCCACACCACCCCACATCCACCCTCCCACAAACCCCACACTCACCTACACATACCCAAAAGCCATACTCTCACCCACGCTCTCCCACCCCCCAGAAGCCCCCCACAAAACCTACACCCCCTACAAACTCCCCACCCTCCACAACCCTTCATAAACCCCTCACAAATCCCACACCCACCCATACTCCCCCACAAGCCTTCACAAACCCCTCCCACACACACACACAGCCCCCCCACAAATTCCCCCCCACACACACAGAGAGTCCACACCCACCCAACAACAACACCACACACCCCACCCCACACACAATAAACAAGAGTAAGACTTCATTTCGATTATGTAATCACCTCTATATACATTGCACAAACACATGCAAGTCAGGGCAAAAATATATTTTGAAATAAAATTAAAATATGTTATGATTTGGTTTTTTTCCAGTCTCAAGTTGGCAAGCCCCCCCAAAAGGAGTACTTCCAAGGGCAAGGGGGGACTTCCAGTGGCAAAGCTCAGGGGTTAGGGAGTGAGATTTCTGGTCCCAAAATAGCAATCAGGGGGCGGGGCACCTGTCAAGGGGCAGGGCTACCCTTGTGGCCATCGGCAGTTCATCAGAAGTCATTAAGTGGCCATCCAGCTGAAGTAATTGCCCACCCCTGTGATATACATATAAAAAAGTGTGTGTGTGTGGGAGAGAGTTATATTTATTAGGGAGTCTTCCCAGTTACTGCCCATCCAGTGTTGTTGTCAAAAAAGCTCATCATTTTGCTCCTTCACTTGTGGCTCCCTCAGAGGATCTCAGCAGACCTTCTTGCTCATTCTCCCTTTTACACCCTTCTCTGGCACGTGCGCTTAGTAAAACTTGCTGGATAACACTCACCCAACATGCATGGAAGGAAATGGATGGGTCATAACCTCGTATGATCAGAGCCTTTACTGTTCGAAGAAACAACTTGGTGCAAGTCTTGAAACCTGACTAACCCTTTATGATAAAACAGCAACTTGGAAGCCATTCAAATGATACTTCAAAGTGTTTTCAATTGTCGACAAATAGGATACAAAACACAAGCAGAGCATGATCAAAGAGGCTGTGTATTGTTTCACTGTTTACAGTGAGGGAGGCATAGATTTTAGTGAGAAACCTCTTTCCCTTTCAGATTCATCATCCTCTCTAACGGTTGTAGCTGGTAAGCAAAGGATGCTCCCTCCTTTTTATGCACTTATCAAGGGATAAGCGAAGGCTAGGATGGAAGATGCAGCGATACAAATGCTGGTAGTGGGCTGGCTCATAGGGCTGCAGGGACTTCATGCCCTTCCAGGGGGGTCCTGGCTTCCTGCCAGTCCTCCAGGTGCTGCTGCCAATTGTTGGGATGGGTTTAGATATTGAAAATTAATCTCATATCAGTTTATAGTGAGTGCACAGTGCATCCGCATTAGAGATAAATGGGAGGGTTACTCACAAGTCTTGGAGCCTTGTTGCGCACATTGCACTTAGGATGCGTTAACTGAACTTACAGCACCAGCATCCAGCACATGCTAGTAAAACATGCATGGTAGCATAGCAGTTAGGAGTCTTCCAGTGAGCAGTATTGCCAGGTGGTATTACCTAGCACCTGTTGAGCTAGCCTCTGAGGTGCTTGTACACGTGACTGGGGCTCAGTCCTTAGGGTTCCAATCTATGCCCCCTAAATTGAAAAGGTGGTGTTTTATTTTTCCATCACTGTTATGGTGAGGGGCCTGATCTTTTTTTTCCCTTCATTACAGCCTGCCCACAGCTGGGGGTCAAGTGGCCCCTGAGCTGCGGGGGGCCCAGGTCCTTACCTCCACAATGGCAACACCTCCTGGGGCCACTTGGGTGGGCTGCTAATGGGCTGGGTGCTGCCCCACCTCAGAGGCAGCACCTGGCCTGATCCAACTCTTCCCTGATCCCAACCTGGAGCAGCACCCGCCCCACTAGCAGCTCATCTGGGTGGCAGCTAGCAGCTAGCACTAGCAGCTCCCTATCGTGGAGAGAAGGACTGGGGCCCCCCACAGCTCAGGGGAGACTTGGCCCACTGGCAGCTCACCTCCCGGCTACAGAAGAGGCAGGCAGGCTCTGCCAAAAAAACAAAAAGGTTGGGTCCCTCGCCGCTTCTGCCTTCAGCAGGTTCTTGCTAAAGATGGATGTGGGGAGGGGCCCGATCTTTTTTCCTGTGGAGTCTGGCTAACTCTCCCATGGCTGAGGGGAGTGAGTGGACAAATAGCTGCAACACATCATTGCAAACTAATAATGTGCATGTAGTTTAGCTTGTAACAATGCAAACTTGTTTAAAACCCCACGAAATCTTGCACATGTACAGTGTGATTCTATTAAGCCACACAAAGTGACATTGTCGTCACATGTACATGGTAATGGCGTCATATGTACAAGTACCCTGACTGCTCCATGGAGGCAATACAATCCAGAGACGTCACTGCAGTGAGGGGACTGGGGCTGAGGTATCTTCAACAGGCTCCGGCGCTGCGGGGGCTGGGACCTACAAGCAGCTGTTTGGCATTCCCAGCCCCTGCAGCACACTGGAGTGCGTTGGAGTCTTCAATGGCCCTGGTACTTAGGACATGTTTAATTTAGAGCGTAGTAAGCATTACTTGTAGTGATGCTTTCTGTCACCTCAATAAAACACATTGCAAGTGTAAAGTGCGACAAGGCCTTTGGTATCTTCCTGGAGTATTGAATTCAGTGGCAACATGGCTCTATCTTGCTGAGATTTAGGGCCCTCATTCAGGAAAACACTTGACCATGTGCTTAAAGTTCATCCCTACTCGGGAGGCATTAAAGCCAACCAAGTGCTTAACGCTTTCTGGAAGAATGATGCTTTTCTGAGAGTCCGCTCCAAAGCCTACAAGTGTCACTGCAAAGGATGCTGCTGATTGCAATAGGCTTTGGATCAAGTCTTCAAATCTTAGCTATGTCAGCAAAGGTAGAAGAAACAAACTGTTTGACTGTGCTGCACACAGGCCAGACTTTCCAGCCCAGGAGAAGGGGAGCGCTAGTAATTTAAAGCCACTTTTGTGCTGTCCTTGTCCTGGATTGCTGTAGGTGCTACAGAGGACCCCTATGTGACTTAAGTAGCATTACGGCCAAGGTGCAAGAGCTTCCCCAGATTGCCTATGGACTGCAGTGCTGCCCAGAATTTCCAATGAGATGTGTGCTGCAAAACTAGCTGTGCTTTTGGCATGGCCCTTACATCAGAGTTTGCGAGGAGGCCCTCTAGAGCAGTGATTCTCAACTAGGGTGACACAGGATCCTCTTAAAGGTGCTCAATATTAAGACTGTTGGGTGTGCAAACACCTACTCTTAATTCATAAGATAAACCCAGAAATTACAAGTAGGAGTACAGCATGGCAAAAACATTCTGACCTGTCATAGCTTTTCTGGCTAGGGACAAAAATAACAAATCAACTGGTATAAGTGAAACCGGTCTAAACCTGTAACAGAACAGAAGTTTAGTGCACACAGACAGGTTTCAAAATTGCAGTACTGGGTTTAAACTGGGAATAAGCTGGGTTTAAACTGGGTTTAAGCTGGGGAATATCAAACAGAAGTTCAACAGAATGGTCTAACCTACACTGATTAAATCTGATACTACATGCATCCAGGGCCAGGCGCTCCTGGCCCTACTGAGCCCAGTAGGGACAAAGGATCCTGGATACCCTAGAGCAGGGTAGTGGTGTTATGAAGAGTGACTGTGTCGGCCCCATGTAGAGCAGGGTGCAGCAGGGTGCCTGAAAGACAGTGTGATTTGGGGTGCAGCTGCAGAGGGTGACTTGAAGCACTGCACCAGGGGTGTACTGAGTAGGGGTGCAAGGGTGACTTGAACAGCAGTACATGAGCCAGCCCCCAAAAATGAGAGCATGAGAGCAGTTGCCTGGGGAGGGGCTAGGGGCAAAAGCAGCCCAGCATAGGCACAAGGTTACACCATGCAGAGAGGGTGAACTAGCGGGATCGGAAGTTGCTATGTGGTAGTGCCAGAGAGAGAGCAGCGAAGCCCAAAGGCCCAAAGGGGAGCAAGGGCAGTGGAGTGTGGCCTAGTGATAGGCGGTATGTCAAAGGCCCCTGTGAGAGTAGGTGGAGTGTGAGTGGCCCCTATGAGATGAGGGCAGCATGTGTGAGAGAAAGAGGCCAACGGTAGACTGAATTTGCTCTGACCTCAGACTGGGGAGCAAATATAATCAGGATGTCATCTGTCAGGCATGGGCCATGGTGTATAGGAGGCTTGGAACCGTGGATAGTGCCCCCTGACATCGGGGTAGTGAGTGGGCAGCCTCCCGCTTATTATATTTTAGAACATTCAAGTCATGGCAGGCGAGTTAGAGCAGACTGCCCTAGGCAGGTGGGCGGGCCAACCTGAGATCCAGCCTCTAGTTTGCCCTGTCACAGGTGCCTCAAGCTTAACAAAATTGAGAATCATAGAAAGAAAGGGCTGGGAGGGACCTCAAAAGATCACTGAGTGCAACCCCCATGCTCTGGGCAGGAATACTGCTGAGATCAAATGATCCCAGGAAGGTGTCTGTCCAGTCTCCTCCTGAAGACTTCCAAGTCTGGGGATTGCACCACCTCCTTGGGAAGCCTATTCCAAATTCTGGTCACCCTTACCATAAAGAAGTTCTTCCTTACATCCATCCTCTACCAGTTTATGGCCATTGCTCCTTGTCCTCCCCTGGGGTGTCCTAGTGAACAGTTTTATCTCCTACCTCCTGATATTCACCCTTTACATACCTATAAACAGCCACCAAGTCCCCCTTCAGTCTTCTCTTCCCCAGGCTGAACGGTCCCAGATCCCTTATTCTTTCCTCATAAGACTTGTCCTCCAGGGCCTTCATCATCCTTGTGGTTCTTCTCTGGACTTTCAAGATTTTTCACATCTTTTTTTTTTTTTCTTTGAAGTGCAGTACCCAGAACTGGACTCAGTACTCCAGCTGGGGTCTCACTAACACCAAGTAAAGAAGCAGTATAACTCCTTAGTCCTGCTCATGACACATTGGCTAATGCATCCCAGTATGCTATTAGCTCTGACTACAGCGTTGCACTAGCAGCTCATGTTCATCCTGTAATCAGCCATAACCCCAAGGTCCTTTTCAGCCATCATGCTGGCCAGGACATCTCCTAACCTATATTCATGTAGTTGGTTCCTTCTCCCCAGATGAAGCACTCTGCATTTATCCGTATTGAACTGCATCTGGTTCCACTCCGCCTGCCTTTCCAGCTTGTCCAGATCCACTTGGATTCGTATCCTATCCCCTAGTGTGACCACTTTCCCCCATAACTTAGTATCTTCTGCAAACTTGGCCAATGTGCTTTACACATCCTCATCTAAATCGTTGGTAAAGATATTGAATGGCAGAACTACTGCTCTAGAGATTTTTCTCTGCTTTGTAGCAGGGAAATCCTCCTTCAGTGGGAAGTGGGGCTTTTAGCAGCTTTTTATATGCCATTCAGGCCCTCTTACCTAGCGTAAAAATCAACATGAGGTGCAAGAATCTTACTCATGGGTGAATGGTAGTTTAAAACATGTGCCATAGTTTGCAAGAGATATGGTAAATAAGTATATGTAGACCTACTTATAGCACAGCTTATGTAGCTTTTCTGCTCATTATGTATTTGAGTGACAGAATCTGCAACAAAAGGTCAATTTGTGTCAGTCTTTTGTGGCAACAGTCCTTTGTTCTGTCCCAGCACTGCCATGATATAATTCTCCCCCAAATACAATTTGGATTGCAAAATCAGCACCACTTTTTCATGCAAAGATTTAAACTTTATCTTTTTCAAACAGCTTCCAATGCTGAGCTAATTTTTTGTTTGCTTCTAAAAAGATTTACATTACTTACTTACATAAAGAGCAATAGATGCATATGACTTTGAATACAAACAGCAAGGCTTGTAGACTTTCACATCAGTTTCCATTGTTAGAACATATGAAATGTTAGGCGATTTAAAAGAAATGATCAAAAGTAGTTTTAATATCTATATTATAAGGGAACCCCCAATTTGGATGCTGAGGAAATAACTATGGTTATTATGATTATTCTATGCCCAGAAATGTGATTGTACTTTGCAGAACAAGTATAAACCTAGTTTCTGCCAAGAAGTATATATGCTAAATTTGATATGACTCACCCCAACATTAACCCATAAATAGACACTCAAAATGTAGGAGGGAGGAGGAGAAACTATGGGAAAGAATACAAAGGAAGGATAGGAAGCACAGGAATGGCTATCTGGTGGCTAAAGCATGAGCTCCTTAGTGACTTGAAACTTAAAAAAAAATCTTATCATAAAATGGAAACTTGGCAAAATTACTAAGAATGAATGTAAGGGTCTTGTATGAGCAGGTCGGGACAAAATCAGAAAGTCCACAGCACAATTTGAGATACAGCTACTGGGGGGATATAAAAGGCAACAAGAAACATTCTCTTGTCTTTCTCTTATTTTCAGCGTAGAAAAGCAAAGTATGGGGCTCCCAGTGAATGAGGAAGAGGAGCTAACAACTGACGGTGTACAGAAACCCGAAATATTTTTGCTTCAGTCTTCATAAAAAGGCCATTTTTCAGATGACAAGCACAATTAGCATCAGGGACAAGGAGGGGAGGGTCTCATCCTGCTGTAAGGAAAGAACAAATCACAGACAACTTAGGTAAACTTGATGTTTTTAACCTGGCAGGGCTGGATGAAGATTCATCCTAGAGTACTGAAAGAATTGGCTGAAGCAATTGCAGAGCCCTTGTCTATTATCTTTGAGCACATGGAAATCAAGTGAGGGCCAAACTGACTGGAAAAGGACAAATATAGTGCCTGTCTTTAAAAAAGGGAGCAAGGCAGACCCAGGGAACTACAGACTGGTTGGCCTGACTTTGGTTCTTGTAAAATACTGGTGCACAGTGCTGCAGCAAGGAAGTTTGGCACCCGGGGGAAAGCCCACAGTGGCAGCTTGCCCTTGCCCTGTGCACAGATCCAGGGGCACACGCCCACCCCCATGCTTGCCTGGGAGTGCAAGCAGTGGCAGGAGCCACCCTCCCCCCATTCCCGTGCCCCTCCCAAACGATCTGCTCGGCCATGCTGTTGGCGCCCCTTTGGGCAGTCACCTCGCACACTCCCCCACTTCTCCCTCCCCACCCCATGCTATGGCACAGCTGACACACTTTTTCACGCTATCATATTGCAATTGCCAGTTCCGTTTCCGTTTGTGAATCTAAGTGGCATCTTTTGGTCATGCGAGTCTTAAAAATGCCACTCACGGTGTGGATATGTGTGTGCACAGCCTGAGCATGCTCAGTAGACTGTGCACTGGCCAGGTGTGTACAGGGCTACGTAATATATGTGTCCCTTGTGGAGGTGTGCTGGTATCTGAGGCCCAAAAATATATAGGTGGCCAGAAATAACTGATTAGTGGGTAGTAGACTCTGGAGGAGGAGAGGGGCCTTTTCCTACTTTAGCCCCAACAGCCAAGTGGTTAGCACACTTTCCCAGTAAGCCAGAGACCCAAAGGAGACTTGACTTTCTGGCTTCCCCAGTAACCACATTCCAGGCCAGACATTACCCAGAACCATTTCTAGGCTTCCTTTTAAAGCTGAGCCACTGCCCCTTGCAATTACTATTTGTTGGATGCTCTGGACGGAAAGCACTTCTGTAGTGAAGTTCCTGCCCCACTTGGAGCAACAGTCCAGCCTACAACCCAAGGTCTGATTCTTTCTCAGTTGGCACGCATCTCCCTGAGCTGCACACCCTTCAACGTCTGTGATGCTTCATGGCCTCGCATATCTTCATCTATGCAGTTAAGAGTAGAATAACTTCAGAAGGAATACAGGAGCAAGCTGTGAATGCTGCTTACGCTGTGATGTAGTGACAAGAGTACTGGGGTGGGAAGTCAGAGATGCAGGTTCAAATCCCCTGTGAATAAGTTCTTTGGCTCCTTGAACAAGTGCCCTAGCATTCAGCCAAAATATATGAGGGGCCTCTTCCCTCTCATTTCTTCCAGAATTGGATCAGGTAAGTACACAGTCTGAAAGTTCAGGCTTACAGATCCAAAGCATAAAATGGGGACCAGAAACAGTTGGGTGGATGCTATAAAGTATTAATCAAGTGCACAAAAGGAAATAGGTTTTTCACTCAAAGAGGATATAACTAGATGATAAGTAATAGCCAACTTAGACTTGTCAGGAGCAATTCATTCCTCACCAACATAATTTTCTTCTAGGATTGGGTAAGAGACTTTGTGGATATGATAACCCTCAACTTTAGAAAGACTTCTGATACCGTTTCCCATGATATTAAGGACATACTAGATGAAGCTACTATCAGGTGGGTGGATTGCAGGCACTTTACAGGACAGGACTGGCATTCAGAATGACATTGATAAATTAGAAAAATGGTTTGAAATAAGGTGAAATTGAAACGGGACCAGTGTAAAATTCTTCACTGAGAGAAGAACAATAAAGCATACACATACAAAACGAGTAGTGACTGCCTAGGATACAGTGCTGTAGGAAAAGACCTGGAAATTGTAGTAATATGCATATGAGTCACCAAGATAACAGAGTACTGGGAATGTTGTGTGAAAGTCATAAGCAGTCATTCTTCCACTCAAGCCTGAGCTTGTGAAGCTGCACCGCAGGGGAAGCACTGTATTCAAATTTAAGAAAGATACGGACAAATTGGAGAGTCTAGAAGAGAGCCTCATAAATTATTATAGGTCTAGAATACATGACATAGACAGAAAAGACTGAAAAACTGGATTTACTTAATGTAAAGAAGAGAAGACTGAGGGTGGATTGGGTAATAGTTTTAATACATACAGGCCATGTCTACTCATGCTATTAATGCGCTGAAAGCTTTCCCTGGAAGCTCACCTACAGGTGATCCCAATGGGAGCAGTTCAGTGCAGGGCTACTCTTGCCTTGCCCTGCCCTGCTCTGCTCCGCTCCCATATGGCAGCCAGGAGGAGTTTTAGGCTCCCCCAGGTGCCAGGCCCCTGGCTGGCAGGGGGCACCAGGGGTTAGGCCCAGGCTCTGGGAGGTGGGGAGAGCTGTCCCACCTCTGGGGCAGCTGCCTCCCACCCCACACCCCTGCCCCAGACAGCTGCCTGCTGCCCAACTCCCACTCTGAGATTGGAGCAGAGGCTGGGACATTGTCCCCTGCTGGCAGCTGCTGGGCCCCAGCTTTGAGATCGGAGCTGAGGCTGGGACAATGTCCCCTGCTCTGGCAGCTGCCTGCTGCTAGGGCAGGGGACATTGTCCCAGCTCCAGTCTCAAAGCTGTGGCCCAGCAGCTGCCTGCTGCTGGGGCAGGGGACAATGTTCCAGTCCTGGCTCCAACTGGCCGATCCAAAGCAGGATCTGGGAAGCTGGCAGCTGCCTGGGGGACAGGACAGGTCCCTTGCCCCCTGCTACCTGGGCTGACTGGGAACAATTTTTACAGGTAGTAGAAAACCAAGCAATAGACGAATCTACTGTGCAGTAGCTGCTGCATACAGTTACATGGTGATCCTTTAGTAAAGTGTCTCATGTAGGGGCACACACCTTTTATAGTTAAAACCTTTTTAACTATATAATCTCTTCCAGTACTTAAATCACTCTCATTACAGTGGTTATGGAGTATGTTCTTGGGAAATTTTAGGTGCCTGTTAGATAAACTTTTGTCTAGGATGACTAAGACAAGGATGATTACACCCTGAGTAGGCGGCTGAACTAGATGACCTCCTGAGGTCTCTTCCAGCATTACTTTGCCATGATTCAGCGTAAATTAGTAACTCTTTAGAGCTACTCAGTATGTCTCTGGCCTGCAACAAGATGTACAAAGGCAGTCCTGGCACCTGCATTCAGCTCCTTGTGCAAAAGAAGAGCCACGTGGCTGGCTTTGCCATAGCCTCATGATGGCAGCCTGTAGTTGTGTTGCTCTAGGAGCATGCCAAAAACCAGACTGACAATCATAGTAAGGCAGGGCTCTTCCCTTTTTGTCCCTGCAGGGAAGGGGCAGAAATGGTCACTGGGGCATAGAGGTATCGCTTGGGACCTTCAGCTTTATATGGCCTCTTGGAGTACCTCTGAAGCCAGCCTAGTTGTAGCTCCTAGAAAGCATGAGCCCATGGCTCCTGGCACTTAAGTTATGGAACTAAACAGTCCTTTCAGGGCCACATTCTGATTGATAACCCACTTATCTGGATTTACTACCCTTGCTGGGCAAAGGTTTTATCAGCCCTAGTGTCCCAGAGTGCCTCAGCAGTTTTCCTATCCACCTCTTATGCCTATTTTGGCATAACTGCTCACACCTATAAGCTTCAGGAGTCAGCTTAAATTTTAATAATCAGGCCTGCTTGAATTGTTCATAATTCTGCTTGTGAGTCCACTCCATCTGGCCATAAATCACAAAGCCTGTAAAATCTCAGGGGAGTGAGATAAGAGCTGACTTTCAGGTCAAACCTGGTATAATACAGAGGCAGGAAGCTCTTCTTAAACAAAGCTAACGTTTATGGGTTGACTGCAATACAACAGGCAGAGCCTTTGGTCCAGAATGCCAAGGCCAACTCTTTGGCCATCAAGTAAACAGCCCTAGCTGTTCAGTGCTCCATCTCTCAGTCTCTTCTTTCCCACAACAGGTTCCTTCTTTTAAGTTCTGTGCATGTTGCTACATCTTTGTTTCTGAGCATTGTTATGGCTTTTGTGCCCATACTTGCTGAGGTCTGAAGTTGCTAGCCCATAGTCCTTCAGTTGCTCATCCATTTCTTTGTTACTGTGGTTGTTGGGGTCTTCATTCTGTAGCATGGTGTCCTGTGGGCCCTCGG
>NW_017728992.1:186303602-186304599 GCF_001723915.1 Gavialis gangeticus | reverse complement strand
TTCTCATCCTACCTCCTCCTACCTGTTTTGGGGGAATCTCATTTTCAAGCCTAGTCACTTTGCACTGGGATGTTCTGCAGTCAGTCCCTGGCACCAGAAACAGCAGGGAGTCTCTCCGGGTCCTGGGGCTTGAATCTATTTAGGCTCCAGTGTATCAACATATGCACATTCATTCCTTGTTTGTTTCATGGCCTGTTCCCTCTTAGCAGAGCACTTTGAAATACCATTAACACATACTTTCCGACTGCACAAGCCAGTCCAGAGAAACTGAGACCACAGAGCCTTGTAATGTAAACCCAGAAATACTACAAATAATACCAGCCTGTCACATCCGTGATCCTATCGAGTCGTCTTTCCAACCTGTGTGGCTGCATGGGGATATAGATAGCCAATACAGGAAAAAATACCTCCTTATTCCCCTTTTACGTTACTACTCACAGGCAGGATCAAAACTGTTTTCTAACTGGTGTATAATGTCTGAGTTATATTAGACATAGTCATACTGGTGATGAGGCTTCTGGGGCATTGTATTCCCTACTAGAAATGATAGCTTATTGCATCAATAGCAGGAAATAGCAATACAAGCTGTTTGAGAAAGCTTACAGACTAATTTTAAAACTAAACTAAAACTCATCTACTGTGCTATGTGATCTTTGGGACTGAAAAATTGTGCCCAGAGGAGGATGAGGGTTTATCGTTACTAGCAGCTGCAGTTTCAAGTTTAAAGACTCAGTCATCTTTCCATTGAAAGTGTGTTTCTACTCTGAAAAATGACTCTGAAAAAAAAAATGAGAGGAAGAGAGATTTCAGAGATTTCATAGACATTAGGGCTGGAAGGGACCTCGGAAGATCATCGAGTCCAGCCCCCCACCCAAAGGGCAGAAAGTCAGCTGGGGTCATAGGATCCCAGCAAGATAAGCATCCAATTTGCTCTTGAAGGTGTTCAGAGTAGGTGCTTGAACCACCTCCGATGGCAGACTGTTCCAGACCTTGGGGG
>NW_017728992.1:186295904-186303533 GCF_001723915.1 Gavialis gangeticus | reverse complement strand
GGACAGTAAAGAAATTCTTCCTTATATCCAGCCTGAAATGGTCTAGCAGGAGTTTATAACCATTCAACCTCGTCATCCCTTGGGGCGCTCTGGTGAACAAATGTTCCCCCAGACACTGGTGGTCACCCCTGATAAACTTAAAGGTGGCCACCAGATCACCCCTGAGCCTGCACTTTTCCAGGCTAAAGAGCCCCATGGCTCTCAGCCTGTCATCGTAAGGTCTGCTTTCCTGACCTCTGATCATGCGTGTGGCTCTTCTCTGGACTCTCTCAAGATTCTCCACATCCTTTTTGAATTGTGGAGCCCAAAACTGGACACAGTACTCCAGCTGCAGCCTCACCAAGGCCGAGTACAGGGGGAGAAGGACATCCTGGGATTTGCTTGAGAAGCATCTATGGATGCAAGCCAGCGTTTCAGTCGCTTTAGTAGCCGCAGCATCGCACTGCAGGCTTATGTTCATCTTGTGGTCAATGATGACCCCCAAGTCTCTTTCTTCCATAGTGCTAGCCAGCGTAGCTGATGGCGGTGCTGGGTTCCCTTTAATATGGTCTCAGTGATTTCATATAAAATAATAAGGGTTGAGGTTTGTATTTTTTCCCCCCCTGCAAACTAAGCCTGGCTTCCGGATGGTGAGTTAAGTTCTATCTATCTCGTACATCCCATTAATATTCTTCAGACTAAATGAAGCCCTCCAATACATATCCAGGGATGGCCATAAGCCCCTGGAGACAAAAAAAATTGACTTGTACCCTGTTCTATGGGCAGACCAACCTTCTCACCCATCACACCTTGATGTAATTAGTTGTATAAAATGCAGGAGGCTGCTCTGGTCTTATTTGTGGTCAAGACCTTCTGGGCCAATTGCGTGGCTCCATTCTACCCCTACACCATGCCCCAAACCTCACAGATGTTCTTTCTGCTTCTCATACAGCCCTTCTCTGGGCCCTCAGACCCCTCAGTCTCTCACCTGGCAGCCCAGAGAGGGGCCAGGTTTCTTTGGTCTCTCCCGGGACGCCGCCAGTCCCCCTTTGTTCCTGGACACTCTCTGGACTCTTCCAGCCCCATTCTTTTCCCAGCTGCTCCCTAGGTCTCTGGTCCATTTGGGTCCTACTCTTTCTGGCCCCTCTCTTTGGGCCTCTGGTGCCTTCAGGTCCCACTCTCTCAGTCCCCACCTTGGCCTCAGGGGCTGTATGGTCCTGCTCTTCCTTTTATTTCAGGGTTCACTCCCCTAGCCTTTCCCCAACTAAGGGGTCTCTTGAAAGTCAGCAGGTCTTGGGGTTTTAGGGCACCCCACACTTGCCCTTCCCTGCAGTTTGGCCCTCGTGGCACTTTCTAAGGCCTGCTCTGCCATGAGCAGTCCCATCATAGTGACCCCAAAGCCCAATAGTGTGTAGTTTTTGGTCATATTCAGGAAAAACTTAGGCCCTGGCCTCCATCCCCAGGGCTGTGCTGTTCCTCTCTGACAACCCTGGCCCCTCCAGGGCTACAAGCTCCTTGGCCCCTTACTAATGTCACCCCTCGAGGCTCCCTCAGCCTCAGCTCTACCTCTTCCTTAGCCCCTGATCTCACTGGCTGTCATTCTGGGCTCAGCTCACGCCCTCATCCAGGCTATCGTGGACCCTCCTCTACATCCTGTCCCAGCCATCCTCATTCTGGACCTCAGTTTCTCTAACCCCTTTGTTTCTGGCTGTGGCCACACCTGGACCTTTGGCGTCTCCAAGCGCTGGCCCCACCTCGGGCCAGTTGAGAACTCCAGGCCCTTCTCTGGCTCCAGCAGTCTCCTGCTGTCGCTGCCTCCAGCCTTTGACCCCTCCCTGGGCACTGGACCCATTAACAGGCCACCGAGAGTCTGTTGGGATCAGTCCTCCAGCCTGCTGACCCACACTCACTCATGGGTCTACTCTCTTAGGCCCCTCAACAAGTCTCTTACACACGGCCCCTCTTACTGGACTGTCAGGACCCCAAACTAGGTCTTGCATGCTGATCCCATCTCTCTGGGCTCACCTGGACCAGCTCTCAAACACTGAGCCACTCTCTCTGGGCTCACCCAGATCCCAGGCTGGGTCTCTAGGTACTTCCTCCAGCCCCTTAATTACTACCCAAAGCTCTAGACTGCTTTAGGTGTTACCCTCCATGTTGACCTGCTGGAGCTGCAGCCACCTTACTAAGGTGGCGTTCTCTCAGCAAGCTCCAGATCTTGCTGACAGGCTTCTCGCAGGGCCTGGGCTTATACCTGCTCTAAGCCCAGCCCTCCCTCCTGAGTCGGTGACTCCCTCTATCAGGCTAAGCCTCACCCACTGGCTCCCTGGGTTGGCTGGCTCCCAGTTAGCCCTGCCTGACACCTGCCAGCAGCTTCGCAGGCTGCCTGACCTCTTCAGATGGAAAGTACCCCAAGTTCCTTACCACACAGCTCTCATTGTCTTTAGACTAAACCTTGGGTGACCCCCTTCCGGTCAATCATGGTCCTTGATTGGGTATAAAATGACTCAGTAAACAGTTCTGCTGATGACGCTGAAAAAGACTGAGCAAAATGTAAGTTCTTTCTCAGCTGGGTTGAGTCTTAAGGACTAATAGAGGTAAAACACTCCTTCGGGTAACTAGCATAAGAAAAGTTGATTGGGAATGAAGCATCATTTTTTACATAATCATGTTTTTCTAGTCCTTTTTTCAGAGTATTTAGCTGTTGGGTTTTTTTTATTGCAATCTGTTCTTAGACCCAGCCCTCAGTTTTGGCCTCACATTCAGCATGGACCCATATTTCATAAACATAATGCAGTTTCAGTACCATGAGTCCTCACTATGGCATGGCATCTGCTGAAGGACATTTGGACGAGGTGACATTTCTTGGGAGAGGGGTTTTCTGAAAGCTGCTGGTGGCCCACAATAATGGAAACTGTAGGTTGCTTATGACAGAGGTTGTAGTACAGAGGTTATTAACACCAGAAACTTCAGAAGTCAAGAATCATGACACTTCCACGCATCCTGTAAGCTGCCTAGGACCTATCATAACATTAGCAATGGGCAGTTAAAGCAGTGAATAAGATCCAGGCTACAAATTCCTTTCTACAAAGGAAAAATAATAAAGAATAGTCCCACACTTTCAAAAGAAGCTGTTCATTTTGGAGAACCTCAATTTTTGGGGACCCCAACTTGAATCCTAATTTTGAGAGGGTTCCCAGCCACAGCTCTTAAGTAGCTTTGACAGAAGCTGTGAGTACTCAGTGCTTCTGAAACATCAGATGCCAAGCACCTCTGGCAGGCTTAATAAATTATAAAATAAATAAATTAATGTGCAGATTTTCCTCTTCAGTCAGAAGCCACATCCTATCTTCAATTATGCAGCAATGATATCTTCAGAGTATTGCCATGCAGTATTTACCATGACGGCTACAGATGGCAAGGCTGCAGCAGTACTTAGGGTGTCTTTACTCGTTCTCCACAGGTGAGAGGGGGTGCTTCAATTAAAGCAGCTCTCGAGTGCCACTCTAATTGAAGTTCCCACGGTATCTCATGTATTCAGTGTCCCACACTTTAAAATGGTGGCAGGGGCATTTTAACTAAAGCACACAAACGATTCTGCATTTCTGATTCTTTTAGTCTATAAGGTGCACCTCTGCACTGCCTTCTGTGACTGACTTCAGACCAACAGGGTTAAGTACATCTCTTATTTGAATGGTAAGTTTGGAAACAAATCTTTTTATTACATGTTTGTATGTTATCTAATATGATGGTGCAGGGCCTTCATGTAGGAGTGTAGGTATTGCCCAGTTCCTAATATTAACCAGTAAATTGAGGCTGTTCACAACATTTAACTAGGAACTTTTAGCTTGACTTCCAGGCAGTTATTTGATTTTATACCTTAGTTTTAAAATTGAAACTTTTGCATACCTGCTCTTTAAGATGGAGTTTTTGGTTTATATACATCCCTAATGCTGTTCTCAATAAGGTTTATGGGCAGAAACAGATATCTAAACATAAAAGGTCATATTGTCACACTACTTTAAGTTGCTGGCCAAAATATCCCATCTTCAAGAAGTTATGACCTACATAGTTAAGAACATCTGGCTAGACAAGAACTGAAATTATCACTTTCCCAGATCCTGGACTGTTATTGCTCAATGGTAGCATCCTCATTACAACTTTCAAAAGACTCCTCCTGTTACCTACTAGAGCAGCAATTTTTAATTGGGCAGAACACAGTTGCCATTTGACAAAGAAAGTTTATCTGATGCTATTGGAAGAGATGATTTTATGTGGTTCCATTTTAGATGCTGTCTCATCTCATCACCTTTAAAAAAAATGCTATCTAAAATGTGCATTTAAGAGATGAGCAGCAAGACTTTTCACCTTCCAGATGCAGACATTAGATCATTGCGACCCTAATCATGCTGTCTCTTCTGGGAAAAATTCTCTTCTCACTTCCCAAAGATCAGATAACATGAATGATTAAACTGAGCGTAAGTCATTCACGGGAACTTTCATTGCTGAATTCCTCAATTAGTGCTTTAAGGAATCTAATCTCAGGTAATGTTGCAATGTTACTCCTTAAGGAACTATAGAGGATGTTATAAAACCCAAAGAACCATTTGGGGAACTTTGGTTTTTTGCTTGCTTGTTTGTTTGGGGTTTTACTGTTTTTAATTGGTGCGTCCTTCTGAACTGTTCTAACAGCCAGAGGAGCTCAGCACCTACATCTTGCATCTCATCTCACCCAGTATATGGCATCTTGGTTATCACTGTACACTGTGTCTCTGGGGATGAAGAAAGCATCACTGTTTCAGTTCTGAATCACAGTGAGGCAAGAAAAGTAATCGGCGTCATGTCCTGCCCTGGCTGGGTCTTCCTGGAATTCCTTCACCCGGCGACTACCTTCCTGGTTTGAGAAAACTGACAAGATTGCAATCAAGGAGAGCCGCATTGTGAAATGTCATGTCATTTCCCGCAAAATCAGATGGTCTGAAATGCTGAAGTACGGAGAAATAAAAACCACAAGGCGTGTAAGATGTCATACAACCATCGCCTTGGCAAGTTCAGGCAATACAAACAAAGCTGTAAAGCCCAGGGTTCGTAAGTCAGTACATCTCAGTCAGACACTTCCCGCTCTGTTCTTACAGTAGGATTATTCAATGTATGATTTTTACCGTGCGATGAGCCCATGCGAGGGAATGGGCACAAGGAGACATCCCCTTCCATATGCTGTCTAGGAAGACCTGTACTTGCATTCATGGGACAATAGGAATTCCTCCATTTCTACTGTCCTTGAAGAATACAATTCCCAAAAGGGAATGAGTATCTGCAGGAACAATATAGAGCCACATATCTACTTGGCTATCCATGGACCATCTGCTCTGAAGAGAGATGAGTTGGTTATACATAGGTGAGAGGTTATTAATTATCATCTTGCCATAGCCTGGCAGGCACTCCAGAAGTCAAGTTGCCTAGCACCTAAAGTAACAACTGTAACGAACATTGAGATCACTCAGCATTGAATAGGCCATAGTCCTTCAAAGGTAAAAGACTAAATAATAGTCCCACGTGTGCAAAAAAGGCCACCTGTTTTGTAGAACCTCCATTTTTTTGGTGCTGAACTTGAAGCTTACTTCCAGGAGGGCTCCTCACCCACAGCTCTGGCACCTCCGTAGAAGCTGTGAGTATTCAGCACTTGTGAAAATCAGACACAAAGCACCATAGATGTTAGACATCCAAATCTGTGCAATAGATCTAGGCACTGCAAATCTGGGCACCTAAATTTGGGACATGATGGCAGTTTGACAACCCACTGCCTTTACCTGAATTGCTCATTTAGGGAGGATGAGGCTAAATAATGTCCCGTCTTCTGGGTTGCTTTTTTCCCCCTCCTTTGTTTCCTTTTGAGGAACAAGGTTCACTTTATTTCCCAGAGAAAACTGCACTTGCAAAGATGAAAACATTTTGTTAAGATGCTCATTAAACTTTGTTTCCTCTCATAACTCAGTACAAACCCACAACTCTGTATGTTCTGTGAACACTTGTCTTCCTAGCTTTCTTTTTTTTTTTTTGGTCTCCAATTTGTCCTTGCTTTGGCTTATCCAAACTGAGCAACATTGCTAGAAAGTTGTCTCTGGATGGAATGTGCTTTCTTTAAAAAAAATTCTGCATCAATTGCCTAAAACTGTAATTCATGTTGTTTTGACTTTTTGCAAGAGAGCGGTGGCATTAGTTCCAGTTTGTGTCCAGACTCCAACCCTACTACTTACGTTCTGCCCACCTGAATCCCCCGGCTGTTTTGGACAGAGAAGTTCCTCTCTGCATTCTCTTCTAATGTTCCTTTTTAGCCTAAAACAGCTTGGGCAGCTATAGGTCCATAGACGTCACATTAACTGACAGTGTTTTGCATCCATATAAGCCATACCTTATTCCAGAGAGGGGTCTCGCATCCTTCCAATACAGCAGAGGAATGCAGAATTGGATATTCTGCTGCTGCCACCATTTTGAAGGAAGTTGTTGGTTTTTTGTCCAGACTTACCTCCATACACACACCAGGCCCATGGGAGCTCACTCAGGAGCACTCGCTGAATATACGTTGAATTCTTGGATGTCCTTGTTGGTCCTAGAGCACTGCTAGGCTGGGAAGTATTTTAAAGGGTCTACAACCAAATGATAGCTACATCCGATCCTCAGCAGGTACTTTTTGAGCCAGCTGGAATCTGGGCTCTTTGATGCTCCTGAAAAAACAGAAAAAATAGCCATCATCATGTCCCTGCTTTTTCACCGAAATTAAAAAGGCAACAGGAAGTGGGGAGCAATTTTACTATTTATTTCTGGCAGTGCCCATAGTGGACTAGATCCTTTCCAGCCCCTAGAAAGCTAGCTGCCTCTCTGAGTCACTCAATGGTAAATGATCAAACAGAGGGTAAATGTGACAGGCAATATGTGCACAGCAATGTAACAAATATAGGTGGTAGGCTATGCAAAACGTTCACAAGTGTCTCTTCAGGTAAGACGCTGTTACTCAGTAAGTTTCTCGTAGACATCATAACAAGCCTCAGCTTTCAGGAAGGATGTGTTCAACAAGATCCTTCTCTGCTTGAATGGCAACCTGGGAGAAAGTACATTGATATTTGTGTGAGGCCATATCAAATGTGGGATAAGGATAACCACACCGGCACAGCCGATGGGCTGATGAAGACGAAGGTTATAACAACAAAGGGGGAGTGGGGTCTTTCTAACCCTCTCCTGGGGCAGACTCATCTTGGATTAAGCCAATCAGAAGGTATTGAATGGACCATACTAGTATCATCTTAATATTAGAAAGAAAGAATGAAAGGGCATCTCATTCTCACTGAACCAGGTTTTGACCTGCTAATAATTACTGGGTTCCCTGCTTTCATTTTCAGCTGAAAAGCAGGTTCATTCAATGATGACTCACTAAATGAGAGACAAGGGTTTAAAAAAAAAGAGAATTACCATGGATGAGAAACACCCAAACAAAGGCTAAGATCCAGAAATGTTGCAAGATAACCAAAAGCTCTATGCAACTGAGTGATTTTGCATGTCCTGTGGTGTATGGCCCTTAGCAACAACCAAATAGCAATGGCTTTTGTTGCAAGGCTTGTGTTCCTTAAAAAAAAAAAAAAAAAAGAGGAAGGA
>NW_017728992.1:186286114-186295696 GCF_001723915.1 Gavialis gangeticus | reverse complement strand
AAAAAAAAAAAAAGAGGAAGGATGGGCTTGTGTTAAGTGAACTGGATCTGGAGATTTCTTTTCAGTTCCTGGCTCCTTGGATTTCTGAAGTGGCCTTGGGCAAATTCCTTAATCTCTGTAAAATGGGGGTTACACAACCTTTTTTATCTGCTTTGTCTATTTAAACTGTAATATCTTTAACTGGGCTTGTACATTGCTTAGAATATTGAAGCCCTGATCTACAGTTGGATCCCTTAGATGTTCCTATAGTGGAAATAAATGTTGACTATTAATCATACATATAGCATTGTAAGCACTTGTCTTTGAGCTGCTGCTGTGCAGTTAGAGTTGAGACTGCTTGTCATGTTTTGCTATGTAAATCTTCAGCTAGATGGTGAGAAATGGCCCCCTTCTAGGTAATTTATCTATAAAATCTAGAATTGACTGTTGACCAAACTCTTCTTATAGATAAGGTAAAAATACAAGTCTACTTTTACTTGAAATTATTATAATCATTTGAAATGTTCTGTGTCATGGAGTCCTTTGTGACATGGAAAATCAGATAGTGACAGGTGGTGATGGCCAATGCCCTGTCTGCAACCAGGCATACTTTAAAAATACAAATAATTTTAAAAGCCCCTTTCATTTATAAAGCAGAATGAGAAAAAATGGAAATCCTGGGTAAGGATTCTACTTGCAGTCATGGCTGGGCCAGCTCATTCACATCCCTCGTTTGGTTAGATGCAATCAAGGGCAGCATTTGGCTCACAAGATCTGGTGTTTATAATCAGGCCCCATTATGTGTAGACTGATCCAGATTGCCATGGATGGCATCCACTAAATTAGAAACATGGTAAGAGAAGGACTTGAAGTTTGTACTTCAAACAGCACCTTACGTTCTGCGGGGGGTCAATGGGTTTCTCATGCAGCAGGTCAGGTATCCCAAACTGGCTATCAGTAGAAACCTTGTCTGGTAATGGGAAGCTAGACAGGCCCTCTCCCCCTAATATACTTGCTTGCATGTATGGTTGGTAATTTGTCCATGGTTCAAATTCTGGACCATTATCAAGCTGTTGCCTGGGATTTGTATTGGTATGTGTCAAATTGACCTGTTCTGGAACTGAAAGCGTGGTTTGTCAGTTCTGCGGCAGGAAAACATTGGACACCACCTGGTGCCAGCCAGAGGAATTCAGCGTGGTCAGGAGCCACGTGCTTAAATACAGCACCTGGGTTTGAACTGAAATAACTTTTACAGTTCGTGTACCCAATAGAGGGGGAAAAGAAGGGACTGTTACAGGGAGCCAAGGGGTTCCTGTCACTTTGAGAGGGTGCAGCAGGATGAGCTGGCTGCGCAGGGTGCAGCTGCAGGAGTGCACGCTAGCCCTTAATTAAGAGGGTAAAATGCCTGTGCAGAGCTGGAGAAGGCACATGACAGAAAGGAGACATGGCTTGCAGGCATGTAAACTGACGGCCCAAGCCAGAGCTGGCAGCCAGACCCTGCCGGCTGCAGGGCCGGGGGAGCTCCCCCAGGGAAGCTGCCTGGGAAGCAGTGCCCAGGGTTACCCAGGCTACCCACAAGGCCTAGACCTAGGAATTATAGTTTGTGGTAGGATATTGATGATCAGCAGGGATGAAGTTTGTAGAGGTGGTGGGCTTATGTTTCAGTTGTGCTGGTGTAAGTCTGTCTGTGCTTGCTGAACAACCGGAGGACTGGGAATGGCTGTAGGGGTGCAGGGGACCGCAAGTGGGGTATGTGGCAGGTCCCCTTCTCTGCAAGGCTGAGGCCTGAAGAGCCAGGGATGGAGTTGGTAGACCTGGGCTGAGGGGCCTCCGCTAAAGGAAAAAGGGATTGAGGAAAAAGGCTGAAGGCCAGACAAGGGCTGGGGTCTGAAGGGCCCAGCATTGGTCTGGGGAAAAAAGCGAGAAAGAAGGAGAGAGACTTTGAAGTGGTGGGGTCTGAACTCCAAGCCAAGTGGGCCGGGAAATAGGAAGAACACCTAGCTCTCACCAGCTAAGGACAGCCTCCCCTCTTCATTAACAACATCAAGTTGTTTTGGCAAGTCCTCAGGGCAAGACAGAGGCAGGAGCAAAGATTAGTCAGGACTAAAGCAGCCATCAAGGGGGTTACAGCAGGCCTAGGGCACATACTGTTACGGTTTTCAGATTGAGAGGTCAGGATAATCAAAGCATAAGCTAGTGACTGCTGTGGTTAGAAAGAAGTTTTTCTCCTATTACAATTCCTTAGGTCCATGGTTGTAGGTAGGAAGCTCACCTTCCTCTGAAGCATCACATGTGGGTCAGTCTCAAAGCTAGAATTACAGTCTGGATGTTGTGGTGTGAAATGACTCTTTATTATGTAAAAGGAACTTACAGAATCAGAAAATGAGGGTTGGAAGGGACCTCAGGAGGTCTTCTGGTCCAACCCCCTGCTCAAAAGAGTACCATCCCCAACTAGATCAGCCCAGCCAAGGGTTTCTCTAGCTGGGTCTTAAAAACCTCTAAAACCCTCTAATAAATAGTTCTTGTATATAAGAATGATTTACAGTAAAGGGGCAACAGTCTTGCTTGCCCTTCCAAGGGGCTGGGGCTTAGCCTTGTTGCTATTCTGCCACGTTAGGAAGTTTCTGGTGCCTCACGCAGACTGTCTCTGGGGGTACCGCATTTCCTGGACACTCTGTGTTTCCAGGGGGGACCAAATATTGTGCTCCTAGTTGATTCATAAAGTTCAGCTCTCCATATCCATGGTCCAGGACTGATCTTGCCATGTTCTAAGCAACTCCCTGCTTCCTACACGTTTGTGCAGTGCTGAGCCAGGTGAAGTCTCAGTGCTGAATGGGGCCTTTGAACACTACTGTAATATGGCACACATCGTTAATCACGTTCCAGATAGTTTGTGGCTTTATCTTCCCAATTTTGCCCCCACTGAGATACAGCAATTATTAATTTGCAGGCATATAGGATGAAGTCCTACTTCTGCAGTGGTAGTATTGTTCTGACAGAAATATTTACATTTAATTTATAGTGCTGGATTTTTAAACGACTGTGGGATTTAGCTTTCCAACTCCCACTGCATTTCTGTGGCATTTGGGCACCTGACTCCCTTAAGCTCCTCTGGAAATCCCAGCTTCATTGGCCAACCCAAGGGGGAAGTCTGTTAAAATGTTATGTGAAAGGGATTTGTAATCTGTGCATGGTCATTGCAGATGTCCTTATTTATGTTGATCTCACCATTTTGTTTTGTTTTTAAACAAAACTAAATGTTATTTGCAAAGCATATCCATGTAAAGCAGCTCTAAAATTATAAACAGTGTGTGCCTGACTAATGCCAGGGAGATTTGTATGCCCCAGGTGTTCCACCGTAAGCCTTGTATTATCCAAATTCAACTTGAGCTTTCACACTGATGTCAGAGCACAAAAATGCAATATTACCCTGCTCCGTTCCTGCAGACAAAAGCACTAAACACACTCTTGGAGTCTTAAACTGAGGGCAGCCCTTCCAAGGACCAAGTTTCATAACATACTTGTAAAAGCAGAAAATATTCCCTCTTTTACACACTGGGAAACTGAGGTACAGATAGCAAAGTGACCTGCCAAGGCCACCGTTTTGACTCGGTGGGAGAACCAGAAAAAGAATTTAGGAGAGTGCCAGCCCCCTGTCTCAACCACTAGAGCCTTCCTCTTTTTTTTTGAATCACAAGTTACAAAACACGTTCACAGAGGCATGAACCTATCTTGTGCAGGCGTGTAAAAGCTTTGTAGCATTACAGTTGGATCATTAGAGGAAATTGGTAGATTAAAGAGCCTAGATCTGCCACCACACTGCAATTCCCTCAATGCTGTATGGTACATCTTTCTACTACACTAGTCTCTTCATCTTCTTCCATTGTTTTCTTTTTGGGGGCAGCACCATGCTCTCCTGCAATAGTATATTGCAAATGCTGTTCCAGTGTTGGCAACACTGATAATAGTACAAACGTATCCTGTAAAAGTGTCAAAAAGCACGTGGAAATATAGGGGTCCATAAACAAAGCTACAAATGCTATCCAAACAGTGACTGCCTTGGGGACGTCATCCTTGAAGCACAAGTTTTGAGACACTATTCCAGAGAACACGACTTCCAAAATGGTGGCAGCTGTCTGCATTGAAAAGACCAGATAGCAAATGCCCATTGGCCTCCAAACAACCATAAACTTAAAAAAAACCAACAGCAATACAAAACGTTGGAAACATAGGCTTGGAGATGACAAAGTTCTGGTGGAGTGCAGTGTCAAAGAGGAGTGAAAAACCACCCTGCTGATCACAGCGGTACTGAGTAGTAAATATGTCCCTACCCCACATAAAGCGATGTTTATAGACCGTGCCTGTTTCAGAATAAATTGTAGAACTGCATGTCACCTGTTGTTAAGTCGTTTCAGTCTTGCATAGCTGCGATTTGGCTCACATCAAAGCCCTCCAAGGAACCATGCAGGTGGGGTCTGAGGCATTAATGTTGCTGCCTACTACAAGCTCCATTGCCATGGATGTCTAATAGCTGACAGCTTGTGTGGAGAGGATGCTGCGAGCTGCAGGCAGCCTTATTGAAATCAGGGAGTTTTAGGTGCCTCAGGATTTTTGAGGAAATGGGTCTAAGCTTATTCCAAGGCTCAGTTTCCTACCCAAACTGGCATGATACCTGTGAATGGGCACCCACCATCCAGTTCACTTCTCCTCTCCTGGAGCTGTCTCCTGTGTTGCCCAGCATAATGAAGGAACAACATTGGGGGTAGTCACTCAGGGCAGCAAGACACCTAATTAGCCCAGCTGACCCTGGTGACCTAAGGGATTTTGGCTGCCCCTGGCCTAACTACCCCCAGCTGCTTCCAGTTCCCTGCATGCTGCCTACGTGCCAGCAGCAGCTTTTGCAGTACCTAGAAGGCTACACAATGGGACAGATGCCTCCTTATCTAGCCGGGGCTTCTGACTTATTCCTGGTCCCTGGGTCCAGACTCCAGATCAGACCCCTGTCTTCTGATAGCTGGCTGCTGGTTTGGCCTGTGGCTTTGGTTGGGCCTCTTACAGGTATGCCTGCCTGCTCCTGCCCCTGTGCCTACTGACTCCAGAGACACAGCAAACTCCTGTGCCTGGAGGAGGAGGTGTTATGCTGATCACTGGAGACCAAAGGTTGGGGAAAAGAGTCTTGCCCATCCCAGCTCTCCATAGTCAGGTGGTGGCTGTGACTGCTGCAGCCGCTGCTATAGCAGCACAGGCTTGGGCTGCTGCAGCGGGGGAACAAGTTCACCCTGCAGAGAGGGTTCCTCAGGGGCTACCCTTGGTGCTCTGTTTCCTCCTTGCCTCCCAGATACACCATTGGGCACAGAGCTCCCATGACAACAACTTGAGCAATGGAGGTGCCACTCCACTCACCCTGCTTACCCTCCCTTCTCTTTATATACTCTGGTCATGGAGCTGCACTTGCTTGGCAAATGCCAAAGCAAAGACTGCATTTCCCATGATTATTAATCTTGTGCCAGGGGAAGAAGACTTGGTGGGGGAAGGAGGAGGGGCAGCACAATCCTGGCACTAAGTCAGCATACAGGTCAGGTGCTCTGCTCACCTCCCGCCTTCAGCGACACTACTAAGTGACTTCCTGACCTCTTCCCAGCCCCCTGCCCCTCCCCAGTCTCCTGAGCTTTTATCAGGGTGACTGCCTAATTGTTGGTCCTTTACAGACCTCAGTTTCTGGATCCCTTGACGTGCAACTCTAGTTGGGACCCCTTCCTCTTGACCTTGTCTGTTCGTGCTCCCCTGGGTTGTGACCATCTGTGATTGTCTATGTCCCAGTTTTATCTATGACACATTAAGACTTGAGCCTAGGCAGCCTACCTGGCAGCACGTAGCACTTCCTCTCACCAGAGCTGAGTGGGCTCATTTGGTCTGGCAAAGGAAGACCAAGAGCAAAAACTGCACTTAGATCTGACATAAGACAATGTCACTGGGTGGAAATGTGCTCCTTCCCCAATGGTCTTAGCTCCTGCTAATGCCAGGTGAGTGGAGAACAGGTGTTGAACTTCCAACTCCTGTGCTGGTGTGAGGCTGGGTTGGCCATACCCAAGGAATGTGAAGGCAATATTATCCCAATTATGTATGTCTCACTGCGTTAATATGAAGCACAAGCAGAAAGGGAGGAAGTGGAAGCAGGAGGATAAAAGAAAATGTCAAGAACCATAAAAAACTTCACATTCCAGTCTATGAGAGAGTGTTTTGACACTAGCTTTCACATTTCCTTATTATCACCCCTTTAGGCAAAGTCATCTGAGAGGACAAATAGAAATTCATACCACAGACCAAGTTATAGAACCCAGATATCATATATTTTATTGAATATGATGGAAAGAGCGAGACCTGATCTTAAGCCTTGGTAGATATTTTAATTATGGATCACAAGAAAGTCATTTTAATAAAGGAAAAATTACAAGTGACCTCGGCATTAAACTCCTCACATTATTAAGTGACTTGCCCTACCCTGAGTGTATTGCAGGGTTCATACAGGTAAGGTGAGCAACCATCTGTCACTCATGATGAGTGTCTGCCAAGGTCTGGTCTTGGATACGGCAGAGCTCTAGCATGGGAGACCTGCATTGTGATTCATTGTCCTTCAGGCATGTGCTGGCTACACTCACTGTCTGTGTACAGGAAGCTCCGCACTTTGCATAGTTGCATGTTCTGCTTTCTGGTTTTACACTTAAATCCCAGACAACAGTTTGATAAAGCAAGGGGGGTGCATGCTTTGTAGCTTCATGCCACAATAGGGACTCCTTGAATTTCTCCAGTTCCCCCAGCAAGCTCCTTGTGCCACCCTCCCATCTCCCTCAATGTCAGGGACTCCTTGTAAGTCCTACCACCCTTCTCCCATGGGCTCTGTGTTCCCGTATCTCTTTCTCCCTACTCAGGTCCCCTCATTCACCATCATGTATAGGGCTATGTGGCACCTGTTCCTCCCTTTCCCTGTATTCTCTTCATTCCCCATAATGTTCCACATACTGCCATCCTCCCTCTGTAGACATCCCCATGACACCCCCTGGTTCCCTTGATTTCCCACTATTATTACTCTTCTGTCAGTCAGGGAGACAAATCATTCAGGGCATCAACATCTCAAATTCTCTTGGGAAGATGGGCAGAGATGGTAGTGTTTGTCTGGGAGGGGCTAATATATGGAAGGGCTGTCAACCAGAAATCTGTTGTCGAGACAACTACAGGTAAATCTCTTTATTAAAGGATCATCAACTTTTTTGATCAAAAATCCTTTAAGCTACAACTTAATGTGAGTTTTGCTGTATATATTTCTCATAAAAGACCATGACCCTTAAAATGCAGAGATTGTTTCTCCCCCAAATAATAGAAATGATGTTTGGCAAAAGATCCAATGTAATAACAGTATGTTTCAGTCCTGAGGCTTTTCAGCCCAGAGGCAGATAAATGACCAGCAACCCCCACAAACAGAAACAAAGCTTGACTGTATGTTTGTGTAGATGACAAGACTATCCCCTCTGAAAGCAGTTAATGCTAAGAAAGACTTTCAGAAGGAAGTTTGACCCTCAAGTTTCCGGAGTGTGCCAATCTTTACTAGGAATGGGGAAGAGATCTTCAGGCAAGGTAAGTGCCCCTTCCCCCCCATCTATGGTAGGGTTTCTTGCACCTTGCTATGAGACAGCTGGTTCTGACCACTGCTGGAGGCAGGTCTTTGGGTTAAATGTGTCTCAGGTCAGATCCAGGATGCCAATTCCTATGTTCTTATCAAAGGTGTGTTGAGCCCAGATGGCCCATCAGGCCAGAGTGCTTGAGGCACACTAGTTTCTGTGGCCCAGAACCCACAAGGAAGTGATCATATTTGGCTCCTTTGACACCTCCTAGGCAACTGGGTACCTGCTTATAGCTGGGATTGGCCCTTAGCACAAATCTGGAACAACAAGGCCCAGGCCTTGTGTTTGTAAGTCTGTGTCTCTTCTGCAACCTCATCCCACCTAAAGCCTCTATGAGTGGGGGTTCCTAAAACTGATTATAAAAAGGGAAAAACTCAGAGTTTCCCACATGAGTTTTTCTTTCCTGCCACGACTTAATGGGAGATAGTTCAAAAAAATATGACACGCGGCTAACTTGGTTCTTAATTAGAGTTAAAATTGGTCTTCTTACACTTTTATTCACTAGGTGTCGCTGTATCAGGATATGAATGTACTCTCCAGGAGTACCCCAAACCTGGTTCTTAGGTAATACCACACTCCAAGATACTAGGTCTTTAATGGCAAAACCCACAAAAAAACAAATGTGGAATTAATTACTACTGAGTCTCTCCACAAAGTGGGGTTTTCAGGCATCCACCCCTTCCCTCTGCTTTGCAGAACAATTTAACACAGTCTCTTTCTAATCCAGCCAGCTGGGCAGCAGTCCAATAATAATAAAGAAAAGTATCTGATTCAAGTCAGTCTACCTGGTTTTGGGAATAGACAGCATGATCTACAGCCACGGTTTTCCCCAGTCGCTCCTTGGTACTGACCTCACCAAGAGGCTGTTACTCTCTGGCTTCTCTCATTCCACCTCATGAACTCTGCTCCACTGTTCCCATATTGGTGCCACGGATCTCTCTGTTCCCCTTTGGGTACTGCTTTCAGTAACAGGGCCACAGGCTCCCTGTTACAGCCCCCAACAGAGGTGTAACAATAAAGCCAGGTACCCAGGGCAGCTGTAACACATGTTTCCCTCTCAAGTCAGAGCCTGGAGAAGTTGCCCCGGTCTTCCTGCCCTAGTTACATGACAGATCCTCAACATTTCAAAGGGCTACAAGGACACATTTGTTATAGTAGAAAGGAAGTATGCTATAGTGAATGGGCTTGGAAATGCTGGCTCAAATCCCTTTCACAATAAGCTTCCTTATGACCTTGGCCAAAAGTCACTTAGGCTTAGGTCTTTGGAGGTATTTCAGTTCCTGAACTTTAAACTAGAGTCTCAAATACCAGTCATAGCACAACGATCTGCCAAGCTAATTATCCTGCTAAATGCCTAAAAGTTTTTCAGCTAGTTCTAAACTAATTAGCTTAGGTCTGCTGTGCAGCTATAACCTAGTCTTGCTGTACCTCAGGTTATGTCTATACAGTAAACATACCATCTTTTCAAGCATGCTGTGCTATGCTAGGCTGCCCCCTATACCAGAAACAGATAGCTGTGGCTGTGTGGCCATGAGGGCAGGCTAGTTAGCCTGGGATGGAGATAACTGGCACTGGCACTCAGCAGTGCTAATTAGCCCATACAAGTGCTCATGGAACTAGCTACAATGCTTTTGGTATTTGAGGCAGCCTGCTTGGAGTAGTTAAGCTGATGCGCTACCTCATGGTGTCCGACACCATCCGCTGGTCCCGCAACTTCTACGTGGAGCACATCACAGGCCACCGCCAGTACACCGACCCTGCCAGACAAGCCACCGCCGGACTGGACCCGGAGGGCACCGCCGCCTGAACCGCCCCCTCGACAGGATCCTTCCCCCATAGACGACCCCGCTCCACCCAAAGAGGATCCCCACGATCGGACTTTATGGACTGAGACGCTTCCTCCGAGCCACTTTCTCCACCATTG
>NW_017728992.1:186277524-186281114 GCF_001723915.1 Gavialis gangeticus | reverse complement strand
TCCCCCCACCCCCGGGCTTAGTTGGCTAACATTGAATTGTTTGTAACCTAGTTGCATTCCCCTCCTCTCCCCCATCCCTCTATTGTTAGTCCCTCGCTCGGGCGCTTTGTATTTCCATATCAGCTTTGTCATCTTTTTTCTGGATTCCCAATCCAAAACATCTACTAATAAAAGTCAATCTGTGTTTGTGTGTGCCGCCTCTGGGCTGTCTTCCACCTATAAAATGGGGCAATATCATTTTCCTACTTCACAGGGATGTTATGAGGCTAAATACTTTCAACAGCTTAGGTACTCAGACATGACCTCAGGTAAACAGTAGTTACAACATCAGACCCAAAGAAAAATACCTTGCCCATAAAGCACTTAACAGCACAAATTATTTGCCAAGCGCTCTTCAGGGCTGGCAGAAAGATGCTTCCAAAACACCAAGCATATCAGCATTTGTTCAGCACTTAGACAGGGAGGGTTTCCACAAGCCTCAGAGATTCTCCCAGGCCTCAACAATCAGGCAAACCTGCATGCCAGAATATGTTAAATTACAGTGCCCAAAAGTTCACTGGATCAAATGGACTAGAGGGCCTTGCTCTCCTCTTTGAAATTGTTAGGGACACAGGTGCAGCTACTAAATGAACCAAAGGTAGGGAGAGCCATGAGGTAGGAGCAGCTGGTTGCTTGGTTTAGATATGGAAACCTCTTGCTCACATTCTGGGTGAGATTTCACAAGAGTAAGCCCCAAATGATGCGGCAGGTAGCATGGGCAACAGTGTAGAAAAGCAACAATGTGCTTCAGTGCCATGTTTAAGATTCTTAGCCAGCCAGGAGTGGTGGCTAGTCAAGCGTGCTCTCAGGGGAGGCATTTAGTTAGCACTGTTAGCAAAGGCAGCCATGGGTTTCAACAGCTCACAGAAGAAATATGTCAGTGGAAATGGGATCTCTCTTGCCCAGCTGCTCAGTACCCCATGATATATCCCAGGCACAGTGTTTTGCTGGCTCAGCAGCATGCTTCCTGCAACAGTGGTTTAGCATGGGAACAGATGACTTTCCTAGAATCTCCATCACTAGCAATTTTTAAGTCCAGGTTTGACAGAAACTTGGCTGTGATGGGTTAAACAGGGCTGATCCTGTCTTGAGCAGAGGGTTGGAATAGATGACCTCATGAGATCCCTTCCAGCCCTACTTCTCTACAGTTCAGTGATTCATTTAACTCTTTGATGCTACTTTTAATGTGGTAGCCAAGATGGCAGCCTCCTGAAGGGCTTATGTAGCTGCCATGAGCCAGCCCTGTTCAATCTGTATCCTCTGTGCTTGCAGGACCAAACCTTCCACTATTATTAATCTCAACAGGATATCACTGGTAGCCAATCAGGAAGCACTAAGGACTGTATCCACAAAAAGGGCTGAGGTCCTGCCGTGCTTACCATTCTGCCTCTAACTTCTAAGCACCTGGCTACTATAGCAGAATCCATAAGCCAGTTAGGCCCACATTCCCTATGCAACATATGGGAAGAGTGAGACACCCAAGGAAGGGATACATAAGAACCGACACACTGAGAAAAAGAGTCACCCCAGCTAGCCCATTGGATATGTAGAGGAGAAGGTTTAGGTCTTGAAACCCACCCTTTTCTGTGACTTTGGTGCTTTGCTCTGGGCTGCTTGGAGGCACCTCTCTTCCCTCAGGATTTGTGAACCAGGACTTTTCTCCTTCAGGATTTGTGACCCAGGACTTCTCTTCTCTCTCTTTTTCTGAAGAAGACTGTCATGCTTGTCAAAGCTTGTCTAACTTCATCCCAGCTCTGCAGATGGTTCGGTGTGTTGACAAAACGGGGGCGCTAGACTGAAGCAGTGGGTTTTAAAAAACACTGCTTCAATTTAGGGCTGATTAAACCCCCATGTCGTGCACACACCCGCACACACTTACCTGCCTCTCCGGCAGGGGTGGGGAGGGTGAGCTGCCAGCGGATGGAGCAGTCCCTGGGCTGCAGGTGTTGCCCTGAGGTGTCAGGTGAATGCTCAGGATCTCAATATTGCGCTGTTAGACAGGAGGGCGTGGTGTACAATTGCACATGCACACAGAAAAATCAATTAAGCACACATACACTCACTAGGTGCATTCACCCCTACTAGGCATACACGCTCACACTAGCAACTCAGATACACACACGTTCAAAATAACCAGTCTAGGTTCATGCACCTCTGTCACTAGTTTAAGCCCATACATGCTACATACACCACATTTAGATAGAATCAGTTACCAACACCTGCACATCCAATACACATACGTGGATTACTAATTCATATACCACACACACACAATGATATCTATCTATATATATATGTGTGTGTATTCATTAATTCACACACATACCACCCACCTACACATACACACAAGTGAGTTCCTAAGTTGGGTGTTGTGATGTGTATGTATGTATGTGCTTGGTGTACTTGGGATACCTGGGGAAAGGTTAAGGTAAGAAAGTAGAAGTGTAGGGAGTGAAAGTTACCAGGACCAGGATTAGAACCGGTAGCTTGGGCTGAAGAACTGAGGCTCAGGGGTAATTTTAGATTAATTGATCTTAATTGATTAAAAGACAACGCCCAAAGCCTGTAGAACAAGGGAGCCATGCTGGCACAGAGGCTGGGACAGGAGCCAGAGCTATGGGGGAGCTGAAAAGGTAGGTGGGGAGAGGGAGTAGGGAGAGGGAAAATGGGGCTAAGGGAAAGTGTGGGTGTTAAAGAGGGGCTCTGGGTGTGGGGAGCCAGAGGATGGCTCTGGGGCAGCTAGAGAAGCTGCAGGGAGTGGCAGTATGTGCTGGGAGCTGGAGAAAGGCTCCAGCTGCTGGAGAAAACTGAAGGACAGCCACGAGGAGCTGGGAAGCTGTGGGGGGAGAGGACTACAGAAGATGTGGGGGAAGCCTGAAAACAGAGAGATGGACAGCAGAAAATCACAGGAAAAATGGCAGGAGAGACTGAAAGTCGGCAGGGCAGTGGGAAAGCAGAAAAAGGCAGCAGAAAGTCACAGGGAAAAGGAAGTAGGAGAGTGGGAAGCAGGGGGAAAACAGAAAAGCAGGGAGAGGCTGAGAGGTGGCAGAAAAGGGGAGACAGAATTGGGAGGCGATCAGGAAACTAGCAGAAAGGTGGGGCTGGAGCTGAGAGAGAACGAGGCTGGAATTTAAGATAGGAAAGAGACTGGGCTTCAGCAAAACATGACCCAACTCAGGGTTGCAAATGACAGTGGTTTTACTGAACAGGGGAGATGGTGACACAATGTCGTATTGGTTTCCTTGCACCCACACACACACACATACACACAATGGCACCAAGAGTTAGAGAGGCTTGGTGCAGGAGCTGAAGTCCAGGAGAAGAGAGACAGAGAGAGTCCAAATTGTAGAAGGAGGTGTGCAGGTGATATCTACCTATCCCAGGCTGGAAGTTGATCCTCGATGGCCAGTCGGGGTCTCCTTCAGCTTGGTGTAGTCCAGAGAAGGTCATTGGCAGGGCCTCTGGGGTGGGTAGGCGACGTGAAGCTGGTCTGGTCGAGATGGAAATGGCGTTCCCACTGGGTCTGTCTTCACTGCCCCTTTTTATAGGGG
>NW_017728992.1:186275118-186276656 GCF_001723915.1 Gavialis gangeticus | reverse complement strand
AAGGGGAGGGAATGCATTTTAAAATAAATAAAAAAAGGAAAAACTGGGGGTTTTGGTATACAGGGGGGGCTGGTGCTTCCCTCCATGGCAGTGCTGGGGCCCCCACCAGGTGGCATCCGCTTGCCGGCACCTGGCTCAGGCGGTCCCGGGGGCACCGCAGCCGTGGAGGGAAGCACCAGGCCCCTGCGCAGCTCATGCAGGCAGGTAGGGGGAGATCAGGCTCACTGCTTCTCTTGGGTGGAGCTGCTTTCCCAGGCTACTGCCAAGCTCCCTGCAGGGCTTCCTGCAGCACCGTGGAGCTGCACAGGGCCCGGTGCTTCACTCCACAGCTGTAGGGGCAGCAAACTAAACCTCATCGAAGGAGTTTTAGTTTGCTGCACCCCAAGTCATTTAAGGCGCATTACGCTGCCAAATTTCCTACAGCAGCTGGAATTAATGCACAATATGCTGCGGAGGCATGCAAACACCAACACCATTAAAGCAGTACAAGAGCATTTAGCCCACTTTAAAGTGTTGTGCACACGCCTCTTGTTTCATCTACACACGGCCGATATCACCCAAAAATGTAAAAAATATCACCTTGCTTCTCTTTCCAAACTGTTGGAGAAAGGGCCACTGCTACCCCCTTCTCTGCCTGAGAGGGATATGAACCCACATTCCCCAGCTCCAAAACCATTGCAGGGAAAGGCGGCAAGCTCTTATTAAAGTCTTCTGTTGAAACTGTTCTAATTGCATGGAACATTTAAAGATTTATTAGACCAGGAAGAGGGAGAAGGAGTACAAGCAGCGATTAAGGCACTGGCCCAGAAGAGGACAGATCTAACACCCACGCCTTGCTCCAGTGAATGTTGATGCACTTTATATTAAGCAGCTTTTAGATAAAATACTTTAAATAGTTGTTGGAGGAGGGAGTGGTCTCTCACAGGAGAGTATCCTCACTTTTGTGCTAGTTCTTTGCCTCAGAGATTGCCAGCGTCTTCTATGCAACATGAAACAGCTTCAGCTGGAGAAACTGAGAGAGCATCCCCCAACACCCAATGGATATGCTGTAGTCTGACAGATAGAGGACTACCCTGGGAGATCTGGGCCTGAACCCACTCAGGCGAAAAAGGGAATAGAACCAGTGAGTTACTGAATTTAAAAAGGCACCCACTCCCACCTCTCCATTTGTTTCTGAGCAGAAACCCCTACTGCAGGGCTGTTCAGCATCTGAGAGATCACACAGGCCACAGCAGTGTGAACCTTGCATGCCGTGTGGATGCCTCTCACCCCACCGCACCATAGGCTGTGCTGCCTGCCCCCCCACAACCCTGACCCCTAGACTGGGGCTGAAAACAGAAGCTGGAGAAGGGAAGGGAGCCCAGAGCCTCTGGCTGTTCTGCAGCAGAAATGATGGGAAGAGTGGCATCCAGTGGGACCCTAGGGTCAACAAATTAACCCCTTGTGGACCACATTCAGCCTGCAAGCCACTAATTGGACAGCATTGATCTACTGGATTGGGCTCTGCAAACAGCATGGGCGGAGGAACATCCTGTCTG
>NW_017728992.1:186273235-186275107 GCF_001723915.1 Gavialis gangeticus | reverse complement strand
AAATTTCCTACAGCAGCTGGAATTAATGCACAATATGCTGCGGAGGCATGCAAACACCAACACCATTAAAGCAGTACAAGAGCATTTAGCCCACTTTAAAGTGTTGTGCACACGCCTCTTGTTTCATCTACACACGGCCGATATCACCCAAAAATGTAAAAAATATCACCTTGCTTCTCTTTCCAAACTGTTGGAGAAAGGGCCACTGCTACCCCCTTCTCTGCCTGAGAGGGATATGAACCCACATTCCCCAGCTCCAAAACCATTGCAGGGAAAGGCGGCAAGCTCTTATTAAAGTCTTCTGTTGAAACTGTTCTAATTGCATGGAACATTTAAAGATTTATTAGACCAGGAAGAGGGAGAAGGAGTACAAGCAGCGATTAAGGCACTGGCCCAGAAGAGGACAGATCTAACACCCACGCCTTGCTCCAGTGAATGTTGATGCACTTTATATTAAGCAGCTTTTAGATAAAATACTTTAAATAGTTGTTGGAGGAGGGAGTGGTCTCTCACAGGAGAGTATCCTCACTTTTGTGCTAGTTCTTTGCCTCAGAGATTGCCAGCGTCTTCTATGCAACATGAAACAGCTTCAGCTGGAGAAACTGAGAGAGCATCCCCCAACACCCAATGGATATGCTGTAGTCTGACAGATAGAGGACTACCCTGGGAGATCTGGGCCTGAACCCACTCAGGCGAAAAAGGGAATAGAACCAGTGAGTTACTGAATTTAAAAAGGCACCCACTCCCACCTCTCCATTTGTTTCTGAGCAGAAACCCCTACTGCAGGGCTGTTCAGCATCTGAGAGATCACACAGGCCACAGCAGTGTGAACCTTGCATGCCGTGTGGATGCCTCTCACCCCACCGCACCATAGGCTGTGCTGCCTGCCCCCCCACAACCCTGACCCCTAGACTGGGGCTGAAAACAGAAGCTGGAGAAGGGAAGGGAGCCCAGAGCCTCTGGCTGTTCTGCAGCAGAAATGATGGGAAGAGTGGCATCCAGTGGGACCCTAGGGTCAACAAATTAACCCCTTGTGGACCACATTCAGCCTGCAAGCCACTAATTGGACAGCATTGATCTACTGGATTGGGCTCTGCAAACAGCATGGGCGGAGGAACATCCTGTCTGTGGATCCAGATGGACCTTAGGATGAGATAAACACCAAGTTGCTCACCACTGCCAAGACAGAGGTGCTCCTGGGCATGGGGCAGTCCTAGGGATCTTTATGGGGAAAACAGAGTGAGGTGCCTAGAGATTTTGGGTGCCTCCAGCGCAAGGCAGCAGCTGAGTGTGTTTCGAGGATGGCAGCTTTGGAATTGGCACAACCTAAAGCTCCCATTTGACAAAGACCTTGAGCTTGTGCTTTTGCTTGAAGTACGGGCATGGTTCCACTGAAATCAGTGAAGCTGAAGTTAATATGTGCTTATTCTACAGTCTATAAACTGGGGCCTAATATTTTTCAAGCAGTTTCATAATTAGGACCATATTTGGTACTCCTATTTATGGGTACTCCTATCTTATCACCCAAGGGATCAAGTGTGAAGTCTGTCTGTCATATTTGATCCCTTAGGGTGATAAGAGTTCTAGTGAGGTGGTGGGTACCCTGAGTGCCTAGCATCACACGCATGTTCTTGGGATCAGTCCATTCATCTCAGAGGCATAGCAAGGTAGTTCTGCACTGGGGAAGTTGTGATGTGTGGGGCAGCGCCAGCTGCTGCCAAGCTAAATGCAGTGGTGTGAACTGATGTCACTGTGGCCGCAGGTGATGTTGTGCCTCCCAACAAAGGCGGCACCCCAGTGACCCCCATTTAGTTACACTACCGCTTCAGGTGCTGATACAAGAGCTCAGCAACACTAAAATGAATGCATCTG
>NW_017728992.1:186271544-186273142 GCF_001723915.1 Gavialis gangeticus | reverse complement strand
GAGACATTTGTCAGTAGAATATTGCCTCAAAGCTATAAAAAACACTTGGGAGAAAGAGAAGTATGAAAGTATGCATCTACTGTTTGAAATCTCTGCCCTGGCTGAGCTTACAGCCACTGTCAGACTGTATCAGGTGAAGGTAGATGGGTTTGCTTGGTTAAGTCAATGCGATTGTTCTTATACTACTGGTTTGACATTTCTCCTGAAAAGAAACGGCAAAAAGGCATGCGGCCAAGCCTTAGAGGCATAGAGAAGGATGACACACACATTTGAAGGATGGTGGGGGAAACGGAGAGAGTCTGAATGTCGGATGCAGCAGACACAGCAGTGCTTGCTTGACTGAGTTGTGTTCCAGAGTTGCAATTTTTCCCCTAAACAAAGGTTTTTCCCTCTAGACTTGTAGCCCTTAAAATTAAATTGCTGGCCATTTCTATATGTAGTACATACATTGTCATACTTAACCCTGCAGATTTGTATTTTTCTCCTTAGTGAGATCAGGGCAAGGCAGTTAAAACACCACCTGTATAAAATTTTAATTCATTTGTCATTACGTTTGGATGTGGTCTAACATGGCTCTGATGTTCATGTTAAAATAATATTGGAAAGGCCCTAAGAAATAAAAAAGTCCATCTATTTCTCTTTATAGATGTGAAACTACTTTCTATTTGATAGATGAATGACAATGTTTACTGGCTTCAGAATAAAAAGAGGAACTACTGTGTCTCTACTTGAATGCCAGGCTTAAGTATCTTTTCAATATAACCTGAATCAGGTACATTTAACTCATTTGTTCTTTAATTCTCTAGAAAAAAGGAAGGTTCCTTAATGGAGCAATAGAGAAACAGTGAGCCTTACTGAATGCATATATAAGAAAAACATAGTGCATTTGAACGTGGTGTCAGCGTAAGATCTGCAAAGGCCACTTCACACTTGGATTCATAAATAGCTTGCATCCTCTTTAAGATGAATTTGCCCAGTTTTCACTGACTTAATGAATCTGTATTTGTGGAGCGCTTGGAGATTTTCATCCGGAAGGAATTGTTAGTGCCAAACATTATTATTTACTGTCAGTCAATATCATATAAAGAAAATTCCAGAGTATTCTACACCTGCAGGATTTTTTTCTTGATGATATCCTTTCAAAGGTTTTGAGCTATAAATAGGTTTATAGATTCAAGAACCGGAAAGAACTTACTGGGGCCGGGATAGGATATTGCTAAAGGGGCTTTGGGGGGTGGTGTTAGATTAAATCAGTGAGAGGGCAAAGAGGATTGAAACTATGGCGTGAATGATTGGGTGAGGGTTGGCAGGAAAATATGACATGGACTCAGCCGAAGGGAAAGAGGCACAAAATAATACTGGAAGGAAAAGTCCAACAAAATAAGAGGGACTATTGGGCATTTATGCATGTGTTCCAGGAGCTGGGGGGTAGGGCTTTAATTAGAGCAGCTCCGAGAGCCTCCATAATTAAAGCACCCAGACTGTCTCGTGTATCAGTGTCCCCGCACTTAAAAATGGCAGAAGGGGAGCTTTCATAGATTCATAAAATCATAGAATCAAAGAAGTCGGGTTGGAAGGGACCTTGTAGATCTTCAAGT
>NW_017728992.1:186268263-186271533 GCF_001723915.1 Gavialis gangeticus | reverse complement strand
CAGATAAGGCTGAGGCTGCCTAAGCCCCAATTGGGAGGAGCCCCAGTGGGGCGTGAGACCCAGGAAAGGGGCCTGGGGGCCAGGTAAGGCTGAGGCCACCTGAGCCCCAATTGGGAGGAGCCCAGTGGGCGTAGGACCCGAGGAAGGGGTCTGGGGCCAGGTAAGGCTGAGGCCTCTTGAGCCCCGAGGGCGAGAAGCACGAGCAAGGCCCGAGAGTGGGCAGGGAGCACGAGAGACGTGAGACGGACCCCAGTTCGGGTGAGAGTGTGAGCACAGAGGGACAGGCCCCAGTGGGGCAGTGTCTGTACATGAGGAGCCCCGGGAGGGGGCGAGCTTATCGGGAGGCCCCAGAAGGGGGCGAGTGCAAGAAGCACAAGCATCAGAGACACCGTGCTAGGGAGGGAGAAAGGCAGCCTCCCTTCAATGAACCAAACATCAAAGACGTGGCGGGCGAGTTATTGAGGGTGCATCAGGAAACCTAATCTGGCAAGGAAGGTAGGGGCGCTAGGGGAGGTCATGGACCCCCAGGCCCCGTCCTGCCACAGCCCCTAATGCTAACTGCCCAGTCGTGGGATGAATCTCGCCATGTTTCTATAAGGTTTAAGCCCCCACTGCCATTTTTAGGTGTGGGGATGCTGATACATGAGAGAGTGATGTGCTGACGGCCATCACCCCAGCTGTAAATGGGAGCCACAAGTCTGGCGTCAACCTCAAACTTATGCCCCAGAAACATTGCAAAATACCTTAACCACCATGAACAGCGCATGCCCCCGGCAGCTGGGGGAGCACAGCGGTGGCAGGAGTGCAACAGCAGCAGCATTAGCATGGCAGTAGTCAGTGGGGAAGTCCTGCAGACACTGCTGGGGAGTGGTGAGCACCAACCAAGGGTTGACGACCACCTGCAGCCACCGGTGGCACTATCAGTGGTGGGGTGGTGAGCAGTGACCACCCACAGACTCCACTGACGATGTTAGTGGTGCCTTTTTGTAGGGGATGCACTGTCAGGTGTGCACCCCCTACATGTCGTCCCTGTTAACCACTCTGCCTAGAGGTCCTGACGCCAAGGTGCTGGCCTGTTTCCCTATGAAAAGAACCTCAAAAACTTCTTCCAACAGGGCCCCTCATGAGCAGATCAAGCCCTACAATACATGAGGGCAAGATTCTGGTTCTCACTGAAGACAACTGAAGCTGTGCTGTTAAGTTCCACATGATTAACAACGCAAGCATCTTCATGCTGACAGTTGATTAATTATCTGCTTTGTGGATAACAACATTTCCTGACCACAGTTATTTTTAGCAGCAGCAACTCACCAAGATTTCCTATGTGTTTCCCCAGAATTGTATCTTTTTGAGGCTTTGAAGAGCTCCTAGGAAAAACTGTTAACACGCTTCTTTTTAAACTTATACTAGGACTTTCAGAGGTAATTAGGACTCAAGGGTTGTGGGACATGAAGGGTTCCAAGTGGCTCCTCAAGTGAAGTTTTCCAGGAACATGTGAGGTAAATAGGGTTTTTTTTTCCAACTCAGGATGTTTCTCCCGTATTGATAATTATCAGTTAATTAGTTCTCCATTTCGGGGTCTTAAGCTGCTTTCATCTGCGTAGGTCAGGATTGCAGTTGCACTCTTACAGATGGGTAAATTGAGGCAATAACATGACTGAGGGCAGTGATTGGGCAGTAGCCCTGGGCACTGCTTTGTAGTAGCTGCTGCCACAGCAACAGCTGACTTGTGCTGCAATGGGCATAGCAAAAGCCAGGAATGCCCTGTGATTGTGGCTGCCCTGGACATGGAGCTGCCCTGTTACACCTCTGAATTGAGGAACGCAGAGGTGACTTAATAGGGTTATGAAGTGAGTAGACATCAAAGACAGAAATGGAGCCCAAGAATCTAGTCTCTTGCAGGGTGGATAAAAATTAACTATTTTTTTTTTTTAAACAAAAACCAGATTTTTTATTTAAATCAGATTTTTTTATTTAATCATATTTTAATTTTTTTAAATAAACCTATATAAAGATAGTTTAAATTTAAGATATGTTAAAGCACAAAGATATAATGGAATAAGCATTATGACTAGGGGTGCACCCATAGAGATTTGGGGGGCTGATAGTGATAGCTGATTTTTAAGGAGACATGTTGGCCAATACTAATCTGATTTCTGATACAGCTGCATCCAGCTGGTAAGTCTGTTGTGGTGGAAGGGGAATGGTGTGACAGCTGAAAATTATGTCTGTGTGATAAAGGTGCTTGCTAAAGGCTCTATGAAGTTTAGACCAAGTGTTTTTCTGTCATTTGTTTAGATATTAAGCTATATGTTGTTGCTAAGAGCCTAATTAAAGTTTAAGATGTAGTAAGGCCTTTTATAAAGTAAGGCCTAGTAAATTTAGCAAAGCCTTAAAGTAGTAAAACCCTGTGGCATAGTTAAAATTAACCTTATCAAAGGAATGCAAGGCTTGTACTGTATTAGTCAGTCTAAGGACAGCTGAAGTAAAAAGAATCTGAATGGCTGTAACTTATCAGCACAGCTCAGAAATTATAAATTGGCTGGCACACATGGAAACCATTCAGAAGGAAGATACAGCTCTGTAAAAAGGATTAATTAGCTGTTGACTTGGATCAGTGGCCCTGTGGATCTCGAGGAGCCCAAGGACTGAATATCAGGATCCTTCCCAGTACCTCTCGGACAGCACTGATCAGGGACGCCTGACTTTGCTGAGCTTTGTGGAAAGAGAAACTTGTCATACATCAGGCATCCGAGGGGACTGCCGATAAGTTGCCGACATGAATTATTATTGTCTGTCATTATCTGTCTTAGTATACTATGCTTAGTTGTGTTTTTGTTAAGTCAATAAACCTTTCTTACCTTTCTACCCGCCGACCACACTCTCAATCAATCCCAAACCCTCCACTGGTGGCTGGGACAAAGGGAAGGGGTGTGGGTGGGCAGATCAACAGCCGCTGTGGTGAGGAAGGGAGTGGGGCTGGGGCTATGGCAGGTGCAGGGCAGGTGCTACCCAGCTGGGGCGGGGTGTAGGACAAAGCCACAGCTTGCCCAGGGGATGTGGGGAGGGGCAAGTCCTGCCACTGCATGAACCCTGGGAGGGCACAGATGGGGGTAGTGTGTGCCCCCAGATGCATGTTGGGCGGGGCAGGGCAGGCTGCACCTACAGGCTGAAGCTGGGGCTGCACGGGGTTCTTCCTGGCAGGGGCTGGGCCAGGCTGTGGTCGGGGCGAGTGGCAGTGGCACTGGGAGGAGTCTATGGCGGGGGGGG
>NW_017728992.1:186241641-186263263 GCF_001723915.1 Gavialis gangeticus | reverse complement strand
GGCACTGGGAGGAGTCTATGGCGGGGGCTTCAGCCACCTCAAATTTTGCCGTAGCCCTCCCCATAGCCCACCTTCCAGTGCCACTGCCGCCTGCCTTGAGCACAACCCAGCCTAGGTGCACCGCCCCCCACATGCCGGGGTGAGCCCGACACAGCCCCGGGCCCATCGTACATCTGCAGTCCAACCTGCCCATGCCCATGTCCTGCACAGATCCAGGGGCACATACCCCCTTGTGACCTCCCAGGGTGCCTGCAGTGGCAGGAGCTGTGCCTGCTCCCCGCGCCCCCCGAATGAGCTGTTGCTCCATCCAGCACTCTGCCCTGCCCCAGCTGGGCAGTGCCTGACCCAGGCCATTCCCTCCCTCACCACAGGGGGCATTGATCTACGCCCCCAGGCCCCTTTCTTCCCCCCTCCCTATCCACCACAATACACTTACCAGCTGCATGCAGTTCTCCAAGCTGCCTAGGTGTGCTCCTCATTGCCTGCGTGCTGTGGCTGCAGGCATGCATGGGCATTTATCAGCCAAATTATCAGCCACATCTGGGTGATTTCTGATTAACTCAATTTTCTTTATATTGGTGCCAATGTGATATTGGACTGATGTATCGGTGAACCTTTAATTATAACTTCTAATTATATACCATTTGAGACAATATAATCATGTAACCTTTTTAGAAAAGTTTTATAAATAGGTTACAACAGGCCATGGGCTATATTAGGGGCCCAATATTATGGGGTTCCCAGGGGCTCCTCTATAGATCAGTAAAGATTAAAGAAACCCACTCTACCCAATGGGACTCAGTGTTCAGTCTAGAAGATCCCATTAAGCATCTCCGTGATGCTTAGTTTCAGTTCTGAAACAGTGGGTTTGTGTCTCCAGAGATAACATCCTTGTTAGCAGCTGTATATGGAGATGAGAGATAACAGACCTGATTACAAGTCCATCAGCCCTCTTGTCTCTGCAAATTTGTGTTCACAGAGTCAGGCCCTTACCTCTCTCTAAAAGTGCAAAGTTTCAAGAAGTTAAATGAATAGAGGATTGTTGCAGGTGCAGTAGATTTGAGCAAGGAGGAGTCTGGAGATAAATGCAAGGAGGTGGGGCAGTAGAAACAAAAGAGAAACATTCTGAGCAGAGTTTTGTTGAAATTGAAAAATATTTCTGTAATAAACAATTTGCAGCAGCTTCTCTGAAGAAAGCAGGAGGTACCAAACTAACTGTTCCACAAGACGTGTGATGGAACTCAGTAGCGGACTGTTTTGAGCAATATTGTGGACAGCTATAATGGACTTGACTCTGCCACCGAGATCTGGTGCTCCTGTCTATTGAGTGCCAGTTCTTGGGGCCTGGCAGCTTGGCTTCCTTTTACTAATATTACCCAGGCATGCCCTCCATCTTGCCCACCACATCTTGATTTTTTAGTAAGAAGGGAGGATTCTTGATTGTTTACATTTGCCCTTGTGACAGTGGTGCCTCCTCAGGGCCGTCTATTAGTGGTCCCGCAACACCGATGAAGGGCCAACTGCCCGCCTTCTCTCCTGCCATGCCTTGCTGTTATTTGCTTGATTCAAAGATCTTAATCAAGCAGGAGGCTGCCTATTCCCTGTCTTGGTGCCTGAGGCACTATCTGCGGCTCCTTTCCTCCCCTTACATTTGCAAGGCTTGGGCTGCAGTGTATCTGGTGTTGTTCAGGTCTGTCCTACTCTGTGCCGCGTGGACGCTCTCGGGCTTGTCCCTCAGCCTGCACCCTCGCTGGCGTCCTCTAGCTCGTTTCACACTGCCCATTCTGGGGCTTCTCGCCAGTGTCAGCTCCAGGGCTCCTCGCTGCCCCCTTCTGTTGGGGCTCCTCACTGCCCCCCAACTCCGGGGCTGGGGTCAACACACCCCAAACAATGCTGCGCCTTCTCTAGTGCCAGGAAACACCCCCCCGCTACTGTGGAGTCCCTATGAGGCCTCCTCCAACCCCTAATAGCCTCACCCGGTCCTCCAGTGAAACAGTAAACACAAAAACACAAAGCCCCTGGGCTATAACATAAAAAGCTAGACCGTCCAGCCAAAAATATAAGAATCCATCCCTACCAGAGACAGCGAGCGCACCAAACCCCAGTAGGAATCAGGGGATGTTCCCACCATCAGAGTTCTCCCCTTGTGCTGGCCACATTCCTCCTCCCTCGGCCGCCAGAGGGAAACTGCCCTCCTAGCCTTAAGAAGGGCTAAGCTCCGCCCCTTTCTGTCTCTAGTTTTTTCTGGTTGCCCTAGCAACCAGCACCTGCGCAGTCCTGGTGACTGGCAGCTGAGCTGCCCCCTTCCCGCCACTAGGGGTCTCTCCCAATTCGTTTCTGCTCTCAGTCACAGGGCACCTGAGAGCTCTGCGACAGCCCCTCAAGCATTTCAGATAGTTGGTTCCTGGGGTTCTGCCTCCCCTTACACCCCATCCTTACGCCAACCACGTGTTGTTATTTAGTCAGGCTGCTGGCCATCTGATGGTAGGATGGCACCGTTAGCAAATCAGTTAACTAATCTTAGGCCTGGTTAGTAGTCCCAGTGTGTTAAGGAGAATCACTTCCCATCCTGTCATTGCCGTCTATGGTTCTGACTGGCCGCCCGCACCTGGTCTCTGAGCAAGGTGCCCAAGCCCTTCTTCCCCCTGGGGGCTTGATAACCCAGTGCTTAATATTTTCAGCCCGTCAGTCACAGTTCATTAGGCTTCCATTGCCACCCCCAGTAGGGCTAACCTGGTAAATCCTTACCTTCCAAATATTTAGAGTCATTGGACCCAAACATAAGTATGGGACGCTGGATCCCCTCCTGGAATAAATTCACAGTTGTGGCTCCTGTCATTCCATTAAAGAAGGTGACATGTCTCTGTACTTTCTTTGCCACACCGTCCACTTCCTCTGCTTAGGGGTTTGGGTCCTGTGGTCTAGAGGCTCCTCCAAGTCTCTGCTTAGGCAAGTAGGTTCTCCCCTGCTCAGTCCAGCCCTGCCGGGGCCAGCTTTGCTTGGTTTCCATGCTGCTGCAGCAGAGGTCCTGGGTCTCTCCTCTCCCTTAAGCTGGCATGGGCTGCACTCTTATGATGTCAACTCTTGCGCACCAGCCAACCTGAATCCAGCACAAGCTAGTAAAATGGGGTGGCTGCAGCATCTGGAGCTCTCTAGTCCACGCTGCTGGTGGCCCTGCAGGTAAGTCCCAGCCCCCAGGGAGATTAACTGGGTCTGCACCCCACCCTCAAAGACTGGCAGGGGTGTCTCTCAGGGGCTCAACTCCCTTGCATCATTCATCAGGGTACTCCCAGCTATGACAGATATATTGAGAACTGGCCTAATCTGATGATGATTTGTGAACAAAATCATGACAAAATAGATGGACTTGTCATAGCCAAAGTTCTCAACATTGAGCTAAAGAGAAATGTAGAACATATGCTGGGTATCCTGAAGCCCCAAACAAAGATTATGCAACAAGAATGCACTTTTTGTAGAAAATGATTAAATTGAGGCTTCCTGGCCAGTGATTTAAATTGTGATTTAAATCATGATTTAAATTGATTTTATTTAAATCAAATCCATCCTGGTCTCTTGCAGCTGCATAACAACCACAATAACTAATTTTCCCCATCAGTACTGCTTGTTTTTTTTCTTCCCTGATCCCTTCCATCTCTCTGGTGCTTCCCAAATTTCCAGCTGGAACTTTTCCTGCACCGGTCCAGTCTCCCCTTGGTCTTTTACCTCCCTGAATTTCTTGGCAGGTTATCTGATCCTCTCTCTTCCGCACCCAATAGCCACACATCCCTGCACTTCCTCTTGCACAGTGGTGCATGGCAGACCTATGTTGCTCCAAGGAGGCCAGGTGGGCCCAGCTACAGCCCCTTGGTGGGGACAGAGGGAACCTGCCCTTGGGTGGTTGGTGGTCTCCAATCTTCTGTTTGCCCAAGGCCCCAATAAATCCTAATGCACCACTACTGTCAATCCTGGATCGACCTTGACAGCCATCTTCAGACCCACAGATAAGACATTCATGGAAGACAATCATCCTGAACTGCAAGGGATTGCTGAAGAAGAAGAGACTGTAGCACACAGGCACAAGCATAGTACAGTAAAAAGCCTGTAATAAGCACATTGTTGTTCACCCAGACATTATACTTACAAATGCATCTGCTTTCTTAGCCACATGAATGTATTTGTACCACTGCCATTATGGTCACTGTTGGAAAGAGAGTGATGACTTGGCTGAACTCATCTTGCTTGGTAATGCCTAGATTGCAATTTTATGTATCCCATATTGGTCATAAAGATGACAGATCTAGGAATCAGTAAGTAGAGAAGGCAGCCTCTATACAGAACAGAGAGGGGGTGGGAAGTCACAAGCGTCTTTCATTGACAGAGACTGTGACATACTCTCTCTTCTACTGAGAACAAGATTTTGTTTCTAACCTATACACAGCCATAACCCAACAGAGTTAAACTTTAATAGGTAACTGCAGACCCCTGAATTTAAATAGGTTGCCCATTCCCCTGTGGAAGGCAAACCAAAAATAGCTAAATGTGGAACACAGAAAGACTCAGACATTGCCCTCATGTACACAGGACTTCTGCAAGACCATTTCATTTCCAAAAACTCCTCAGTGAAAGCACGAAAACCTTTTTTTTAATATCAAGCTGTGCAATGATACATTAAACTGTTGACACATCTCTCAAGATTTCAATATGCGATGCTGGGGTCCATCCCCCACCCCATGGAGAGAAAAATTCCACTTATCATGAAGGAAAATGGCGAATTTCAAGACCATCACGTTTCATGAAGTTGTGGTGTGAAGGTCAGTATCAAATAGTGCTGTATGAAGTACTGAACACTTTAATAGTGATCAGAAGATACAGAGGTGGAAACCTTGTTCCACTTACTTTTTTAGTTTCTTGGAGCTTTTCATTAATAATAATGTTTTTCCTCGGGAGCTAGAAAGTTCATTGGAAGCAGGAGGAGAAACAGGAGAAAACATGGGTGCTCAGGAGGAACAGGTTGTAAGACTCCCCATCCCCCTGTCTGCAAGAGATGTTGGTTTCTTTACTTTACACTCTCATGCTTCTGTTTCCTCTTTCCTTCTCTTGTCCAGAATGGTTTGGGCTGAAGACTCAGCTGGAGGAAGCCGAAGAGTAGGCCAGCCAGCTTGTGCCCAGACTCACCTTTCCATAACATGCACTCTCATCCCTCTGTGAGCAGGGCTGATTGATCACATCCACATCTCTTGATTTCCTTTGCCGGTATTCCAGTTTAATCATAAAAGCTGACATAAGTGATTTTTGCAACAGATTACTGTTTATCAGTGGCATTGCTTTGCCATCCAAAAGTAATGTTTTTAACCAATGACATCTTTTTCCTAATGAATTCTTTTTAAGGCCTCACGCCAGCAAAGCCCTTAAGCCATTTCTTAATATGGGCACATAAGAACTGTAGTGAATCAAAGCCCAGTTCTACCTAGTCCAACAGCAGTCGGCACCAGATGCTTCAGAGGCAAATGCAAAAAACCCTCCTGCAGCAAATCAGAGATAATCTGTTCCCTAGGAAGGTCTCATCCTAATCCATAATAGTTCAGATTGGTTTAAACTCTGAAATGTGAGGTTTTGTCTCCTTCCAAAACAATTTTTAATATTAATAGTTGCCATATATCCCTGTGTGTTCTTTTTATCCATGTAAATGTCCAGCCCAACTTTGAATTTGATGAAGATCTTGGATTCAACGACCTCCATTGGCCAGGAGTCCCATAATCTAATTACGCATTGAGTAAAAACATATTTCCTTTTGCCAATCTTGAAAGTTATTTTCTATTCAAATTAACTGTGTCCTTGGATGCTTTGTGGAAACTGCATCTGTGAGCTGGGGTTTCATAATGCTGAGCTGAAAAACTACCAGAGCTAGGCCTTATTTCTTTTCAGAAGTGAAACAGAAGAGAGAGGTGATCTGGGTTGAGCCTGGGAAGCTACAGATAATCCCTCAAAACAACAGGTCACACTACCCTCAGAATTGCTACAGGCAGGCTGCATGTACAGTATGCTGCTACTACAGAGGGCTGCTGCCCGATCCCAGCAACATCAGTGACAGCTTTGCCACTGACTTCAGTGGAAAGAGTATTTTGTCCTAAATAGTAAGATAATAAGATAATAGTAAGATAATAATCAAGCAGAAGTAGTAAGACAATAATCAAGCCGTACACAGAATACGGTAACCTCACACTAAATAAACACCTTTGTCTGGAGAAATGAATGCTCCAAAAGTGATGGTTTATTAGGATATCAATAAGAGGAGCTGACAGAGTGTTTCAGAGAGGTTACCCTGTGGCAGCCATGCATGTAGTGTGTCCTCTGTGTATCATCTACTACGGGAGCCAAAGGGCGACATTGCCTAGAACAGAACGGAAGAGATGAATTGTAAACTGCTTTTCCTCCGTGGCATTTGTCAGCTCCTTGTCTGTTGTATAGGGATAGGACGGGGAAGGGAAACAAGGGTACCAATTGATCTCAGCAGGAGAGAGATAATAAAATATGGAAGTTTGCTTCCTAGTCATTCTTTGGCATGTTTAAAATTATTTTGCATTTTAAAATGCACTGGCAATTAATGCATGATTGGTGCTAGTATAATATTAAGCCACATGTACATTTTCTTTATCCTACTATATTTTGAATGGCGTAGTTACCTGAAACCAAGTCGACTTTGAATTTAAGATGACCTCCCCTGCCCCAATAATTAGATTCTATGCATGGAATATTGATAAATGCGTTATCATTTTCTGTGTATAGGATATAATCATCAGAAATTAGTCTTAAATTCACCCCACCATCAGTGTAGTGGGGAAAGCAGCAGCAGAGGGATAGGTGGTGCGGGGCAAATGGTGGGGGAGTCAAGTGGTCTTACCTCCCTTCCCTCCCCCCTACACCTCGTCCCATGAATGACTCATGTCCCCGGAAGCTGGTGGGGGGCACAGTGACTGCCTGCGGGCAGCGATGTCGGTGGCTCTTTTTTCCCCCATGTTGAATGGGGGAAAATAGCTCATTTTGTATTTGAGTAAATACATATAAATAGGAATGGGGAAATGGAAAGTATTTATTGCACATACATGTTTGAATATGATGCTTGGAGTTTTGACCTTTATTTTGTGTCAGGACAGTGCAGGATCTATTGGGACAAAGATGCTGAATCAAACTGAAAAAGTATTGGCAGGTGATACCAATTCACTAGCTTTTCCAATTCACTCGCTTTTCTTATTTGTTCATTTTTTATTTCACTGGTGTCTGTGCAGAGTTTTAGATGGCTTTCCAAATTTTAAATACAAAATTAGAACATTAACTATTTTCAGTGCAATGCTTGAACCTATCCAATTTCCAGGTAAAAGTCTTTACTGACAGATTGCCCCACAAAAAAAAATGAAGATGTGCTAATCTATCATCCCTGTGTATCATTCTGGCCATTTCAGTCATTCTGCATTCTCCAGCCCTTTATCTGTCAGCATAGTACCCAAGTTTCCATCTCACTGTCTGAGAGAACATAGGGGATTTGGGTATGCAGAAAAGGGACAGAGGGAAATAAATACCATCTCTAAAAACTCCTTGTGGAGAAGGCCCAAACAGCAACTCCCTTGTGCTGGAGCTGATGAAGCTTCAGCTCAGACTCCTCCACTACCATCTGTAGCTGTCTGGTACCAGGAAAGAGGTAGTCTCTCAAGGGACCAGGTTCCTAAACCCCTTAGGCTTTTCTAAGTTTACACTAGCACCTTGAAACTCACTGGGAAATTTACCAGAAATCGGTCCAGTGCTAATTTTCACGTCAAACAGTCCTTTCAGGATGAAATCCAACACTATTGTCACTCGTACAATCCCTGTTCAACAGACAAATGTCTTGAGACTGTTCAAATCAACCCTGTATGTACCCAGAAGCAAAGTAGATGACAACTCTGAGGCTCCTCTCTGGCTCCTCAGCATGGAGTACTGGGTGCAATGTATTATGCGTGGAAGCACGTAGATCTGTGTAGACCTACTGCTGTATGTCCAACCAACCTCCAGTGCCCCCCTCCTTGCCTGTATGTTTAGAGGTGGCCACAAGAGACTATGCAACGCTCTTGCATCCAAACTCTGCAGTTTACCATCTCCATCTGGTGAATTAACTGCTTCACTGGCCATCTGCTCAGATACTTCATTTAGCCTAGGACCTAAAGCAACTGTCCATTAAAGCAGTGGTATTGTCAGGCTCCAAAGTGGGTCTTGTCCTGTTCAATTGTGTTGGAAGAATACTGGGCACTTAGATGGGGAAAGAGGCCAGGGAAAAATAAGGTATCAGCATTGCTATGAAAGATTCACCTTGGGGAAGGAAAAGCAATTTACAGAAGAATTGGAGCCAAACAAAAGTGCTGGTCAATATGTAAATAGCTTTACTTATATAGTGAACTAAAATGTACGGCATATGTTTGACCAGAGTTAGCATTTCAAGAGTGATACTTATGTATAGCCTAAATTGATTTAAAATATTACTAAAGGCATGGGATGTATATACATTTTGCCTCCATTCTCTTTACTAACCCTCCAGCCATTGTGGTTCCTTTAATGTATCTCTCTCTGTGTTATTAGACAGCACACACTTACAGCTATTTGTTGGCCCTATGATTTAATAAATCCACTTACAGCTGAATCTCAGAATTTGAGAATAGAAAGTGCCGCGTGTGTTTTGTGTGGATGATACAGATAGAACAACATATACAAGCTCAAAAGAACAATACTATACAGCCTATATAAAGGCCATTTGTGTACAGTTTAGAATATTTTATAAGAAAGAGTCTTGTTAAAGGGATTACCCAACTGATACTTATAAGAAAAAAAACACCTAACATAATTTGAAATTTCAGTAAGCTGTAAAATACTGCTGTTAAAGAGTTTGCTGGCAGTTTCTTTTGATCTGATGATTATTCCCATCATCTGTGCAGTGACTTGAGTGCCCCATGCATTTTCTAAGACAGAGAGAAGCATTAAAAAATGCATGATTACACAGAACCGGGAATAAATCATACCTCACCTAGATGGGTGCAAATGCTGTAGGTTAATAGCAGATGGACCTTCACTTCACCTTCAGCATGCATACACAGTGAGGCTGTACAGGGGGGCTTGCCTCAGCTGTGGGTGAATGTCTTTCCTTCACCGGAGGCCGGCAAAAGACCTGTGCTCTGCTTAAGCCATCAACATTTTTTTTTGTTGGATCTTTACATGGGCTGGATTTCTCCATACCTTTGTCTGATGTAAAGAGAAGAAGCATTGACCAACACATCCAAAAATGGTACGCATCTGTGGCAGGGCCCATGTGGAGACAGTTCATAGCAGGCTGATGCTCTTATTGCAGGGCAGAGGCTGTGAGAGTGAAGGTTGGGTAACTGTATGGCTGCTGCAGGCTCTGGATTTGGGATAGGGCCAGAGCTTGTTCCTTTGTCCTCTACCCAGCTTTCCGGCAAGCTGTGTCCCACTAAACCCAGTTACTCAGGCTTTGCACAGGGAGTGAGAATTTGGCCCTGGTAATACTACAAATATCAAATGAAGTTATCATTTCACAGGAAGTGGAGATTAGAGCTGACAGACTTTCCTCTCCTCAAACTGGTCCGGAGATTTCAGGGAGTTTGGCCGATAGTATCATTCTGTCAGCAAGGCCATATCCGAGTCCATTAATTAGTATTAGGAGAAAGAGAAAAGGCCCAGACTGAGGAATATGATAAAGATCTCTCTTTTTTTTGGCTGCTGTGTTAAAACTGCCTGTTTTTATTAAGAAGTCTCTTGTCTTTTTAAAGTCTCTACTTTTTTAATCCTGATAAATTAACAGCTGCCTCTGATGTGTTTTTATGCAGCGAGGGAGTAAAGCCACATTGTTTTTCTACTGTCGTCCTTGTCCTGCAAATGATGTCAGGTGAATGATGGTTTTTATTTGTCTGCTGTCCAATGTGTTCTTCCCACTTATCTGATCAATCTTCCCCAGTATCTCAAGACCGTGATCTTTCTTCTCGGCCTCTACTATGGGCAAGTATCCCTCTGGGCTCTTTTCTCATTCTCACAGAATCCAGTGAAATGTCTCTGTCTTGGTAGAGTGTATTGACCCTCTACCAGAGAGATCGCTTTCCCCTCTGTGGAAAATAACAGTTACCTTCCCATGTCACAGGCTGGAGAAGAGCTGTTTATGTGAATGAGAGGAGCTGGAGCAAGACTGTGAAATCCTCTGCCCCAGAAGATGTGGAGATTGCAGGCCTTGCCACATTCAGAACTAAGAGCAAACTCATTTTTCCTTACTTAGTTTTCCCTTTCAAAGACTCACCTAGACACACAGCCTATCCACTCACTCTCATGTGCATACACATGCAACAAACAACTAAAAAAACCCAAGTGTGCAACTATTTCTCCTACAGCCTGAAAAAGAATGAAGGAGACAGCGAAAGACTGGTTTTATTTCTATTCCTAAGCACTTGGCCACTACTAGCAGCAGGTCGGATTCTGAATATCCAAAGGAAAAAAAAGGGGTGAGCGAGACTTTCCATTCCTACATAATCACTTTTCTGTCTGTGGTTCATACATGGTCTACGACAGTGTCTGTGGTTCATACATGGTCTCTTTCACGTACTGACACTTGCAACACCACTGTGAGGTCAGGAAGTGCCATTATGGGGAATGAAGGGACAGAAGCCCAGCTACCTTTGACGATCTGGACCAGTAGGCTCTCAACCTTTTTAGACTCAAGGCACCCCTCCAAAACTTTTCAAAATTCAGTGGCACCCCCATTTTAAAAAGTGAATATAAATATATTATCAATATTATAATATAAACATCATAATTCTGTTACTAAATAACATATTATGAATTGATTAGGTAATGACATTATATTCATCTCACTGCCAGTGTCGCTGTGGCCAGATGGAGCTGTGCTGCGCACCTTGCCCAGAGCCAAATCAGGAAATGGCTTTGGCAGGAGTACCTGCTCTTGCCACAGCCCTTCCAGCCTGGAAACAGGAGTGCGCGGGGCAGGTGGAACTATCCTGCGTGGCTGTCTTTTCAGAAGGCACATCAGAGCAAAAATGAGAAGGGGCTGCAGGAGAAAGCTGCATTGCACTATGTGGGTAGCCAGGCCACTTCTGCTGTAGCTCATTCTAGGTTGGCTCCAAGACACGCGGTGCTGTTTCACCCTGTGGCAGCAGCAGCCTGGCGGTAAATGCTGCTGCCACCAGGCGGACTGCCCTGTGTGCACTGTCAGGAGACATGGCGAAGCTGACCTGGGAAAAGCTGCAGCACAAGTGTTGTGCCTGTCTGTATAATATAATGCAGACAGGTGTGCCTTTCTGCTACAGCCACTTCTCAGTTCAGCTCCAATGTGCTTCCTGAAAGCAGGTGCATGGGCAGTTTCACCCTGTGGTGGCAGCAGTGATGACATTGCAGTACCCCAACAGGTTTGCACAGCACCCCATGGTGCAGCAGCACCACAGTTAGTAACAACTGATTTAGACCTATGTGACATGTACCATGTTATACAGGAAATCTGTAGCAGAGCAGAGAACTGAACCCAGCTATCAACAGGAATCAGACCAGAACAATGTTTTAAAGATAATATTCAGGACCACTCTATATATTGGTATTGATATAAATTAATAAAAATTTTCTCCCTTTTTGATAATTCTGGATACTCCTTTGCAGCTTTTAGACTTCCTTTAAGGGGACAAATGAGTTTTGCCAATATAGTTTTGTAAAATTATAGAGGCAATTATGTTTGAGGTGTTTTTTTCCTTAATCCCATACTTCCTACAAATCAAAGGATAAAAAGACACTTTCATATTGTCTGGTGGTAGCTATCAAGGAAGGCTAAGTGTTCCATTGTTAATTCTGTTATGGAGCATTAAGGAGGAATAGGAACATCTCATGAGAGTTGCTGCCAAGATTTAGTCTTGTTCCCTGTCTCTGACTGATTTTTAGACAATAAATTGCTCACTGCATCCTGTGGCAATGTGCTATCTGTGTACACAGGGCAGAATGAGAGAAGGAAGTGGTAGAACATAGGTGGCACATTCTCCTACACCACGAAAGTGGATTTGGAGATTCATAAGAATTCAAGAGAAAAGGAGCCTGAAGAGGGGATTGGGAAACAGAAATAGGCATTTCAGCCCTTGAATTTTCCAAGTAATATATGCACCTGTTGCTGTTTCTCTCTTCTGAGCAGACTGTAAGGCACAGCAGTGGACCAGGAAAATGGTAGCATGGCCATCAACCAGTGATGCTGAAGAGATGGCATGTAATCCTGGTCTCTGGGCAGCTGGCAAGAATTCGATACAGATGACCTGAGATCTGTAGAGTCGAAGACCAGGATAGATCCAACTGCCCCTTTGCACTTGAAGACCACAACTACCCAAACCCCTGCTCCCCACCGCCAGAAGCCAGCTTCTGATAGAGATGACTCTGTACTGTGAACTCAGGGAGGGAGAAGTCACAAGATTTTCTACTTACTTTTTAATCTTTATATAACCCTTCTGTCAGGCACCGGTCAGCAGCAAAAAGGACTGGGTTCACATTTTGGGGTACCCAATTAATTATACCAATGGTTCAAGCCCCACCCAGAAATCTGGAAGCACTACATTTTCTGGGGTGTCCCATATAAAAAAAAATCTAATATAAACAAAATCTCCTCCTCACAAGCAGTGTAAACACAAAGACCCAAATTTATTACAGAACCCTCCCCACACACACAAAATATCATTTTAAAACACTATTAACTACAAAGTCTATAAGTGGCACAGTCTTGAGAAGGCTTCATCCACATTCAGACAGGCTGGGACTTGGGGCTCCGCAAAGGGTAGTTCTGCAGACCTTCACCCCTATACCAGCCCTTCAGCAATGGGCTGGAGAGCAGGGCACACACTGGAGAGTGCTATGAGCTGCTCCTTGGTTTCGCTGCATTGCAGGGAGCTGCTCGAAAGCATGAGTCCTTCTGCATTGCAAGGGGCTTTTTTGTTCCCGGAGAAGTGGTAGAGCACCAACCTCCACTTCCGCATGGTGCCTTTGAGGAATTAACTGCGGCTTCCGTCAGCAAACCGCACCCCAAAATTCCTAGTCCCAATCCCAGCTCTGCTGGGCAGAAAACTGCAAAAGAACTGGAAGGAAAGGTCAGGCCTATCTTGGCTTGGGCCTGAACTACAGCTAGTGCCCAACCACACCGCTTGGTTGGGACATGAACTACAAAAGGGACAAAAGGAGGCCCAGGCCTATCTCAGTGGGCCTGAACTAAACAGCAAAAGCCTCTGGCTGCAGCCTGGACATCCAGTCTCAGCTGTACCACTATGCTGACAACTACAATTACAAAATAGAGCGGATCAGGCCCATGTGGCCAACAGCTGCCAGGACCCATCATTCCTGGTCAGTCTGCTCCAGGGATTAACACCCCCATGGCAGTACCTCACTCAAGGCCTGTGTGGCCAAAACTGCCAGCAAAACTGCCAGGACTCCATTCCTGATCAGGTTGCTACAGGGATTAATACCACCGCAGTATTATCTCACTCGAGGAAAAAAAAAGAGGAAAAGAGGGAGGGAATAGGGGTCTCAAACCCTGAGACAGACTTTCTCTCCCTGTACCTAAAGCTTTCCCTTCACATAGCTTTCACTCGCTTTTCCAGTGAAGAGGGGGAGAGCGCCCCCCCACCATGGGGAGCAGGTGTTCTGACTCCCAATTCAGCTGCACAGCTCGTAGGAGCCCAAGAGAAAGAGAGAAAACCTTAGTTGAGTTGTTCTTATATACCTGGTGTGACATCACCCAAGCTTTGTGCAGTTAGAGAGTGCCAGGCTCCAGCCTCTCTCTCAGTCTGCCTGGAGAGTCTTCTGCTTCCTCTAGCCAATGAGGCCAGAGGATTTTACATATTTTGCCCACATATAGGCTCCAGTTTTCCATGTGCAGAGCACATGGCCAAAACAACAGGGGCCATCTTGCCCACATAAACACACAAATACATGATACACAACCACCAACAGCAAACACTACCATACACAACCCAAGTGTGTGTGGGTGTTACACCTATGTACATTTGAACACGGTAAGTATCACAACAGTTGTAGTTGCTATGGGTGTGTGGCACCTTGCAGATATATGTAAGATCCAGCTCTTGATCCTGAAGACCTTAGCCCCAGTGTTTCTAAGTTGTCCAGGGGGCTTGGCTACCAGCTCCCAAACAACATGAACCAAAGCCAGGAACCCAGGAATACAGAACAGTTTTGAAAAACCTATCCTTAAATATAAATAGACAATAAACAGATCAGACTGGGGAAAGTAGATGGGACTTCCAGGTGATGCTGAATATGCCACATAATACAAAAGACAATCAAGTTTATTTTTTATGTAGATGGCACCATGCTACCGTTCATTAATTTTGAGTTACTCACAACTCAAGTAATCTAGTGGTAGTAAAATGCATGTAATATTTAGCTTCGGTCCTACACTATAAACTGTTCAGTCTCCCAGAACAAGCCAACCTTCAATTAAGTGTTATTGATAGACTCCAGAGGAAAGGTTTCTGTGATCTAAGGTTTTTCAGGAAGATAGAAATAAACGGGGTAAAAAAAGAGGGATGAAAATAGTTGTCATATTTTCTACAGTGGGAAGAGTTTCTCTGAATATGATGAGATAAGAAATGGACTATTATTGCAAGCTCCCTGGGGCAGGAATTGCTTTTCTTGTGCTTTGTACAGTGCCTAGTTCAGAGATGCTCAACCAGGGTACCAAGGCATCCTGGGGGTGCCACGAGATCCTTTGAAGAGTAGTGCAATGTGTGAGGAGATAAGCCAGGCGTAAGGAGATAAGCAGATAAGGATCAGCTCAAGGACATTCCCCCGCCCCTGGTCCGTTGAAAGTTAGTAAACATTGTAATAAATACGTTTGTAAAATAGGCTGCCACTCAATTCACGAAAGTTATAGAGAGGTGCCTTGAATCCATTGAAGGTTGCCTTGAGCCTAGAAAGGTTGAGAACCACTGTTACATAATAATAATTAAACTTCTTTCTGACCAATATATAATGCCAATATAGTTTGTTTGAACTAGTCAGCCTAACACAGATCATTCCTCTGTTTCTGTTACACAAGAACTTGTTAGAACAGCACTTCTACCTTCCAACATTTCTACCCATATCCTGCATGAACTGAGTCAAACGTGCATTCTGACATGGCGAGTGTAAAATACCTTATTAAGTGAACACCTGATACAGTATTATGTCTGTCTGTAAGCCCAGAGAAAGGGACAGGCAAATAACAAGAGATGTTGCTCTTGTCACCAGACAAGGCATGCACACACAAATCCCGTCACAGAGTTCTGTTCTCAGATTTGCCCGTGCATTTTTCTCATGGCCCATGACAATGACCTGCACAGCACTGTTCCAGAGGCAAGTTCACAGAAACAGCTGTTGTGTTCAGTCTGAGTGATGGGAACAGAAACATTTTCTGAATAGCATACAATGCAGATTGTATTAAATAAAATACTCTTAAGGAGTGCTGGTAAGAAGAATGCTGCTTCTGCTCCTTTTGAAATTGAGCTTGCGGACATGCTATACTGAATCACTCTCTGTAATTAGCTTCTGCACAGGAATTTACTCATTTGACACCCACTGCAAGTAGTGAATAAGAAGGCGAGATGGATTATGAGTAATGTTTGTATTTTTTGTACTCTGCCAGGCTTGTACCCTGCTGTATGTTCAAAAGTTTAGAAGATTTATGAGAATGCAAGAGAAAACTATCACATGGCTTAGGCATACTTAATGGTATATGAAATCTTCACGGGCTAATCCTTTTTGGCATGTGTGGTATACAGACATCAACAAATATAAACTTTAGCTCATCAAAATGTGTGTGTATGTGTGCCTGCGCGCTTATGTGTGTGTGTGTGTGTCTTCAAGCACACGTGCATGCACATGAGGGAAGGGGAAAGCAGAGGGAGATAATTAAATATATATTGCCTATTATTTTATCAGTCTCCACTATTCCAAGTAACATACCAGATTTATTCGGCTAATTGCAATAACAAGTGACAACTGGCAGTTTGACAACAAGGTTTTTTTATCTCCTCCTCTGAAATTAAGGGAATAACCTTTTCTATTTACTTTTGGGAAGTGGTAAATTAGCACTTTGGCTTCATTACAAAAATTAATTAAAATAGTCACACAAAGGCACCATTCATTGCTGTATTTGTCCCTCCCTGAAGTATGTCCTCATGTCAGCTCTCTTTGGTTGGGTCCCAAATTCCAATATGTGCTGGCCTGCCTGTCTTATTTAACTAAATAGGTTGGGTTTTTTTCCTTTGCCCATTTTCCATGTCTCATTGGGAATGCTCCTGTTGTTTCTAATTCCAAAGTGCTTCTGTTGTCTCTTTTATTGTAGGAACTATATACTCACAGGCTCCTGGTCTGAACTTATCCACTTACAAGTGCTTTTTCTTAAAAATTGGCAGCAGATCTTTTACTTGGATTGTCCGATGAAACCTAACAAATCTCCCCTACTGATGTCTGAAGTCAGTCGAATGGATCCATGTCCCTTGTGTTTTCATCACGTTTTTCAGAAACAAATTAAGTCAAATCACTATAAGCCTATATATTCCAAATATATGCATACGTGTAATGCATATGAATTTCTTCCCATAGAAATATAGTCCCCTATTCATTATTTTTCCTAAATTATTTCTGTATGAATTTAATGCCTGTGAAAGATGGTAATTTTACAGACCTGCAGATTTAAATGCTGTCTTCCTAGGAAGGAGAACTTTATAACTACATACCGGGCAGATCTATGTGAGACGCCGTACTGCGAAGTAGCACAGTCTACTGCACACGAAGCATGTGCGTCTACACAGGCACATGCTTACTGTACAGTAAACATTGCTCATCACGAGTAAATTTGCTACTTGCAAATGCAAGTAGCAAATTTACTTGCAAGTAGTTACTGCGCAGTAGCACTCATGTAGACGCCTTACCAGGAGCAAATCTGCCTCTGGTCAGCTGGCCACCAGGGGACACAAGCTTGCTTCCTGCCCGCTGGAGCTGCCTTCTGCTGCGGTGGGCTCCGCCACCAGAGCCTGAGTGCGGATTATGACCCTGTGCCCCTGGATCAGGATGCTCCAAGACTGAGATCAGGGAGCAGGGGCTGGGAGATAAGGATTGCCATTGCGATTAAGGAGTGGGGTGCTGGAAGATCCTTATCTCCCAGCCTAATCTCTGTGGTCGTGGGGCTCAGGCTGAGAAATAAGGATCTCCCAGCCTGAGCCCCGTGACCGTGGCACTCAGGCTGGGAGATAAGGATCTTCCAGCGCTGGCCCTGTGGTTACAGAGTTGGCACTGGGAGCTCTCTACTGGCAGGGGCTGGGGAGCCTGTTTCCTGCCCAGGTCTGCACTTGTGGAGCTCAAGCTCCTTAGCCTGTTCTCCACCCAGCCTCACACTTGTGGAGCAGAGCAGGGAGCAGGCTCTCCAGCCCCTACCCTGTGATTGTGGATCTGGGGCTGGGAACTGTCTCAGTCAGGTCCAGGTCCCAACTCCATGCACCGATTGAGTGATTGAGGCACAGGGCTTGGAAAGAGCTGTAGGGGTGGGGCAGGTGGGACCCAACCACCTGTGGTGCAGCTAGTAGTGAGCCCCTGGCTGGGTGGGGGGAATCCCCACCCAGCCAGGGGCTGGCTACTAACTACCCCACTGGCAGATCCGGGCACGGGCCTGGGGCCTGCCCCTCCCCTGCAGGTGTTTCTAAGCCTGCTGCCCTGACCAGGGAGCCAGGGTTGGGAACTCCCTGCTGCCAGAGGAGTGGGACATTGCCCCTGCCCCGACAGCAGGTAGCCCCCCAGGGGCGGGGAGCAATGTCCCAGCCCTGGCTAGGAGGCAGCTGTCTCCTGGCCCAGTGTTCCCTGCCAGCCCCTGGCTAGCACCCAGAGGGTGCCTTGAGCGCCCCCTGGTGGCAGCAGGGGCCCATTGCAGGGCTACAGGAAGTGGGAGCAGTTTGCTGCTAGGAGCAGCAAATCTACTCCTACCTCCCTGCATGTGTAGATGCCTGCCCGGGAGCATTTACTCATGAATAGTTTACTTGCAAATAAACTGATATAAGATCAAATTCATGTGTAGATTCATCCACTGTAGTGGGTGAACATGTTGATTTCAGTGTTCACCAATAACTATCTGACCTTTTTTATGTAAAGAGATAAAACAATCATTCTTGGTGTGCTCTGGTTGAATGACATGCAGCTGGATTTTGCTGTGCATTCACAAGTTTATTACGAAAATAATGGGCCTCCATAGCTATTCTGCTGTGGTTTTGTTGTCTGTAGGTAGGCTTTAGACAGATCGGCTGCATGGAGTCAACCTTGGCTAAGGAATAGCAGCTGTTACTTTGCCCACAAGAACTAAACTTAAAACTATTGTGGAGAGGTTTGAACTGAAACAATGCAGCGTGACAATTTTAAATACAATGAAAAGCCCCAAATTAATCTTGGTAAAACAGAGTAACCACAATATCAATATTTCAAGGGTTGGCACTGGTGGTTTGAGGGCTGGAGTTTGCAAACAAGTCTTCCAAGAGAAAGTGAAATTTTTATCTGACCTGCTTCCTCATTGCAGATATGCCAATGAATAATTAATGTAACTTAGAATTAACATAAATCTTTCACTGGTGATAAGGAGCAATTATTTATATTAAAATTGAAGTCAAGATCCCAGGATTTCAGGAACTCTACTATTGATCTTTCCAATTTATTTTGTGCCCCTTATAGCCATGCTGTCAGCTAACTTAACATTCCCATCCAATTAGAGATGCACTTTTTACAAGCCAAGGAGATCTATACTCGTTAAGAACTGAGATACTAGACCTTCAAGAAACAGCTTGATGATGTGGGAAGTGATGTTGGGGATTCAGTAGGTGGCACTTTCTCCTGAGTCACTAATGAGTCAATGTAGAGTAAAATACAAACCTTCCTTTTAACTGTGTTGAAATATAAAGGACTATCAGAGAGCTTTCAGGAGTGAGACACATTAGGAAAATAATAGCTATTATGATTCTTTCCTAAGAGTAAAGGGCCTGTAAGAAGAAATGTGCATGTTAGTTTGTTATGCTTATTTAAATATTTTAGGAAAGCTTGAGGATGAAGAACTGTGGAAATATAATGGAAGTATTATAGTATTAATTGGCATCAATTTCTTAACTAGACAATTCATTTAATCATTACAGCCTTAAGCTACCATCTTTTTCAGCATATCTACTTTCTGAACCATTAGCCACTTGAGGGAGCAATTCTTGATTCCTCCTTGACTATTTGGTGGGCAATTTATCCCCTGGTTAATCTACAGCAGTTAATGAATTAACACGATAGTAATTTAAAGGTGAGTAACCATTTTTTGTGACTGTTGGTCTATAGCCCCAATCCTGAAAAAGCTTACATGATTAAGTGGTATATGTGCCTTTACTTCTTTGTAGGACCAGGGTGCAATCACTATTGCAATTAAATGCTCTTAAGATTTCTCACAAAATAATATTAATACATTTAAAAATGCAATGTCATTTTACATTTATGTAATACCCATATTTTTCATGGGTAAATTTCAATGCTTTCCTTAAACATCTCTGACAAAGTACCTTCATTCTTGTCTAGGAGCACCCTTGCAGTTTTAGCAGAAGAGAGCTCTTGTCAGCAGACTGCTGAATGTGTTGAAGGCTGCCAGAATGTGTGATTTTGTTGTGCTGCTGACAAGTTTTAGGGATGCCAATGGTTTGGGAGGTGTCCAGTAGGGTATGCTCAGCTACCACCGCGTGATAACATGTTGCCAGCAAGCTGCTTTGCAGCATGATGTTTCATGGTAATGTTACTGCTTTGTGATGCAACATCCCAATGCAATGCTGTCTCATGAGCTCTGAAATAACCTTTGAACATAATAAAAATTTTGCAAGCAGTGATTACCGGAAGGCGTTTGCTATAATCAATCAGGCGGGTCCCAGAAATAATGTGACAGATGGCAATCCTACATTATGATGACACTGCCAAATTCATTTTTTACTTCTGCTTCAGCCAACAATTTGGATTATGCTCTCCAAAGCAAAAGATTAGTTCAGTAATGGTAGGGCCTGCTAAAAATAGGACTTTCTTTTTCACAGAAAAAGCCATTTAAAAAAAATCATTTAAAAGCAAAGCAAAAAGTCAAATGTTCAAAATTTCCTGGAAAACAAAATTCTCCCAAACTTGGCCTCAGTTCAATCAAAATGTTTTGTTTGGATTTTGAAATAGATATTGCATTTTCTTGACATTATTTTAACATCACAATCTAAAACTATTTAAAACGATAAAATAATATAAAGGCGAATAACAATAAAAAGATGATATAAAATACATTTTGAAATGAAAAGCTATTTAAAAAAATCAAAACATTTCATTCCAATAAGTATATGGTGCAATATTTTGACCTTATTAAAATATTTTGATGTTATTGTTTCATTTTGATTTTTGTTGCAGAACATGGTGGGGGGCTCATTAATTTGCATGTTCCCATAGAATGTTTTAATTTTACAAATTGATATTTTTTAATAGAAGAATTTTATAACTTCCTGTTAGTTAAAATTTGTTTTTTTTTCATTTACTGCATACATGCACACTGTTTTATCATTGTATTACAATTTAATACTTAGTGGATGGATACGGTACTGGTGTATATATGTATTGAGAAAACTATTGCATTAATGGAGTCCTCAGAGAATTGACTGAAATATGGTTTTCAATGGTCCTTTATTTTTAGAACCAGATTTACTTCCATCCTGCACACATACATACAGCTTTTATTACTGCAAACGTTTTACATCAGAGATGCTGACTCTGGAAAATGAGGTTGTATATAACATTACTTATGGTAAAACAAGAATCCTCCCAAAGGCTGTGTGGCTGAAGAGAGGAATACCAGGACAGAAATGTTTGCATCTAATTTGCTGATTCCAATCTATTCTACTTGAAGTCAGTTGAGTTGATTGTATCAAGTAAATTGCTGCTTTGGGTCCAGTTCATATGAGGCAAGTGTTTATATCACAAACCACTTGTTGGAATTCTTTTCAGAAAAGGCAAGGTCTTAATCAGCCATGAAGACTGAATTTCCCCTTCAGACATAGAGGTAGTTATCCTGTTATAGGTTGCCAATCTGGAAAAAAAAGTGCAAGAATCTCACACTGCTAATAGCTTGGCAGGCTCTGTTACAAGTGGAGATTGCTGTGATACTTTTGTGTAGCACTAAATTAATGATAGCCACAGTTCATCTTTCTATTTGCACAATCAGGGCGAGTCCAAATGAATGTGCACGTGCCATTTGCCCCACCTCAAACCCCTTTGAGACTGAGCAAGAGGCACGTGTGGGAACGAAAAAGTGTTTCCTGCATAGTAAGTTTGCAGTGTGAGGAGAAAATTAGACTCCAGGATATCCAGGGCTCTAAAAAAATGCTCCACAGAAGAGCGGAGCAAGGCATCGTGCCAGGAGGTCAGTCCTCCAAAAGAGACGTTCTGGTGTTAGCCAAAGCGTCTCTTCTGTTCTCCTGCTACCTCGGCCCCTGGTGCTGTCCAAGGTAAGTAGTGGGGGGGGGGGGGGGGG
>NW_017728992.1:186240254-186241337 GCF_001723915.1 Gavialis gangeticus | reverse complement strand
AGCCCTGTGCGGCTCGCTAGTCTGGCTTGCACCAAAGCAGGTCGCAGGACTCTGGGAGGCATGCACAGGACCCGTGCCTCTTGGAGCCCTGTTACCCGCTCCAGTGCAAAGCCAGACTAGTGACCCACATGGGGCTGGCCCAGGTCCCACTGCACACCCCCTCCCCGTAGGCACAGCAGGGCAGAGGCAGGACCCAGTGTGGTGTCCAGGGACTGCGCGTCCCACGCAGCTCGGTCCTGCCAGCCCTGGGGTCCCTCTGCCACCTGACCATGCCGGGCCCTTGGTGGCAGGACCTGGCACGGCACATGGGCGGCAGGAGCAGCCCCAAGGCCAGCAGGACCCGTCTGGGCACTGTGTGTGGTCCCTGCATGCTGCGCCAGGTGGCAGAGGGGCCCTGAGGGCAGCAGGACTCAGCTGGGCCCGACACACGGTCCCTGCATGCTGTGCCAGGTCCTGCCACCAAGGGCCCGGATGGGCGGCGGAGAGGCCCAAGGACCCGGCTGGGCCTGGCATGTGGTCCCCATGTGCCATGCTGGGTCCTGGTGCCAAGGACCCAGCCCAGCTGGGCGGCAGATGGTCCCCAGGGCTGGCAGGACCAGGCTGGGTCTGGCACATGGTCCCTGTGTGCTGTGTCAGGTCCTGCCACTATGACTTGGCCCAGCCAGGTGGCAGAGAGGCCCCAGGGCTGGCAGGACTTGGCTGGGCCTGGCACGCAGTCCCCACATGCTGCACTGGGTCCTACCGCCATGGCTCAGAGTGCCCCACTCCTGATGCTGCTGATAAAGGTAAGTTAACTTGGTGGGAAGGCTGGGGCCCTCCAGGGTGCCTGGGACCCTGGGCAGGGGGCGGGAGCTGTAGCCCTCCAGGGGGAGCTGGGACCCTGGGCAGGGGAGATGTGGCCCTCCAGGGTGCCTGGGACCCTGGGTGGGAGGCCTGGGGCCCTGTGGGGGATAGGGGCTGTGGCCCTGCAGGGGGGAGCTGGGGCTCTGCAGGGGGGGTACTCCAAGTGCTGTGTAGGGGGGATGCACCCTGTGGGGGCCAGTGGACCCACCCCTCCTGAGCAGCCCCCCCACAAGGGCCCCC
>NW_017728992.1:186239587-186239898 GCF_001723915.1 Gavialis gangeticus | reverse complement strand
CCCCCCACAAGGTCCCCCACACCCACAGTCCCCCCAGGAATTGCCCCACACTTACTCACACACCAACCCACATCCCTCCCCACACACCCACCCACCTTCCTCCACACCCTTTCCCAACCCCTTCCTGCAAACACCACATCCCCCCATCTCACACCCATCATGTGCAAAGAAAACCAAAAGTACACATCACCACATATAAGTATTTAGAATTTGTTTTATCATGATGATAGAGATACTGGTAGGCTTCCACACTGCGTTAACATTGTAAATATACCAATAAAGCATTGCCCAACTGATTGCTCTCTCTCTCT
>NW_017728992.1:186234722-186239365 GCF_001723915.1 Gavialis gangeticus | reverse complement strand
GGGGTAGTGTCCCCAGGTACCAAGTGGCCGAGCGCCAGAAGCTCCTGAAAGCGAGTAGCCCTGAGCCGCTTGCCAGGGCAGGTTTTTGTACAGATGAGGCCAAGACAGGGCAGCTTTTTATACTGCTGGGGACAGCACAGGTGCTGGCCCTGAGCTCTAGTTCACCCTGGCTGCAGATCCAGGAGGTACAAATTTGAGCCGCGGCTTTTTGCCTTAGCACACGTGCTCAGACATGCACTTTGTTGTGGAGCAAATTGTGCCACTTGGAGCAAAATAACCCTGCCTGGCTCCTCCCGGATCTGCAGCCAGGGTTATTTTGCTCCAAGTGGCACAATTTGCTTCACAACAAAGTGTGTGTCTGAGCACATGTGCTAAGGCAAAAAGCCACGACTCAAATTTGTACCATTTCTATTTGAGCTGCTGTAAGTCCACGTGCTTGTATGTGTGGATACACCCTCAAGGTCTCTGGGTGGACAATTTTTACATTTAATTTATGTTTTTAAGAGACATATTTAAAAAAACAGGTTTAAAAGAAATATGTTTATTTCATATAAATAACCAGACTATCAGTTTTGCGAATAAAGATTAATACATTCTTCAACTGGTGTGGTCTGTGTATCTATACACACAAATACTTATATGACGACACTGCATCTTATTTAAGTAATGACCCTTGCATTATAAGACCCTTTTCTCACTTTTTTTCTAGGTTCCAAAAAAAACTGAGAAAAGGGTCTTATAGTGCAAGGGTAGTTATTTAAAGAATAGACAGTGCCATATATAAGTATTTGTGTGATACACAGACCACACCAGCTGAAGAATGTATTAATCTTTATTCACAAGACTGATAGTCTTGTGAATATATATATAGTGTATGTGTGTGTGTGTATACACACACACACAAGCACAAAATCAGCTGAAACAGTTTTGCTGTTTCTAAGAATAAGGGTAGAAACCATATGTTGTTTAGCTTCTGTTAAAAATTCTGCCAACTTTTTCTTTGACTATCTTGAGCATGCTCATGCTTTGGAGCAGAGACTCAAAATATGCCAGAGATGTACCCTTTCTACAAGGGATGTGCTTTTTTCCATCCTTGTGAAAATCCTCCCAAATTTAGTGACAAAATCATCATTCACATGTTGAGTAGAGAGCTGCTAGGCCTTTACTGCTGATTTCCCAGAAGATGCCATCCATGCTGAGCAGAACCTCTTGGCAACTGAGACTGAGAGAAGGAGTGTCCGATCCGTGTCTCACTGCTCGCCTCCCTGCTTCTTGGCCCAGGAAGCACGTAGGAGGGAGCTATCTGATTTAGATGCAGAGGGGACAAGGACTGGACCTGAAGGAGTGTGGGTGCTTGGAGTATATTCAGACAAGAAGCCTGGAAGTGGTGTCTGTGGCAGTCGCTGATTAAGGGAGCCTGATTCATCCCTAGAGCATGTTCATCCTTTGCAATGAATGAAAGTGGGATCCTTTGGAAAACATATATGATTGCATCATTGAAGGCAAATTCCTCCTCCAATGAGTATTTGATGTAATTCATCCAATGACAGTTTGATTGAAAATACAGAAATACACGCTTTCTGGGGCTGGGATCCAAAATTCCATCTCTCCCCACTTAGGCAAGAAGGCTAATCTAGTTGTGCTCACCCTCCCACCTGCAGGCCAGATCCAGATCCTGCAGCAATGTCACCCTGTCCATGGGGCTCACCTTGGGCCTTGAAATTCGGTGGCAGGGGAGCAGTGGCAGCATTAATTGCTGTTCCCCTGCTGCCAAATTTCTGGACCCAGGGGAAGCCCTGCCAGCTGGATAACGTGGCCAGGTGTGCTACTTTGCAGCAACGTGCTGCAGGATCTGGGTGCGTGGGGTCACTCTGCAGCCAAATCCAGGTGCACAGGACCTGGATTAGGCCAGCACTCAGCTGGATGCAGTGCTCAGAGTCAGGTTTGCATGTGGCTAGATCCAGCTCACTGGGTCAGGCCAGTGTGCTGCTGGATCCAGTGTTTGGGGTCAAGCCGGCATGCTGGATTGCCAGCCCTACGCAGGATCTGGCCTGTGGAGTGACCCCATACCACTCATCAAGTTCACAGGGTCAGAAGTTTAGGCACCACTGCCCCAGTTGTTAGGATTAAAAATGATGCTCACTCCTGCTGTCTCTTGGACTCAATGACCATGTCATTCCTTTTTGCAAAGTGGAAAAGCTTCAACAGCAGGGGTAGTAAGCCGGCATTGGCAGCAATCCCTTAGTTTAAGGATGATCTCTACCACAGCTGATTTAAGAGTCCAATCCTTGAGCTACAGCTCTGTCTGCAGAAGTTGCAGGTCTTTCTGCAGGGGAGAGTAGGATGTAGGCTACGATTTCTCTCCTTTTCCTTCCTTTGTTCTCTCTTCTCTGCTTGGAGGGAAAAACGCTTTACCTTGACACGGGCTGTCACTTGACTGAGGTTGTAGTGCCATTGGAGTTAGTCAATAACCAGATCCTTCTAGCTCTTGATGTTGGCATCCATTTTCTGGAGGTATCCCTTCAGTGTGTCCTTATAGCATTTCCTCTGGCCACCAGGAGATCTCAGTCCGTTGCTAAGCTGGGAGTAGAGCACTTGTTTTGGGGCTAGCAGGTATCACCCACCTAGAACAGCCTAGAGCTAGGTGGTTAGGGCACTCTCTCGGGACGCTGGGGGTCATGGGTCTGTACTCCCTTGGGCTGGAAAGGGCCCAGAATCTGGGTCTCACCTCCTCAGAATATGCACTAGCCACTGAGTTGCTGGGTTAGGTCTTAGAAGAACAGGGTGGCTCGTGTCCACGGGGGCTGATCCAATCAGTGTGTCACACTGTCTGAATCAAGGCCCTCTAATGAAACAGGTGGAGGAAGACCTTCAAGGATCCCGGTGAGGCTCAGAGTTAAGAGACTTACGGGCCTGTGCAGAAGCAAAGTTTTAGGAGCCTGGGTACTTGAGGCCCCTGCCACACGTTTAAATTAAAATTGGATAGAAACCAGCTATGGAGCTGCTACACATTTTTAGGCACTAACTTCATAACGGGTTGGTTCTTTTTGGAGCTGGATAGATATCTTAATTGTGTGTTAAAAACTCTGTATCTGTGGCTGGTCTACAGTTATTGTGTGATTCATCAGTCCATTGCATGAGATATAGAGAGAGGGTCAGAGAGGCCAACCAAACTGCCCCAGGGAAACCTGCCTGAGGAAGACAGAAACAATTGATTGCCTCCTTTGGTACTGCCCATATACCAAGGGGGTGTGTAAGAAAGCAATCTTACTCCTCATGATGGTGACAGGGGTCAAGACCATGACCAGAGAGGCGGTACTGTTCATGCACTTGTCCAAGCAGCAGGGAACTCCAACAAACCACTTCAGTCAGATCATCTCCTGCTTCAGGAACGCCCTAGAGAAGACAAGGAACCTGCTCACGTACAGGTCCACAAACCTTCCAGTCAAAGATGGTGTCAAAATGGGAAAGACTGAATGAGATGCAGGGGTACTACAGAAAGTCAGTCGAAGACATTGGGAAGGAGATGGTGGAGATTACATCAAAAAGAAAAAACTGGCACAGACCGTTTGGAGGCAGCACAACCAGAGAGAACACCAGTGATGACCGTGATGATGACAATGATAACAGCGACAAGTGAAATAACTGGGGAATCAGGAGGGGAGTTGGGAGAGGGGTGGGAGAAGATTGCGTAGGAAGGGGGTTCGGAGACAGTCCTTTGCATGGTTGTGGTGGTCAAGGGGATGGTGGTGGGCATGCGGCTGCAGGGGCAGGCGGATGTGTGGTGTGGTTATTGTAAAAGGAAGTTGATGATAGTGTAACAGTGTCTGTGTGTTAAGAACTGTCAAGCCAAGTCTATATATAAATATATATGCATATATAGATATGTATACATGGATACAGATATAGATATCTCTCTCTTTATATATGTATGTGCACACACACACACACACATTTATCTATCTCTATATACAGGTTTCCTTGCTTTATGCAGGTTCGGTATGTGCGAATTCACTCTTATGCAATGACCCTTTTTATACCAAAAATTCGTTATATGCAAAGTAAATTCATTCTGATGCTATCAGTGTGGTGGAAGCCTGCAGTCAGCTGCTTTGTGCAGTGCACTGTGGGAGTGACACGCACCAAAATCGTCTGTGTGGATCTGTGCTCCTCGCTTGTTGTCTGCGACACGTGTTTCTGTAGTTGCCATCCCCATTATGACAGTGCCCTGTGCTTGTGTGTACTGTCTGCTGTTGGTGAGGACCAAAATTGTCTCATAAAAGTGGTAGAAATGGGTCTGGGGGTCAGTACAATTGAGGTCTTGGAACATATCCCTATTTGCTACATTGTAAAGTGGGTTCCCTTTATCTGAATTCAAGTTACGTGCCATTTTCCAGGAACGCATGTACAGCATAAAGCAAGGGAAACCTGTACACACACACCTATCTGTATCTAGATCAGGAGTCGGACTCGATGATCCACTGAGGTCCCTTCTGACCCAAACATCTATGAATATCTGTATCTGTATACCTCTAATTTAACACTTTCATATATCCCTCTATATTTATAACTAGTAGATATATACATACTGACATGTATATATATCTATCTAAATAGATACCGATCTCTGTATTATATATATA
>NW_017728992.1:186233783-186234338 GCF_001723915.1 Gavialis gangeticus | reverse complement strand
GCTGCAGCCGGGACCTGCAGCTCGTGGCCGGGGCCGGGGCCGGGGCGGGGCAGGGCTCGCGCCGCTCCCCCTGGGCGCGGGTTGGCTCCGGGGCCGTTTGTTTTTTAGCGCACTATAAAAAGCAGCAGCCCCGGCGTCCTGCGCGCATTTCGCTGCTAGCGGATTTGTTGCCTTCCCGTGCAGAGGCGCCTCGCTTCTCTCTCTGGAGGCAGCTGATCGGGGGCATTCAGCGCTTGGCTTTTCTGTCTTCCCTTTTTTTAAGCGGCTGGTTTTGTTCCTAATTTTGTTGGTGTCCGCTGCAAGAGCGGGGCAGGTCCTGCTCGGGGCACGGCCCACGATGCCCAAGGATGGATCTGGTGGCGGCCCTTGCGTGGGGGGGTAGGAGCAGCTCGGGTTCAAGTCCCAGGGCGCTGTGGGGGGCGGCTGCTGGGGGCTGCTGGTAGGAGGAGGACTAGTAACAGTGGGATTTTTTTTGTTTTTTTGTTCCAAGCCTGTGCAGAGCTAAGGAATCCAGTGATTGTCTTGGCTGTTTGTAGATTGGCTTTTTTACTTTTA
>NW_017728992.1:186228320-186228783 GCF_001723915.1 Gavialis gangeticus | reverse complement strand
CTATATATAATGTATATCTATCTATCTGTATAAATACATTTTTCCAAAAATCAAATGCAGTGTGTACCGGGGCCTTTGTGGCAGCAGCCGAGGTCCCCCTGGACCCGAGAGGGCCGTGGCCCGTGGCCAGGATGCCCGTGGGCGTGTCTGCCCCCTGCCCTGTGGGGCGCACCCCAGGGGCACCCCCAGCCCAGGTTTCTTCCAGCCCCTCCCCTCTTAGGCAGGGGCTTCAAAACCCCGGGCTCCGATACCTGCTCGGCCGCTCCCTCACTCCAGCGGCATCCAGCCAGGAGACCTGACCCCGAGCCCGACGGCTCCTGGCGGACGCTGGTCTCAAACCCGCGGCGCTCGGGCCGTCCCCTCCCACATGTGAGCTCTGGCCGGCCGCAGCCAATGGGGTGGCGAGTGGCGGGCACTCGGCGCGGGGCGGGCTGGCGCGGGCGCGGGCGCGGGGGCGCTGCCG